>NC_083650.1:16923826-17627993 GCF_963576545.1 Limanda limanda | reverse complement strand
TCACCTTCATGGCGCTAACATTAAGACCTGGCGGGAAATGCGGACCTGCACCTTCCACACATCTCAAACATAGCTTTCAGGGAATTTAGGGAATATGTTGGCCACCATCACCTCAGTTCTTTACAGCCCAGAGACACAGATAATTATCTACAGATCCACACTAGCTAAACTGTCAGATTACCTGCCAGCCGGGATTTACTGCTCACTCTGGCTCCAGGAACACAGATGGACAGAAATAAAAGGAATACGAGAAAAAATGTCTCCGTCGAGGGTCTGAGTAGACTTTAAGTTATGTGTAATTCTGCTATAATCAATTGTATTATTGTGTTATATATATATATTAAGTATCACATTACGCTGCTTACAAAGTCTGTGTGATAATGATGTTTATTTTATATTTATAGTTATTTGCTCACACCTGCCTTCTACTTTTTAATCCTACATCTTTGAGTGTTGTTAAAATGTATTATTAGTAGTAGTAGTATAGTTGTAATAGTTGTATTAGTAGAAGTATTAGTAAGAGCAGAATTTGAGTTACAGAGAGTATTCAGTCACGTTTAAAAGTACTAAGTACACAGCCCCTCAGCTGGGAATTCTCCACACACATTCTCAACAAGAAATTGCACAAATAACCTGCATATAAAATGGAGTCTGAGCTGCTGAGACAAGTGAAAAAAAGAGGATTCTTGGACATATGCAAGCAATTAGGAGGCATTAGCGTTGTGGATGGAAGCAGTGAATTTGAGTGAGTCCAGGGGAATCTGTCACCCCTGGCTGCTGCTGCTGCTGCTGCTGCTGCTGCTGCTGCTGCTGCTGCTGCTGCTGCTGCTGCTGCTGCTGCTGCTGCTGCTGCTGCTGCTGCTGCTGCTGCTGCTGCTGCTGCTGCTGCTGCTGCTGCTGCTGCTGCTGCTGCTGCTGAGGTGGAGTTGTTTTTCATTGTCGGAGAGGTCTCTTTAAAACAACGTGATTTGTCCTGGAATGAATGGTGGAATTTTACATTCATTTGAGTAGCTTGACCCAGAAGTTTTGTGAATGAGCAGAGAAGACATAGTAATAGCTATAGATTATGAAGAGCATGAAGAAAAAGTTTCAGTGTGTGAAAGGGAATACAACTGGTAAAACATACCAATGGCATGAGAGGGAGCGTGAGTATTAGAATCCAGATATCCCACCATGTGGAGCAGTTTAAAGAAGACGAGGGGATTTGTTTCAAAGTCCAAAACACATTCAAACAGAGAAGATTTACTATCGTTCTGAACTGGCATTAAAACCAGAAGACACTGGGATGAGTCAAATTTCTGCTGAAATCCTATCTGTTGGCCAGTGTTTGAGAAATAGTTTGAGCTTTTAAAGCTACAGATGGTGATGTCATATTGGCCGACATTTACCTTAGAATTACCTAATGGTTTGGGTAAGGACTTAAGATGTATTTAAGGTATATTGACATTTTTGGCTATGATAAAAAGTTACTCATTCTGACAATAAAAGGTGGAATTAGCTTTCTCACAATAACTTGTCTTTTCACCAGAAAAAGCTGTGAGCTGAACTAAATGCCTTCATCTTAGTTTGGAGAATATGCAACATTTGTTTTGCCTGCTTTGTATTTTGGATGAGAACAGTTTGGATTAATATTGATACATGATTATAACATTCATTATTGGAGGCCTGTTCTGTGAATATAAATAAATAAACATGCATTAAAAGCACAGAGCTGTAGATGTCATTGGTTTTATTGGTCAACATTTTTTACAGTTTTATTTCCTCCCCTGCTTAGTTAAGTAGAACTCTGCATGATCGCATAAGTGTTCTAGTAGTATTATTATAATGGTGAGGGAATGAATTTATTCAGCGGTAGATAAATGTTTGTGAGAGAGTTGAAAAGAGAGAAGTGTAGAACATCAGTAAGATTTATTATTTCTAAACATTTTGGACGTCTCACGACACTCCTCAGTTGATGGATCTGAACAAGAAGGGATTTGGACTGATATTTGATTCTGTCTGGAGTCTGTGTCGGCACTCTGGTTCACCTCATCACTCCGTCCCACTGCACCAGGATCTCATTCACCTTTGAACTCCAAACCCCCCCCCCCCCCCTCAGAGACTCCCAGGAGCTTTACAGTCACCCGTTGCCGACCAGGTGCAGAGCTCTGCTTACTTCCATCTGTAAATGTGGCGTTTTATCCCAGCCAGAAGGTGGATAGAGATAAGGAAGATGCTCCAAGAAGACAGAGATAGTAGACTAGTTGAGGAGGCGAGGATCCAACCAAAGAGAAGATTAAATGAGCAGGAAAATAGATGGGATGACAGAAAGTGAGGAGGTTGGAGGGGGTGTAGGAAACAGGAGGGACAGTGCATTAGTCACAGGGAAACTTCAGCTTCCTTTGTGTAGAGTGATATTTCTCATCAGCAGCTGACTGGTTTGGCCGGAGCAGAATACAGAAACACTATATACCTGCCAGACATGTAGTTTGTCCATCTTGCTTCCTTTATGTCTGTTTTCCTACAAGCTGACTCCACCCGATGCTGAGCAACAAGCTTTTGGACTCCTACACTGTAAAATTTGACGAGATGATCTTACTTAAGTAATTCTATAGTAGTTTAAGTCTTAAATGTAAGGTTGGTAAAGTGTTTCACTTTTCATCTTATTTGTTGAAATCCTCTTCACGTCCTGATAGCCATAAATAGATAAAGTTTTTTGAAAAGTTAAAGAGAAACCCAGTGGCGCTCACAGGACTCTAATATACACGAGATTCGCTGGGGTACCCGTCAGTCACTAACAACCTGCCTGCCTGCGAGCACTAGCACTACTCTTCAGGTTTAAGTAAAATAAGTTAAGACTTAGTTGTATTTACTCAGTTAAAAAAAATATATTCACACTAGGCTATTTAACATGGTTTCCATTGTTACCCATAATGACAGTACCTTTGATATAAACCATTTTAATTTTCCCACACACCTATGTAATGCGAACCATTCACATAGCTTCAATCAAGCTACCAAAATCCACACATGCACCGCTGAGTCCTGTTTAATCAAGTAAGCATAGATTTACACCTGCAGAAGGCTGAACAAGTAAATTACTTGCATAACATGAGTTGAATCTACTACTCGATGGTGAGAAGTAACAACACCACTGTAACTTTGGTAAGCATTCAAAGAAGTTTTTCAATATTATTACTGGTGATTTTGCATTTTGTACTGCAACTACAAATCACTCCGAACTTTTGTAAGGTAAGGTCAATTATATAACTATATAATTTAACTTTTCAATAAAGTTACCAGGCAGATAAATGTTTATTCAGATATATGTATTGGTTGTACCTGTTTTATTTCATATAGGAACAGTTCTCATTGATCAAAAGACAAAGTAGTGAGACAGAGTTACTTGTGTAGGTTATTTTTTATCTGCAGCTTCTGGCCAGTTCTGAATAGGTAACCTGAAATAGAATGAAATTACCTCTTATACAATTAATTATAAATCTCTGTAGATAATAGAATGTATAGGCTACCTTCTAAACTAACTGTATAGCAAACTCTTGATTAAAAACGATGAAAAAAGACAAGCAATCATACAATGCAAGCAATTAGAAAAAGTGGAATATCAGATACTCTACTGGGGAAAAAATGTTCTCTTTGAAGGTGCATTACCATGCCAAGATTATTGTAAATAGCCGGACATATAAGAGTGGACAACATAATGGCATTTGTGAAAGTACTTAAAAGTATTGAATCAATTTAAGAGAAATACAAATGCTTTGAAAAATGGTCCACAGCAGCTTAAATGTGTTAAAGCTTCTACAAACACTGGTGGGGACATTAAACTGAAACAGGCCTGGTGGGTCTGGTATATTAATATACAGTAACTGTTATGTCTTCAGACTGGGCCTGCTGATGCGCGGGGGGGGGGGGGCTGCAGTTGGATGAGTGTGCGTGAGTTGTGTGCTCTGAGAGGTGTTTGAGATGACTTCATCAATAAAAGGACATTGGAAATCAAAGTGTGTTCCTCCTTCTTACTGTTTCTACCCTTTACCTCTTTCTCTCTCTCTGAACGTCCTTGTCACAGTCCCTCACAATCTCAGGGTGCTAGATTGGTGTGAAATGTCTTTCTTTGGAAACACACTGTGTGTTTGTGTGTGTCCATGTGTGCTCATGCAGTATCTGTGAGTGTGTGTGTGTGTGTGTGTGTGTGTGTGTGTGTGTGTGTGTGTGTGTGTCCTTGTGTCTTGTGTGGGGAGTTTTTCCCCTCTGCGACTCCACAGTCCAGAATAACTGTCAACACCCGGACATAAAGCAGAAGTCAATTGCCCCATGTGACCCAGACAGACCTAAAGAGATGATTAACTGGAGTCACCATCCATACACACACACACACAGACACACACACACACACACACACACACACACACACACACACACACACACACACACACACACACACACACAACACACACACACACACACACACACACACACACACACACACACACACACACACACACACACACACACACTGGCTCAGTTTCAATGAGATTGTGTCCATCATCATTTGGGTAAACAATCAGAATCAGATTGCTTTTAGACTGAACATTTGGGAGCTTGTGTGCACAGGTTGCTGCGGAAGTTATGTGATCTCCCTGATTGTGAATAACCTCCAGCTAATATTTGCCGGTGTAATTCTTCTCTTCGCATGTTTGTTCCTGCTACAACACAAAGTCTCTGAAGTTGTACAGTAAGAACTCTGCAGCTCGCAGCTTGTTATGATGAATGGTTTATTAGATGGAGCGTTGCAGTGCATTCTGTGAGGCGTGTGATATATTGACCAGGTTATCATAAGCAATGACGGATTACTGCACAGACAAAGTGGGCACCAGCCAACAGGGGCCTTTGACCTTAACTCATCAAATAATATTTTTTTAAATATTGGAGTAAATTAGATTTTTAAATGTTGCATGGTTATGAAACAGTTTAAATGTTTAGTAATTTAGTAGATTCAATCCCGTGAAGTCCCAACGACCTAGGTTAAAGGGCAAATGTATTGCCAAGTGCAAAGTGTAAGCTTTTAAAAAGAAAATGAAAATAAACAAAATGCATCCTTTTACAATATTTTCCCTAAAAACACACTGTCAGCAGCAGTGGCTGTGATACAGTGTTGCCTTTTTGAGACAACTTGGCTGCCAATGCCTGCACTGCTGGTCCAAATGAGAACTGCACCATGTATAATGCTACTGTAGCCGAGGCTACAAGCCTGGTAAAAGAGGGAAGTTGTGCTTCCCACATCACCTGAAGAGTAAACAGATACAACGCAGGTGTGTGGAAATGAAGGACTTCTCCTGGTGTGACTCACAATGTATTTGCTATCAGTTGAAGCAGTGATATCGTCAGTCAAATGTCATAAAAATGTAACTCCTCATGACGCCACAGGAAGCAAACGGTTTATTCGCCTCCTCGCTCCCACAGAATGGAAGTGAAAGAGAAGTGGGTTCGACCCAGCTACATTTGTGTTTGTGGTGAGTTTGTGTCCAGGGCTTGTGGTCATGATAATCCGTCCATGATTACCAGAGGCACAACAGCATCTATGTGAGACGCCATTGTCTGCTAGCTAGAAAAACATCTTGGCCACATCAGACTTCTGATACTTTGGGTAATTATTGTGTGCACGCATAGTGATCTCGGTACGTCAAGTGATTTGCTACTCATCAATGAATTACACCGAATCATTTTGGGATATTTCTGTATCATCTGTATAACTATTTGTGACTTTTTGTTTTGTTCACTCGGAGCTCTGTGATTTTTTTTATCTGGGCAACTATCCGGAAAAACAAACTGGTCTTAAGGTAATTTTTATTAAATGTTTTTCTAAAAAAAAATCTTAAAATGTTATTTTGATCAGCAAAGTCTTTGACTACTGAAAGTATAATAGGAAGTATGATACCACTCTGATGTATGAAATGGACCTGCTGCACTGTGTAGGATTGCCTGGATGATGTTGGTAGACTTGTTTTCTAACCCTCAGACAGAGCCAAGCTGTTCCCCCTTATTTTCCGAATTAATGCCAAACAAAACTTCATATTTTCCCTACAGACATATGTGGTATCAATATTCTCATCCAACTCTCAGCAAGAAAAAAAATATTATTGCACTTCCCACAATGTTAAGCGAGCCTATTGTAATAAAATCTGGGCACAGAAAGCTAAAGATGTTAGCTGAGAAAATACTCGTCGTAAGTGGGAAAATATGTTTTCATGATTTAGGACAAAGGATCTTTTATTATAGTAATGACAGTTACTCAGACACAATTCAATTCTTTGTCGAGTGTCCCCGTTCCTATCCAGCGCTTGTGCTCAGTGGGAAGGAGAAAGTATGGCTCCTCTCTAGGTGAGCGTTCGCTGCTGTAGCTGCATGTGTAGTCTTGCAGGATGACTTCATGCCATCGCTGGGTGTTGTCATAACGCCTCGGTGCTGGGGAGCCTGACGGGCTTTTCAGATTGTCTCTGTTGTCGGACTTATACAGGAACAGTGGAGAGAGAGAGAGAGAGAGAGAGAGAGAGAGAGAGAGAGAGAGAGAGAGAGAGAGAGAGAGAGAGAGAGAGAGAGAGAGAGAGAGGCCTCCGCTCCCAGGAAGATACACTTGCTGCGGGGCAGAATTAAAGATCATAAGTAAACCACTTGGAGGAGCTTCACTCACGTGGTTCTTTTTTTAGCAGATTTTCAGTCTGGCAGGGTAATTATCCCACCCCACAGTGTATGTGTGCAACAGCTATTCAGTGTTAATCTTTTCTGTTTGTCCTCCAACAAGTCGAAACACCTCAGTGTGTGATTGTGTGTTTGTGTGTGTGTGTATTTTGGGTGCTAACAAGGGCTCCTCAGAGGAGTTGTGCAACAGTGCATCATGCAGTAGTGAGCAGGTGTGCTGTTGAATGCTATTTTTCATTATAACAAATAAATCCTCCCGTTTCATCTTTGAGCTGAAGGTGGTTCACATGTCTTGAGCATTAGGCCGCAGGTTTCCCCTTTTTATTAGATTTCCAGCATTTAAAATGAAAAATATGCACCTTCATGCTGCATTTTAGTTTTGTGGCAGTTTATGATTACTGCTCCTGTTACTGTTGAGCGAGGTGAGTCATCCTGTGCCTACTTGTTGAGGAACAAGATGAAAGCTATGACGTGATGTGAAAGGAAAAGGCAGTAAAACAACATCTTCTTGTAACTGGTAACAGCTACAGCTGTTGTGAAGTGAGGAAAGTAGGTTGCAGAGGAGTTAAACCCTGTTTTTTCAGTCACAGCTTATGGCAGTGTTCACTTTTATTCCCAAAAGTTTGAGGATACAATTAGGTCTGGCACCCGCCTGTCCACAAACCAATCAGTGTCGAGGATGGGTAGACACGGTCCATGTAGGTGATGACAACATGATGTGCATATGTCATCACCAGTCTTTTGTGTGCTCCCTAATTTGCATTATGAAACAATTGCTGTATCAAATGTAAGAAATAGACCTTGGTTCAGACCATTGTTCAGAGTTTCAGGTGTGAAAAAGTTAAGATAATAAATAGACGGCTGGTCCAACACCATCCTTTCAATAAAAAATACGTTATGAACAAAGCTCCATTATTTATTTCAGTGCACATAATCCTTTTTGACATAATCTGGTTCTGTATCGACCAATCTATGACTCACAGTAGAAATTCACTTGCAACTTGTGCTTTTACGGCCAACACGGGGCAGTAACTCTTTCTGGATTAGAAGTGTTTCAGGTGAGAGGACAATCTAATCTTCCATTCCTCCCCTCCAATCACAGCGAGCTGCCAACGAGTCAATAAAGCAGCCGGGCCTTTCCTGACTACACCCCCGGGTGAGAGTGATCTACTGTGCAGGCTAATATAAATGTTTTTCTGTCCCTCTCCCCCTCTACTTTTCTCCCTCACCTCCTCCTGCCTGTTATTATCATCATCAGCCAGGTACGTTTGACTCATGCCGAGGGACGTGCCCTGAGTCAGGAGCACTTGGCATCAGAGCCTGTGTTAAATGCAGTGTGTTTTATCCAGATGCCTGTCATTCATAAGTGTGGACACGACCAGGCTGGGAGCAGAATCTGGCCACTGTTCTGCAACATGCGTGAATTGTAATCTGTTACTTTATGTCACAATGGCCTCAACTATGGTCTGTCCAAATGTGAGCCATCACTGCTGTCCAGGACACTGCATCACTTTGCTGCATATCCACAGACTTCCTGGCTGTCGTCTCCAAGAACCTAAAAGGAAACAGTCCTCTGCTTTGCCTTGTCGGCTTCAGGAACTACTCACATCACCTGGGTAATCTCACACAATAGAAAAGTCAGGAAACAGATCCACTGTTTTCAATGTATCTTCCATTAACTCAGGATATGGTGAGTTAAGTCATTTTCAGACATGAACTCCACAGAATGTCTGTACAATTGGGTCCAGACTTTCACATATGAACAAGGTGGCAGTAGATCCTCCAGTCAAACACGTTCAGAAAACACAGAAATCTCCGGAGTGTTCAGGCAAGGGTGACACACCATGCAGAGGCATGACATGACAGATAACTTCGCCTGCAGAGATTGGATTTTTTGTTTTCAGCATTTCGACACGAGCATTGGCCCTTATCTCCAAAAATTCTCCAATCTTGTTGTTTTTCCAAGTTGACATCCTCTTCTACGTGCATGACACCTCTTAAAGACATCTGTGTCCAGGCCTGAAAGGAGTTCTTTCAGCGTTTTTTTTTTTCTTTTTCAGTTTTGCATCTGTCGAGTATCAGAACCGTCATCAACTTGCTCACTTGCTCGCAGTGAATCCTCCAGAGGATGTCCTGCTGTGTTCTCATATAGGATATAAGCCAGAGTTTATACTTGGGGGCTTGTGGGAAAAAATCGGGATAAATGTCCGTAGCAACTGACTTGAACATTTGTCTTCTCACTTACAGTCACTCTGGATTATTTCAGGAGCTCATCAGGAGTTCCGTGCATGTCTGAAAGCAGCTTCAGAGAGATACTGTAAATATTAACTGACTCATTGTTGGAGAAGAGATTCTCTGCCCTCAGTCACCCTTCAGAGGAGAGGGCTTCAAACTGAAGGAATCCAAAACGAAACAACCCCAAAAACCCAATCAGATCAAACAGTGGGAAAGCACGCAGGCCTGAGTGTTCAAGCACACGATCCTGCAGAGAGTTTCCAAACCGCTTGCAGAAAGTATGAGCGATGAGCCCACGCTCGTAAACTACACTGTTATCAATTTGTGCAGCTGGTTTGGAGCATCTTGACAACACGGGCGGGCGTAAATCACAATGAGAGAGAGAGCGTGTGTTTTGTGGGATCAGTAAAAGTTTCATTTGCCAGCATAAGCCTTCATGTGGATTGGCTCTCTTCTCGGTGCACCAGATCTCTCAGGGCAAAACTGCTGTTTGTCAAATGAGAGACTTCCACTGCGGGTTAACTGGAAACATCGGGCCTCTGGTCAGAGCTACGAGAGGCAGGGAAGCTGCTCTCTGGAAGACAAAACAAATCTGTGTCCAGAGAGTGAAAGGGTATTCACTGCACAGGAGGAATATACTCAGTTCATACTTGAATGTCTGAAGGCGGCGAAGTTGTGAAGTGAATAAAGCATTCCACCAATCAGGCTGTTGTTGGTTTAACTTAACTCAACCCAGCCGTCACCTTCTTATCAAGATTAAAGATCATGTTTCCGTGTTCACAGGCAGCTTGACCTCTTTGTCTTCAACATCTTCCTCCCCTGACCCCTCCTCGCATATGGCAAACAGCCCAGTGTCTGTGATTTTGAAGCACAACATTTTTTCAAGTTCACTTGAAGACACAAGCTGGGGCACTCTGAAACGTGTTATTGTGCTTTTGTGTGTCACTGCAGAGTGCAGCCATGTTTGCCTCAGGCCTGAAAGGACACTATACGAAGGAATGCAACGAGAGGCCACACCTTGACACACACCACTGTCTGCTGGCCAACCGCGGGCAGTGTGCACACAAACACTCTGCCAACACCTCCCATGACACTGGTGATGGAACACATGACTCAACGAATCACAACAGCAACAGATTGTTTTATTTAAGTCACCAGTTCATCCTGATTCAGCAAAAGACAAGTAAGTAGTGCAGCAGAGTGTGAACTGCTGCCTTTAAATACACATGTGTAAAAGTGTGTGTGTGTGATCTCACCATATGAGGGAATGGACACTGGACATAAATCTTATTATACTCTCTGTGTAAATATATATATATATATATAATGTAATAAAGAAGTTATATAAAAAATATATATATATATAATTTCTTTAATATATGTATAAATATTGTTTGTTATGTTTTCATTGTGATCTTACAGGCTATTACAGCAGCAAGGTACCCTATTTCATTTATAAGTGCCTTCAGTTGCCTAGGTATGACATTGTTGCTGATATTCCTTATGTAATAAACAATAAACGTATTTGTCAATAAAACAATATCTTGGTAGGTAATCTTTTTGTAAATAATACCCTCCCAATGGAGCGTTAACATATATGATAATTGCTGCTCGTTGTTTTGAACATACCACAAGTCAGTGTCTAAGATGTGTGTCATGCTCCAGGGTTATTGGACGTTTCTGTTTTGGTAACCTTTGACACAAATTTTCTATTTTAGAAATTCTCTACAGACATTTATGTTGCCCAGAGGATGAATTATATTGACTTTGACTGATGGTTCTCTGACTTTTGCTCTAGCTCCATCAAGGCTGAAAATTATATTTTTTATGGAATATATCAACAACTAGCCTATCGGATATATAGCCATGAAATATTGTAGACATTCATGCCTTCCCTCAGTATCAATTATTGTTACTTAATTTTCCATCTAGCTCCATCATCAGGTCAAAGATTTGCTTTGTCAAAACATTCACATCAACTGATTGATTAAATGGAAAATATAACATCTTGCTATAGGCTCAGAGAATCGCTGTGTCTAGGTATCAAAGCCTCTCAGAGCCTATAGCATCAGCAGATCTGGTTCACCAGGAGGAGCAGGAGAGCCAATCAACATGAAGCTCACTGTTAAAAGATATGAACTCCGGCAAATGGGTTTGCATTTCACACCAGACGAATGCAGCAGGAGATTCTCATGTCACACACTTTCACAATAACAGAAAAATCTCAGCAGTTTTGATGCCAGGGATGACACTCAGGCAGGAGGCAGCACATAATGTATAAAATCCTCTGTGTATTGTTTACATCAACACCAGCTCTGTAATCTCGTTGTCTTACCAAGTTGACTTCTTTGTCAACGTCTCCTTGTGTATTGCACCTCTTTTTCGCCCTGAGATATTTATTAGCTAAACATGTTTTTATTTTATTGGACAGGCCAATATAGAGGCAGACAGATATGACAATATCACATGCAACACACAATTCAGTTATGTGATAAGGACCATCGGCACTCAGATATCAGCATGCTAGAGGAGCAACACACATGGAGAGATGTGTCCTGAATGTGTATTTTCTATCTTCTCTCCTCTCCCTGTCAGTTTAGCATGTGATCTAAAAACTTTGAATTAATTATCTTCCTTGCGCAAAACATTTGTGTCAGCTCACTCACATTCATGTGATCAATCAAAGCCATTTTTATGTGAACCTTTATCAAGTTTTGTTATTCGACAACATCCAGCTTAGCAGATGTTTGGTAAGACAGTGAGACAGTCTTCTCTGAACAGGTGTTCCTGCTCACGCATGTGAGATCATGTAGTCATTAAGAACGATCACTAGCAAAGATGGTGTCTCTCTTCCAGGTTCCTTCCCCTCATCCTTCATCCCTGGCTTCTCCATCTGGAGCTCTTTGTGTAACCCATCTTCTACCCATTACCACATCATTTATCAATAGTAATACTTAACACTGTTTGTCTTTTCTTTCGCAAGGCAAACTTTACGACACTACCACTAAGACATCCTCACTGCAAACACACACACACACACACACTCTCTCACACACACACACACGGACCTGATCACTGTCACCAGATCCATCAACCAACTTATTTTCATGTCTCTCCCAAAGCCTTTATTAGCTCTGCTGCTCTCTCTCGACCTCACGACCCATTCTGAAAAGCTCTGATTGTCCTTTAATTTGAGGGTGACTCTGGGACCACATTGTTTACCCTCGGCTTCGGAGAGGGGATCCATCCAGCCACCCAGTCAGGTGCTTATCTGATGCAATGGGCCATTGACCACCTTTTACCCCCACAATGAATCACCTCTCTGTTAGCTGAGTAGAGAACCTCCAACTAACCTAACCTACTGCTGCTTCAGATTCACTAGAGCTTCACTTGTTGCCTGGCTCCTGTTTCAGACAGCATCTGTATATAATGCTACAGGGATCAGGTTCAACTGCTAATAAAATGGGACGCTACGATTCATTTGAACTGCACTGATGCGTGTTCTGAGTGAAGCAGCATCAACTGCACCACAGCACTTAGCGTGATCAACCCTCCACAGCAGCAGAGACAAGGTGACGTCAGCTGCAGAGAGGATGAGACAATGTCGATTGTTGCTGAATAAACTCGATTTCATAAACCATCCTGTTGAAGTTATCCCACCGGCTCATCCTAAAACACTATCGTGAACCTGATGAATGGCTTTTCATCTGGGCTGTAAATATTTATCCGTTGCACAAATCCAAATTCCATTATGGGAATAAACATAAACAGTTCTCTGTCTTAAGCAGGCCTATATGAAATTAAACAATTGGATGCTGACAGAGAGTTCAGCTAAGTGCCACCATATGGTCACCGGTGGTTCTCAGGGCTGCGTTGTTAGTTCCGTGCGTAGTCGGTGTCTGACAACATCTTGGCTCTCAGCGGCTCCTCGGCTCCAAACAGGCTGCATGTGTTGCTCCACGCAGCCACCAGCGCCGTCCGGCTAAAAACCCCCCCGAACACAGGAAAGGTTTGTAATTTGTCCCGACTCTGTCAGAAATGAACTGATGTGTTTGGGTTTGTGGACGACAACCATTGAAAGCTGTAAATGGGGGGGGAGTGATCACAGAATGGGTTTGTTGTGGGTGTCAGTGATATAAAAAAATGGTTCACTCATGCTTAGATGACGTCCACGTCTGTGACCAGGTTTATGTAAGGGCTAATAACCACAGGCTCCAGAGAGCAGAGGAGCGTGGACCTTATTTTTTTTTTTTTGGCAAGTAAATTATTTCTCTTTTCAATGGTGTGCAGCATTTTCGTATAAATACACGTCAATTATGCAACTCTACGACCAATGGATATAACACAGCTGTGGTTCAAGCTATAGCCTCTTATTCAAAGTTTGACCTTGTCTCTTTTAGTTTTCACGGCTCTGTGTAATAAAAAGTAAATGGATTATTTATGCAACAACATTGATGTCTTTACTTCTTCACGACTTGCTGGATATTAGAGGCACTGACAAGGTGTGTGAAGTAAACTTTTGTTAATATGTACATGCTATACCTTGATAAAGTGGGTAGAAGCTCAGCTAAATGCCTGTGACAACCATTTTCACCCCAAATGAGACATAATTTAAACACTGTGCAACTAAATCAGAATGTCAAACACACAAACTAGAAATACTGTTCAGATGATGTGCTACGGAGGTTTTGAGCTGTTACTGCATGATTTCATAGAAGACATTCACTCTAAAATATTATTTTGAAATCTTCATGTTGTGTTCCATCATGATCTAATAACATCTACAGTGATTCTTAATCCCCTGTAGAAATCTCAAAAGTGCGACCTTCATGTAGATAACAAGATTATTTTTATATAAACGCTTTACATACTTACATACACAAATCGTTTTGAGGATGTAATTTCTGAGCAAGGGCCTGAGAAAAAAAACTGATTTTAAGAGGTTAACAGAAAATCCAAGGAAAAAGATGTCCCAGCACCAGGACCATTGTTTGACAGATAATCTTCAGGTGATGCCGTATGAACTATTTCAGAAATGTAGTAAGAACTACTGGGGGTGAAAAACACAAAAAGTGATTCTGCATCTTTTGTTGAACATGAACCCAAACTGATCTTGAGTGGTTTTCGAGCCCCGAGTGCATAAGTACACATCGGTTGTGAGGAGGCAGGGGGCGTGGCCAGGCCACATGCTACCATTTGTGTGATAAGGAGCTCATTAGTCACCACTCGGTCCATTACTGGTTCCGGGCCTTGTGGCACCAAACTGTCTGCACCCATAGCTCCTAAGAGGGTGGGGGTCTCGATGTCGGTCCCCTGTGCTCCCCTGAGTCTGGGCAGATAGCATCACGAGCAGCAGCAGCAGTTAGACCCTGAAACCTAACCACCTCCTCTAACCCCCCGCCCCCCGACTTAATTAGACCATAATTTTACTGTATGCCACATTGGCCGTGTGGGGAGAGGGGGGTGGGGGTGAACAGGGGTTGAACAGTGGTTCCAAAAGTCCCATTAAAGGCTTTCAGCAGCTTTGCACGGATCAAGTTGTCACTCATTAAGCCACAAATGTTTTTATTTCTGCAGACATAAGCATTCCTCAATATGCTCAGTAGTTTGAGATCAATAACCATCAATTGCCACAATTGCTCCAACACAACAAACTCTTCTTAAACCCAAAATGTGTTTTCGCCATCAATTTGAAAAAGTGGCTAATGGCTTCCCCCCACAGCAACACACTGAGGTGAGCCATACCGCTGCACGAATGTAAAAAAGGGTAAATAGATTAACATCTCGTCCTTCATACTATTTTCACTGGAGCCCGTCCAGTCGGCTTATTACCGCCAGAAACAATGTGTCCAGTGTGTAAGCGTTTCCTCGTCAGCGCTCGGGCAGCAGGAAGATAAATACTCGCACGCACATTCTGTATATTTTTCACATTTTCTCACATTGGGCAACATTAAACCAAACACACAACTGGAGGTATGCGCACACAAGGGTTTCCTGCACACGCGGTGAAAACTGTCTCTTGTCAGCGTTACTCAGCAACCAATTTCTCCAACTGTTCCTCAACCTGGCAGCACACACTGCGAGAGAACGAAAGAAATGAGGAATGTGTTTCTGACCAACGGACGGGAAAAACCCATAGTAACTATCTGCCCCTATATTCCTCTCAGACAAACCATAGCTGAAACCACACAAGCCCCAATTTTGGTCAAAAAAGGGTATTTAAATACATAATTGACAAAGCAGTAAATTATAGTAAATGAACAAGACTATTGTTGGACAACCACAGCAGTAAATGGCTTTTATACTCGTTGCATTCTTTCACGGAAGGAATGTACCAGGGTGCGAAGATACCGCCAAGAATTACACGGCCTCAATCTCCCATTGGCTCTCAGTCTTTCTTTCTCACTGCTGTACTGTAAAGTGTCCTCTCTCTCCCTCATCACACACATCGGAGTCCATCGTTCTATTCTCGACTTTGTGAGTCCCAGTTGAGGATCGCACAGGCGTGTGTGTCTGTGTGTGTGTGTGTCAGTATACATACAGCTGGTGTGTATGTCACCATTTGCACTGTTTAAACACAAACACACTGCTGGTCTCCTTTATTGCTTAACACATATTTCACGACTTTTCCGGCCCAGGGGCAAGAGGAAGACCGACCATCCTCTGTCATAAATTTTCTCCCAGTGCACAACCTGGAGCATGTGCCAAACAAGAACACACACACACACACACACACACACACACACACACACACACACACACACACACACGCACACACACACGGTGAAGGAGGGTGTATCTCAAAGGAAGATTTTTATTTGAACTGAGAACTTTCACCATTATCTACCTCCTCAAATAAAAGGATTTACACCCTAAAAGTAATTGAAACACACTCAATTGATGACTTTAGCTTATTTTCTCCACAACAGATAAATTGTAGCTGATCACTCCCGATATGAATAAACATCATATCATTCAAAGTGGATGGTGTGGTGCTCGTGACTGGCCGCTCTTCACTTCACCAGGCTAATGGGAAATCAAATCTGGGGAATGTCTTTAGCTCATTGCTCATCTTCAGGCCGCCCGGCCAATTAAATGGATCCAATTCATCAGACATGATTCATCCCCAGCACAAACTCATATTTACCTCCACTGTGATTGATGAAGATCATTATGATGATTCGATTTGCTCTAAATGTGTCTGTATGACAGCTGTCTGTGTCTCCGGCTCCCTGTGACTGCACTGTAAATATTTCATGCCTGTAGATGTGGCTGAAGACAACAATAGGGGGGAGTTGTTAGTATTTTGTGGTTTAGATATAGGTAATGTGTACATGTGTGCAGTGTTAGTATCGTGTGCGGTGGGTCTTTGCCCGTCATGGACTTCTCTGCTGCTTTTCCTGTGCAGTCTCACGTGTTTTGTGGTTTGGACGAGAGACAGCGACCATCAGCTGGACACTGGAATTTGCAGTCTGCTCTTTTGTTACACACACAAGTTTTTGGAGTCTTCAGTTCACACATACACACACACACACACACACACATGGGCTTGCTCCTCAACAGCACAGTGTGTGTTTGTGTTGTCCAGGGTTTATTTGGTTTCTTTTTGGAGTGTGAAGATATCCGTGATTAAAAATGCAAGGGGAAGGGGGGGGAATTAGATTTCCATCCAAAGCTGAGTAATACACTGTTTGCTAGTGTGACGGCATCCGTGTCGGGAAAGACCGTTTCAGCAGTGGAGTCATGGCTTGCTGTTCATTATGTTCATTTGAGTCTGTTTATTTGTCCAGGGGAAAAAGATATAAAACTGGTCAGACTGACGCCTGAAGACTGGAGACTTGCGCCCGGACTGAGATGGTCAACACACAAACACATTCATGCCCTGTGGTTACATAACATAAACATTCATATTACTGCTGCTGCATCAAAACTCAAATAGGTTGTAAGAAGAAGTGGAAACTTTGTTTTAAACTCGCTCGGGATTATTCTCTTACACAGACGTACACAGGTTTGCATCCAAAACAGTCATTTCCAAATGTAGTGCCACACATGCACTGTATTGACTAATGAACGTATGTGATATAAAATCAGATCTTGGGGGTGTTTTTTATTGTTGAATGCCTTTTATGGGATCGTTTCCCCCACGGCCATATATAAACTTAAGACGTGCTGTTGCCAGAAAGAATAAATCCCCCAGCTGAGCACTAATTGTGTGATTTAAGGAATAGTTGTAGAGGCCCCACACTGACTTTGTGTGGACGTTATACAGACTGGCCTGCACAGGGACTGCAGAGAGAGAAAGTAAGGGGGGTCAAGGTGGAGATGGTGAAGATGTTACATACGTTTCACAACTTATGACCACTTCCCCCTCTTTTCCTTTTTTTCTCTTTTCTGTCATGTGGATTTCCCATTCAGTCCCTTTGTGCTGATTTAGTTTGACAGTTGTATTATCTTAACCATCATGTAACTGGCTGCAGTGGCACATTCTGTCCAGGGTTGTGTGACCTGCAGAGCGAGTGGAAACCAATCCAGAGCCAGAGGGGAATTCACGCTCAGCAACTGTTTATGGTTTGAAAATGCAAAAACTGTGACCTTCCAGTTCTGTCCCGGCCTAACCTAAAACAATGCTCATTCAATTTGTGTCAGTTTCATTTCGATGTTGATGACCGAGAGTCATTAAAGACCTAAGAGTCAGAGAGTTTGATTTATATTCTCAGGATTATAGTAAGTTATAATCACCTGAGCCATGTGTTTCTTATCAAATGTGTAATAATAATCATAATCATCATCATCATCATCATTTCCTTGAAAGTTACAAAATTCTCGAGGATAAAACAACAACACAATTAAGATTTTAAATAATAATGAAAACTATTTTAAATAACAATCTTGTTGTACTATTTTCTCAAGTGTTCTTCCTTTCTTTTCGTAAAATGTTAATTTCTTTATCCTGTAAAACAACATTATTCTTGTATAAGGAGGGGGAAAAAAATCAATAATAGAGGAAATCAGATTGAAGAGTTTCCCAGTTTGCGAGCTACAGCTCTCTGCAGATGCTTTCTTGTCATTCGCACTAAGCGCTGGTCCTGGAGGAGTTCTAAAGCTCCCACAATCCACCTCACCACACTCATAGTCATGAGGCCTGGGAAGACCATAAAGCCATTTTTACAAGGTGACACGACATAAAAACGCAGGGAGAACAGAGAGAGAAAGGGGGTAACCTGGAGGAAAAAAAGAGTATACCTTTTCCATTTACTCTCTTTCCATCGCAATTGTTTGATCTAGTGCTTTCTCATTGTGTGTGTGTGTGTTTGTGTGTGTGTGTGTGTGTGTCTAAAGAGTGAGTGCATTTCTGTGAGTGTTTTTTGCTGCATGGCTGGCAGGAATGGGTGGGCCCGGGTGCCGTTCCCTGTCTGCCATCACCCATGTCCACTTACACACACTCTGGGCCTCAGTGGGAATGAAGAGGGGATTATGGCTCCGACTGATCCTGGAGGGGCACACACTTAACACTACTGTAAACAACATGGCCATTTGAGTGGCTCACACCAGGCTGGACTTCAGAGGTGGAAGCTGGGGTACACAATATGACTGTGTACAGAGGACTGTGGTGATCTTAGGAAGATCAGAGATGTAGGGGAGAGTGGTTCGATAACTTTTATCAAAACCATGTCAGTGCTGCTTTTCTTGCTTTAAAGATGATTCCAGTTAAGTTAACTCTGGATTTAATTTTCTGTAGTTTCCGGGCATCATTCGTTTCACCAATGACAACCTTTACTCACCGAAGAAAATCAAAAGAAATGACCAAATGATGAGCCAGGTTCAATGTTATTGCAAATACATGGTCAGCATGGTAGGTCAAAGTTGAACCAAGAACTTGGTCCATAAAGTTTAATGGGAGACTCTCGAGGGATCACTTTGACCTGCAAACCAGGATGGTCACAGGAACATCAGAGAGACAGTTTCATGATCCTGGTTAGAAAAAGGTTTTATAGACATTAATAAGTGAAGGAAGAAAAAGTGATGGATGTATTCAATGTTGAAATTAAAGTCTGTGTTAGTGACATATCTTTTATTTGACCAGGTCTGTGAATGATTAGGAAACGCATGTCCTGTTTAGATCACATTTACACTGGTGTCAGCCCTTTTCACCAAACGTTCTCGAAGAACTTTACTGGGTGGGGTCTACTACGTGACTCCTCTTTTTCATCCTGAGATATTTTTATTATTTGATGAATCATGTCTAATAAATTGGAAACGTCTTCAACACACCACACTTTGAATTTTCCTGCTGTATTCTCACTTTGACATTTCTATCGGGGCCAGCAGGAAAATGTCAGGATAATATCAGGACCTCAGTTCATGTCTGTTATATTATAGCCTGTAGACCACAGGAGGTTCAACAACACTCTTTTTAATGTCCTTTTTATAATGTTACAAGATAAATATTTGTGTAGAAATTAACATTAGAAAACATGTTGGACTTTAAGCTGGATTTTATGTTGCCTCCTGTGTACTCCACCCATGATCCGGACATTTTCCTGATGTGTTGTTCGTATGTGAAAGACAAACTCTAGTTAATGTCTGAACCGAATTTCCCACAGTTTGAAAACGGCTGCTGTAATAAGAGCTCGCAGCTGGGTAGTACATTAGTTTGCTGTGGTAGGGTTTGCCACATTGGCCTCAATCTATTAAATGAACCTCGCTAAGCAGATTGTTTGTCTGAACGTATCTAATAGTCGTAACTAACTGCATGTTTATCTTGCCCTGTCAGACTATTTCTCAGGGATGTTCCAGCTGAATTACAGCATCATTATTATTAAGAGGAGTGATATCCAAAATTATAAATCATAGACCTTACAAGTTAATAAGAAAATATTGGATTGTCATTTAATAAAGGCTTGTGAGAAAAGGGTCTTAATACTTCCAGCTGTAGATTTTGTGAGTTCAACTCTGAGGAGGAGATGATGATTTTATGATATATTGATCAGTGGTTCTCTTACAGGCCTGTACACGTGACTTGTTCCTGTTTTGGTTTAAAGCACGTTCTCTGAAGTGGTCTCTGCAGGGTCTGGGCTTTTTGCTCTTTTGTTTGTTTTCTCTCCCTTTCGATTAGGGAGGCCTCAAGGATTCAACATAATGGCCTCGCTCAGAGGAACGGGATAAAATGAGGCCAGTTCCAGGAGGAGGGAAGGCTAGAGATGGGGCTTAGTGATGTTTTTTGCGTGACAGAAGTTCATATAAAAAGATTTTGGGCCATAATTTGCTTGGCTTGGGCCAGATCCAGAGAGGCAGAGGAATTCTGTTCTGTTGCAGGAGTAGGGGGAAGGGAGGGAAGTACAGAAACCTGCCCCAGTACAACACCCAACACAATATGGTTCACATTTTTCTGCTTCATACTAAGTGTACCATGAATTATCTTGCTTTCCAGTTGAAGGGGGAAACTTTGATTCCATCTCATGTGAAGCAGCGCGGCTGAACTGCAGCGTATGCATTCTACAGACCAAATCAGAGTGTACATCAGTCTGACTGCCAGGCCGACACGCAGACTTCTCACTCCTTCCTCAGACCTGCTCTCCCTGCTCGATATGTCTGGCTATAAAAAGTAAACACTTACAACAGACATGGGTGATGGCATACAATGAATGTTTGCAGCACTGTGCCGATCTTTCCCTCTTTCCTCAGCCGATGACAGCCAGGACACAGTCTCTCATAAACATAATACATCACTTTTGATGCGAGTGACTCATTTCACACCATTTATTCAGTCTTTTGATCATCTGTCAAGGCAGCATATGCACAGGCAGCCAAATGCAACCTGAGCTGGTTTCTGAGTGCAATTCAAACATCATTATCGTCAACAAGCAGGAGCAGAGTCATGGGGTTGTTTTGGACGTCTAAGCAGTGAAGTTTCTAAGGCTACGTCCACTCTCCTAAATTTTCTATTGCAAACACGTCAACTTCGCCACAGATATGCCTGGCGTCCACACGACTGCAGGGTCTTAAAGATGCTAAAACAGAGAAGTTTGGAAATGTTTCCATTCGTATTTTAGTTGGAAAACTCCAGGACTGCAACCCTAACCCTAGATGTTTGGAAACAATGATGTAGACACTCACAACCTCTTGCTGATTGGGTCTTCTTAATCACAATGTAGCCTCTGCTTATTGGACAAACTCCTATCACATGACACCCTTCCGGAAGAAAACATCGGCATTAGTCTCTGCTATCAGTGCGAAACATGGATAATAACTTACAAGCGTCTCTGACTCTGTTGTGCAGTTAATTCTGCATTTAACTATGATACATCTGTTTGAATTCATAGGAGACTAGATATTATTCAAGTAATCTGCGACTAATGCTGTCACAGATTATTGTGCCCAGCGGCGTTTTCAGCCAAACATAGAATTTGTGTGAGTGATCACATGATACGCATTTTCAGGAATGGACAGGGATTAGAGAGACATTTTGAAATCTCTCTTTTCAAAACAAAACGAGTAGTATGGATGTAACCTAGAGTAAAGTAGTTCTGTCCCTTTCTCCGTCGCTCAGTGTGAGGCCACTCGGCCCCTCTCCCATGGGAATGATCTTCAGAGTTAAGACTCCGGGGGCCACGGAATTTCAGTGAAGCACCAATGGTTTATTTTTGCAGCCCTCTGTGGTGCGTCTCATCCGAGCCTAACCAGCTCAGCCCGGCCAGGCTCTGTGCAGCTCATGGAGCAGCTCAGGAAGGGCCCGTCACTCCAGATGGTGGTTCAGTCCCTGCCAAGCGAGAGGGTCTGAAGGCCTGGCTGCAGGCCTAGAACCACAACCTCTGACAGGCTAAAGCCTCGGGCCCTTCTAAACCAGCACAATGCACCTTTTCAGGGGCCCTCTCTGCCTGTGCTCCCCCCCTTTCAGTGCTCAGGCAGGGGCCAGCCACCTCATGGAGCCTTGGAGGGAATGTATTCACAGCAGAAACTACGGATTCATATGTTCCCAAGTGGGACACATGGAAAACCCCAGACAGTCTTCTTAAAATCTGAATATAGACAAGGTCAATGATTAGAGGTATAGAAGCACAGCAGCAGTGTATTATTATACATCACCATTATATTGATCCATGACTCAGACGGCAGTTTTTACTCACCAAGAAGCTAAACTCCTCACTGGAAAATGTGAGAAATGGACAAAAGTGTGGAGGGCCAGATGAGATGGAAGCTCACCTGCGAGTGACCCCACAGCTCAGTGTGTGTCTGAGTCGAAGCCTGCAGCGCACCTTGAACTGCTCGCCTCTTTTCTCTGTGCATGTACCAACTGCCTCCACCGCAGCAGTCTGCCGACACCCATCATTGTCTCTGGAAAGAAAATAATCCGCAATGTTGCAACACTTCACAATTTGGCGGCAAGTGGCGGCAAATTCAGAAAAAAGCAGGCAAGGAACTGTAGATCTGAAGGGCTTTGAGGTACAGTAAAGTGATTAAGTCAGGAGCTACAGAGTAATTATTCCGTCTTGCCCGGGCAGGACAGACAGAGACGGCTCTTGTTGCTCCTGAGCAGGCGGGCAGGTACAGCGGCATGTCACTCACAGCGCGCTTTTGTTTAATGACCTCCTTACAGTAGATAATGAGAGAGAGGAGGGAGCGAGCGAGAGAGAGAGAGAGAGAGAGAGAGAGAGAGAGAGAGAGAGAGAGAGAGAGAGAGAGAGAGAGAGAGAGAGAGAGAGAGAGAGAGAGAGAGAGATAGGCTACATCCATACAAGGTTTTAGTTTGAAAATGCTGTTTTCAAACTAAAACAATGTCTGTCCGCACACTCTGTATTGGTTTTAATCCCCATCCATATTGAGTCAAATGTACTTGGAGGTGAAGCGAATATCGTGAGTCAAAGTTCTCAAAAATTGTAAGTAAACGTGAAGCCAAACTGCGAATTACCTCCTCGCAGGAAAATCACTTTTTATTCGTCTTCTTGCTCAAACAGATTGGAATCGAACGGGATGTGAAGGTTTGTTACTGATCAGTTGAGAATGTGTGAGAGATCCCTTACACGCCTGAAAACACACGTCACGTGACCACTCACTGGGTATGTGCATGCCAGTGTAAACAAGAAGGCATGTGTGTGCCAGTGTACAAAGAAATTGCCTGACTAACAGCAGATGTAAGCAGTTGTGTCATTGGAAAATGCAGAATTCAACCAACAGCTGTTAGCAAAGACAACAGGGTCAGAAGCACTTGTAATTGATTATCCATGTTGTGTTCTACACTGGGAGCTGAAGCTAATGCTTTTTTTTCTTCCTGGAAGGGGATCATGTGATAGGAGCCTGACCAATCAGCGAAGGCTACGTCCCGACTGACAAGACCCAATCATCTGGAGTTTTCAAAGCAAAACAGGTTCGGCAGTATCGTATATTCTGGGCAGCCGAGAGGTCGATGATGTTGAAGATGATGTTGAAGGAAGAATTCTCCAAGGATATATATATATATATAGTTTAAAGTTTTATTACAAAGAAGTTCACAGATCAGGACGGGCATCTAGATACCCCGAGACACCACAGCCAATAGTGTAGTCTGCCTTTGCAGGAGTCAAGCCCACATTATATAGAGAGGTTGCGACCCAAGGCAAAACAACGTCCCAAATCTCGTGGTTCAAACAGGACATAACTGCATGTGTCTAAGCATCTAATGTAATGCTTAAAGACAAAGACCCACGTTATATATTCATCCATTAACAGGTCAGTGATCATTCCCTAGAGGAGAGAACTAACTAAAAATAGGAATTACTGATAATCTAAAGATGATGCTTAAACATGTGATTCTGGTTCATACCCAGGTTACAGGGATCTATATAACTGAATTTACCACAGCAGCGTTTACTTGTGGACGCCGGGCGTATTGAAATGAAAAGTTGCAGTATTTATTTAGCCAGAGAGAGAGGGAGAGAGGGGGGGGGGGGGTGGAGAGCAAGTGAGAGGGAGAGAGAGAGAGAGTTTCCCTTTACCTGCCCCCAAACTGTCAGCAGCACGCAATCACTCCAGCCCTTCTAGCCAGAGTGGGGGGGGGGGGTTAGGGGCTTATGATTGACCAGGGGTGAGAGGGTGAGAGGGTGGGAGGGGGGGTGGGGTCAGGAGACACAAACACAGGCAGAGAAGAACCAACAAAATGTTGAAAGCGTATTTGAAATTGATGAATTGGACGGAGCAGAGGGGGGGGGATGAGTCTCTGGGTGAAGGTGAATGAACTGTGTTGGCATTTGGAGACACACAGTGCACCTCTTGTGAGTTGGAAAGAGTGATGCAGGTGAAAAAAAAAAAAAAGAAGGGAGGGAGGGGGGGAGGTTGTGTGTGATGGTGATTTATTTCCCATGTGATTTATGTGCCCCCCCCCCCCCCCCCCCCCGTCTGTCACCATGGCATTGTCGTGGTGATCGTTCGTCATTCGGATGCGGCGGAAAAAAAAAGTCCACCTGACAGAGGCGGGCGCCAGCGTTTGCAGCTGAGTGTATGTAAACTTTTCCTCCCGGACGCTGATGGGAACACATAAGTACTCAGACCTCGAACTGTCAGGAGACTGTTGTGTTATGTGAAACCTGGAAGATATTCATTGCACTGAATGACTTAAAGTTAGATAAAAATGATTATTATGGGTCCAAATCATGCATTTGACAAATGTCTCCATTACTCTCACTATTGGAGATTAAAACAATCCTTACCTCCCTTTCCAATCAATCCTAAACTCCCTTCTTCCACTTCCTGCTCCCCGCCTCCTCCTTATCCAGCGTCCCCCTCCCCTCCAACACTGGTGTGTGTTTGGACCCCTGAGAGTTGTAGCTCTGACGAACTGCACTCCTGAACAGTTTCAATTAAACATCATTTATGGGCACTCTTTTTTTTTTTTTTTTACAAGCCTTTTTTATTGGCCTGGGTCTGTGTTTACTCCTGACAGTAATGGTGCTGGAGTGGGTAACTGTGCTGCGTGTACACTGCCATACATCTCCATCCAGCCTGTCTCCTGACGTGGAGGCCGGCCCTTGTTACTCCACCTCTCTGTGCTCCAGTGATACGCTGCTGGGCCTTCACTTCAGCTGAGCGTGCAAGAGGAGAGAGAGCTGCAGCTTATCTCTAAACTTGGCCTCGCATATTTCCTCTGATTTTGCTGTTTGCTCTTCTTAACTCTCGCTAGACCCAATTGCAAGGAACATAATATTGTAAATAAACTGGTATGGAGTCTCCGTTGTGATTCTGGCTTGATCAGCTGCTCCAGCAGAGAGAGAAGAACAGACAATATCCCACCAATTAATGAAATTAAGCTCAATAGATGCATATAAACTGTGAATATACTTGAAATTAATTCATCAGCCACTATATACACTTTTAAAGCCACAAACACCTAAAATATCAGTCACTGCAACCAACAGATTTGTGAATTAATCAAATCAGTTAACTGGTCACATGGATTGATTTTCTCTTTTCTGAAAACAGATGAATAATGTGATCTGTGGCTCCTTACAAAGTGGGGAAGGTTTAAAAGATACTGGCATATACTAGGCAGAGCTACAATGGAGTTTTATGGCCACAGAATAACGTCATATTATTACAAGAATTAATCCATACACGAGAAGAAAGTTGTACTATTACATGATTTTAGTTGTAACTGTGAAGAAAGTTGCGATATAATGAGAATTAAGTTATAATTTAATGAAAAATCTAACCTAAAATTACAACTGCAATATTACCTCTTTATTCTTTTAAATTTACATATTTTTTCCTCATATTATGACTTCGAGCTTGTAATATTATCACTTCTTCATTGTAAAACTAGGACTTTACTGCTTTTCTTCTCGAAATCTCACTGTTCTTCCCTTAAAGTGGCCCTAATACTCTTACAGAGCAGACCTGATAACAAACATTTTTGATATGCCTTGCGGAAAATATGGCATTTCATCTCTCCTGCATTCATTTCAGTTTCTCATGAAACAGATTTCACTCTGTCACACTCCCCGCCACGGGCCCAAATCAATCTTAACCACATGAGGCATTTTGTTTGTGCAGAGAAATAAAAAAATCCCACCATTGGAAAACATGTTTGACACGTTGGCTGGAATTTCCTCGGCGTGCGTCAGGGTTTATGGCTTTTGATGTCACCAGTGACATCATCAGTGCAGGACAAGACACTGGGGAGTAGGGCTGAGTGATGGGGTGAGTGTTGTGATTGGCACAACTGGGCAGGGAGCGTTATGACGAGTTCATTTACAGAACACACCCAGAGCTGTAAAGCATGTCATGTTAGCTCAGTGTGACACACCTCAGTGTTGACTGCAGCAGAAATGTGGATTTCTGTGTGTGGGTCTACATGAGCTGTGTTCAGTCGACTGTGCAGTATTCAACCTACTTAAATCTGACTAAACACTATAAAGTGGGACACATTATTCTCTCAGTTAACAAATAAAATCAGTCTAGACTCCGGTTCTGGCTCCTCGGGTTTTCTTCATTGAAAGAATTTAGGTTCAACTCCCAGAGCCGTTACCTCAGACTTTCAGACGGAGCTAAGTCAGCATATCAACTAACTGGAAGTGGAGTCTGTGAATTACAATTGCTCAGACACAATTGCGCCATTAGTGGATAAGGATCCCAAGGGCCAGCAAACCACACACACACGTCCCCACTCGCACAAACACAGGAGTCGCAACCACAAACACACACTCCATTTGTTTATCCTTCCATGCAGAAACAGACACGGTGTCGTGCGTGCCCTTAGTCAAACACAAGTGAGCACTGACCTGGGGATGAACCATTCATTATTTGCTACCCCATGCAAACGCATTGACAGAATCCTACTCCGACCTGATTGGTCAAATGGCAAAGAGTTTATCGAAGTTCCTGCTTTAAATGCAGGAAATGAAACAATAGGTTTAACATACTTGGGAGCACAGATGTCTTCAAATGAGATTCTGCTTTCCTTGTAAGAGCTTCACTTATTATCGGCTGGAGTCTGGTGAGGGATGATAGGGTTACGTCCAGGATTAATCCTTGGGCACCGAGGTTACTTGGCAGCTTTGTTAAACTTTGAGTCACCCTCTAAACTGAGGCCCGCCACGGCCTCCCACCCTCTGACCCCTCCTCCTCTCCTGGGGTTGGGGTCTTATCTCCAGTGGATGTGGGCTCCTCTGGCTTCACACAAAGCCTCATGTTGACATTCCAGAAGACCGAGCCTTGTGCAAACACACCAGGCCCCACCAGATGGCTCGGCGAGGGAGGACAGGGCTACAGGGCGAAGGACGCGGAGGAGGACGAGGAAGAAGAGGAAGAAAACAGCGAGATCAGAACGAAAAGAGCTTTTAGCACTAAGATGTCAGGGTACCCCGGCAAATCCTCAGCCGGTCACAGTGCCAGATGGCAAATGAAGTGTCATGTCACTTTACTGGAGCAAAAAGCAACACAATTGTCCCTAAAATACAATTCAATCCCTTCACGCATATTGTTTTTCGTGTGTCCTCCAGCTCCTGCCCCATCTCCCTAAAGTCATTCACAGCTAATTCTTCAGGGTCACTGGGTTAATCTTCAGAGCATTATGGGAACCATGGAGGAAAAAGACCCCAAAATGAAAAACTCATTTAAGGCTTTGTCTGAGTGCGGTGGGTTGTGTTTATCAGTGGAGGGCAAGAGAGGATCACTGCCGCTGTGAGTCCCCGGGGCATTAGTGCAGAGGACTACAACAACATCAGAATGCATTTTGTGTAGCAGTTTAAAATGTGAAAGTGACCCCGTTCTGCAAAACCATGTGAGGACGTGTGTACACATACCTTTTAAAGTGTGGTTTGATTTTAATATAAGACTGAACTGTGCAGCATGAAAAGCAGATTTGATTTTGTCTTTTTTATTGTCCTATGCAGCACAATCTGTGTGGGGTGATTCAATGTTCTATCACGTAAATGAAAGCTTCAAGTTTTAATATTGACCCGAGACGAGAATCTGCTGTATTTTACTGGAACAATAAAATAAAGGCTTTTCTGTTTTAAATGAGTTGTTATTTGCCTTCATATGTTCACTGACTAATGACTCAGGTCATAGGTAAGCCTGATCTATGAAGTGATCAAAGTGATGTCCCCTGAAAGAGCGAACTCGAACTTAGGATCCTCACTCACATCAGATGAAGTGCGTTTGTGTCCCAGAAATGCAACAACATCTCAGGGGGCATTTTGTCAAGATGGAGCAATATAATTCTCTTCTTCATCTCCTCGGAGTTCACTTCTCCCTGCCTGTCTATTTGAGTGCGTGTGTGTGTGTGTGTGTGTGTGTGTGTGTGTGTGTGTGTGTGTGTGTGTGTGTGTGTGTGTGTGTGTGTGTCAGCCTACAGCACAATATACACCCGTTCCGATAAAAGTGTGCAACAGTCAGTGTGGATATCCGGCTGCCTTTCTCTCTGCTCCCCCCTCTAATGAGTGTGTGTGGAGCTGTGGTTTATCCTGCCACTCTTTCTTTCCAATCCCCCTCCAATCCTCCAGGGCTGTAGCTGTTCCCCCCTCCCTTCATATTCTATGGAAAAAAGAGGAATGTTTTCTGAGCGATTTTCCCCTCCAAGCCCTTTTCAGGTTCCGGAGACATGAGGGGGCACGTCTATTGGAGGAAGACTGTATGTTTATTCAGAACAAGTTGAAGCTTGGTGTTAGACGGGATCCAGGTTTATGTTAAAGAGAACTCTTAAACCTAATATGCTCACCCTTGCCAGAACCTAGGGCTTGGTGTTGAGGCCAAAAATAATATCGAGATAAACTTATTCTTTTCACTTGGTAATTATCTTGATTAATGTCAAGATAATTATTATTTCTTTAGAGGTTAACGGCAGATTTATGCTCCTGAGTGAAGGTTGTGGTTTTAACTCTTAATGGACAGAGACTGACAAACACTCAACCCATATTTTACAAATATAAGGTAGATCAATTATGTATATTTATGAATATATATACTTTTGTCATATGCGATTGACAAAAACTATATTGTGTTGATTATTGATATTGTCTTATTGCACAGCCCTGCAGAATCCATGTTGTTGCTCCCTTTTTGCTGGGCTAAATGTACATGTAAATGTTTGAATTCCAGACTACTACGCAATCATTACCCATCCAACAATTTGTTTTAGTCATAGTACTTCTAAAGATCTTAGTCTGTAAGATGATCCACCAATGTGCTACATACATTCATGTTCCCCAGAGGACTTTAATCGCTTTTCATATTAACGTTTCATCAAGAAACACCATAAAGTCCAAATTTAGCGGTTTCCATGCTTCATAAGCTCTCCCTTTAATGCCATGACCTACATGTGGCTTTATCATCATCGCACAATGTACGTTGTTACTAAATACAACCACAACCACGGCCGCCGCCGTAACTCACACATGCTACAAGAATCAACTTTGATTAACTTACACCGAATCAGATAAATCAACTGGTCACTCTGTTGAATTAAGTCTGTTGTGATAAGAGAAAATAGGGAAATCAATCATCTAATCAGAGCAGCTCTTGGTCTGCCAGGAGACAGACAACGACTCTTTGTCTGATCAGAGTCGGACAACTCGGGACACAGACGCACCATCACGACAATGATGAGTTCCCTTTTCATTAACAAAATTGCTTTGACCACTGGCACAAGGTTAGGATCTTAGCTCGATCACATTCACTGTGTTTGCAGCGAGCTCTGCAGTTCTGTATGAAGACTCAACCTATCAGGGCAGCTGGAGAAGTTTTCATGTAAAACGGCAACACTCCTTTTAGAAAAGTCTGGAAATTGGAGAAATGCTCTGTGTCCTACCATCTTACAGAGGCCCTGCTTCTTCACTTCCCTGAATAAATTGCAGATATGCTGGAGAATCTCTCTTCATGTGTATATATAAGTAAATAATAAAACCTATAAACAAGTACAATACTCAATAACGACATCTAAACCATCTCAGCCTATATCAAATACAGAGAAAAAGAAATTGAGCTCAGAGGAAAGTGCAGTTTGATAACAAGTTCTTTCAACTCATAACAATAAAACAAATTGTCTGCCCCTCGCTGCCAAAATGCACTCAATACTTCCAACAGAGTCAGAGATGAGAACAAGAATATGTTTTTCCATCATTTATTTTGCAAATGTGCCATAAACACTTGCAAAAAAAAACATCTTAAAGTTGGTCCAGTAGAAAAAAAACAACAAACACTTGAATGATTTAATACTTTGTTTTTCAGCTTTCAATTCTGTCAAGTGAATTTGTAGTCTATAGTTAAGTCTAAATGAGGGAGCTGATTGCTAGAAGGTTTTTTCCCAAAGAATCTGTTTTTTCCTTTTTAACCGTACATAAATATCCAGAAATCAACCTCCTTTCCTAAAGCAAAAGCTAAGAAAGAGTAAAATGCCTGGATAGAAATTGTATCAACATCTACATAAGAAAAAAGGGATTAGCTGACTATAAAATGTACACTTTTTTAAAAATTTAACTTAAAATTCACATTCATATATAAAACTTACAAAACCTGGATCTTTCAGACCTACTAAAATAGCTTTTCTCTTCTGTTACTGTTGAAAGATCATTTTAAATTACCATAAATTTAATGGATTATTTATTTATGTATTGTCAGCATCATTAATGTCATCATCTCTGCCACATTGTTTTTGTTCTTTTTTCCAAAACTTTTTTTTTCTTCTTGAATCATTTCAAAAACACATAAGTCAATAAATTAACATGCTACCTCAGTCCCTGAAAGCCAATACTCAACTGTGTTACTGAGTGAGAGTAAGACAGGTGTTTGTGTATTAAAATATGTTTAGGTGTGTCTGTATGTGTGTTTGTGTGTGTGTGTGTGTGTGTGTGTGTGTGTGTGTGTGTGTGTGGTTGTGTGTGTGTGTGTGAAGAGAAGTATCGTACACGTAACCTGTTAGCGTTCCTGCCTCAAACACAACGTTAAGGTAGGAAGGGATGGGGTTATTTCAGAGTCCATACAAAAAATAATTCATTGTAAATATATAATATATATTTATACATATTTGAATATATTTACAAATATACCCAGCACTATACATTACACTGTGTATTTATTTTTCTCCAGAATAATTGGGAAGGTTTATCAAGCGAAGTGAAGAAAAAAAAGCATCAATATTACAAAATAAACAGGAGAGCAGTTTCTATATGTGCTCTCCTCCTACTCCTCTGTTTTGTTAGTCGGAGCTCTGTCTCTCAGTCCGTTTTCCTATTTTGTCCTCCTCCTCTTGTCCCTTGTTTTAAGTTCACGTCGATCCATGTACATTCCTCCAGGAGCAAACAACAGTCTTGGAATGCCAGCCACTGGAATGGGATCACCAAACAAGTTAATGCCTCTCTGGTTACAAACATGAGAACCAAAATGAAAAGTCTGTGTATTTACATAAAGGGGGAGGAGGAAGAGGAGGAGGAGGAGGGTGCCCGGTGAAGTTCAGTCCATTCAGTCAGTAAAAAAAAAACAGCTTCTGCAGGGTCCCTGTCCTCTCCTTTAAGACCACGTGTGAGCATGCCATGTGTGTAGTGTGTAATGTGTGTGTGTGTGTGCACATGGCAGTGAGAGTCTGTGACAGCAGCTCTGCCGCCGGCCCAGTCCCGTCTGGGTTCTCCTTCAGTCCACTGGGAGCCAGAGGGGTGATGGGGGGGGCAGGAGGTTGGGTGCATGTCAGAGAAGGGGTCTGTGCTGCGTGTGTTTTGGGGGTGTTTCGCGGTAGAGCGTGCGGAGTGGGAGGGGGGGCTCATGTTTTGACGTTTCCGTTGATGTGCTGGTACTTGGGGAGGCATGGCTCGTCTGGTAACGGGTCGTGGGAAAACACGGAGTCGTCACTGGAGGAGCAGGAGCTGCGAGTGTCGGGGAAGCTGGGGGAATACTGCTCTGGGGGGGCGCACAGGTCCAGGTACTCCTGCAGACAGAGGGAGAGAGAGAGAGAGAGAGAGAGAGAGAGAGAGAGAGAGAGAGAGAGAGAGAGAGAGAGAGAGAGAGAGAGTCGTTTTACACTCAGACACCAGCTCATGTGTTACGAAAAGGCAAAAGACCCAGAGCAAACAAGAGAACATAAATATAGAGGTGAAACCCAGTCAACAAGAACAGGGACTTTCCAGCGGAGGGTGAGAGAGGTGGAGGAGCAGAGTATCACCTTTATTATGATACTTAGCTAAATCATAGAAAATCTCCCTGACAGGATTTTACGAAACGGAGCAGAGCAAATAATCTTAAACTAGATACTATGAAAAAATATCTTCAGGGATAATAAGTCATAGATTGAACGTTGGATCATTGACTGATCCAGTGCAGGATGAAGATAGCAGGGTTGACCTAACTGCGGTTTGAGTCCACTATATAACAGCTTGATGTGGTTGAGGACGAGAGGATATAGATGTTTAGGCCTTTACAGCGTCCCCTCACATCCCTCGAGTTCAATCCAAACCAGTGTGACATCTGACACCGAAACGCCCGACATAAATGCAGTAAGAGGGCTGGAAGAAATAAAGGCACTGGCAGAGGACGAAAACCCCAAGAAATCCTGTTATTAATTTTTGACTCGGCCCAGCACAGTTAAGTTGTTTTGGTCGACATTTTTTTTTTCTCCCCCCTCGTCTTTCATGGCTGTTTTTGGGAGTAGTTGTGAGGAAGAAGAGTTTTTTGGGGTTTTTCTAGAAAATGAGCACTGGCCTCCATTTTCCCAGCTCGACACGGAGAGGCTCACATTACTTAAAAACGTACAACATCTGCCAGCGGTTTGGGGCAGAGGAAAAGGAGGGGGGGAGGAGAAAGGCAAGAAAAAAAGCCACTTTATTCCATTTCAAATGTTCAAGCTCCATGTTGGACTTTTTTGGCAGAAATTCACGAAGTTCCAGCTCCGGAGCAGACGAGCCCTGACAGCTTTCCATTGACGGCCTCTTTTCACGTCGACACGCACATATTGGACAAGACAAGACCGGGAATGGAAAGAAACACTAGGAAGCGAGGCATGGATGTGATGATTGGGCAACTTCACTGGGCCACAACGGCCATGTTGGCCTGGATCAAATCATCTGGCCATTTTTTCGGCCACCATTTGGACCTCATGTCAGCAACATGGCTGCTAACGCTACTTGTGCTTTCAGCAGAATTGTGCTGAACCCCACAGGCCCTGGCAGGAGTGTGTATGGTTTGGATTGAGAAGCATGTTACTGTGTGTAGGAATGCATCATATTATTCCGTTTTACTGTTGTGAAACACTGGACATTGCCAGGAAATTATACTGTTTGCGTAGCATGGTTCCTGACCACCCTGAATCCTGGAACCTCGTGGAATAAAGATCTGTTCGCAGGAGAAGAACCGAGCTGCACTCACCTCGTTGGTGTTGAGGGTGAGGATGCGATCCAGATCCTCTACTAGCTGCTTGAAAGTGGGTCTCTGGGAGGAGATGGCATGCCAGCAGTCTTTCATCATCATGTACCTGACAGAAGTAAAATCGGTATTAGTTAAACCAAAGAAGACAACTGGATGGAAGGAGACAGAATTCAGTGTTGTAGGCTTAATTCAGTTCGTCCAAACTCAAGCTGCGGCGCACTCCTCGTCTACCTTGTCCTCACGTTTGGAAATCTGTTGAATGATTAATACCTCTGGGCCCAGGAGTCTCCATATTGAATCAATGATCTCTCACTTTCTCACAGTTTGACAGACTGCGGCTAAACACACCTCCCAGTGCTTTGTCTTTCTTTCACTGCTCTACTCTGTTCTCCAGTGTGGCACCATGGCAGAACTGGGCCATTGTCCACAGACAGATTGTGAATGAGGACACTGATAGCAGCCAGTCCCAGCTGTGCCGAGCCCCTGACAGAGTGGACACAGAGCCCCAGAGTCATGGATCTGATGGAGGCTGGGATGGGGCCGACCCTCGTGGTAAGAGCGAGTGTGTGTTTGGGTTTCTCAGCTCGGTTAGGGAAGATGCCAGTTTGGCAGAGATGAGCAACACTTACAGTTCGTTGGTGCAGTTGCCAGGCTTGTCCATGCGATGGCCCTCTTTGAGCAACTTGAAAAGCTCCTCGACGGGGATGCCAGGGTACGGCGAGCCCCCGAGGGTGAAGATCTCCCACATCAGCACCCCAAATGACCAGCTGGTCAGAGAGAAACAGAGATATGTGTTATTAATAATCGTGACACAACAAGAATGACAATGAAACAGTAGGTTTTGTGTGTAAGAGCTTCCAGCGTGTCGGTTTCCTTTAACCTACAGATATCTTACAGAAACTCGCTGAACCAAAGTTTGGAAACAACTTCAACAGCGTGACAACAGTGGTGTCAATGCCCTCTTTCTGCCGTCCGGTGGCTTGCGGCGCAAACCCACTCCCAGTGCCATTCTGGCCCTGATCTCAATGCTGGCTTTTGTGTCCCGGGCTGGCCTGTCACACAGGCTGCCATTGTCTGCTCACACCACACCAAAACAAACAGCGGACCACCCACAGCGGAACAAAAGAGGAGGGACAGGTCCGGTTATGTCCAGTGAATATTAACTATTAACTACTTCCTCATAGCAGGATCCGCTAGTTAAATATCAGCGATTCCATGCCGCTGATTTTCCATTGCTGCACACCATCATGCTGCATGTTTACATCACAGAACCAGAGGGTTTCAAATGAATCATGCCTGCCCTGACAGCACGATTGATTCAGGTCCATACACAAGGGCTGAATTATAACACCCAGACACATTAATAAACATGAATGCGCACATGTATTTTATGGCAGCCATGGGCCGTGTTAGTGGTCCAGCCAGGCAAAGTAGGCATGGACAAGCAGGTCTGCTGGTTATCAGCTCGTCCATCTGTTTACACAGCCAGGCCCAGGGTTTGGCCCGGCCTCTATCACAGGGTTGTATCTCTCCGCTTGTTGACACACTCATCTCTCCTTTCTGTGGTACTTTGTGAGTGTCTCTCACCTGTCAGGACCGCGCAGCTTTGTGTCCACCTGCAACCAACCATGACTCGCCAAATAAACAAGCACGCCAACATGCTCCGGGTCACTGTCACAGACCTGGCATTCAACCTCGCACGAGTGCTATTTCTGTACGACTATATCCTGGAGTCATACCTCATTACGCCCATATCTTATTTAATTAGGGTGTTCTCTGCTGCAGATGTTGGTGATATCGACCCGAAAAGCAACATGAATATAAAATGACAGAGAACCACTCGATACATGTGCACGCATCAGTGGATCTGATCCAAACATAATGATTCGAGGCTCTGGAACGTGTTGTAGGAGCTGAAGGAACTTTTTTTTACTTCTTGGTGATAGGGAGGGATCACCCCCCCCCCCCCCCCACCACCACCACCACTAAGCCTGGTAATGACTCCATGTGTCGGGGCTTGAGCGACAACTCTTAACTCTTAACTACGCCAGCCCAAGCCGAGTCCCCGGGGCACATTTGTCAAAACAACAGGGGGGCAAGTTTCATTGGAATTCATGTATTCATTTAATCTGATGTCATGTATGGATCGCCTGTGCCTCTGGTGGTGTTTGAGCATGAGCACACCCCCCCCCCCCCCTCCGTCCCACCCGCCCCAACACCTCTCCTCATCTTGCCTCTCCCGTCACGTGCCACATGAAAAAGCCAATTACTAAAAGTGAGTGATGAAACATAATTAGCAGTGAGCTGGGAGACGGGACTACAGTAGCCACTCGGTGCCTCCTGCACTCCCCCGGGTTATTGATTGGTGCTGTGCTAAGGTACATGAAGGGCATCATGTGTACGTACACATATTATTTATGTGCACAAACCGACACAAACACACACAAACATGGACAGTGCAGATATTCTCTATCCAAGTCCTTAACTGGATGATTGCTAGATTCTGTGTGCTACTGGTGTATGACTCACACACACACACACACACACAAACTCTCCTTTCCCAGGGGTCAACATGTGAGGCATTTATCTAATTGCCACATGCACTTTCCGCCGCCAGTGTCTGGAGCCAAAACTTCAAACAACACTGTCAGAATGCATAAGACTCAAACACCAAAAAGAGAGGGACGCGCTCCCTTTGTTCTGTTTTTAGAATGAGTGCTCTTCGAACTTAAAAAAAAAAAAAGAAAAAGGGACAGAGACGGGTCAGCAATTCACGTAGCAGATGAATGAAATTAAGAACGATGGGGTGAAAGGAGGGATGAGGGGGGGGGGAGATTATTTTGATAGTGGAACAGCTCCAAAAAAACGATGAGCCTCCTGTTCAAAGTGTTGCCGAATGAAGAGAGGGGAGCGAAGACAGGACGGCTGGCAGGAGGAGTTCGAGGGGGTGGGGTGGTAGGGAGAGCGAGGCCCCGGGACTGGAGGCGCTGTGGTATTGTTGCGTTTATACATGTGTGGACTGGAGGCCCAAAGGGAGGGGAGACTTCCGAGCTGAGCCGGAGGAGCGAGGGGTGAGGTGGTGGGAGAGGAGGTGCTCGGTGGGCTCTGGGCTCCTTCCAGGGCCCTTTGAAGCCGGTCAGATTAGTAACACGGCATTGACTACAAGTCTAGCGTGAAATCCTCACTTTTGCCACAGACTGGCCAGCGTTGCCCCCTTTTAACCAGTCAACCCCCTCACATCGACCATTTACCAGCACTGCACCAAAAACACCTCAGGAGAAAAACAACCCTCGGAATCTGACTGCAGGCTACAAGAAACAGGCTGGGCTCCACATTCAGTCTCAAAAACAGCATGAAATAGACAGTTTACTGTGTTAGATAAGATTTTTTGGTCTATCACAGATGTGTAGCAGTGTGTTTAATACTTACACGTCACTCTGGTGTGTGTAGACCCGGTCAAACAGCGCTTCTGGAGCCATCCATTTTACCGGGAGTCGACCCTAAGGACACACACAGGTGAAGGATCAGCCAAATTCTACACACACACACACAAACGCGAACCCAGACACACACACACACCACCTCTGAACACTTTCCTTTCTGTCCCGTTCAGCATATTTGAATTAATCTACTGCTAAAAGATCTCATTACTCCTGGAGAGCCCTGGGGAATACGACACTGGGCCCCAGCAGTATAGAACCTGTCTGGGAGGAGGGTTTCCCAGAGGAGCGTTTAGATTGTTAATGCAATAGAGCTGATAAACAGGGTCACAGATAAAGAGAGTTTATCTCCCTGTGCCATTAAAACACTGGCTGGGAAGCTAAGCACGGCTCACAGGGCAGCCTCGATCAATATCAGTGTGGCAGCCTACGGACAAGAACACTCACACACTCAGTTATAAAGAAGCAACAACTAAATACATCCTTGTAAAATATATATATTTTTACTGCTTTCAATAGGAATGAGAAACAAGTTGAACATATATTACATCACATATTATCACAGGGAAATATGACAATAATACGATCACTGAATATGGTCCCTTTCCTATTTGACTGAAGAAAAAAGTGTGACACCACAATGGCAGCTCTGTCTCGACTGGTTTAATGAAAGTGATCATCCTCATTGTAGCCGCCGTCATTTTCCTGATCACCAGTACCAGCAGCATCATTGTGTATTGTTGTTGTTGTTGTTATTGTCAGAGAGTTCTCAGCATGACGATGAGAAGGCAACCATGCATGCTAAATGAGGATGTGCCGGCAGCGCTGCTCTACGGTGGGAAATATAGACACTTTGGAGACGTCGATTGTGTTTAAGCCGCTCCCCACTCTCTCTCTCTTTCTCACTCAATCTCTCTCTCTCTCTCTCTCTCTCTCTCACTGGTTCTCTCGCTGGCTAATTGTATAAATGTCTGTGGAAGCAAAGGAACAAGAGACTGAGGGATAAACAAGGCAGAGTCTCCAGAAGCACTACATTCACAGGCTGCCTGGGAACCCGCGGCTTCTGCCAAGACACCAGCCGAGGGAGAGAGTGAGACGGAGAGATGAGGGATTCAGAGAAAAAGAGGGCGAAAGACGGGGTGGTCTAATCTCACAGTGCGTCTCCTAAAGACATCCCACCCCCTCAAAGTGCCCGTCCCTCCGTGTGCAGCATGCGGGTGGAGGACTCACATTGGTCGTCTTTTTATAGTAGTCGATGTTGTGGACGTCCCTGGCCAGGCCGAAGTCAGCAATCTTCATGATGTTGCTCTCTGTGACCAGGACGTTCCTGGCTGCCAGGTCTCTGTGTATACACTGGGATGGAGAGAGTGAGGAAAGAGGGGAGGAGGACACAGGGAGGGTGGAAAAAGTGAGGGGAAGGAGAAGAATATGACAGTTACCTCATGCCACAAATAAATCAACTCGGAAACAGGTGTATACTTAAATTGGAATGGTCTTTGAATGTTTGTGATGCTGCAGAAATCTCCTGCACAGAGGTAACACTTGACTGAATAACATGACGCCACAGCGACTGCACCAACAGGAACATGTCTGAATAAGTAAAGATTCCACACATACTTTGCCGCATACTGTAAACGGCCGGGGTGTGTGCATCAGTGCGCATATTCAAGTATGTATACGTGAGTGTGTGTGTGTGTGTGTGTGTTTGTGTGTGCGCGCTCTGTCACATTCCAACTGTGAGAGGGAGCGTGAGGCTGCATTTGGCCAACATGGCCGTACCCCCATTGTGAAAACTTCATAATTCTCCCACACAGAGGGGCTTTTGTTGTGGAATGATAGACAATGTGGGGATTGGGCAGAGGGTCAGCGTAGTGTTTTTAGGAGACAACATTCCCACAGTGACGCACAAGCAAGCTTCCAAAACCCTCCCTGGGTGCAGTACATCAAAACGCTGTGTGAACTGCCTGCCTGTGTGAACATCTGACGTGAGGACAGGACTTTGTTTGTGTGTTTGTGTGTTTGCGTGTGTCGTCCCCTTACCTTCTGCGATGCTAGGTACTCCATGCCCCGTGCCACCTGGTACGTGCAGGAGACCAGATCTTTGAAGGTGAGCTGTTCGTCTGAGACGCGGGTGATGTCGTAGGAGTATTCCATGCCGGGGGGCCGACGGGCTCGGAGGTACTCCCTGAGGTTGCCTTTGGAGGCGTACTCCACTATCACATAGAGGGGGCCTGCGGTGGAAAAGAAGACTCACATTACCTTTTGAACAAGGTTATAAATTATTCCTTTTGAGAGAAAGCGGCACTGAACAAAATTCAGGGTGAATTCTGCATGGAATACATAAAGAGCAGGCACCTCTCTTTTGAATGTTCTGTTCTGTTTCAGTTCTTTATCCACTCTTCACATCTAATTAAAATCCTTCTACATGACATTGAAATGGCTTCTAGCTTCCTCAAAAAGAGCAAAGGCACCTTGACGTACATGACCTGTCTGATGAGGTCTGATGACACACTTCATGAATTTGTTTGAAGCATGCAGCAACCTTTAGTACAATATTGTGGAGAGTTAAAGTTAGCAAGAGCCGGCTACACTTGTGCTACTCACCCTCTTGTGTACAGGCCCCCAAGAGATTAATGATGTTCTTGTGTTTTCCGATCATCTTCATCATCTCCATCTCTGACACCAGGTCGGACAGGTCTTTCTCAGTGGCGTCATCTAAGAAACAGAAGAAGATGGATGAGCAAACTCAGTAAAAACAAAAACAAACACACCACTCCTGTCTTCCCTTTAACCCTTTGGACTCTGGACTAGGGGGCTGCCCTCCCAATTCAGACAACAACCTGTTTTGTTGGTGCGTCTGAATAAGTGCGGCCCGAAGGACAATGTGGGCTAAAGTTACGGCCGGGGAGCAAGGGAAGCTCCTCCTGCAGACTACAGAGGCATCCTTTCAGTGCCAGGAGGAGGGAGGAGGAATTAAAGAAGCTCAATCTGGATTCATTATCTGCTGCACAGGCTACTTTTTCATGGAGCTGATTGAGGCGGTGCAAGTCAAAATGGCATAGCCTGCATTCCTGTGCACCATTACCTTGCCTGAAGTGGTTCTTTCCCTTGTCAAGGTGGGTCCGGTGGCCTGCTGCTGTACCTGATCTCACCCCCACCCCCCACCCCCCGTCAACCTCAAACCAACCCAGCGCCCCCCCTCCTGCTGCTTTCATTAATCACTCCAGTGCTGCTAGTGTGACTTGCCTCTTTGTGTGGGCGCTGACTGAGCTCCAGCCAGCTGCTGCTCTGAGGTCAGGTATGTGACCGCCCCTAACCCTCACCTACCCAACCCGCCTCCCCCAAGCTGTCACTCAGCAGCCACCAATAACGAATAATAATGGCAGCCCCAGGCTCCGCCTTGCCCTGTTTCCTGAACCCTCACTAGAGGATAAATCACCTATACAATGGACTCAGGTTGCCCACAAGACATAAAGCAGTGTACAGTATATTTCATCCCATTGGTGTGATGTTGAACATGAGCGTGACGTTTACCATTACAACCTCAGTGTGATTGTGCATCGGAACTAGAACTACTTACCTTTCAGCATCTTGACGGCGACGGTCACGGCTTCCTTAGGTTTCTCCTTATCGATGCCCAGGCCCTCTGCCATTACCACTTGGCCAAAGCAGCCTTCACCGAGGGGTTTGCCCAGAGTCAACCTGCAGCCGCGAGACAGCAACACAGAGCGGAACACAAGGAAAAACAGACGGGATGTTGATTAGCTGCTGGAACACAAATTAAAAACTAGGACTGTGGCATCGATTCCCAAAGTGTGCAGAAACAAACAGGTTAGATAGAGAGTGACAGGGGGAAAGAAACCAGGCACCAAGCCAGTTTCTCAACCTCATCCTGTCTTTTTTTTTACTCGATCGCTCCCTCTGTTTCAATCAGATTGTGTCTGCGTGAGTGCTTTATTGGCGTGGTGACTGCAGCCCGTGCCAGGGCAGTAGGTAGGAAGGCAGACGTGGCAACGATAATCACCTGATAAAGCCAGCGAGAGGCTCTCATTTATAAAGTCTTTACCCAGCCCTGGCATGCTCCAATATACACTCTTTACAAGTCATTACACAGGGCTGAGCTTAGCCCCGACACATTAGCCTGTGATGGATGGAATGCTGACTTTGTGTTTCCATACAGGTGCGTCTGACTTCAGTACCAGACGGAAATTTAAGTACTATTTTAATTTCAAACTAGCTGGTGTGTTAAACTTAATGGCCTCACTTCATTACACTATCTACTACAATTATCATTACAATTATCTATCACAGTGCCGGCACCAACCTGACCTCAGTTAGCGTTCCCTGGTGTTTTTAATTTGATTGACAGGTGTTGGTCCCTTCCCTGAGGCGGAGTATCCCGGCTATGTAAACAATCACGCTGCGCACCGCAGAGACGAAGGCCCGAGGCCGGCGCCCTGCCATAGTAACACAATCCCCTATCTGTCCGCACATGCTCGCCACGCTCAATGGCAGCCATTCTGTCCATCCAGCCACACATAATCAATGTTATTTTTCCTCCACGCAAACTGCAAACGTTAGCATTCCTCTGTGTTCTGTGCAATCCCAACATGATCCCTCAGGCGCTGGGATGACAGGCGGGGAATGAAGACCCGAACACAGAGATGTATTCAGCCTAGACAAAACATCCCTTTGGGTTGGTTCATCAATTAAAATCAAAAATCTTTTCACCACGATGGCATTCTGCATGTGCGCAGAGAGTCAGGATGGATTTTTCTTTCCCACTGATGAGGGATGATAAAATGTATGATTCCAGCTCTCTTCTTTTTTTTAGTTTTTACAACCATTTTAACAAAAGACAGACATTCATGTTTATGATTTTCCCATTGTCTTTCAAAACCAGAGGCCTCGAGTAGGTATTAAACTCCTGTAACCTTCGCTGTACCATTAAATCCAGCCTGAAGCTTATCACCGGCCACTGCAACTGTGACTAACCAAAACCTCCGCGGCGCTAAGTCCTCTGGTATGAAACTGAGCAAACACTCCTCGCCCAAACATGCAGATGAAAGCGGCGAGTTGCGAACCACTAATTAGCACAGCACCATTCCTCGTCATCAGAAGCATGTGAGTGTGTGTGTGACTATGTGTGAGTGAGAGTGTGATGTAGCAGAGGCTGTAATGAAGACACAGGGGGCAGGAGGGGGCCGGGTGCCAAGTTCAGGTCGTTTTTCACGACAGCAGCAGCCACCACAACCATTATTCGCCGGGTAGTCGTGATTGTCTGCTGTCTATCAGGGTTAATGACACTCTTTACCTACGACAATACTTATTTGATCATTTAGCAGCTGACGTAAAATCAAACAGATGCTCATCGTGTTAATATTGCCGTTATCCACAATTGAAATCCACCTTCAAGCCAGAGATAGTTGAAGACAAAGGCCAAGGGTGTAGCACTGAAAGTTGTCAAACTGTCACTCTATGCAGGCCTTGAATTTCAATATGAGTGAGTTATTAGAAACATCTCTTTGATAATCACATGAAAGTGGAGGAGCAGATCAGCATTTTAAAGACTTCAAGCTAGAGCTGAATCAGGTTCACATAATGATGTATTATGCATTTCATAAAATGACTTGAGATCAGGACAAGGCCAGATTCACTATTTCTAGTGCTACAAATCAACCACAAGTCAGTGAAACCAGCAGAAATCGTTGCATATTTTCATATTTTCTTTAACAGACAAAATTTGCTGTATTGTTTCACTGTAAAATAAATTAAGAGTCTATATAACCAATGAGCGTCCCTCACCTGTCTCGGTTAAACTCCCAGCGTGGATCCTCAGGAAGGTCGTACTCAGGGATCGGGTCGTCGTGTGCCGAGCTCCGACGTGTCGTGATGCGAACCAGCGGCGTACTAGAGTTCATGGAATGGCTCGAGTCTGCCGACACCTACAGGAAGAGAAAAATTGGCTGATCACCGGAGTCTGGGTTCATAGGTCAGCTAAAGCTCTAAGACATCACCAGAGGAGTTCGGAGTAAATGAGTGAATATTTGATTGACTGTGGTATTTCTTACTGGTTAATATGGAACAATAATGTGTAACGTATTTATCCTTAATTTTAATGGTTTAACAATAGTGTAGAGTCTGTCTCTGGGCCAGAGATTATTGCAGTTGGCATTTAGAGGCCTCGCCTCTGTCCCGAGGCTCATCTGGCCTCTCTCCATCCTAAACTTACCTTGACACAGGAATCAAGTCTCGCCGCAGAATGAAATCCAACATTTCACCTTTTAGTTATTGAAGGAAAAGCATGGCTCACACACAGAGAAAAAAAGCTCTGGCTGCATTTTGAGGCAGCAGTTCTAACTTGCTTAAAAATGCCTGCATGCCTTCTAAATGAGGCTGAGGTGGATTGTTTAAAATATCGTAAACGCATATTGCTCGCTAAAATCTTATATAGTTGTATATGTTTTTCCACCTATGCTTTTTCCACCTATGCAGCTTTCATCATATTTTGCAGCATTACCCTCCTATATTCATGTATATTTGCAGTCTGTCATTGTATTTCTGCAGCATGCCTGCAGTGCCGTGTGTTGTTCTCCTCTAGGGGTGTTAGATGCCTTTGGAACTCTTTATCTACTTTCTGTTACCTGGCGGCGCAGAGGGATCTGCTTGGTCAGTTTGTGCACTGCCGGTTGGTTGCCAAAGTCCGGTTTCTTTGCCGTGTTCCTCATGCGGCACACCACCACGATGCCCACCATGCAGGCAATGAGGAAGACGCCCGCACAGTATATAGCGATCTCCACGTAGTCTGGGGAGAAGGGCCCGGCTTTTTTCTCGAGGGCTGAAGGAAATAAAGACGGACGTCAGGAAAAGAAAGTCAGAGTTAATCACTCTCGCACACACGCACACACATGACTGACACACAGGCACATTCTTCATTTGAACACATATGGGTATCAGACAGACAAAGACAAACGCAGAGACAGATGCTCTCGGAGATGACTCATGCGTTAATATGATCACGACTGGCGGGCGAACTCAACGAAATGATTTTGTAGCGTCCTCCACTGTCTCTATTCTTTGCCAACGAATACGTTTTGAACCAAACAGGCCTGTACAGGGATTAAGAGTCTAAACAGATTATAAATCTTCACTCAGGCCTGCATATGTCTGCACTCTGTGCTAACCTTCAGAACACGCTAGCATAAACACAGATCCACAAACAACAGAACAATATGCGTTCCACTTCAAAAACGCAAACAAGGGAGAGCGGTGTCCTTCGTGGATGTATATATGGCCTGAACTTCCTGTCGAGGAAATGAGTAGAGGTTGTGTGTGTGTGTGCATGTGTGTGTGAATAAATGGACTGTTCCATAATGCATAGCCTTCCATCAACAAACAAGGCTCTTGTGCAGCACAGCCAGCCGAGCAGCCTGTCAGCCGGCCGGAGGTGAAGCTCCATATAGGAACCTTTCTCGTGTCTGCCTCGTATCTGCCGGTCCACAAACCGTAGCCCGCGCGCAGAAGCAACAGCCTTGATGGTGCCACTGGTGCACATAGAGCAAATCAAGGCCAATAAATATCCCATATTGCTCCCAAAGGATATGGCTTGTCTGTGATCATTATGATGTCTTGTTTACAGACAAAACAAAACTATTATGTCATTACAATATAAAGCGAGCGTTGTCTGTTAAGCCCTGCAGACACTCATCTACTCTCATCAATCTCATTTAATGCCCACTCTACTTTTGGCCAGAACTCTCGCAGAAACGCTTGTTCTGTTTCGCCTGGAGTGAACTCGAGCAGACTCCCACAGCGAGTTTGATGTATCTGATCCTTCGGTATGCATAATTACAGACCAGACATACAGCGACAGACAAAAATAGGATAAAACAAGTCGACAAATGGGAACACACACACACACACAAATGGACAAACATTTGCATGCACGAGATTCATCGTGCAGTGGCAGAGAGGTTTGGCCCTGATAATCGAAAAAGTCAAGCCAACTTGAAGCAAGTGTTGAGCTTTAGCTTTTGACCTTTATTTCAAGAGGAAATAAGGATCTTAAAAGTAGGCAATTATCAGAGCCAGGAAATAAGTGGAGAAACATTTTGAGGTGTAAGTGTATATTTTTTTTTTACATGCAGAACTGAAGTGGGGCACTGAAAAGTTTTCCCCAAGGAGCAGGAGAGAGATGTAACAGAGGGAAAAGAGGAGGCGGGAGACAAACCCTCCCTTGCTTCGGGAGTCTGGAGACACTCGAGCTGCTCTGGGAGCTCCACTTCCGCCTGAGAGTTATAATAAGTCTTCTGCTAACTACCCCGCTATCAGCTCTGAGCTTTCAACAGCTCGCCAATCCCGATAATATTACGGAATATATGCTCCTTGCTCTTTTGTTACATTGTTTTGGATGATGACTGTGATGGTTCATCTGATATTTGAGCAGCAGCGTGCCGTTGGGAGGGTTTGTCTTCCTTCGAGGTCAACGCAATTACATAATCAAACTTTTAGACGAGAAAATAAAAAGAGAAAGGAAAGTTTTCAAGTGTATATACCTGGAAGCACCGTCAACCAAGCAGTGTGATAGGAGATCCCAATAGAATTACCCGCCAAGCACGTATACTCCCCAGCATCTTCAAATGTTACATTGGGCAAGTAGAGAACTTCTATCTCCTTATCAGTGGTGTTAACACCTGCGGTCTGGGATGGGAGAAGAGGAGGAAGAGCAGGAGGAGGAGAGAGGGAGGACAGAGAAAGAGAAACAAAATGAGACCCCGACACCAGGAGAGAAATAAGAGGAGCTGGATGACGTCCGTCGTGGAGTTCCCATCTAGAGCAAAGGATTATGGGAGTTTCCATGGGTGGGTAGGAGGAGTCTTCATAAACAAAGACATGGATAGAGCCCAGTATGCCACCAAAACACAGGAAAATTGAGTCAATGCACCAATAATGAAAAAAAAAAAACCCAAAGGTTCCCATCACCAACAGAACCTGCTAAGACCAGTCCACCCACTGAAGTGGACACATGCATAAACCAACAGAGAGAACATGGAGAGCACTGCAGTGCAACACCATACACCATCTTGACACAGCTTGCTACACAGGTGGAGGTGGATACAACTTAAAGATAAGAAAGAAGGGAGAGGTGAGACCAAGCTGTGACAATTTCAGAGTGTAGGTATGCAGGTCGGAGCAGTGCTTCCATGGCTGAACCCGGTCTCTACCGTGGAGGGAGCAGCTGAAACACAAGAGGTCCAACATTAAGGGGGGAAGAGAGGGTCTGTGAGCCCCGGGACCACCAAGAGACCACAGGCAGGATCACCACCACAGCACAGCAGGTCAGGGACGAGGCCCAGGAAACCACACCGGGAGGGAGGGTAGATGGGGCGGGGTCTCAGGGGGTTACCTGGGATGACAGTCAGCCAGCCTGACTGGTTGGCCTCGCCTATATAATTGGAGACTTTACAGATATACTCTCCGGCATCGTCCTCGGTCACGTTGGTGAGGGTGAGCACCTCCACGTCCGAGCTGTTAATGCCTGAACGCTGCAATCCACACATACACACGTCAAGACTTCAACATGGTAAATCTAAATAAACACGTAGAATTCATCAGACAGGCATGCAAACATCGTGACTACAGCTACTGGATATGGATATCTGCAGGAGAGAAGAGACAGCAGGAATCACCACCAAGAGCCAGGATGGAAAAGACCTATCAGCTAATAAGGAAGGAAATGTAATGATTAGTTCCTGATACAGTCTGAGCTTTGAAATTTAACCCGAAACACCTGAAACCAAGACAATAAAAACAAGAGGGAAGGATTGGATTCTAATCAAGAGGTTTAAACTGAAAAAGAGAGGAAGAAAAGGAATGTACCTTTAGCACCCGGACGTAGGGGTGTCCATCTGGGCCGTAGCGACTGCCGTTCTGCATGATGTGTTTCAGCCACTGGATGTGAGGCTGTGCGTCGCTGTAGACCTTGCAGACGAAGCGGGCTTCCTCTCCCACATTCACAGTGGTGTTCGCCGGGAGACCAGCCTGGAGAATGGGCCGATGAGGTGAGCGCTCTGTCGGTAGCGAGGAAAATGTTGTTGTTAACGTTAAAAGATGGAAAGCGTTTAAAAAACTGGGTAGTACCTTCAAACAACCAGGTAAATCTGACAGCTAAGAGACACAAAGTGCAAACCTTGTGAGACATGCAGAGCTGCATGTACTGTGGTAGTGAATGTTTCCCACCAACCCTGAGTTAAAATCATGACTGCGCCTCGTTCTTATCTCTGAAGCATTTAAAGGCTTCACACTAGACAGGAAGGTGGGGAGCATTTAATCTCAGAAAACTAAAATAGCTGCAGGAGATGGAAGAGGACTCCTCCTGAAGCGGAGGGGGTATATGTTGCATTTGAGTGACTAAACTAAATCATGCGCCCGTGTTGGAAGTGGAACACCTTGGTAGCACCCCCACATCCATCCAGCTCTCCAGCATTCTCTTACATGCAAACATTTGGCCTGCGAATCCAAACAGAGCGAGACCTGTTGAACAATGCTCCCTTTCAAAACACTGCAAGGCCTTCACAACCACACGGATGAGCCCACCAACCCCCACACTGACGGCAGCCACCCGCTGCCACCCCACACGCACACACACATAATGACATCACTCAGCCTTGGGCAATGCAGTGACTTTCCAAAACAAAGCCTTAAGGCTTAGGGAAGGTGCAGTGAATTCATTTGTGCGGTGTGTGTGTGTATAAGGTCTGGGGTGGGTCATGGGGGATGGTCAGAGAGGTGAGGCTGTGTGATAAAGGGAGGCTGGGTTTAAGACTAAAAAGCTAGAAGGCATTAGGAAGGTGAGCCGAGGGAAGAAAGGGGGATCAACAGATGGAGAGTAGACAAACTAAGAGCAGAGATCTCGTCAGAGCCTCTGACCGCCTGCCTGTCTTCTTCCCCCTTCATCTTTCTCAAATCTGTCAGATCAGATGATTCCCACCCCACCTTCTCTCTCCCCATCTCCCTCCTCCTTCCTGCACATTCCTAGGACCAGCCTTGTTTATTGTCTCTCTCTCTCTTTCTTTCCCCCCTATTTTCTCTCCTCCTCCATCTTACACCGGCCTTCTCCCACTCCGGAGCAGAAAAGTAAACGCATCTACTAAATACAGTCTGAAAAGACGTATATTTACTTAAAAAAGGGCAGAAAGTAGTTAACTCTTAATGTTGTGTGGAAACAAACTCATGTTCAACAATTGTGTATTCTAACCATCATTATTTAAAAATTCAAGCTGGGCCGTTTAAAGCTCCACAGCAGACAATTCAGACCCAATGACAGAGAGAGGTTGTTAAGTGCAAGAAAATAGGCCACATCATGATTAGAGAGAAACCCAACAATAAAAGTTGGTGGAGCTATTATTGGTTAATTTAAAAAAAGGAATTTAAGAAAGACAGTACGTGTGTGTGTGTTGGTGTCGAGCAAGTCTAGTTCTTTTATGGCCCATCGACCTCACACCAAGAAGCTGCTCTTACTTTGGGTAAAAAACAGAAAGAGAAACACTAAAAGACGACTATAAATTGTTGTCTTCTCAGACTGCAGCGTGGAGCATGAAGGAATGGGGACATAAAAGGCCAACCGGTCCAAACTGAAAGAAAGAGCAGACGCTGAGCTGCTTGATCATGGTTTGCTGTGACCAACATGTAGTGACCCGTTTCAAAACTGAGTCCGTTTATCAATTAAGTAATTAGTCGAGTAATTTGGCGGCAGCGGTAGTGGGATGGTGGCAGAAAGAAGCAAGAGGAGACAGACCGGGGGCATTCCATGGCGTCCCATGCGAGACTGATGAACTCTGGGTAACCTGGCAGCTTGGCACACAGGGCCCTAAGGGTCGGGGAGGAGCCGAGGCACAGGAAGGGCGCCGCATGGCACAGGATGGCATGCGGCTACTGACAAAGTGCAGCCGGGTCGCCGCTCGGCACAGTTCTGACTCAAAGAGCCTCAATGTCTGTTTTGACGCGTCCTGTGTGTCTGCTAGCCGATGTCCAACTGTGGCCTGTTGTCCGGAGGCCAGTTTGAACCAGAAAAGGCCGGATAACTCATGCTTTTAATGGCTGATCCTGCAGGTCACTTGGGCAAAGAAAAGACTGATAAGAACAACCTCTTCTGTCTGTTTCCCAGCTTTCTTTTCTCTGTCTTCCCCCTCTCCTCCCTCCGGCCGACCCACTATAATGGAGGAAAATGAGGCAAGAGGTTGGAGGGTGCAGTGGCTGTGGAGCCAGACGTGGAGGGGGTTTACTGCTCTGCAATAAAACCGAACAAAAAACAGAAATATGCAGTCTGAAGGAGAGCCTGAGCTAACGTCAGAGGGGAGCAGAGCAGGGGGCCTGCGTTGGGGAGTGTGTGTACGTGTGTGTTTGTGTGCATGTGCCTGTATGCTCATTGAGCATAAACCCTCAGGTATTCAAACTCCATCTGATAAAATGAAAATAAAACTCTTTATTACCATGGAGGCACTAATCAAAACAGCAGTGTGTAATTACAGTAGTCCTGCTCCGGACAATGGAGACACTCTGAGAATGAATCTACATACAGACACAGGCTGCTGACACTTGGAGTGACCAGTGGTCCCCACATGTTCTGAATCAAACTGCTGCAGCCTCATGTCTGTCCCTGTTATCTCTGGACCTGATTTCAGAAGAAGAGCCTTGTCAGATAAACTTTGATGTGTACCGATCGCTTCTATATTGGTTCGAGTGAGGCCAAAGGAGAACTGGTCTGCAATGAATTAAGGGCAAAGTTGCACCACACACAAACACACACACACACACATATGTACATATTGATCTTCTATCTTTATCCCACTCCCCTTGTTGTCCCTGTTGTCTATTGATTCTGCAAACCGAGCAGAAAAACACGCTTTGCTTACCGCGCTCCAAAGGTCGGAGTGAGGGGTTGGTTGAGTTGGTTCTGAACTCGCTCTCATATTGCTGAGGTCAGCACTGTCCTCAGAAAGAGACACTCGACAATAACCTGCTACAGGTTTAAGTCGCGGTAATACCTAAGCTTACATTAAAGGGTTGGTTAAACTATTTATTCATTGTATTTTTTGAGGAGTGCACATAATTTCAGTTTTATCAGCCTAAATTGATGTGCTTCAAGAATTAAAGAAGCTGAACAAAATGTGTTTTATTTCCTCTGTCCCTGTAGCTGAGTATAGAATATAAAAAAGAAAGATAGATAAAGAGCAGTCGCACTGAAAAAATATTTTTTTTTGATTTGGGTAAAATCGTCCTTTCAATAAAAATGGAAAAATAAATAGTTTTAAGTTTATTTCCTTTTAGATGGTTGGGGTAAAGCACAAAGAACCAAATCGTTTGTAAAACATAATACTGATGTGTGAAATGTGAGGATTTAATAACAAAAAAAACTATTATTATATAAATAAATGAAAACTTCATAAAAACCATTCACTCATGTTTAGCTTCCGTGTGCTTGGCAGCACTTCTTGGCCTGCACCTGCATCCAGCATGCACCTGGCCGATCGACCAGCACACACCCACACATGCACACTCTTCTCACTGTGAGAACTCTTTCAGCCTCCCCTCCCCTCCCCGCTCCTCCACCTCCCTCTTTCTCCTTCCCCCATCTCCTCCTTTATTGGCCTCACAGGTGTCACTCTGTGCTATGAGAATGTGGTACTGACCCACTACGTCCAAGGTGTAGGTGTGGTTGATGGCTCCGACCTCGTTCTCCACCAGACAGGTGTAGTTGCCCTTGTCCGACGGCACCACGCTCTCCATGATCAGGGTCCAGTGCTGGCTACGCACCTGGGGAGGAGAAGCAAGGGATTGTTGTTAGGAGAAGCAAACACAGAACTTCACAGGAACAAGGAGCTAGTGCGAAGAACGGTGATTAAAAATTGACACAAGGTTATTTGGCTGCAGGAGTGAAAGACGAGAACTGATTCAGTGTGTTCAAACAGAAGGGTTAGGGTTAGGGTTGGAAGTTTGTTAGTTAACAGGATTAAAAATACTCAATTCCATAAAATCGGTTGTGGAGGGGTGGGACTTAACCTGAGAAGGAACCATACAAATGTTGGTGCAGATCTGCATCAAACGGGTATCCAGATTTTTGTAGATTTCTCATGGACTAATTAATGGATCTTGATGGGAAAAAACGTGTGTGCAATAAGGTGCAGATTCAAATAAAACTCTGGATTTAGTGAAAATAAATGTGGTTTCATAAAGTGACTTTCATAAAGAGGTTTGTGCTCTTCTGAGTATCACTCTGTTTTTTATTTCTACAAATACAACTGCTTTTAGAGTATAATGAAACAATCTACGAGGAAGTTTTTTATAAAGATGCAAACAGCTCCACCCAGCAGAGCCCTCCATACTTCCCTGTAACTGTCTAATTCTCAAATGAGTCACCGCTATCTCACGTCGTAAACTCCACCTGTCCGGTCTAAGCTGTTTCAAATACACTCTTATTCATAATGATTTGTAAAAATAGCTTCACCTGTGTGTGGAATCCACAGGTGTGAGCCAACAATAACGTTTCCGAAGGGACACAGTAGCTGCTGCTTGCACAGGCCTACATTTCTGACAATGGGGAGATTAGGCCACAGGGCTGGGCTCAGGTACGGCTTTTGTCCGCCACTTGTTGACAAAAAGAGAGAAACGAGCAGCCCACGGTGTCTCTGACAGCCTGACTGTAATGTTTCCGTCACACCAGGAGCTGTTTTTTGTCTCTGCTGCGACGAGCCTGCCGGAATCCAAACAGAACGACACCAGCAGCTACGTCAACATGGTCCGCTCCTGAACTCCCCTGACAAGGGAGACGTGTTTCCTCATAAACCATAAGGCATTAGCCAGGAGCCTCCGACTCCTTCAGCACCACTGGATCTTTTCATAAATTAATTTCATTACTGTCTGTTGAATCTGTTATTCCACTCCGTCAGCACAATTCCAGCACACACAGTCAAAAGCTGCTTGTTTTCAGAGGCAAACCCAGGAATTTTGGAGCAAAATAACTTTGATACAATCCAAATAGAGTCTGTCACGGGGGAGAAATTCTTCAGATTCAGACTAGTCGTAGCTGATTTCAAGGAAGAAATAAAACATAACAAAAGTAGCTTCACTTTCCCATGACATACAGAGTCAGGTATTCTCACCACACACAAATCCGCTCAGCCCGTTTATTTTATCCCCTAATGGGACTTTGGTGAGAGATTTCAGAAGTCAAACAAAGCAGTGTGTTAGAAACACAGCGCTGTCCATAGAAAGTCATTTAAGTTGACGACTGAAATGGAATTAAAGTGTCGACCACTGAAATTATCTTTAGTATTGTCTTCTTTCCAGGAATCAGGGGTTGTTTGTTTGTAGTTTTATTTCTTACTCTGTTTGATTTGCTCTTTGTACATAGTGTAAGCAGAGAGTCACAAGCTAAACAGCACATCAGGCACTTTCAGTTTAAACTTTAACCAGCTCAGCTATAGTGTTTGTAAATCACATTTCATAACAACAGCATCGCATGCTGGAATCACACGGCCTCTGAGCAAAGCCAGTGGGACCTGTTCTCCCTGATTGAGTTACCTCAGCTATTCTCAACTCATTTCAACCCTGACGCTACCTACTTTCTCTATACGTTACTGTCCGAGGGCATTTAACCCTTAAGTCCCGGGCTTAGGTTTCTAATTGTTGGGGCAAAGGAACCATTTCGAGTTACAGTGAGAGCCTCTGCAAAGTATCCTGTTGAGAGGAGGCGCACGGATGAGCAATTCCAATTTCACACCAGAAACACTGCTCTCGTTTCCTCTGTCTACTCTCATCCCGTCTCTCCAGTGGCGGGTGGAAAAGGGGTGAAAGGACAGCCGGAGAATGATCGGAAGATCGGAGACCTGACGTCCCTTGTAAATACATTCACAAACTAGCCAGATGCATTGTGGGACGGAAAGCAGAACAAAGCGGGAGAAGGCAGCTGGGTTGACACTCGTAATAAAAAGAGTGATGTACGACTGTTTGTCTTACCTTATACCCTCCCATGCGGTCCTCTTGGCGGAAAGGCCTGCTGTTTTTAAGCCAGCGCAGCTTGGGCCGGGGGTTGCCTCCTGCAGCACAGCGGAACTTGACTGTGTTGGCAGCTGGAACCGCATGCAGCTTCTTCTCCATCTTCGCTGATGAGGTCCAATAAGGAGCGCCTGCAACCAGGGAACAGTCGGTGTTCAGTCAGGGTCAGTTTCCCTAATCATGTCCTCAACAGTTTGGCTTTAGGGTCTTGAACTGGCAGAGGCAGCACTACGTGGAAGTGCGACTGCAGATGGGCCGAACCTGAACCTTTCTTACAGCTCTCCTAGTCCCAGAGGCATCCACCCCACCCCCCACTACACCCCTGCACTAGCTGACCCGCTGTCTGCGAAACACAACCCAGAGCTCACACAGTTAAATAAAAACATACTCTTTCCCCATAGGCTCAGCGGGGTGTTGAAGGAGGGGGGGGGGGACATCAGCTCTAAGGGGAGAATGTGCCTGGGCGTTGCCAAGAGGGTAACTAGACCATCACATACAATTTCATCTCATTCCACTTAGCAACTTTTTTCTTCTCCCTCCACTTCCTCCAATTAGCATAGCTCCCCTGTTTATCTGTCACTTGGCTATATATGGACGGCCGGGCCACGGATGCTTATCACCCTCGGAAAATCATTACGTACCGTCAGGGGAGAAAATGAATGTCACAGTTTTAACACAAGACTCCGGAGTCATCGACTCAAACTCAAGTCCAGATTTATCAATGCCACACTGTTACAATTCCCCCCTACAGCAACCACCTTCCTTGTGTTTCGTCTGTTCCCTGGTTCCCTGTTTTTTCTCCCAGTTTCTGAATCTCAGTCAGCTGGATTTTCCTCTGAGCCCCCCCATCCGCCCGTTCTCCCTGCACCTGGGAGTGTGATTGCCTAAGCAGATGGGGCTCAGAGGGGAAGAGAAAGTCAAACAACAACCCAAACGGTCTTCCACACCATGGCTTTCTCTCCTTATAGGCCTAGCACAAGCGACAGAAGGAATACCCACAGATAAGACCTCTCCCGACTTTTGTATGACCATCAAACATAAGCTAACGTCCCAGGGGTGTATTTGCTTCAAGTGCCCTCCTCCAACTCTCTTTCCTGCCTGTCCAATCTGCATACTACTAGACACCTCCCATCATTCTCTCTGGCACATGCAACCGGACGAGTCGCGCATTCTTGCATAGCAAATTCAGTAAACAGCTGCTTTTCCTTCCTGAATGGATGTATACGGTAAGTGCTGAACCTATAATTAGCCGTTCCCCCTTTCGTCTTCTTCCTTCTCACTCTCACTATCTGCGTTTCACTTCCTGCCTTCCTCCTTCACCTCCCAGTCACCTCCATTCCTCTCCATTCTCTCTTCCTGTCATCACTCCATCCGTTCAGACAGAGACAGATTAGGTTCGAGACTGGCTCATCGCGAGCGTGTCCCTCCACAATGACCCCTGACCCCAAACTGGCAGGCGGGTCGGAGGATGAGGTCGGGACATGAAAGGTGAGCGGCGCTGTTTCCCATGCTCTCCGTCCGGAGGGGCAGCACTTCAAACGAGACGACCCTCGGACCTCTCTCCATGATGAGGCCAAACTCTCACTTTCTCAACTGCTGAGGCCTCCAGGAACCCCCCCCCCCCCCCCCCCCCCCCCCCGCCACCCCCAAAGCCCCGTGCATCCGGATCCCCACTCACGGCTGTTTATCCTAAGCTGGCCGGGGGTGAGCTGAGGTTGTGTAACCCCCATGCTATGAGTCAAGATTGTCTCCCTCGCCAAGTTCCTCTGGAGAGCTAAATCCACCAGTGACCCAAAGTTGTTTTTCAGTGTTGAGTCTCTCCTGTTTACCATTCATCTATACAAACTTTACTAGTCCGCTGTGTGAAATGGATTATTAGGACCAGAAGTTGAAATGAGTTAAGTACTGGTCCTCTTCAACTGAGCAGAGATCAGACGTACATGCCCACGGTTCCATTCACACTAACATGAGGGCCCATGTCGGTCTCGTGTTCCAAACATGCATATCTGACCCCACATTTCTTTCCAGTTGATTGTACCTGGTCACACCGAGTGGACTGGCGGACATGTAAACTATGATTTGACTTTAAGGTCATGTCCGTGCAACTTAAGCAAACAACCCTAAGCCCAACTCCAAACCCAGTATATTCATATTCCAAACTATGTGAAGCTATGTCTCTTCCAATAACACCACCCGCTGCTGACTATGAACAAACACTTTGGACGGGCTCCCTTTTTAAAAAAATGCTTGTGTTGTTGTCTCTTCTATACAAAGTCAAATCGAAATCCGCTGTTTGACAGTGGCCTGATGGCCGGCCCATTCAGAGTGCTCCAGGACTGAGGAGAAAAAAAGCCACCGATATAAAGCTACACCCGGCAGCCTCCGCTCTCATTCCCTCCCACGCCTAAACGCACGCTCCTCCCTCGCTCCGGTCCTCGGCTCGCGGCCAAGGCTCCACGCCATGCTCCGAGAAGTGCTGGTGCTGATCCAACAAATCCCCCAGTCCCCTCCCTCTCCTCCTCATGCCTTTTCCCCTCTCCTCTTCTTCCCCCCTTTTCTTTTAATAATAATTTCGTTTTTTTTGAATCTCCAAAAAACACACACAGCGAGAAAATGCGACTGTACTGCCAGAACAGCTTTCCCTTTGTTTTCAAACAGCTTATTACCACCAGAATGGCTGGATCTTTTCCCTCTCCCCCCGTTTTTTCCTCTCACCGAGTTCCTCCCTCTCTCCCCCATATTTAATGGATTTCAGGCAATTACAGTCAGCCCAAAAGTGGAGGAGGAGGAGGAGGAGGGCTCACGGTGAGACAAAGTGCGTGTGGAGAATTTTAACAAGATGTGGAAGCCCTCATCTCTGCTTCAGCCCCCTTTTTCCGAGTGTATGTGAACGCACACATGTGTGCACGTGGCTACATAAACACGCGACCAGCCCACATATCAACGCACAGACACACTTTCTATTTCACGCACACACTCATATACACAGGCCCATCAGGTGGGTAACTGCGTCCAGATGGGTGTCTTTCAAAATGTGTGAGCCCAGCTGACTGACTGGCTGGTTGTTTGGCTCCATGAGGCCTGACTACCTGAGAGACACTGACTGAAGGAATGTCAGGAATCTCTGTATTCCCTGGAGCCGTGGAGACACACACACACACACACACACACACACAAACACACACACACACATACTACACACTCACTAAGTCTCAGTATAGGCCTGGACAGGAATGCTAAGGTATAGAATAGCAGAGGCAGGGCAGAACTGATATGAGTTTCGGCAAAAAACTCATATCAGTACAGTCACATCCAGTCTGAACTGTGCACTGGCTCAGCTAAGTAGATTATTTCACAGGGATTAACTCTTTGTAGGTGTTTAGTTATCACGTTATCAGCATTCCAGACTTGAGTTCTGTTGACTGCTCATTCACTTTGTAGACCAGTTACTTCAAGCGTTATCTTTTACCGTGTTAAAGATGTGGATTACGACGTCTCTGTTTGTTTCCTCCCTGTTATATTCTGATAGAACTGCGACAGAAGGACAGCACTGCTCATGCATCACTCCGTCTCTTCCTCCCGTACTCACTTATCTGCTCTCCGTCCGCCCCGGTGTCCTCCGATCGCTCTGTATCGTCCTCATCATCTCCCGACGAAATGGCATCTGCAGAGAGTAACCACGGTTACTGCCATCCCTCCGCAACCCGCACACACACACATGTGGTATAGCATGCTGAATTTGTCATGCTGTCACACACTCTAAAGAAAATACAGGAGTGGGGAGATTTGTCTGAATCTGGCCGTATGCTACTGTAAATGCACACACACACACACACACACACACACACTTGCACACACACACTAGAACCTAGAATCGCTCAGAAGTCAGGATGTTCATCCCTGATCCCATCTATGCCACGGAAACTACCAGGAAACTGTTCCACCTCTCCACACTTCCTGTCCCAGCCTGACCTGTCCTATCCTGCCTGATCCCTGACTCACCTGTGACATTCACTATGAAGCAGACCGTGTCTTTGCTAACGCTGGTGCAGGCGTACAGGCCCGAATCCTTGGGCGTGGCATCGCGGATCTGCAGCACCTCCTGCTCTATCAGCGTGCGGTTGTTGGTGCCCAGCGAGCTGCCGTCTTTGGTCCAGGTGATGGTCCCCGTCGATGGCAGAGGGCAGCTCAGCTTCAGCAGCTCCCCCGGGTGCACTGAGCACACCGTGGGCTTAGAAATTTGGTATTTGTTCGATGCCTCTGCAGAGCGAATGGGAGGGGATGAGGGAAAGGGGAGGGGGGGGGGAAGGGAAAGGTCGGATTGGAGGAGGAAAGAGGGTGCACAAGAAGAAGAAAAAGAGGTGGGAGAGGAAGAGACAAGCCAGAGTGTAAGAAACAAAAACACCATAATAACCCCCAATGGATGCAAACAAAATCAACTTATGCAAGAGGAGCAATACAGAAAAAGAGGGAGGCCCATTTTTTAAAAAACCATCACACCAACATGTCGTTACCACAAACTCCCAGTGAGTCGTCTGGGATGGAGCCCTCAGAGAATGCCATGGTTTGGTTATCGGGTGATTGGTGCAGTGTGATTGGTGTTTATAGATTCAGAGCATGCAGTCACGGCCAGAGCAGCGTATGTAGAAAAACAAAAAACAAAACACTCGATGCTTTGCGAGCTGCGTTGAAAGACAACCCCCGCCCCCCCCCCCCCAAACAACCACCTCCCGCTTAGCGAAGATTCCAAGCAGCCGCTGTGTGTGTGTGTGTGAGTAGTGGCAGCGCAGACAGATTTCTTCAGACTAAAAAAAAAGGGAATAAAACTCCAGCGGGTCTGCCCATCAGAAAGGAAAGCAGCCAGAAAGGTCCAGGACGGAAGCAGTTGTCAGGCAGAGGAAGGGATAAGGAGGGGGATCGGGGGGGTGCGCTCTCTATTTTGTTTTGGGGGTGGGGGGGGGGGGGCTTTTCTCTGGTTTTGACTCAGCGCCTAGGCTTAAGAAAACCTTGACCTGCCTGTAGCCTGACTGACTCTCCTGTTTTCCATCTCTCCCTCTTGCATTTGCCTTTCATACCACGGCCACGGAGGATCTGCAACCCCAGCGCCGGATCCGCCGGCCAAGGCACCGAGCGAGAAACTCCGCGAGACTCCAAAGTGCATAAAAAACCTTCGCTTCTGGGAGGAAATCCAAGTCAGCCTGTGAGTGGGTGCCGTGTGCGTGTGTGTGTGTGTACAGCCTGTCCTCTGACTTGTACAGCGGCACAGGGAGAGCAAAATGAATGTCCAACATATAAAAGTGAAGTGAGTAGCCAGAGCTGAAACGGCAACTCTACATCAGGAAGGATTCTTTTTTTTACTTTAACCATTTAAAGTCGAGACTGTGACTAAAAGTTGAGTAATAAGGGGGAAAACCTGCCTGACATACAAGCTGGCTACTGCCACATATATCAAACCTGATTCCAGGCCGCCTGAGGCACACACACACACACACACACACACACACATTCATGGACATTGTGTACATTCACTCATCGCAAATGTACAAAAACTCAAAAAGTTGCAACCATCAAATTTCCCCTTTTTTGCCGAACTGTGATAAAGTGTGTGTGTGTGTGTGTGTGTGTGTGTGTGTGTGTGTGTGTGTGTGTGTGTGTGCGTGTGTGTGTGCGTGTGTGTGTGTGTGTGTGTGTGTGTGTGTGTGTTATTTAGCGGGGGCCAAAGGAAAGGGACAAAAAAAGAGAGGGATTAAAAAGATTTGGGGAGGAAAATAGTAACAGTGGAAAAGCATAAGTGACGGAGGTGTACGTAGAGTTTCTGGCTGAAGGCTGATAGGTGTAATTAAAGAGGCGGTGGCACTCCCAGCCTTTTCCTGTACCTCACTGCACCTTCTTAACAACATCCCACCTCCATTACAGTACGTGCTGCTGCCCTGAGTGTGTGTCTAATGTAAACAGTACACACACACACACACACACACACACACACACACACACACACACACACACACACACACACACACACACACACACACACACACACACACACACACACACACACACTCGCCCCGACAGGAAGGGAAAGTCATTCCGCCACAAGCCAGCGGTCCAGGCATGTGCGTGAGCCTCTCAACAATCCCTCTGGGCACATAGACTCACAGGTACACTTCCTGTATTGTCATTTTCCCACTTCTCTTCAATCCAGTAATAATTAACCCCTCCCTCACCACCAGGCAACGAGTGTGTGGTCTGATAAAAGGTGGAGCCCCCCCCCGCGCTGATTGATGGGAGCTGTCTCCGCCGCCTTATTTACGACGTGCTTCTCCACACCGGAGGCCTCTGACATTATTACTGGCTCCGCCTCTTTTCCTTTTATTGTTTGATTTAGACTCTTAGAAACCCCGGAGATGTCGTAACCACCGGGACACAAAGCAGGGGAGGAGGTACAGTGTGTGGAGGGGAAGCTCGCAGGTACCGACAACATCAACACAGGGTGGGGGGGTGGTGGGGGGTGCTAAATGAGGCGGGGAAAGCAACACAACACCTGGAATGTACATCTACGCGCACACACAGGCCACAATATCTGTCAGCAGGTCGAAAGAAAAAGGAAGAGCACCGAGGTACTTCATGGAAAGAAGATACTCATATAAGGAGGGGGCCTGAGTCAGACGGAGAGATGTAAGGAGGGACAAGAATAACAAAGTGAAGGAAGGGAGAAGGAAAAACAGGAAGGGACTCCATCCAAATGGTGCATCTGATTAAAGAAAGCATGCACGTGTTGGTTCTGCCTTCATCATTTTCTTATCTCCGCTGTGTCCATCTGTCCTCCTCCGTCAACTTCTCCTTCCCCCACTGCTGCTGCTGCTGCTGCTCCCTCTTCTAGCTCTTTCACCTCCCCTTCCGCTCTGCCCCATTCCCACATTTCCCACCAAACCCCCCCCACCCTGTTGACCCCGCCGACCTCAGCCTGACCCTTCCCAAACCTGTTGACACCTCCAGCATGCCCGATTGTTCATGGGAACCTGTGTCATGCAATGAGCACACACACGGAGAATGTGGCAAGAACCTCAAGGAAAATTGCACACACTTAAGATAGAGAGCTACATCTTAATAGAAGTGTGTATCATACACATACTCACACTCACACACACAGACACACACACACACACAGACACACACCTTGCTCTACTGAGTTTACAAGAGTCCAGGGATGCGTGCTGAGCTGAAGAGCTGAAACACTTCACTGCAGATTTTTCATCTTTACAAAGTTTCATCCTGCTCTGCACCACAGGAGGGAGCGGGTGCCTCTCTCCTACAGACACACACACACACACACACACACACACACACACACACACACACACACACACATCCACGCACACACTTTTGCTCAATTTCGATCAAACAGCTCTCTCCTCCGCCCTCACTCCCTCGTCACTATTATCCTGCCTCTCTTCTCATGAAGCACATCTCCATTTCAAAACTCATCTCCCTCTTTTTTTCTTCTCTGACGGCTATAACGATTGTCGATCAGGTGTCATAGATTCGAGCCGTGCACTCCTCGCTACCTCTCCGTCCTCGTTCACGCCGTCTCTCGGCTGGCGATAATTAGTCTGGCGGCCCGAGAGTCGGCAGCAAATTGGAGAAAGCAATTCTCATCCACGTCTCCTTGACCTCCGTCTGTCTTTCGAATCAGAAAGAGCCGAGGCAGTGCGGTTGGCCGAGTGGAGAGGGCACCGGTTTATAGCCCAAACTCCAATAGCCCTGGAGTTTGTCTTTAACAGAAATGTACTTCTGCAGAGAGACTCATTCAACTTCCATCTCCTCCTTATGGCATTCTGCACAATGGACTAGATGTAATGACGGCCATCTTCAACAGGCGACACACACCGCCGGATCACCTCCTGTCTCTTATTCCTCCTTTTTACCGTCTCCTCTTTCCTCTCTCTCCTCCTCCAGCAGTCAAATCCCAGGACTTTTCTCCACTTTTTTTGTCCCTCCCTGTTTTCTGACATCCTTTCACATTTAAATTCCTCTTTAGCTTTTTTTTTTTTTTTTTATTCTGACAAAGGAGCAGCTCCATGCTGGCATCCATGGCAACAGCCCCTCCAGTCCGCCCACCCCACCCCCCCCCCCCCCCCATCCAGGCATTCCCTGACCCCCACCCGACCTCTTCAACCCACTGACTGCCGCTTAGTTCCCAAATCCTTTTTCAGGATGAGATCTCCAGCGACTCCTCAGAGATGTAATTTGCTCTGGCTTCTTGAGATGAATGCTCAGAACTGAATACAGAGTCAGTTTAATGTAAACAATAAGGCTGCGGCTATGGGTTGTTTTCAATATCCATTAGTCAGCCAATTTTTTTCTGATTAGAAGTAAAGACTTTCGGGTTTTAGAAACAACCTCATGGCTCGGGAGGACATCTGGCTCAATGCCAGGCACAAAAACCACATCCAAGGATGACGTAAGGCTGATGCAACAATCAAATCTGTGACCTTTCAGATCTATCATCCCGAGCAATAAAAGGAAAGCTAATAATAAAATCGAAAGTAGGTGCAGATGTTTGTAGTAAACATGCATGCTAAAAAAAAACTGAAGCTTCACGGAAATCCCCATAGAAATTAAACAATTTCTGTTACTTTTATTAGGAAATCGCATTATTATTTTTGCTTCAGTGTTTCTGATTAATACATATTTAATTTAAATCAGTGTTTTTCCTCTTTTTTGCCCAACATCCTCCTGCGCTCTCTCCCACCTGCTGACTCAGATTTCTCTCGGCCTCCCGCCGCACACCGGACAGTCCACAGAGACCTGAGGCACAAGCTGGCACAGGCAGCGGCCCTTCCCAGCCTCTTATCAGACAGGTGTGAGACTGAGCTGCCGTGTGAAGCACACACACACACACACACACACACACACTAACAAACTTGAACCTTCAAGATCAACACCAGCCAGCAACGGCTAATAAAAGTCATTGTGTGAAGGCCATATATTCAGCCCAACTGCCCCTGGCCCCACCACCGACCAACACACTGCATTTGTTTAGAGTTCAGTTCCATTGCCATCGCCACAGAGACACTCACACACACACACAGACAACACACACAGTCCATGTCATTATCCAGCAAGCTGACACTTTTACACTTTTACAGCTGTTCTCCTTCTGTGTGGATTGTGTTGATATGACGGTAACAGAAAGGTACAGAGCCTGCAACTCCCTTTAACACCTTCTGTACGTAATGGAGCTTACTGAACATGGTTTTAATTATTCAACAATACTAAAATAAACACCCTGGTGATTATGTATCTTAATTAAAATAATGCCCAGTCTACAGATGGAGAGTAAATGTAGAAATATCTAGATGCCAAGAGAGCAATTAAATTTCCAACTGTGCCAAGAAACTCTTCCAGAAATCAAACGTTTTTCGCTGGCAGGCATCCCTCTGTTTTCTTCTGGCTGTCAGAGCATGAGCGACTCGTCCCTGACACATAATGTAGCCTTTATTTACTTAACTATTTTTGAAGCCTTTGACTCTTTGCTGATCAGAGCTTTTTTTCCCTTTTTTTTTGAAGAACAGAGTTTGGCAGGGGAGTCGAGCAAAGTACAGCAGCCAAACCACGAGCTGACTTTTGTCAGCTGCACTCACATTCAGCCTGCGATCCAGTGCGCCTGGTGCCACATTTATTACACATTATATGCAAAGAGGGGCCTAGACACACTGCAGAGCACAGAATACCAATGTTAAAGACACACACACACACACACACACACACACACACACACACACACACACACACACACACACACACACAAACACATACCAGTGGGTGCTGCAATTGTTATTCAGCTCATAGTATTCTAATCACTGTGCAAATGGAGAGTGCCCGGACAAGGTAAACACTCCCATAGATACCGAAGTGGCTACAGCGACAACAATAGACCTGTTGTGGAGCCTTAACCAGCGCGCCCGCTCTGCTTCTACTGTTACAGCAGCTGCAGGTAAACAAACTAGCAGGGGCCACCAGGGGTGCAGGCGTGGGCTCTATAGAGAAAACATTGATATGCAATCTGATGAATCTACAGCAATTACGGCTCCCACACACACACACACACACACACACACACACACACACACACACACACACACACACACACACACACAGGCAGTGGTGTGACCTAGGCTGCAGGGCAGAGAGCCTTGGAAATCCTAAACATCTCTGCAGGGGGGTGTTATTAGGACAGAGAGGGCGGGTCCAGCCAGCCTGTCTCTCTAACATCTTACATGTATGCCCTACAGGTGACACCAGAACAGCCAATCAGGAATCGCGAACAGAGGCCTGCTGACACTGATACAATCACACAGAGCTGCAGTTCAAAAAATATCCATGTCTGCCCTTTGCAGCGGGGAAACTGATTCACTGGAGACCAGACAAGCAGACCAGGATCTCTGTGCCCTGTTGATCCGTCAGCATGTGAACCTCGGGTCTAGCCACTTAATCTGCAGTCACATGACTTCACCGCTGCCCGGCGCTCCGTAATCTCTCCATCTAAAGGAGAAGTCAAATTTGCACAAATCCTCTTAGAACTTTCCTGGAGGATTGTATAACTCTGGAAAACTCTCCCCCCTCTTTTTCTCTCTCTTTCTTTCGCGCTCTCTCTTTCTGTCCCCGCTGTGGCCGCCGTGGGGGCCACATGGGGGTCCGAGCACATCAGCTCGGAGCCAAACAGTCTGAGACAGAACAACAAAAACAACGGGCGGAGGAAAAGAGTTCAGACGGCCTCTCATCAACGAAGGTAACAACGATACCTGACCTGCAGGGCAAAGGGCAGGACAAGGTACCGAGTGTGTGTGTGTGTGTGTGTGTGTGTGTGTGTGTGTGTGTGTGTGTGTGTGTGTGTGTGTGTGTGTGTGTGTGTGTGTGTGTGTGTGTGTGTGTGTGTGTGTGTGTGTGACAGAAGGCGAAGGGGGAGGTGGCTCAAAAAGTGATGCTCAGTTGTTTCACTAACTTACAATTAGTATGCTGATTAAAGCCCGGGAACAAAAGGCTTTGGAATGCGAGTTAACATCCATCACAAAAACTCTAATTAGCTCGTCTCTGACCAGACTCCAGGACCGGACACAGAAAATGGAGAAGCCTCAAAAGAAAAGAAAACTAAAAGACGGCCTCTCAATAAAAAAAGGTTTCTCAAAATGTATTTTCCACTAAAAAATAGGGCTTTAAGATATTTTCAATAACAAATTTTGGAGAAAATGCAGTGCAGTTTGACGTGACTCAAGGAAATGTACCAAAACTCAATATCCTAATTTCTCCCTTTCCCTCTCTGTCCGTGCTTCCTTCCAGGCGAGCAGGGCATTAAAGAGATGCCAGCACAAACACTGTCCCACCCTCCTTCACAGCTCGGCCTTGTCCTCCCTCCCAGGCTCACAAACCTGCCTCTAACACTCCGGGAGAAACTGTCACAGACATCAGAAAGAAAAATAACACGAGCGCAAAAACAGAGTGTCAATCACACGCCTGAGGAAAAACAAGAGGGCAGCCATGCCGTGCTTCGTCGTTTTCCTTGGGTTTATTTATTTTAATCACCCCCCTAAATCAAATATATACCCAAAATAGAGAGAAATGTTTTTTCTCTACAACCAACTTCAGATACTAACTTGTGGGTATATAAGGAATAGAGTAAAATATGTTTTTGTTGGTTATTGTGTAACTAATCCGTCCTCATATGCATGAAATTGTCGAAATCTTAACACTCCTCATTTAACTGGAGGCTCTTTGTGGATTTTTATCCTCTGACTTTAAGTTAGTTAAGCACAACGATTCTAAAGAAAAGACACCAAACCTCTATAGTCAGGTTTAAAGGGCTGGGGAGGGGGGACAAACTTGACAGACTTACACCTGCCCTCTAAAAACAAACTCAACAAATGGTTGCCCCCCAACTCCCTTCCCTTCCCTCCCCCCTGCTGCTGCGGCTGCTTACCTTCAGGTTCCAGAGTGGCCTCCTCCTCCTTGTTGGCTGTGAGTGGCGGCCGGGCCACGCTGACCGTCAGCATGGACAGCAGGACAGCGGCCAGCAGCCAGGCCCATGAGGCCATACCGTTAGTGGGGGCCAGCGCTCCCCATACTCCCCTTCTCCTTCTCCCCCTGGACACTGTTCCCATCGGAGGGGGTCCGCCCAACCATCAACTGCAGCCGGGCTCGGCCTGTCCCTCACCGGAATTCACCCAATCACCTGGGCTGAGAGGGGGAAAGACAGAGAGAGAGAGAGAGAGAGGGAAGAGGAGGAGGAGGAGGAGGATGATAGAGGACAGGGATGTGACAGAGGAGAGAAATTGTAAAATATATCAGTCCGACATAGTGGATTTACTTTCAAATACATTTTCCAACACCTCCTTTCCTCCTACTTGTGCTCTTTTTGGACAAAGTGAGACAGAACAAAAAGGAATCAAAAGAAAGCAAGCGAGACAGTGTTCCAAAATGCTGTCAAACAAGCCATGCCACAGACATACCGAAGCTGTGAGGCACCGGCGGTGAGCACACAACCAACCCTGGGTCCACCTCCACCTCCAGTCTACAATCATATGCATTGAGATGCGTTTGAGAGAAGCCAGTTAGGAGATGTGATGGGAATTTTTGTACTTAGATATGTATAATGAAACAGATGACATTTATGTAGAAGAAGTTTACTGAAAGATGTATTTCTGTGTAAATTAAGAGTTTAGCTCAAGGTAACACTATGCATATTTGCTCCTGGAAGTCTTCAGACGTGGCTTCATCTATTCAGTTAAACTCCAGAATGATAATTGTATTGCTGTGTCCTGTATGAAAATTCCAGTACAGAGACACAGGAGCTTTGTATTGCTTTTTATTCTTCTTTAAGTCATACGATGCATTATTATCTAAAGATCAGACTCTCTCCAACTTTATTAAAACTGTCCCCTGCATCATTTTAACACACTGCTTCTATTCTTTACATTTAATAATAAACACTATCCTTGACTGATGAGTCATAGTATCTGGGGGAAAATACCGATTTGGTTCATGCGTCAAACCTGTTGCTCGCACTGCTGCAGCCGCGTTAACTGCATCGAAGGCTCTTATTGCATTTTGGTGATTTCCAAAAAGGCTTCAATTGCACGTTTGCAATAATGGGACCCACATGCACACACGCACGCACACCGATCTCTTTTTGCCAGACATCTGCGGATCCACCGAGCATCCCGAGTCCCTGGAGGATCGGAGGAGTCACGCTCTCCTGCGCCCCAGCTGCACGTATCGATCGCGTTCACCCGCAGAAACACGTGTATTTTGGACTTTTAGTGCGTGAACCTGAAAACGCGAACATCCTGGTTCTGCTCTCACATCAAACCCCGGGGGGAACCCACGCATGCATGCATGACGCGGAGGTGAATCCAGGGATTTATCACCTCAGACACAACAACTTGTTGGCGCCCAGTGTTGACTTTACCAATTGATTGAGCTAAATCCGCGTCAGCCCAGACACATGCGTCATTAATGGATTATAAACCAGTCGGTGTCTGATTCAGTCATAAAGCTTAATATCAACTGCAGGAAGGGGGGGGGGGGGAGACACCAGAATTACCCAGAAACCTCTGCACGCTTTACATCAATTGCAAATGTGAAGTGAAGCAGGACGGAATAAAATCCAAAATCGGGTTATTCTACAGGTAGTCGGTGAAATACAATGGAAGCAAAACATGTGCTGATAAAAATATAAAAACAAAAAATGTAAAATTATATCTTTAAAATGTGACCTGATGTTCTCCGCATTGCAAAACTCTCCCAATGTTGCTGACATTAGGACACACGAAGGACTTTGCTCCATACACGACCACCGCCTTCACTTCAACCCCGGGGGGCTTTGAATGAAACCTCCTTTGGCACCGACCGAATTCCCATTGAGATTCAAATCAGTTGGCTTCTCCCACAATGGGGGCTCATTTGGAGCCGCTCAGTGATTTAGGGCTCCGGCACCAAGCAGTGAAAAAACAACTGCGGTCACGGGATAATTGGCACCATAAATGCAATGTAAGAAAATTAAGCAAAGTAATAAATAACCAGGACACTTGTTAATGGGTCCTGAAGTGATGGCGCAAGGTGCCGGAGAAGCCCCCCCTCGCCTTTTAAAATAAACATGGAGGTTTTATTGAATTAACTTGATGACATTTATCAAAAAGGATGATTAAAAAAACAACAGGGGGTGAAATATGGGGGAAATAAAGGAGATGCGTTATTATTTGTTTGATGCAAATTTAAGAAAATGTGTAATCATTAACTTTGCATCGACTTGTGAAAAGTCTCCAAACTGAGGCATTGCTTAGACAATTGTGTAAATTCCGCTGTGAATAGTAAATAGTTCCCGAGCGTAAGGGAAACACGTAGCACAATCCCCCAGAGCGCAAAACCGTGGCTACTATCACGTCGCCTGTTTGTCATGACAGCCGAAAATCCTGACAGATGTGATCGTGGAGGAGCTGGAGACTTTTTTTCCCAGCTGAGCTTTATCGTAAACAATAAATTGAAGAACAACAAAAAAAAACAACAGGCTTCTTACCAGGGAGGACTAAAATCGTGGAGATCTCTGTTTTGGCATGCACAGAAGATAAGGGAGGCGAGAGCATGAGCCGAATCCTGAAGGAGGAATGTCTCCAACTCCACAATGCACCAAAAAAAAAAAAAAAAAAAAAAGAATCTGCGAGGCGCTGCCTTCTTCTTCTCAGCTTTCTATTCCACAGCCAGCCGGCATCGGGTCCGATCGGAGGGTATAATCCACACCGGAGGAGCAGTGTAGTCCGGGGCCATGCAGCGAAATCCCACTTATCCTTCGAAAACACATCGGAGAACCATAACTGCGGCTGTCCTCCTCCTTCCTCCCCCCTCACTCCTTCACTAACTTTTCCTTCCCCGTCACCAAGTTTCCTCCGGTGCGTAAAACATGCCCCAGAGTTCCAGCAGCGCACTTGACAAGTTACAAAAACAGAAAGTTTGCAGCTACAGAGGAGCTGGTGCGAGGCGGAGAAGAGTTTGTCCGATGCGAGATGACATAGAATCCATCAGTGAGCGTCCACCCCCCCACACCGCTGGAGAGAGAGAGAGAGAGAGAGAGAGTCTGCGTCTCCTGGTTCCTCCGACAGTTCCTCGCTCCGCTTCTCAGACGCTTTGTCAGGTTTGCTGCTAGGTTCTTTCTCCTCCTTACGTCTCCACACACTTCCCTCCTCCTCCTGCACTCCAGTGGGTGTCATCCCCCCCACCCCCCTAAGCACCCCCAGTGTAATTCGAGACGCTTCCTGCAAACTGCAGCGCTGTTCCCTGTCCGTCCTGCGCCCTCGGTCAGGTCCCAGCGCGTCCAGACCGCAGGAACAGCGCCCCCCAGTGGCCGAGGCGGGACCCGCGCGGGAGGGGGACGCACTGATTACGCGCAGAGCATCATCCACGATGTTCAGCTCATCCTCTGCAGTGCGGTCCATATTCAGACCACAGCTCTCTGGTGTTGAATAAAACTGAGGAACATATATAAATGTCAAATAATATCGCCATCCAGATTATTTTAAACTGTTTCTAAAACTGACAAAATAGTATCAGCAGCAAAAGGAACATCAATATTTGTTGCACTGTATCTGTGGTTTCTGTCAACCTGTCACAACCTGTAACTGTCTTCATCTCAAATCTTTTCCTCAGTCCTTTTAATTAAGATCATATCTCTGAAGTAAAATAATGTGATTTAAAAGTCAGTTACAGACGGTGAAAACATGTAATCTGTTTAGCTACATTTATTTCACAGCAAACTTCTCAATATAATATATTAAGGGATTCCAGTTATGATAAAACAATGTCATAACATACACAAAATATAATAGACACCATATATTTCATAACAAGTAAAAATATACATTTGTATCTACTGCAGCTACTCATAGTTAGTTTTATACCTGAGTAAATACTCCCATACTTCCCACCAGTAAGATGCTGAGACATGAACTCAAACAGTAAGTCTGTCAGCTTGTAGCACGGTACAGCAGGTCGGGCTTGTTTCTTGCTCAAGGACACTTTGGAAACTCTATATTCTCAGGTAGGTTATCTCAACACATGAGCAACGTACAGTCATAACCTAATTTATTGGCATGGTTTATTGCCCAAATTAAATAAAATGCCCTCACATATGTACTTCATGCACCCTCATTGCAACCCTTAGATAAGTGGTACAGATTATGGATGGAGGGATGTTACAAGAATATACATTATATATGTATTTTATAAAGCCTACATAAATGCTACTTTATATTTCTACTTGAAAACATATCAGAAAGAGTTATTACACTTTTTAAACCACTACATTTCTATAAGACCTGCGGTTTAGTGGTTAATTAGCAGATCAATAATGTATATATCATGTTATATTATGTTTTATTTCGTATGACTGATACATTTCCACAGATTCAAGGGGCTAAAATGGCTCCAACTCGACCAGTAACAAAATTAAATGGCTGCTTACATTTGAATGAATCAGTAAGAATATAATATACAATATAATATAAAGGAATAATCCTAAATGCATACTGTCACATATGATACTTTGCATTTTTCTTTCAGCTTAATTTTTCCTGACTGACGTTTTGAATCCTGAATTTTTCTTGTAACAGATTTTTTTACAGCATGATATGATTTCCACAAAATCCAGTTGTGCACTCCACAGAACCTGTGAGGGCCGACTGATGTAACATCAAAGCACAGAGCAGACAAGAAGACAAGACCTGAAGTTGAAGTAAAGGATAAAGAGTTAGATTTTCTGGCACTATGCATTTTTGCAGCTACAGGAATAAATAAAGTTCATAACTCTCCGACAAATCTGAGCACAGCTAGCCAGAGAGAGACTGGAGGCTGGCCCCCTGCAGCTCGTCTCCCACTGCTCCAAGCTGTCTCCTGCATTGGTTCAAGTGCTCTGAAAGAGACACAGGGGAGGCTGGAAGACTCTGATCTCCACAGAGGTTTCATTTTTGTCTCGCTTCCACCGCTGAAGTCCTCTTTTTTTTCAAACAAGGGAGGGAAACTGCTTCCATTCATTTTGAAAAGAGGCACTAACAAGAGTTTTTTTTTGTCTGAGGCAAAGGTTTGGACCTGTGAATGGAGAGTTCTACGTCTGTTTTTCCCTCCTCTCCCATCCCTGCCTCCACCAGTAAAGCCATCAGATAACAGTGGAGCTGACAGGTTGGCTGGAAATAAAGAGAGAGAGAGAGGTACATTATAGAGTATAGCGTGAAATACCCCCCACTGTTTCTCCCTCTCTCTCCTCGCCTCACATTAGTCTATTTCCAACTGCCCAATTTATTTTCCACTGCTCAGGCGTCTCACAATTGAGAGAAACCTCATCAAGCAGAGTCTCATGGGCCTTTGATTGGGAACTGTGTGCACCCAGTGGCCCTGCACTGTGGTATCCGTCAACCTGTCATTGTCTTTCTTCATCTCCGATCTTTTCTTCAGTCCCCCCTCTTCCTTAATCCAGCGGCCACAGGGTTTTTGGAACCGGAGGAGAGCGTGAGAGGAAATGAAAGTGACAAGCTAATAGCTCGCCATCAGCATCGTAGATCAACATATTGATCCCTTTGCCCGTGTCGGAAGAAATCATCAGGAGCGCAGAGGAGTGGTTGGATCTCTGATGGCACAGGTTAATGGTGAGAATTCCTGTTATTACTGTGATGATCGAGTGATGTTTTAGCCGCTCGCTTGTCATTAAACATACCTCCTGCTGCTATGCAAATTTAAGATGCTGTCGAAGGGAGCTAATCAGCAGTGAGCCGTTCCTTCCCTTTGTCCATGGAGCAGCTAATTGGTTCACATTAAAGTCCACCACAAGTCTAACATGGGCTGTGGCTGCTGATGCTTCACTGTACAGGGTGATGGAGAGTTTAACACGAGGAGCTTCTTTTCACTTTCTATTAGAAGTACGTGTTATCACTTTTCAAATCACGGTCGATCAGCAAACTAGTGGGAAACTTTAAAAAAAAACTGACTTTACAATGAAGGAGATATCTAGCAGCTAAACTTTCAAAACAAAGAATTATTAATTTTCTCTGTCTCAGGAGGTGGAGAGGGTCGTCCAGTAACCATACGGTCTGGGTTCGATCCCTGGCTCCTCCAGTATGCATGGGGAGGGGTCCTTTGGCCATATACTGAGCCCCAAACTGCCCATGTATGGCTAGGTATGTATGATATGATATAAAGCATGTACAATATGATTAGAAGTCTACTTTCCATTTACCATTTACCCTATTTTATGAGCAAAACAGTGGTAGACGTGGTTTATATAGTTTTGGTGAAAACAAAACTCAAATTGTTATTTAGGCCAAATTATATTTATACAACTTGTTACATGTCTGGAGAGATCAGCCTCATCACTTTATGATATTTGATATTTAACAACAAACCTTTTCCGCTATGCAAGGTGATTGGTTCTGAGGATGTCAGTCAGTTGGTCATTCAACCACTAAGGTCCAGACCGAAACATCTCGACAACTCTTGGAGGAATTGCCATGTTCATGGTGCCCAGAGGATGAACTCAAACTACTTTTGTGATACCCTTCTTCACTTTTCTTCCACTCTCACTTATATGAGCCTCAGCTGTAGGCCTACTTCGTGTTTGGTGCCAATCAGCCAACATTAGCATGGGAACACATATGTGAACATTAAAGATAATACACTCACAGAGCTGATAAACTAGCTGTAGACTCATTGCTTTATCTCTAAGTACGCTGTTTTGTCCTAGATGAGTCTATTTTAAAAAGCCAAAGCAAACATGTCCTGTTAAATCCCCACAGCTCTATAATAGTGACACCGTGGGCAATGGTTGTGGTGTTTGCCTCTATTGGAGTCAACCACCCATTATACAGTGTTTTTTGTTACTGCAGTGCACACACACACACAATCCACTGGGCCAAAACTGCAGAGCCTCTCCCTCCATCTCTCAGTACGCTACAGATGTGTAACTATGATATTCAGTGTTGAAAATCACTGAATACAAAACAGGCTTGTTCTCCTCTGAAAGATCCTTCTCTCTCCTTCCTTGAGGGTGCTGCACTTAATCATGAGTGGCAGCGATATGTTATTGTAGCTCAGCTTTGCCAAATCTTCTAGAGACTTCTCCGTTTTCTCCCGATGTATCACTGACACTATATAATTAACACATCAAGCGTAGGTGAGTCACATCCTGTGCAAAATATGAAACAAATGCGTGGAGCTGCCCGTGGTGGGGGTGCATGCGGGAGATTGCAGTCAGAAGTCGATGCACGCCTCGGGGTCTAATTTGAACCATACAGCTCCTCTGCAGCCATGTGGCGATGTAAACGAACCCTGACAGAAAGTGCCAGGAGAAAGTTTTGGTGTTCGGTTGGACGGGAACAGAATTCAGTAATAGGAGCACGAGAAATGGGTTTGAAAAGTGACAAACTATTCTGCGAGAAACCTCTTATTCTCATCATGTGGCCACTCTGGACATCTCCTGCATCAGGGGGGGGGACCGGCTCTTACTGCGGGACGCTCCCACTCCGCCCGACGTGAGCCAACTCCAGCAGCAGAGTCCCTCTTCTTGTGGCCCAGGAGGCATCACTCCATAAGTCAGCAGGTCCTCCTTTAGTGTCACTGATACCATAATGACCTCGTCCAGACAACCAGGCCTCCGCTGTCGTCTCCTCCCCCTCAGCAGGTAACAGAGAGCAGGGATAGAGGGAGTGGATGGAGGGGGAGTGGAGGGTCAATCATCCAGATTCCTCACATGTTTCCACCTCAGTACTTCAGAGTGTTTGAAATAGCTGGGATGCCTGCAGATTGGGCTCGCCATGGAGCTCAGCTAAAAAGGGGAGCACGGGGAGAAGGTGGAAGGAGGCGCATTGTCGTTTCCAGCTTGAAACTGGGAGTTTGGTCGTTTCAACTCCATGAGGCTGAACTGGGAAACAGCAAACTGCAGCAGGAGTCAGAAACGTGAGGCACGCCGCAGCGCTGCAGTGTGAGTCCTGATCAAAATGTCTGCTTTCCCTCCCACCTGACTGGCACCATTACACCTAATAAAAATAACACAGAACTTTTTTTTTTCAAGGTAGAAACAAATGGAAATGCTGAGTGGAACTGACAACTTTATAACTCTATAAAATGAAGAATGAAGAGAGCTTTTTTCCCTGGCATTTCAAACTTTGAAAAATATTTCTCTCGCTTCTTTAATGTCCTCAATGGCCTTCAGCTCGTGCTCAAACTGTGGTAGTTTGGTAGTTTCTTCAAGAGTTAACCACATTGGCTAAATATTCCTAATTTGTAAGAAGAGTTGTCAGACTTACGTCTTTGTAGAGCCAGAGAGTAACTAGTAAAAATTGTGAAGCAAAAACGTTGATCAGCGTCTTTCCTGGGGTTGTTTGCCGTAATGTTTCTTGAGTTTGAGCGAGCTGGAGACTCCAGGAAATCACTGTGTCTGGAAAGAGCTAATCCGGCTCATAAACCACAGCAAATTATAAAATTTCACATATCACTTTTTGTTATTAATCTTAGTGAGCTAAACTAACCAGCTCATGGCTGTAGGTTCACCTGAGGCACAGATTGTGATTAAACCTAATTTAATAGTAAGTAAACTGGAATCGCACTCAGTGGACCTCATACCTCCACCAAGGCCGAACAGTATGAAACCACATTTAAATTCACTTCATCCAGATTTTTAATTTGGACAAACACCAGATCCCACAAACTCATAAATATCAGTCCCCTATACATGTCAGATTTTTTTTCATTGAGAACCATGAATAATCCTCGGAGAAATCATTGACAATCTTGAAAAAGGCCCTATATCTCACAATGTTAAGGAAAATAAGAAAAAAAAATCCTGGATCAGGCCCCTCAAACAGAATGATTGTAATTTATTTCTTGACCAAAAACTTCAGACAAACAGATGGAAACATGTCTCCTTAATGGAGGTAATTAAACCACTCCCCAAAATATTTGATTCAAATCAATTAAATTTTTTTTAAGTTAAAAAGAATAGCTTTGCAATACTAAGAAAAATATGTTTTGAACAAGACTTGCCCACTTATTGATTGAAAAAACTTCTTCAGACTGTACTTAATTGACTGTTTCCCCATTGTCAGAGGGAGTTAGATATTAGTGCTGACTGCGGTGATCTCTACACAGCTCCTCGCCCGCAGCAGCAGGAAGTCAGGTTAAACATTTCACAGTGTACCGAGCCAAAACTTTCCCTGGAACTAGCAGGATGTGTGCTTTGTAGTGCGTGTAATCTTCTGTCCTCACCAGCAGCACTAACCACTGCTATGAAAAGAACTGATGCTATCTCTGAGGATGTCCTCGTGGACTCTCTCTTCTGAGGCAGCGGGGCTTCTGAAAGACTTTCACTACATTTCGACGGCAGGTGTTGCCTATTGTGAGTCTTCACACCAGCCGAGGATGAACACAACCTGTCATCAGGCCGGTCTCTGCTAAATGGTCGCTGTCGCAAACGGTGATAAGGCGAGGAATGAACAGGGCTGAAGAAACAAACAGAAAGTATTTCGTATCAGTCCCGAGTGCCCACCTCAGAGAGAGTCATGCATTCCTGGCATACATGTAGCTTTTATTGTGTTAATAGATTGAGGGAGGCCCAGTGAATAAATCACAAGGTCAGGGTCTGGGCTGTCTGACCTTTAACCCCCGGGCTGACAAAAGACTCTGCTCTATGTCCTGATGTCATCAGCAAGTCATTACCACCAAGGCTCTCAACACCTCGACCGTCCCACCCTAACTCACTCTGCAGCGCTGTGATTGGACAAGCCCCCCTGGCCGCAGCACCTAAATCACTCTACAGGCCAACAGTTATAGAATTGACCTTGGCTCATTGCTGCTTTCCATTCCCTGCTCCCACATTTAACTCTGTTTATTGTTTCTCTGTGTCCCCGTTCACTGCGCTGTCCAGTGGCAGCAGGACAAGATATTGTAAGTTATGGGAGCAATAAATTATATTGCTCCAACATGTTTTATTTGGTCCTGTTTGTTATATCTGACGAGTGCAGTGCCAAGCAAGGCTCTAATTATTTTCTGAAAATGTGTCCACTGGCATGAGTTGTTGTCCTCTGTGTTAATAAGGGTACCTGGACGTAACTTTTTATCCGGGAGGAGTTTCCTCGTGCCGGTGACATAGTTTGTTAAAACGAGACTCGGGCATTGAAGCAAAGCATATGTTTTCTTAAGGGACGATGAGGTGAGCTGAGGTTAACTATTTTGACCGTGAACGGCAATCTGAGGCCTAATTTGAGCTGAGCGGTCTCCTGAGGAGTAACCTCCTCGCCAGGGCCCTGACCTTTGACCCCCCTCGAACAGCCTCTGCACTACATCCAGAGAGATAGATCCAGGAAGAAAAGGAGAGTGACAGACTTATTAAACACGTCTACGCTCTGCATCTCTACAAATAAGCCTTGTGTACACACGATAGTAGCACAGCTTTAAAAATCACGAAGCGCAAATATGATTTTTTTTGTTTCTTTCCTGGGTGCATGTTGTTTTCCTCACTGTTTACACAGTTTCCTGTACTCGGTAACAGAGGAGTGACTCTGAGCATGCTGGCTTGACTTGTGGCTTCAGGTTGCAGCTTGCCCACCTCCAGATAACAGACTGTCAGATTTACATCATTGTCTACCACTCCGTTCTGCTCTTGCAAATCCTAATCATGCTGTTGAGCAATGGCATCCCTCAAAAAAGTCTCCCAGCTTCTGGCGGTTTGTATTCCTCCCGCCCTCTTGCCCACAGCAATGGCAGGAACCCTGAGCCGTGCAAAGCAGCGCAGATTAAAAACTCCTTCTAGACCTATAAAATACTAAAGTACTTAGGAAGGCACCTGGATAGACTCCTCTGCACAAATGAATTCTCTTCAAGACAAAAGAGCCATTGACTCACTCAACAATATAAAAGATTATGGCTACACAAAACTTGGAGACCTGCCGGGTAAAGTCTTCACAAATGTGTCCTCACGTAAACAGACGTTTATGCCTGAACATGTGGTGGCTAACGTTCACTTCAACCGTTGGAATTGACAAGAAAAATGCACCGTACAAATAAATGAATCAACCCGAACGCTACACTTCCTTTACGGAGCACTTAGCAATTTGGGTGCCCTGTTAGTGCAGATATAATCAATCATGATCAAATCACTCTGGAAACATGGTCCGAGGCCAGCGTGCAGGAGTGCTCCAGCAGAACACAATGATGGAACTGTAAATGTGGTTTGTGTTTGAGTTTAAGTACAGTTTGGTGAGAGAGCAGCAGAGAAAAATACAAATGTGACTGGAAATGTAATCTTGGAAATTCTATGTTTAGTTTAGTGTAGTGTATAGCTTAGTATAGATTAGCTTAGTATGCTAATTGGAAAAAACTGTTGCATAGTTTGGTTAAGTTAAGTTAAGTTAAGTTAAGTTAAGTTAAGTTAAGTTACGTTGAGCTGAGCTGAGTTGAGTTGAGTTGAGTTGAGTTTAATTGACTTATGTTTAGTTAAATACAGTTTGGTTTAGTTTATCTTAAAGCCTAGTATAGTAAATGCCAATGGAAAGCACTGTTGTTGTGTTTGTTGTTGTGTTTGTTGTTGTTTTTGTTGTTGTTGTCTTTCAGCCAGCAAATTTTGATTCCTTCAATTGAGCATTTAATCAACTGGATTGATTTATTCAAATCTACGTTTCAGGTGTCAATAAATGAAATAAATAAAAAAACACATGTTTCACAGAAAGAAAGAGGCTGAATGCACCTTTAAAAAATCGACTCTCAAGAAGTTAATTGGAAAAGAACATACAACAATCAAATACATATTTTTAAACTCTGTAAACAATTCAAGAATGCATTGAACTATTTATTTATTATATCAGTAATGAAGCCCTTAGTTATAACATACATCTTTTTTTTTTTAAAGTCTGTCTTTACAAAGAGGCAATATTCAGTATTTTAGTCCCATATACAAACATGATCATACACAATCATAGGATCTTGATATAGGCTTTTACCAAAATAACCTCACAGTGCATTTATAATTGATTGATTACTATTACCTATTGTATGTAGCCCACTGCAGTTGAATATGTAAAGTATTTGCTGTAATCAAATGTAGCATCAGGGTGGTGCAGCAGTGTGGGAAAACCTCAGCTGATAATTACTGTAACAGTGAAAGTCAAGGAGACACACCTTGTAAACTGATCCCTGAGAATCCCGGAGTTCACACTGAACGCCCCTCCCCTCGTCTTCCCCGGGCTGCACATTCAAGCTTGGCTGGCCTACCTCCCCCCAATCCTCACCCCATCTCTCACCCCCCCACATCAACAACACCCATCTCCACCCGAGCCTGGCCTCTCCCCTCTCTCTCTCTCTCTCTCCCTTGCCTGTGTGCTACCTACCATGATCTGTCAGTCCTATAGTGTGTCACCGTAATTCATAGTGACAACAAACAACTGCCCCTGCCACACACTACCCATGATCCCTCGCAGAATACTGAAGGGTGGTGGGGAGGGGGTGGAGACTAGGGGACTTGGAGGAAGAGAGAGGGCAGAAGGGGACATTGAGTAAGGGACAGAGAGAAGAGAGAGAGGGCAGAGGGTAGAAAGACAAGAAGGACGGGGCCAAAGGGGAGGGGAACCTATTGTCATGTATATGAGCCCATTATCTGTCATATCTGCTCAGAGGCCGTTTAATATTTCCTTCCAGGTTACGACTTCCTGCTGCGCGCCACGGAGGAAAATATTTTGTTGTTATTCTGAGAGGTCACAGCGAGTCTGATAATCAATATGGTCCTGTCGGGGGGGCTGATAGGTTAAGGAATAGTAGGCTGGTGACCTTTGACCCTGAGTCAAAGAAAAATAAGACAGAAGTGGGGTGAGGGTCGCAGTTTGAGTTTCACACCCCTTCTCGCGGTGCTTAGTTTGAGGATTGGAACCAGTATGAGGAATAATCTTTTCAAGCTCCTACAAAGTTGACAAAAAAGGCCAGGGATGGTGGGAGAGAGGAGGAAAGGGAAGAATACCAATATGTGGGGAAATAGTAGGGATAGGGAATTCCAGGAGAGAGGAGAGAAGAGGAGACAAAAAGGAGCGTGACCCGAGGTTCAGCCGACGAAGAGGCATAAATCAAAGATGGCGTGAAAACACGGCACCTTCGGGCTCTCTCTGTTTTGCTTTCCCACCGAGGGGCCAAATTGTTCTCTAGCAGAGCGCAGCCACTTCTGAGGCTTGATGTGCTAATGGAACTGATCAGTTGTTGTTTGTCTTGCATTAGTCCGAAGAGCCAAATCAATCAGGGTGTAAACATTAACCAGGCTGTAGAGAGCTGCAGGGCGGGAAACTCATTCAGGGAGAAAGAAAAAAAGAAGGAATTCACTCACACACGGCACGAAACACAGGGCAACTTCTAAACCAGTCCTGAGAAGTGAAACCAGTCCTCAACCTTACGCTCTGTTCCAATTCACATAGAACATGAGGGACTGACCTATATTTAGTGGGTGTGTCCGTGCAGCCTGTTATCTGAACCATAACTGGTGAATGTGATGACATACATTTCAAATATCACTACAGAAATATGTAGACTTTATTACTCATTTAAAAAGTTTTGTTATATATAAAGCATTTTGATGTAATATATTATACATGTACAATATATGGATATTGTTATTCTTTTACAATGAGCGTCTGTGTGCATGTTTGTATTTGTACATGTGTTCACTACTCAGGTAGATGTGTGTTAGAGTTGTAAAGATTGCATAGCTCGGACATACAAGAAGCAAACAGAGTGGAAAAGCATACAGCCCAGGATAGTTCTAGAAAGTACAAAAATATACAGTATGGCATAGTAATACAGTTTTTTAAGGATAGTATTGAGCAGCAAGTTTTTATTTGATGTACAGACTAAAGCGTGAAAGAGCGAGAGGACGAAGGGAAGACGTGCAGCAAAGGGCCGGGTCGGAATCGAACCTGTCCTCAATATATAATAAATGCTTTTGGATTATATATACTATGTAAATTCTTTATATATATATATATATATATATATATATATATATATATATATATATATATACTCTATTGTTTATATATATATATATATATATATATATATTTGTTTATATTTGTACATTTTTATGGAGTATGATGTCATACATTTATATTTTATGTGCCCGATACCTTGCTGAGATAACATAAGATTTTCTAAGTTTCCAGCTCCATCCATCTTTTCATTCGTCCGTCCATCCTTCCATCCATCAAGCCTGTAGTTTGCATCCCCCACTCAGCCAGGTGGAGTTGTAAACAGGGCTGCAGAGGAACCTGTGGAAAAGTAGTGAGTAAAGTAAAGTAAAGACTTTATTGTTAAGTAGGAATAAGTAAGAATGTCCTCTAGTACAGTGAGTGTAATGTAAACTGAACAGTCGAGTAGAGTATAGAAGAGTATTAGAGTATAATGGAGAAAACAGAGGAGAATGGTGCAGTAGATTTATTAAAGTAGAATAGTGAAATGTAAAGAGGAGAGAAGGGATGACTTGACTCGATTGGAAAATACAGAAGAGTACAATTAAGTAAACCAGAGCAGAGTGCAAATAGAGCAGGATGCAGAGTAGTAGAATAGAATGATAGTAGGATGAGTCATAACTTTATTATTCCCAGAGGTGCGTGGCTCCCTCTGTCATCAGTGAGTACAAACACAGAACACACTGATGACAGATGAGCTGATTTCATCTCTTCTTCCTCACACGAGAAGGCGGACAGCGAGCGAGCAGCCACCATCTGCACGTCAGGCTGCTTGGCTGGTGGGTGAACTGTCTGCCTGTGGTGCGGAGGGTCTGTCGGGGGGGGTCCCAGGGCCATGTGTCCCCTCTGAGGGGGGTGCAGGGGTCCCGTTTGGACTTGCAGCCCGTGATGCCTGTTCCTCTGACCCAGAGCAGCACCCTTCACCCCCAACAAGGCGCACGCATCCAAACACACACAAGCACAATACCAGGTCAATGGCCACTTGCTCAATCCATTAACACTCTGTTAGCTTTTATATGAGTTTACAATGTTATGAAAAGCACATGTCCGAAGGCTGCACTACAATGGAAAAGCTGGCGTCCAGATTCACTCTCGAGGTCTGGTATCAGTCAAAGCAAGACAGGATGAAAACAGCAGGTCTTACTTTTTACATTTATAGATTTAGTTAGAGGTTTAATTCATCATCATCCGTACCTGCATTACAGGTCTCACCTGAAAAGAATCACTGGTGTTTCTGTTGCAGGATGGGTTGAAGAATTGATCATATTCCCTAAAGGCTCTTTTAAAGAAAAGCTCCACAACACGGACCTTCCAGTCCACACACACACACACACACACACACACACACACACACACACACATACACACACACACACTGCAGTAATTAGGACATGTAGAAAAGAAAAGATATCAGTCACAATAAATTATAAATTAATAAATCATATGGTCTGAATTTAGAAAATCAATCCCACACACTTGCGGTGACTTGGCTTTCACCAATGACGGATTCCTGAATGGTGCCCTGGAGCTAATGGGGGTCACTGGCCTTCAGATTTATTATTATGCTTTGTTCACGACAAAGGCAAAGTGAAATTTCTGGTTTTCACTCATTGCAAGTTTGGCAACAGGATGATTTGTCTTTACTCGTGCAAACAAAGTGAGTAAAGACAACCTGCAAATGTTCGCCTATTCTTCTCCAGAAGAGAGGGGAGGGTTATTGGGTGAAGTGAAAGGAAGTCCTGCATTGTACCCGATGTGGAAATACCTGACAAACCAGTGCTGTCGTGTATGGAATTTCATCTTCTCCGGGAGCTGCATCTGGATGACGTTACAAGCTGACCAGTGGAAAGTTAAGGTTTGATGACCTGTTCGCATGGACCGGTGCCAGGTCCCGAGTCCGGTGAGTGACACTGATCAGCTTTCCCGATATCACTTCATGCTAATTATTGCTTGAGTTTTATTTCAACTCAAACTCTTTTTGTATGTAATCCCATCAGGAGAAAATTGTGCTTTTGAGTGAATGGAACAATCTTTTTTTTTTAGGTGAAATATTAAATTATTTCTCAAAATACAGGAGTAAATGTGTAGAAATATTCCATTGGAAGATTATTGCAAATAAGACAATGAAATCATGTGATTTGTTATGCTTTAAGACAGTTTCTGGTGCACCCTGCCCTGTTATGATGTCAAAATTTAAAATGTAACTTCAAAGTGATATATGCTGGGTGGTTATAGATTTTCCTACAGGGCACTCATGTACTATTTGCATGTGTGTGTGTAATGGTCTGTGGAGAGTTTGTGTTAAAGGCCTTAGGTCATGATTTATTGTATGTGGCTTTCACACTTTACCCGTGTCTTTTAGTCAAACAATAAAATGGAATAGACTTTTTTTAGATGTTTTTTTACAAATCAATAAGAAAAAGGGATCTTATTAAAGAAAGTGACTTTTTAGGGAGTATTTGAAATTACAAAAAATCTCTAAACATTTGTACTTTTTAAAAACTGTGCTGCACCACTTCTAGAAATGAAGCAGACAGCATGAAGGCAACAACAAGTGCACACAGAGTTATAATTGGGTTTTGAAAGTAAAAGAGCCGGGGTGGGCCCATCTGCCCCTGGTATCCGGGCTCTGTGTTCGGGGGGCCACGGGCAGACCACTGCTGGTGTGGTGTCTGAATAGGCCGGCAGCTGAGCTAAAAGAGCTGTGTGCACACGGCCTCCATGGCTAATCTGCTAATGTATTCCAGAGGTCAGGAGGGTTTCGCACCAAATCAATGGAGGGATTTACACAGCTTTCCTCTGGAATGTGCTCCATCCGCACTCTGCTTCGGGGAAAACATCCACCTCTGCTTTGCCAGGCCGTCCAATTTTCCGCGGCATTTAACCGCAAAAAAGGAAGAGCACATTTGGGGAAAAAAGAGGTGCAGTGAAGCACTCTCCTACCCATCCTTTCTCTTTTTTACATGTCCGCCAGAGAGAAAAGCAGCAGCAGTAGCCCCAGCTTTGCAGGGGAGACGTTTTGAATCCTCACAAAAAAAAGCAATGACGTGCTCTTTCACTTCTGTGTTCGCCATATACAACCCCTTTGGTATTTAAGAGTTCACTGACACAGAGATGACTGAGCAGTGATGTATGGTGGAGCCGAGCCGTTACATATGAGGGGAAAAGGTGAAAAGACAGCAGGGAGGGGAGAGACAAAGACTGTATGAGAACAGCGGTTTTTGAACTGTATCCTCTCTAATCCAAACTGACTACAGAGAGAGCTCTGTGCTTGAGAGCGACGAGAAGAAGCAGGACTTTGACATACGAGCTTTGAAACCCCAGTCCGACCGAGAGAATCTGGGTTTCGTCAGCGTGCACACTTTATCTGCACCCAGATAAACGAAAAATAAGGCTCTAATGAAAGAAAATGTTGGCACTGTGAGGTATCACGCTGTTAACAAACTTTCACTCCAACAAGATGACATGGGACAGATTCAGCCAAACCTGCTGTGAAAAGAGAAACTATAAAATGATTCAGGATTAAGCCAGAACTACAGCGGACTACAGACTGTGGGGATATCAGCAGAGAGGGGGAAGAGCCTCACTCTGCAGCCTCCTACTCACAGTCTCTGATATGAGATCATGGGAGATATTTCCATCTCCTTATCTGTTGTGTGTCTGCGTGTGTGTGTTGTGCTCGAATGTGTGTCAGTCAGGTCTTGTGTGCGTAGGAATGCACCGGGGTAATGCAGCACTCGATCCCTCCTCTCCGCTCTGTCTCTGGCTGCTGGACCGGGCTCGGCTCAGGTCATAAATAAGCCGTCCTGGATAGAGGAGGACGCCCAAACCCAGACACCCAGACGCAGAGTACAGGGGCCCTGGCCTTAGATCCAGACAGCCCAGCTTGGACCAAACCAGCACAGACACACACACACACACACACGGAGACAACAAGTACCACGGCGGCTCACTTTCACTGCCCTTAAACCCAGTTATAGAGGTCACAGGTCAGATTCATATAAATGTGCACAGCCCCATATATTTTGAGAAGAAGATTGATGATGAGCTCCACGGCGACTTCTTACGTTGTTCTCACACATAACTGTCTCAGGCTGAGATATGTTTTGTGTAACTCCCGAGTGGAGGGCTGATAAAAAGGAGAGCCTTGTGTAAATAAATAAAATAGATCTTTGAAGGGATGAACCATGAAGACCGATTCAGATTAGGATCTTTGCCTGACAAATTTGTAGATGTAATAATCCAACGAGTTGATATGCTGCATTACATGTAAAGTCGTCGATTCTCACAAATCAAGCAGCGAGTACCACAGACCTCTCTGCGACTCCTCAAAATGTGCTCGAGAAACTCCCCCATCCCTCTCCCTCTGCCATCCTTCCTATCACAGAGCTGATCTTTCTGCAGCGGTTTGTATCACTGCTGCAATGCTACATGATCTGTTTACCAATACTCTGCTTATAGCTGCGGGGTAGAGGGAGAGAAACGACAAACGGCTGTTTTAAGTGGATCAAAACTGACTCACACCGTTAAACTGAAGCTCAGTTTCGGGGCTGTGGCACAAAGGTGACTTGAGGTTCTCAGGAGAGAGAACATTTTAACAAGAGGTAGCACATTTATTTGTGTCAATTAGCCAAAGGTAAACAAAAGAGATCTATAAAGGTTTGTATATGTAACTGAAAAGCAACTGGACAGAGAATAGGGTAATGAGAGAATCCAGAGACTCATTTAAGCTCAATGTTAGAGCCTTCTGGTTGTAGTCTGTTTCGTCTCTTATTTTGTCTTCTGAAATCTTACGAAAAAAAAATAAAACAACAGATGACTCAGAGCAGTACCACCGGAAATCCTGAGGGGGCAGTGTGGCCAATAGGACGCTAGGAAGAAATCGAAACAATGGTGGAACCTTTCGAGGAGAGACTTTGTGAGTTGGTAAGAAACTACATGATGTTATTCTGCCCAAGCACAAGGACCAATCGGCACTTCTGTGTTTTTCTTCAAAGGTACAGTATCACAACCTTCTCCGCTGTCGCCGGGTTTGTTATTTTCAGAAACTCTTGACTCTGCACTGCCCTCTAGTGGATGTATTGCTTTAGAACCATGCCAACATGAAGGACGCATAGAAGAATGTCGGCAGTGTTAGAAAACGGTTACAAGCGTTTGAGAATGGGTGTATCGCTTTTAGCGTAAAGGCGTTACGGGAGTGCAGGTGGGGAGCGAACTGAGCAGGATGATTAGACAAAAGGTAACAGAATATTTATAATCCTTTATATAATCCATCATAGATGATAATGACAGTAGGGTGATCATCATCCACATCTCTGGATCTCCATCTCAACCCCCAAATTCCCCCTCAATCCCCCCTGCTCATCTTCCCTTCTCCACATGACTCTCCCCAACCCTGACTCCTGTCCCATGCAGCCCCCCCCCCCCCCCCCCAATCCCACTCATTGACATGATCTCTCCATTCATGTGCCAGAGCGTTTCCTGTGCACAGGGCGATGGGGGGTCAGCAGTTTGATAAACCCATAAAAGGCCCCCATGTTTGCCCATGAAGGCCCCGGATGGCCTCTGTCACCCGTTCCCACAGGCCGCCTGTCTGTCAGCCCGTCTGACTGACAACACCCGTCAACCCCCAGCACCACGGCACTCACGCCCACTCATGCTACATCTCCCCCCCCCCCTCCCCTCCCCAAGAAAAACCCACACACATTAAAAAATCATTCAGTCTGGCCTGCCACTCATTAATAGGCTGGACAAAAAGAGTCCGCCTCACACTCTTGGCCCTTGTCAGTCCAGCAGTGGGGGAGGAGGGGGTTAGATGAGGGTGCGGGCACGGTGCCCAGTGACTCCACCTTGTCCAGTCATGAATGGTGTCTCTTTCTGTCTCTTCCTCCGGCCCTCCAGACGCTGAAAAGGAAGAATGCACCATGCTTAATCTGCCCAACACGGGACGGTGGGCAGTGTGAAAGGCCTGACACTGATGCCACCCTCCTCCTGGCAGCGGCCGGAGCTGAGGGAGAGCAGCCTCGTGGCCCACATCACAGGAGATTAGGTATCTGGGAGCGATTTGGCTCCCGAGTATCAGGCCCCCGATTTGTTTTTAAACTTTTCACTTCATATTAAGGAGTTGGCTGAAAAAGTGATCTCATTTTCAGTAATGGCTCGGGGGAGGAATGGAGGCTCATACCAAGCAGGTGCCCATTGCCAGCACACACTGTCTTCTTTCCTTACAAGTCTTGAGTCGGTATGAGCATGCTTACAAGTCCATACAATCTTTAGGATTGTCCAGGGCACAATAGAATATGTTCCTATTGCTGTGTGTGTAGTTGAAGTGGAAACACTTCCTGTTATACTAAAGGCCTCGTGTCAGTCGCAGCTCAAAGCTCCAAGACGCGTCTACAGTTTCACTGTGTTTTGCCAACAGTAGAATTTGGAACATTGGAAATGAACTGTGTTCTTGTTTATGCTGTGGTCGGGCTGCATTATTATAGTTTCCACTTCTCGGAAAAATCATGTCCAGTGTTTTTTTTAGAACCAAATAATGGCTGATATTTAAAACCTTGTTTTATACAGTGGGATGAAACAAAGTATATTTACTTCATTACTGTACTTAAGTGCATTTTTTCATCTGTAAGTAAGTAAAGTAGATTTATATTTCACTTTTCCCCATTACATATACCTGCAATTATCTGTACTTTATACTCCACTTAAATTTTACAAAGCAGTACATGGTCACATTGTTTTGTTTTATTTTAAAAAGTAATCTATAATGAGAAGAGAATTGATCCACTGATCCAACCAGAGTAGGAAGGTAACATTACACTTTTTTTTGTAAAATGTTTGAGTATTTCAATACCAAACGGATACGTACTAGAAATGTTCTCTCACATATATGAAACTCACATTCAGCGCAGGGGTCTAAAAATACTACAGGACTCTATATGCACAGGATACTCTTAAGAACTCTCCCTCAGGGAAAACACAAAGACCATCAAAAATGAAACCCATTTCCCTCAACAGCACTGACTGCAAAAGCATCAAATCACTAAATGGCTCCTCAATCCTCTATCAGCAGTTTACAAAGGCAAAGCAATAACTACTGCTGAATTTTAACATATTTCAGTGTATTTGTAAGCAACCTATTCTATTTGCACTAGAGTTTACAGTATTTCATTTTATTCTGTACTTATTCTGTATTTTACATTCACGGATTGTATGTTATGTTTTTATGTGGAGGGGGTAATGTGGTATGTTTCTTTTCTTGTTATGTGTTGTGCTGTGATTGTTGTCTCGTCGTGGGCACACTGAGGCAAGTTCCAAGTTTGACCAGTATTGAACCTTGAATCTTGAATCTTGAATCTTGAATCTTGGATCTTGGATCTTGGATCTTGGATCTTGGATCTTGGATCTTGGATCTTGGATCTTGGATCTTGGTTCTTAGATCTTGGATCTTGAATCTTGGCAAGTCACCTCGGCAGGCCAGCTGCTCCGCTCACCCTGTCTGAAGCCAGCTGCTCTAAAGGACCAGAGGAGAATTAGGAGAAAACTTATGGGAGGGAGAGAGGAGTCTTTCTGTCAGGAGATGAGATAATCTCAGACACACACACACACACACACACACAGGTTAATATGGTGGAAAGAAAACAAGAAAATGTACTGTGAGAGAGTCACATGGGGCGTTATCTTAAAAGGATAATAAATATGTCTCTCCCTGCGAATGAGTTTCAGTGTCTAGTTTGCGATGGTGATTTCCACGGCAACCTGGTTCCAGTGTGGTGACCAGGGATAATACAGGTCATGCATGACTATGTCTGTCTCCTCCTTGTCTTTGTCCCTGGGTATCTCACTCCATCTGTCTGCCGATCCAGTGACACCAATGGGATGATTATTATTTTGCATTGGAGGAAAAGAAGTGCATAACACACAAACGTTAAAATGGTTTTCTTTTGTTTTTCTTTACTTTTTGTAAGTCCAGGGGCACAAAAGATCCGTTTTCCAGTTTAATTTCACTTCTTATTTTTGCAGCCCACCCCTGCAGCCTCAAACCTGATGGCTCCTCTCCGCCCTCCTGACTTATAGCCGCTGTATCCTGTGTGGTAAAGCTGGCACCGCGGCTTTGGAGTGCTTTCCTGCACAGACGTTTTTGATTCAAGCACTGACGTTTCTCGGGTTCTCTACATGTGTGGTGTAGACCATCTTCTTCCCTGCTCTGTTTACTGAACAGTAAAACCCTGAGGCCACAGACCGACGTGGGCTCAACTCCGAGGCTCCTCGTTCCCACCAGAAAGGAACCCATTTCACGAAGAATAACACTAATAACGTGACCAGAGCCCAAAGCGCTTCCTTTCCCGCAGCATTGCAGATCAGGTTTTTGTTATATTGTTCTTCATGTTACAGTATTGGCCGCCAGAGTGCCTCGTAAACACTATGTGGGGATTTTTCAACGTGGTGCGCTTAGGAATCTCAAGTAGAATTCATTCTAACCCCAAAAGGGGCAGAAAAGGTTCCTCTCTGCAGCATGTTGGAGTTTGTAAGTGAGTTAGCGCTGCCTTAAAATGAGCCTCAAGGGGAACAGACGACAGAGGGAACAAACTACAGAGAAACGTATTAAGCGACAAGGAAGGTAGAGCATTAGACATGTTTAAGATGTAGAAGGTAAGAGAAACTGAGTGAAGGAGACTAAAAGTGGAGGAAAAAGAGGAAGGAAAGGTCTGGTTTTCTTTTCCCCAACTCTGGATTCCTGGGTAATGACTGTAATGGTGCTGAGGCTCAATTCGCCAAATGAAACAAGAGGCCCAGCCAGGCCCATGATGTTTATTTCTCTCCATTTTTCATCTTTCCCTCGTTTTTTTCATTTGTGACATAAAAAACCATATACACACAATCTGCATTCAATTTGTACTGCAGCTCACTGTTTTCTCCCCTGTTCTCCCCCCCCTCCCTCAACTGCTACCCCCGATTTTTTTCTTGCACATTCAGCAAAGTCCTCTGGCCGGAGCAGGGTTGTGCGGCTTGCTAACCAGTGGAGGGGATGTTTTCCGAGAAATCCCCTCTGCCAGCGACTTTCTTCACTGCGGCCTCGTGTGCTGACCCGGGCAAGCGTCTGTTGAATCACTGCTGAGTGACACGTTGGTTTTGTACAGGCTTTGTTTTTGCAGTGACCTGGAGTCACGAACGCCTGGTGAGAAAAGTGAAATCTTTCAGTTTTATGTGGCTGTGTTGTGACTATTCAGTAAATTCCCCATCATGCATCTGCAGCGTCAGCAATAAACCTGCAGAGAGGACTCTAAGCCTGCACGCTCACGCATGTCCTACACACCGGTTGAGAGGAGCGGTTTGAGTTCTGTGAGACTGATTGTTTCTGCGAGCCACTGATGGGCCCTGATCCAGCGTCCACAGTGGCTGGATGAGAGCGGCCCAGGCTGCATGCCACAAGGGATTTCTGGGATCAGTGAATCTCTCCCTCTATCTCCGTATGGCTCGGGGGCTCCGGCTTTTGGAGCGAGCATGATTTCTGGCCACGGTCCTTATTTGGTTCGATTTACGGGCGCCATGCAGCGACCGCAGGACTCAAAACCCAGACATGAGTTCTCTCCCTGCATACACTGTCCAAGCAAACCACACCAACCTAACTATTTAATACAATTGTGGTTGGTGTTGATGTATTGGCTGTCACCTGAGCTCACATCACTTCTCATCATTCTCAAACTTGTTTTTACTCACATTCACAGCATTATTTACTGCAGTTATTTGGAAGAAACTTAGAATAATAAGAAAATCATCTCGTTATGTGGTTACAGCCCATTTTTTGCAGCGCATTTACATCTTAACTGCAGCTGCTATGAGCACACCACCACTTATACTAAATAACATCATAAAGACGGTCATAAACGTGCATATGCAGTCCATGAAAAAAGCTGCTGCACCTTTTTTCCCAAACTGAAGTCCTCTCCAGACTCCACAGAAATTCATTTTGCTCCACTCCCCCTTCATCCCTCTACACAAGGCAGCTCCATCACCCACTCCTACTGTCGTCCCAACTCAGGCAATTTGAAGGCCTTCGCCCATTTTGTCTGCCTGAAAAAAATATATTTGTTCAGTTAAGTGTTTCTGCAAATGGTTCTCATGGGCCGTCACGTAACTGGAGCTTGGGCGGTCTCGTTGCTTAATGACGGACTGATTTCACTCGTGTGATCTGATTTCTCAGAGAAAAAGACATCAGTTGCACATTCTACACACGCATCTGAAGGGAAGCAGAAGCTGGTCGAGGTTTCACCCACCAAACCAAACAGCGGCCTCACGGCATGCGGCGCCTCCCCTCTGAACCCCCCCGACTCCCCGGCCCTCTGCCTTTATCAGTCCTGTTCGGACATCTGACTGCACCAGTTGAGCTCAGACAAGGCGCATGAAGCATTTCTGACATTTCTCGAATGTGTGGCTAATCAGGAATGGCTTCTCATGTGTGGAGGATCCTGAGCTGGGGGAGAAAAGGGGGGGGGGGGGTGATGCTGTACAGCTGTAAAACACTTTGGGGGTAGAATATACTGTCCAGTTAACAATCTGCTGAAGATTTATATATTTTGATAGGCTTGTAGTCTGCTTACATCAATATAACATAAAGAAATATTATGTGTATGTGTCATGGCATGCTGTGAGAACATAAATCCACACATTTATTACTCGTGATATGGTGCCACAAAAAGCTTATTAGCCACTTTGACAACTAGAACCTACTTTATAAGTACTCAAAATACAATCAGCTAAATAATTGTTAATGGTTCACGTTCTAATTTCTGCATTTTCTTTTCTTACATTTGTTCGTATTGTGACTTGGTGCAAACATGAAAAATCAGATTCAACAAATACATCCAATGTCTGAAAAGTGTGTTTTTGAATTTATTGAATTTTAGGGAAATTATCTCAACGCAGCTTGCAGATGCAGATGCAACTTCTACTACCTACAATGGAGTTGCTCACTCCTGCGGACTTTGCAACAAATTAGCAGGTACATTAATAAATTCAGAAGTATATTTGAATTACATCATCATTTTAACATAATTACGAAGTGAGATTTATGTATTCATGTATGAATTTATTTATAATTGATCAAAGTTAATGATAAATAAGATCCATCAGTGAAAACCTTGTCCTGAATAACAGCAGACTGATTTCACGTGACTCCTACAACAAGTTTACAAGAAAATCTGTGAATTTGGGAAGTTCTCCTAAATCACTTGTTCACACAAAACTGTTACTACATATAATTCATCCCAATATCTTCTAAAAACTTTAAAATCTATTTGGAGAGACTATTTATTGGTTAAATCTGAGGGGCAACTGCAAAGGAAAATGAAAAGCTGGGGACGAAAAGCTGTTGCTGTTACAATACAGTCAATGATGGAAATGTCATAAATCTGTGTGGAATTTCCACTGCAAAGGCGTGAAAATACTTAAGATTGGGATGCATGAGAAAGTTCACTGTGCACTAGTGTCTTGTACAACACCCCCCCCCCCCCCCCCCCATCATGCAAAACACCATTAATGACACAGAATTCAGTGTCAGATTCAGTTCTGCTGCCACGACGCCTCTCACTCCACTGGAGTTCTGCAGCCTGCTCAGGCCGTAAATATCTGTGTTTTTATAAGATTCAATATCAAGACATTTTTCTGTTCTCCTCCACTGCAGCTCCCCCTAGAACCCAGCAGGTTGCCGGGACAATGCCAAGCACTCCCCCCCCCGACAACGGCAGCATTCAACAGGCCGAGATTTATATGGAGCTCTGCAAATATTGGCTGCGTTGGCTTTCACGGGCCGGGACTGGGAGGGACAGAAGTTTTGGAGAGGTATTGGTTTTGGTCGTGACTTACACCTCTACCTGATCTAAAAATCCTGAAAATATATTTCCCACATTCAGTGGAAACTACAGGGGACAGGAGACAGTGAGAGGGGAGTTTCCCTAGTGGAGCTCAATGAGATTGAGGCTGAGAGAAGGGAGCAGGGGGGGAGAGAGAGAAAAACAAGATTTAGACTCCCCAGAAGAGACAGCGCACATATTGAGAGGTGGGCCGACTCCCACCGCCGCCCAACAGCTTCACTCTATTCGCACTGACACATTAGTATTCTAATGCCAGGGGGAAAACCTACGACCGCCTCCGACAGAAAGAGATGCACGGGCCTGTGCCAGAGGAGAGAAGATAATGAAGGAGCACGAGGGAGGGTAAACAGAGGAGAGACAGTAATGTGGTAAAGACCTGCAGAGGGAGAGAAAGACAGAAAGAAAGAAAGAAAGAGAGAGAGAGTCATGGATGCTGCTTTACATGATGACAACATTTATCTCCCTGCAGCCGTTGTCTTCATGCCGACGCAGCAGCTCTCTGAGACCCTGCACCCTGGTTCACCCTCTGATGATGAACAACATGTTCAACATAACATGTTTTATAGTTTAACCTCATGAGCTCACTTCTCTCACTAAGTTTCAGTTCTAATACTCAGATGTAAAAATATTCTGAGTGCCACAAATTAAAGTCCTGTGTTGAAACTCTTACCCGGGTGCAAAAATCATTATATAAAGTCGAATAAATACATTTGTACTATCTGCATACTGTCACTGATGTGTTTTTATTATGTTATTAAACTGTTAATACAGATGCATCAGTGTATAAAGAGCTGATTTACTCTGGTTGTTTACTCTGGCAGCTGGTTGAGTTGCTCCCAAATTTAAGTAACTATGATCAATGGAATTGAGAAATAAAAGTTTTTGGGAATTTTTATTTAACTTTTTATTTCCCAAAACCTTGTGCTGGTGTGAAATACTGTGGAGTCTTTTATTTTTCTCTTTGGTTATGAAACGTTTTTTTCTATCCTAATATTTGAGGATTAGAGGAGAAATGTGTCTCCTATTGAACTGATAACAACTCCTGGACATCTAAAATGGGACAAGGGGCTCCCCAATTAGAGACTGCCTTTTTAGGAAGGGGGTCACAAGTCAAAATGGCTGTGAACCATCACTTTGAGACTGCTGTGTACTTTGTGAATGTGTGTTTTTTTAAACATAACATCCTTAACTGAAAATATTGTGATTTCAATGAATAAACTTAGAGTCAACCACCAAGGAAGAGTTCATCTTCTTTATTCTCTATGGATAAATAATGTAAATGACACTTGCACGGAAAACAGTTAAACTACAGTTTGATGCTCTGCTCCTGCCTCCTTGTAGAGAATCTGTTTGTTCACTTCACTCCCTGGTCACTGCAAAGCAAGCGACCACCAATAGAAGAGTTAATTTATGCCTCTGTTCTCTTTAAACTCTGTCGTATATCCTTATAAAGTGTGGACCGCCCGTTTTACACAAGCAAAACAAATCCACTGAGTCTCTTTAACTACAGGCCTACAGGCATCAGTCCGGTACCAGAATGCCTTAACATATGTACACAACAACCTGATGCTTGTGAATATTTTCACTGTGTCCAACAGCGCCCTGGATCAACTCGGAGCCCCGTGTCAAAATGCATTTTCTACGGTCCCTTAATAACTTAGGCTAATCACTTTAGCTTTGTCTCTGGGGACACAATGCCTCCCCTCATGTCCTGTATTCTAGGAAGGGGGCTAGGGAGCGGCCTGGTAGCGGTGTGTTGAATCTGGGTGACAGGGCCCCAGTGGGAGTGGGTGCCCCCCCCCCAACCGTCCCTTAGATAATCCCCAGGAGAAAGGGCCTGCATTTAGGGTGCGATACGTCTAATCCGGGGGGAGCTTGTTAACAAAGGAGGCCGGCACTTCCTCTGGCCTGGGAGCTTCCGCTGGTCCGGGGGCCTGGCGTGGGTGCCAGTACAAACACGCACCAATAATACACGTCCACGTTACTGTGACACAAACAACAGACATATATACACACAAAAACACACACACACACACACAGAGAGAGAGAGAGAGAGAGAGAGAGAGAGAGAGAGAGAGAGAGAGAGAGAGAGAGATTCATGGTGGACAGAAAAGCAAGCATGAGAGAATAAAAAAAATAACTTGTCACTATCCTTTTGGGGGAGCCAATCCAAACAAGCCCACACACACAGGAGTAAACACACACAGACAAACACACACACGCACACACACACACACACACACACACACACACACACACACACACACACACACACACACACAGACAGACACACACACACATACACACCACACACTACATACTGTGGGCATAGGCAGTGTTTACTTTCTGCCCCCGGGTTCAATGAAACAAAGCTTGCGTGTACTGTAGAAAGATTAGCTGAGACGGATCAAACAGCTCGCTGCCTACAGACAGTTTCATATTTACAAACAGGAAGCTGGCGTCATGTTAAAGCCTCGTCAGATGCTTCACTCAGACACACAGGAGATGGGATCAGGGGATGCTGGTGGAGGACGAACACAGCTCCTCTCTGTCCCCCGTGTTCTTACCATAAGGGAAAACCAGTGAATGTATAAAGGAGATCAAAATCTGCACAACTGCCATTTTCCTAAACACATTTGTACCCACAACTGCTCACTAAGGCGGTATATTACATTCAGAGACGTTTACGTAAACAGCTGAGGGATATTATTCCACATTTCTCTGACAAGTTTGGATCGGACATTTGGAAAAAAAAGGACAACCTCAGTCACGGTGTCTTTTTTTTCTCTCCTGATTTTCAGACTCACTTTCACGCTCACACGTCCTCCTTCCTCCCGGGGCATTTTCATCTGGTCACAATACATCTGTAGAGAAGAGGAGAGGGTAGAGGGACAAAGCTGAATGGCGATACAAAAACTTGTAGTAAATTATTGTGATTTGAATTCGCTAACACTGATGTTGAAACTACTTCAAAACAACACATAAAGTTACAACTGGTGCTTCAACCCTAACTGGAAATGCTTCAACTGCAAATCTCACATTTTCAGAGAGTTTGCTTTGCACTCTTCCTTCAAACAAGACTTCCTATTATATTTCTAGTATTTACTGAAAGAGACAACAAACTACATATTTGAAATGATTTTGTGTGTCACTTTATTTCATTTTTTTTCTCTGTATAATAGCTTTGTGTCTCATTATGTTTTCACTTTGTGTCTTTGTAGAGGATTTCTGTCTTTTTATTGTTGTATGTTCTTTTTTTTACATTTGTTTGGTGTCTCTTTATGATCATTTTGTGTCACCACATTATTTTTTTATGTTTTCATTGCAGTTTGTCTGTCTGTTAGCAGGATTACGCAAAAACCACATAACAGATTTGATTGAATCTCGGTGGAAGGATGCGGTTAAAGGTCAGGAAAGAAGCAAGAATTTTGTATCCCTTTGTTTAACATTGTTCTTTTTACAATCTCACTAATTTCTCAGAAAATAATTAATGGATCTTGATCTTGTAGTAAATCAAACATGTTTAGGAGGATATTTATGAAATATAACAGATGAAAATCTGGATTTAATGAATCTAACTGTGGTTTCATCTGTTGGATCTTGCCGAGGTATAAACTCTACTGAGTGCTATTCTAGTTTGTAGTCGTTTCAGGTTAGTTTGTGATCACCCTTCACCTATTTGTAGACTGTTTGTCTCTTGGTCACTGTGTATGTTCACTGAGCTCTATGACTTATAAACAACAAATATTAACAGTCACTTCACACACACTGGCTCTGGTCCAGGGGCCCCTGGTCCAGAGCCAGTTAGGTCTATTCACTGATCTGCCCATGCTTACTACAGGGTCATACTCTCCTTTCTCAGCTTTTTGGAAATCTCTTTATTTACCGATGGGACCAACCACACCCATTTGGCACCAACACAGTTTAAAATAAACCAGACAGAGTATTTAACCATCTCGGGTCTAACATGAAGACAGAGCCCTCTCAGCCGCCTCCTTTATCCTCTGAGCTCTGACCTTTGGCTGAGCAGTGTTTCAGCAGCAGTGTGTGGTCAGTGCAGAGCTTATGTTTAAGAAGATATATGAGCAGGGACACATTTATATATCAGAGTAATGTCCCAACCCTGTCACGCTGACTCTCGCAGTATCATGGACTCGTTATAAAATAGCCAACCAGTGCAGGGCATTTTACACTCTGACATAAAGAGGTCCACCACGGCACTGGCACATGTCCGCGTGTGTTGGTCCACCAAGACTAACTACTTGTGACAGTGCCAGGTGTGTGTGTGTGTGTGTGTGTGTGTGTGTGTGTGTGTGTGTGTGTGTGTGTGTGTGTGTGTGTGTGTGTGTGTGTGTGTGTGTGTGTGTGTATTAAGTCAGAGGGGAAGCATGCCTAATGTGGGAGAAAAACAGTGAATCCAACATGGCCACTAGCCAGCGTCAGTGTTCCCTTCTTGGAGAATTAGCCTGTCAGTCCATTCTAATTCCTGAGGAGACAGGCTGCTCTTAAACCAAGGTTGAGTTTAAAGTGGAGAGGAGGATTCTCTCACCCTGTGCCCAGCCCTGAGATCAGGACTGGGTGCAGACAGGTAGGCCGGCTCAATGTGCGGCAGGTGAAGTTAGCTGGTTAGTCTGTGCCTCTAACCACCGACTGCATTTGTCCAGCAACCAGGAGAAGAGAAAATGTTGAGGAGCAGGATGTTTTCCCAGCTGGATGCAACTTAGGCTAAATACCTAATAAATAAGTTTATGTGTGCAGGCTTCAATCTTTGCGTACCTGAAAGATTTCAGGCGCTGATATTTTGCCACATGCTGACAAGCTGCCGCCGCAGCCTATGTGCGTACGTGTATCGTGTGGGAACCTGCAGGATGATCTCCTCCAGGAAGACTATGTACTCAGGATTGCATCCTATAGATTCCTGTTGTGAATAAAGTCCCAACCAAAATGTCAATTACTTTATTTGAAATTTTTCTTGATAGATTTTGTTTTGTTTTGGAATTTGCTGACTATCACCCGCTCTAAAATAAACTCTTATTTCCACTGTAACCATGGATAGAGTTAAACCTTAAAGATATTTCAACTCAACGCTGTTCAGTGTTATGTGTGTATGTGTGTTTGTAGTTGGGAGTCATCTTGATGAAGTTTAATTCTGCAGAAATGTCTTTAGTTTACTCACCAAGACCCGCCGTGTGTCCTGAAGGTTTAACCATAGTACTGAAACTATTCATAAATCCAATTATTACTAAAGCTTTAAAAACCCATTCCCATGTGTTCCAGGTTGACATCTTCTCCATCAGTGTTGCATGGCTCATTTGTTTGCTTTATGACTCATTACCACCCCCTGTAGGTAAGGTGAGTAGTGTGAAATCATAAGAGGCAACCAACTCAGGCATGAGAGCAAAGGGAACAGTTTCATAGAAGTCAGTAACTCCATGTGTATCTTTTAATTTGATGATTATCAAAACAACATTTTAAATTATGAGGAAAGTTCACAAAGCTGATTGCATGCATAGACTTTATATAAAGATGGACGATGCATCTCCACTTTCTCCCACTATTCAAAATAAAGCCAAATTATCCCAGAGAGGAACGCTGCCGTCCTGCGCTGATGACATCACTTGAGTGATGGAGGGATGGAGCCGAGGTCCTGCCGATACACTGGCTCAACCAATCATGACTCACACATTACACTCTGTTTTTATAGCATGAACTATTTAAATCAAATTTACCAGAAATATGAACACTTTGGCATCACACCTGTGTAATTAGAACTCCCTAAAATGACAGAAACCATGTTTGACGTGTACTTAACGTGTACTCTATGTGACCTTTAACTCCAGGGCACGATCGAGGTGCTTTGACTTCATTATTTTGGGAGCTGTCATGTCGTCCATAAAATCCCTGATAAACCAGAAACCTTCACTGCAGGCACCACTTCATATTTTCGAAACTACTCTGCAGAGAAGCAGCATTAACTTCCTGAGCTGCTGCCATGATCACTGCAGACTGTGTGGTCACATCATGCAGTTAAAAGCATGCATGTCTTACTTCAGGCTCTGGGACCAGCCTGCAGACACGAGGACTGTCTTGGTTGTCTGAGTCATTCCCTGGCTGAGCACTGTGCTGCTGTTGACACTCTGTTTGGGGGCCAGAGGCCATTCACATTTGTGTTTCAGCAGATTATGTATCTCACCTGTTGCCTGGCTCAGTTCAACAAGTGCACCCCAAAGCACTTATCTCTGAGTGTGAGTGCTTTGGGAGACATGAGCTTACTACTGTGTGTAAGAAATATGTCTCCAGCAGTTGTTATTACTGATACTACTATTATCATTAATAACACCATTAGAACTATAAGTATAACTTTTGTCATTTTCATTACAACCACTCTGACAGATCTTAAATATGACTGTTACACAACAGCTCCTGGTCTCTCTCTCTTCTCTCCCCCCTTTTCCACTCCTCTCTCACTCACTAATCACTATATAGTGCACTTTTGTTCTCCATTTTGAAGTGGCACCCAAATGATTGGTTAAGTTTTTTATACCCTATATAGTGCCCAACCGATGGTCACTAACCGAGCAAGATATACCATCATGCATTGTGCTCGCAACAGACAGACGAGAACAGTGAGGGCAGCAGGAACAGCCCGACCTTTCGTATAAAGAGAAATAAAAACAGAGCAGCACATCACAGCACAAACTGCAGGAAACAAGTTTATTTCGACATTTAAAGATGATCAATATGTTTTTTTTTACCTTAAACCATTAATACTGGATGACGTATGTCATAATCCTGAGACAATGACGTCATCCCCGGCGAACGGAATATTCGCAGGGTATTGTCCAAAATCGTTTATTTATTTTCCCGATTAGCTAAGTATATAGTCCCACAAACATTTGTCACTATATTCTATATATATATAGTGTATATAAGTAGGGAATGGTGAGTGAGTGGGTGATTTTCAGACACACAAGGGTCTTCCTTCACAAGTGTTTTTTTCTCTCCACAGTCACCAATCGCTGTGGAGATGTTGGGTTTCTCTATATTATTGTAAAGTTTCAGCCTTTAGATAATGTATGTTGTGATGTGGCGCTATACAAATAAAGTTAAACTAAAATGAAAAGGAAAGTCAAAAAGTCAAAGCAGGGAATATGCAACCCCTTTATTTGGTTTAATCAAAAGTAACAGATTCAATTTTAAATGAAAAGCCAAGAAAGCTATAAATGTAACAGACATCAACATTGAAATGGTGACTTCTTTGCTTTACATAAAAATCTTTATTTCTTGGTGTAGTTTGCATCAGCTTGATGATTTTCCGATGCAGAGTGAGCAACTGAGAGCCACCTTCAAAATCACTGGACATTCATTGTGGCAATGCTGACATCAAACCCATATCTGTTCAGGAGAGCTCTCCCCTGTGTGTGGCTGCATGTTCCACCAGCAACAGGTCGAGGATGGTGCAAAAGGTCAAAGTGATGAAAACATGATATTAAAATATACACTAGGTACGAGGTAAAAATCAAAGAAAAGGATTGAACAAGAGCTTAACTGAAAATGAATGCTGCAGAAATCATTTACTAAAAATCAACTCACAAAATAAATGTAAATGAGACAACGCTAATATATGAGGCCAATGAGTGAGTGGCTATATACATACAGTAGTTACTGCATGGTTCCAGCCTGTGTAGAGCAAAGCATGGTGAACTACAATGGCGGCAAAAAGCACTTTCACAGACAGTACACACACAGTCAGACAATAACAAAGACAAACACACAGTCACACAGCAACAAAGACACACAAACAGTAACAGAAACAGACAGACAGATATTGCTGGGAGAAGTGTATTCGCCTGTGTTTAAAAGGTGCCGAGGTGTGAGGCTGTACGTCTAAGCACGGTAGAGTAAGATCCTTTCGGCAGAGTCTTGGCCGAGCAGGCCGGCGTACTGCTGCACCTCCGTCTCGTCGCTGGAGCCTTTGCGTTTGCGGGAGTAGGCGGCGTAAGGCATGACGGCCCGTCGGTACAGCACCATCGCTCTGCCCACGTCCTTCAGCGCCCGGGCGTCTCCTGGACACAAGCAGGCACACATGAGAACACAGTAAGGAGCGGAGAGGACACACAAAAGCACAATAAACATTGTCCTGATTTTCCCTCACTCAATTGACATCACCTCTGAGTGACTTGGCAGGGAAACGCCATTGTTTCCGAGAAGCCGTTGCAGGAGCAGAAACCATTTTTCCCCCCGCAGCACTAATTCCAAGACGGCTCCAGAACCTGGGCTCACGGTGGTTTCATGAGCAGGCAAGTTTTGCTGGCCGTGTTTATGGGGGCTGGCGCTCAGAACTCAGCATCTCATTAGGCCTCGTGTCATGCACGGCCAACCACCAGCAGACCAGAGAAAACACTGCTAATCTCAAAAGTGTGCGTGTTTAGGAGCTAAGAACGGTCCTCTGGAGAGTACAGCGGAAAAAAAGTGTGAAAAATGACGACCCTCAAACTGAAACCGCTGCCTCCAGGAGTGAGAGGAGAAGCCAAGCTGACAACCGCTGGTGCCAAGAGGACACGCAAGGGGGAGCACAGCAGGGAGCATCAACGGAGCCAAACCGACCCAGATACAGAGCTAATAGGTATCAAAATCCACTGTCAGCAGAGGAGTCCTTCATTTGCTGTCACTCACTGGAACCTCAGGATCTTGTATCTCTCTGGAGAATAACATCCAAGCTCTATAGTCACTCTAACTACCATCTTAAAATACTTTCATCTCTCTACTTAGCTCTTATTCCACGTCTTCTCCCAGTCTTCTTCTTTTTCACCTAAAATATAAAGTGCATATTGTTCCATCTAAAACAAACACAATCTACAGACAATATGTCATCTGTTCAGACTGTCCTGTCTGGAGCAATCCTGGTCTGGCCTCGCTGAGAGGAAGCAGATCAAAATAAACTTCAGTCCAGGTTCTGCAGTGCGGTGGAGCGGCTTGCCAGGCGAGTGGCGAGACACATACTGTACGATGAACAGGAGTGAGTTAGATTTGATATTAATAGAACTCAGGTTCTATTATTCACCACCACTGTTCCCTGTTACGAAACCTATGTGGCTCAGAGCTGAGAACCAGTAGAGATGTGAGCGCACATCTTCCTGCATGCTGCCAAATCCCACCTGGTCATCAAATCAACTGGGAAAACAAGATTAAGAAGAAAGACTCTGAAAAAAAGATGCCAGATGTTACGAGATGTACCACACAACTGCAAAGTAAGTCAGAAAAAGAGGAGCTGAGTAAAAGCATGAAGCCCACCGGCTCCTCAGCTCTAACACCCTCATCTCCATCAAGATATTTTCATATTTCAACCAAGATTTTTAAACTACACAGCAAATTCATGTTTTATTTATCAGTCTCCCAGCTCAGTAATGCCCTAACCACTGTTTCCCCGGTCCTCTCCAAAAACTGCTGAGTCACATAATTAAAGAATGCTCGATACAAACTTTTAAATGAAGAAAATCAGCAGTATGGTAAGTCTCACCATGTAGGGGGAAAATTTATTTTAGAAGATGTAAACAGGTTATGTAACGTCCACATGCCCATAATTTTCCTGCATGAAGAATAAATGTGTCCTGAAGGGATGAAAGTGAAAATATCGAAAAGCTGGATGCTTCCTTAATAATTTAAGCGTCCGTCAGTATTGTCTTTCTAAGCACCGCGTGCCTCCTCATGCTTTATATCAATGTGACAGTCCACTTACACAGCAGTTATGCAAAGTCACACTGTGTGACACCGTCCCCATGTTGAGATATTAAGTAGTGAACATTTTACAGACCAGCAGCACGAAGCTTTAAGACAGTCTATTAATCCTAACAGTAAAAACAAGCGGAGACCTCCCCCCCCCCTCTCTCCTTCCCCCTCACTCAAGAAAATCCAAACATCCGTTCCTCACATAAACAACTTTCCCTTTCTTCTCCATTCATTCTGTCCTCCATCCCTCACACCCTCCTCATTCTGAGCAGCTCCAGACCCCCTCTCCTGTCAGGCCCACCGGACGTTCAGCGACACGCTGCTCTGGGGTCACAGCTCCTCCAGGCTGGGGTTCAAGGGTCGGGGGGAAGAGGAGTGAGAGGGTCAGGGCCGAGGCTAGAGGCCTCGACACCTCGCCACGCTCCTCTCTCTCTCTCATTCCATCTCGAACCGTCCAAACCCCGACTTTACACCGGACACTGGTCAAAGGCCGGCCATCGGGTTACGACTGATGACTATGACCCAGTGTTGCAAATTCAAAATGGGGCTTACTTTTGAAAAGAAAAAGGCCGAAACTGAAATGTAGTGAGTTAGAAGACTTCCATTTGACTGGGAGACCTGGGTTCAAGCCCCAGTGTTAGCACGCATCCGCTCAGCTGACCCTGAATCTCTGCGGCTGACCATGAATGTTGAACTCCACATTAAAGAAAGCAACGAGAGAATTCCCCTGCAATGCAAAGGACATATCCTGAGAGGACCGATATCCGTCTCCCCAGCCACTCTGAATGGGAACCAGACAGGCTGAGGGGCAGAAAGCCTGTGTGAAGAGCAGAGCAAAGTGGTTCTGACAGTGAGACAAGATATGAAAGTGTAAGTGTACACAGTAAGAGATAGAAATATAGTGGGGAAAGCAGGCGGCTTGGGGGTAATGGCTGGGTGCTCTCAGGGTTGCACTGTCTCCACCACCTACCAGTGAGGTTTCACTGTGCCTTGCTGAAAGCACCGATACTGTGGACATTGTCAAAGTGTGTTCTTACAAGAGACATGAAAAAAGGAAAATGAGACCAATAGAGTTAAACCTTCGAGATATTTCAACTCAATTGCTGTAATGTGTGCGTGTCCGTGTGTGTGTGTGTGTTTGTAGTAGTGCCTGCTGTTCGCCCTTAAGGTCCAGGGGGTAACTATTTGTGTGACACATTTCTCCAAGTGTTTATCCTGCTGTGCGGACAATGCCCCTACTTCTGTCTCTCTCCAACTGATTATGAATGTGTGTGAGAGTAGTTACATATGTGTCCTGTGAAGTGTGTGTGTAAGCGTACGTACATTCGAGGGAGGCCACAACAAGGCCCTGGGGCCCTCGATGTGTCAGCAACAGACATGTAATCAACGTAAGCCTGCTTTGGACAGAGTTGTGTAAACTTTAGATTAGCTGTCTTTACACACCTCATTAGGACAGCTCTGTAACCCGGTCACCATTTTTAACACATGTCCAGCAATCCAGTTCTCATCCACCCCTGGGTGAAGCGAGTACAGCTTTACTAAAAAGCCTGAGTAAAAATTAATGGGGATTTTGCAGGCAGTTCTTGTCAAAACTGAATTTCTTTACATATAACTTTCTGTGAAGTAAGGTCAAGATCAATGATGATATATTCTGTTTAATAACTGTTGATCGACACAATTCAGTCAATTTCTTTTGTGGCCATGAAATGGATTTGTATTTATATATAGCGCTTTTCTAGTCTGATGATGACCACTCAAAGCGCATGCATAATAGAAACTGCAAAAGAGACTTCCTATAAGATAATTAGGAGATTCCTTCACCATTACATGTAGTCAGGATGTCCCCAGACATATATAAAGGTTGAAACATGTCTTTATTTATAGGCCATAAATAAGTCACACATCCACAACAGTGTGCCATGCTGCAAACCTGCTGATGACACAGGGCAGGCTGACCTGGTGACTGACTGACCACTGGCCATGCTTCTGGAGAATAAATCCTCACCGCCGCTCGTCTGGCATCCTTAGCCGCAGTTCAACCTCACAATCTTGGCAACAGACCTGAGAGGCCAACCATCAAGACAGCTAGCAATGAAATATAATGGCACTGTGCTCGCTTGGACAGCCAGGCCTGAAATAATGTCCGGCCTCGTCCAAGATCAACATCTCACACAGGACTGGCAGCACCACAAGAGCCACAGACAAACATACGCAGGCCACAGTGAAAATCGTCGACTCCGAGGCCACCACTTTGTCCGCAGTCATTTGTGCCTGCCCAGGGATTAAGAGTGTGATTGACAAGTAAAAGGTGAGACCTACCAGTGGCTAACTGTTAATGGCAATGTTGTAAATTACCAGAGTACTAATGGTACTTTAAATGGCTTTATTTCTCCTGGGTGTGGTGCTTACACCAGCACTTCAAAGACAAAATCTAAAGCCAGGAAATATAAAAAAAGGTTCAGAATCTAGTATTCCTTAAGATAGGAGTTAAGATTCAGATTATTTATGGACGGTGCGCAAACTTTAGCTCATCACACAATCTGAGCCTGCGATAGGGGACATGGTAAAGGACACTGAGTGAAAAATGGCGTTCACCTCTCTGTCAAGTCAAAGTATGACCTCACTACAGTAAAGTCTTAAAACGTCTCTCCACAGTCATACATCCCTCACTCCTCCCCCACCTGTCTGAGAACCACTCTTTTATTTCAGTGGCAGCTTGCAGCCACCGGCCTCCTTCCCTTTCACTTCTAATTTCTATAAAATCATTTTTATCACATCCCCTTCTCTCTCATTCCACCTATTCTTTTATTAGTCCCTCTCTTAGCACCCATCTATCAGTCCCTGTTTACTTGACAATCAAATTCTTGTCCTCTCACATCTCCTATTACTGTCAATCAGTGGGTCTTTTCTGTTCGGTGCCTGATTGGTGATGCAGATTAATGGGGAAAGAGTAAATGGCCGGTACCTTTGCTCACAATCAATCAGGTTACAAGCACTTACATTATCCACAGTAGGTGTATGAATGTAAACATTTAAAACCCAAACATGCAATGTAAAGACTATCGCCAAAATACTATGTAAAATGCTTTACACTTTTATGTTATGAAAATGTATTTATCCCTAATCAATTCCTAATATTCAAATTCAGTTTTTGGAGTACAGAACATACTGTATGTGTGATTCCAATGTGACACACTCTACATCATTTGATTACACTACTTTTTTTTAAGCTGAGCAGTGATAGACTGTGAGCTGTATAATGCAAACAAGTTCAGTGGGAGAAGTGGGAGTTGCAGAACTATTACTGCTTATTCACCTAAAACCACCTGGGGCGCAAAAATGCAGAATCAACACAGCGGGGTGATAAGGTAGAGAGATTTATTGTAAATGGAGACAGAAAATGAATACGTCTCCATGGCCATGCACCAACACATAACACAATTCAAAACTCTTTGTCAAAACTTTCAAACTCACTTACATTCTCTCTGGCCTCAGGCTCTGGTAATGGGCGTCTGCCAGTCTACCGTCTCCATGCGGTTTCTTACTGCTGATATCACTATTCATCTAATGACAACGCGATCCGTCCATATCGACAGCACTAGCCCTGATCTGACCACGATGAAAGATCATGGGGAGAGAAGACCGTGTGATCAGATCTTCAGGCCACTGCTCAGTGAGTGAACGCTGGAGACAAGCCCACAGTTTTCAAAACACCATTACGGTGAAACGAGATCAGATATGACCACATGGTTCGTGGTTTATTTCAAAATAGCATGTATGAAGACCTTCAGGATCCCAGACTGAACTCACAGCAGCAGGTCATTTTAGTTTCTTAAATGAATCATGATAAAAACAGAGTGGAGTTTTGTTTGGTTGTTGTACCTGCATCTGGATCCTGGTTGAAACGAGCGTAGTGGGTGTTCTCCAGCTGCAGGATGCATCGCTCTATTGCTACCCAGGCAAAGGTCTCTGGGCACAGGAGTTCTGCTGGTCGGTACTGACCCTGGGGGATGAGAACAGGACAGAAGGAGAAGGGGTTACAGAAATCAATAATTATTAAGGTTATTTATTTAGGAGTCCTGGTTTGAACAATGCTGTTTAAGTTAGATTTATGCTTCTATGTGGCAGCAGTCTTATGTCATCTGCAGTGATGAGCAGGAAATGTAAACACACAACTGTAATATAACGTGTGCTTGTGAAACAGGTACAAGTCGATATTTGACCTCACATCAACAGCAAATGCCAACAATCCTAAAAGGTGAGTGGCTTATCCAGCAAAATGAGTTTGAGGATTTAGCTTACTGCAGTTTCATAAATGTGAGAATTTTGTTGGACATAAGCAGCTTGGGACATTTAGTTTTTCGAGCATTTGAGCAGTTTCCTGAATTTTAATGACTTATTATTAAATCTAAAAACATCAGGGGAAACTAAATTAAAAGAAATAATAATAATTTGGAGTTAAAGGTTTCACAAGCCGTAAACTGACCTCAGGGTCAGGAAGAGTCCTGGTTTTGAACAATGCTGTTTAAGTTTTATTTATGCTTCTCTGTGGCAGCAGTCTTATGTCGTCTGCAGTGTTGAGCAGGAAACGTAAACACACAACTGTATTGTAACGTGTGCTTGTGAAACAGGTACAAGTCGGTGTTTGACCTAACATTTTGGATAGAAAATAAACCAAGCTGAACAAGAACAGCTGCGGGGGCAAAGACAAAAAAAGTGAGAGAGGTAGAAAAATGAATGAAGAGAAGGAGGGGAAAGAGAACGCCATTATCAGGGACCTGCGTTCTATCACATGACCCCAAACAAATACAAACTGCCGAGATAGCTCTGTAAACAAGCAGGCGCCTGCCTCAGGCCTGCTGCACTGTCTCAACACGCACAACATTATTTATAGTTTATGTGACATTAAACTTCAGGGCATTTCATGAGCACATCATTTTGGGTCAAAAGGTTGTGGTGATTAAACTTACATCAACTATTGTCATACTGAACTCAGCGTAAGCAAGACAAAGGAAATACCATCATTCTAAAATGCTGTTGTTAGACACAGGCGATGTGTCACTGGGCCTATGTAGGAAATGTGCTGCCTGTTTTTACATGCAGGATAGGACAAGAAAATCAATGACTGAGGAATGCAAAGGATACACTGATAGTCAAGAATTCCCCTCAAGGTGGGATCCTTATCTAGATCCACATCTCTGCTCGACCCTAGAATAAATTAAATGGCTACAGGTAAAAGGCCAAAAAGTTTTTACAGAATTCTATAGCTGCCATAGGGCTATGTGTAAGAACACACATTAACGATGCTCTGGACATTTTCCAGAACTTGTTCTACCAGTCCTGTAGGACTGAGCCCACGTCAGAATACAGCAGGAACAGTTCCAGAAAATTCATATTGAGCAAGTTGGCGTGTTGGTGACATTTCTAACATGAGATGGACGGTGAAACTGAACCCCCCCCCCCCCCCCCAAAAAAAACCCAGGATGAACCAGAGGTGCAATACATGTATAAGGCACTGACAAAGATGTAAACTTGGAAAAAAAAACGAGATTTGCAAGCTTTTAACAATAAAGGTCGATGCAGGTGTCAATGTTCAGTAAACAAAGACAGGTGTTTCCCACAGCAGGATTTCTATGTCAAGTCCTGCCTCCTGTGTGCTCTACCCAGAGGCCACCGCTCGCCTCAATGTTACTGATATCTTTCTCTTGTTGTGAACGCATCTGACCTGGACAATCTCCTGCTGCATTCTTCATATATGAAAGTCTGTTCATATCTGAAAATGGCTATATGGTCATTCCAAATGTGTATGTGCCTATACCGCCACACATGGCTGTAAAGAGAAAAACTCAAGAATGAAGCAAAAGACAAAAACATGCTTTAAGTGCTTCTGCTAACAGATGGATCGAGGTGGAATGCTGTGAATCTGTAACTAGGACGGACACACACATTGATCGGATGCTCTCCGTGCCCCGACAACCTACAACCTTCTACAACTGTCAGCACAGTCAGCTTGACACTCTCACACTCTACCTCACCTCTATACACTCTTTCAACACTGCAGTGGAACACACTCACACACCTGCTCAGCAGGAGTTCCTGCTATAGGCCCCAGCAGCCTTGCATTGTACTTCAACTCAACCTGGGGGAGCAGAGGGAGGGTGGAAGCAGAGAAAGGGAGCTGGAGCAGAATGTGAATGGAGCAGCCTTTAAAGAGAAACTGGAAGACTTGCTGCACCTCGTGTCAGAATGCATCAGTAGAAGAAATAAGGTGGATCCTTGCAGGCCTACAGTTTGAGACTACAGAGTGAAATGATATATCCAGTCCTGAGCTGTGAAGTTACAGCAGGAAGAGAGGCCTATCTAACCTAAATGAGACTCAGTCTGCTAACGGCAAAGGCACAATCCCTCTTTTCTCCCCCTGAAAAGAAGAAAGGATGCAGAGTGGGATGAAGAGTATGAAAGGACACAGCTATTAGTGGTCTGGACAGAGGAGAGAGAAAAGAAGAAAGGAGGGATAAAATGAAAAGCTTGATTTTCCACTATCTATCTGTCAGCTTCTGTTTTTTATTGGACTGACTTTCTTTATCTTCCCTCTTATTTCTTTTTTCCTTCCCCAGGTTGGCTCGAAGGCCCTGTAATTCACGGCAGCCCCTGCAGCTTCCTTGGCTCGCCCTTCAGCCCTGCGTTTTCTGCCTTTGCCGCAGCTTGCTCACATCATCCATCTCTTAATCTAACAGTTACTTACAGAATACCAACAGAGAAGGTATTGGTTTTCTCAAACTTCGATTCTTTGTGGAGAAGACTGATGTGCCAAGTTCAACCAATCTAATAACTGAACGTGAAATGGCCCTTTCTTACAAATCTATGTTGCTGAGGGGCTGTTAGCTCAGCTATAAAGACGCCCCAGAAAAAGCCATTTTCACACATGAACTCCGCAAAGCAGCAGGAGATTCTCAGCTCAGACACATTCCCCACACAGAATTCTCCAGAGCGTTAAGGCGAGGGGTGGTGCCAGGGTAGAGCATGCAGGGCGCAGAATGTAACAAATTAATTATGGTGCAGAAATCACATGTTTTTGTTTACCACACATCACGACAGCATCAGCCTTCATCACCAAAAGCTCTTTTGACATCTTTGTTGGAGTCTTCCATGTTGTGACGCTGCTTTTCCCCCTAGAGATAGTCGTGTTTTTTGTTTTTGTATTTGTTAGAAACTTTAATAGCACGCCCTCTCGTTCATGGTGAACCTTTTCCTGCTGTTTTCTCACATGGAGTTTACTAGGGGGCTTGCAGAAAAAAACCTGCAGCCTCTCACTTGGGTTCGTACATACAGCCCCTCCAGAGAATGTCAGGAGATTATCCGAAGTTCAGTGCATATCTGAAAGCAACTGAGGTGTAGTTGGACTACTTGGGAATCCCCAAAAAGACAAAAGTTGTGAGTATACATGTTTTTTATGGTATGTGTACACAAGGATATGTGTGTATGGTTATGCTGCCACTCTATAGATAAACAGGATGAGGCTTTCCAGACAAGGGCTTGGTCGCCCTCTCTTCAGTAGCTCTTTTCCTCCCTTTCTAAATACCCAAACCCTCCCACACAAACCAATCCGTCACCATCCTTCCCTCCTTCCTTCGCTTGCAAGTTCAGACCGACATGGCGGGGATGCAGATGACTGACAACCTTTGAAAGGCTTGTTTAGCGAGACGGCGGGGAGAGATGGAGACGAACAAATGAGCGGAGAAAAAAGAAAACGTGTACAGCTTCGGCTGCCATCAGAGGTGTGAGGAAACGAGATGGCGATAGGAGTGAGACGGGAAGGGAGGAGAGGAAAATTAGGTGCAGATGAGTAGAGGGATGGTATTTAAAGTAAATGGGACATAAACTGAGGGGAGCTGATGGAAGTGATAGGAGCCGTGTGAGTGCCAGGACAGATGATGTTGGAAGCCGGGGAGGAAGAGGGAGGGCTTGGAAAGAGACAGATAGAGGGGAGGTGGGGATATGAGCAGATTCAATAGTTGCCACATAAAGAGGGAGAAACTTAACAAAATGGAAACTGTACATTTACATGTGACAGAACCCTCTGAGTCATAGAAACCTAGTGTTATGATGATGTACGTGCAGAGGTCACTGTTTATAGGAAAGCAATTTTTTGCAGTGCAAATTTCACAATGAACTACACTTTAACAACGCAGAGAGGAAAATTACTCAAACCTCATTCAAATAACAAGCTGCCCCAGTGTAAACAATTACAAAACCTCCATCATCAGTAAATAAATCTCCACAACGCTGGACACGCAGTTACTCAACACTTTGGAGATCGATTACCACTCAGAGCCCCTCTGTGACACAGCATCACCCACTCTTTCCAGGCCACAAAGGCTTTATTCTCATTCAGGGAGCAGAGTGAACTTTATGACCGACTCATAACTGTCACCTTCTTCCTCTCCTTCAATGTGCGCCCTGCCCTGTCTTCAAGTTCTGTCTTGTTTTCTCCACCTCTTAAGATAGGGAGGATGCCCCAGGCCCGTACCTATGATTTATATGAAAAGCAATTAATCAGAAACATAACTTGAGTGTTTCACTGGCGCTGAGGACTCATCATGAAAACCTACACCTCTCTTCGACCCTCTGCACCTTTTCTTCCTCTTTACCTGACTAGAAATCAGGCAAGCGAGTTGTGGTTAGTGTAGTGCGTAGGAAATTGTGACGAGATTTTTTTTCACAATATTTAGACTTATATATAAGGATTAATCAATATGATGAGAAAATGGATAATTAAAAAAACTTAGAATTTAAAGCAAGAGCAGGCTATGCTTTGTAAAAAATACATCAGACCCCCTCCCATCAGCCTAACAACTACTGGGACGTGAAGAGGATTTCAACAAATTTGATATAAAGTGTTTCAGAAACAAATGACCAACCCAAAGTAAAACACAGATCAGAAAAAAACATAGAAATTTCTATTTCTCAGGGGGGGGGAAATCCTCCTTAGTATCTAAGACACACTATGTCTACGTCCAAAAGTGGGTTGAGGGTCAGAAATACAGTCCATGGAAACAAACTCAGAGTGAAGGCTAGACGGCCCAAACCCCCGTGAGTCAGGCCAAATGCAATATGATACAGTGAAAGCAATCAGTACAATAAAGCATCAGCAATTTATTAAATTCCTAGACTGACGCCCCAGATCGTATAAACAGCAACTTTTCTCACTATGCGCGCTAATGGAAGAGACCTAAGTTCCTTCATATCTTCCATTAGAGGGAGACTTTTGCATGATCTTACTTGTCGTTTTATCGTCACACAGCAGAGTCACAGTTCAGTTTTCCTTTATCAGGATTGGTGGATGAGAGACCAGGAGAAAGGAGGTGGACTTGTTGCAGTATGAAGGTTTCCCTGCCTCCATCTGCGTTACTTTACACCCACATCTGCTGCTGATTTCCTGCTCATATCTCCAGTTGAGTTTTCACCCACACTACCCCATAGCTGATGTGTCACTGTGTATGCGTGTGCACAAGTCAGACACTGTGCACAAAATCTAAATGCAGTCTACACGAGTCTCTCCTTGTAAACAGTATCAGTACAGCTCAAATCACTTGAGGAAAGAGCGTTAAGTTATACAGTAATCTGCTGGTCCACTGAACGCCTACTTAAGAGTGAGACAGAGTGGCTCCAAGAGTGTGACGCAAGACTGGTCGCAGAATAGATGAGGTCACTAATGTAAGACCCTTTTTGGCTCTAGCAAAAGATATACTCTCCAAAAATAACGTGCAATACAAAAAGGAACCATTTTTATTATATGGTAGGCCAAGCTTGGACACAATAGTGAATAGGATATTATGTCAGGATAAGCCTATATATTGATCGAGCACTCTTAGAAAGAAATGAACATTTGACCCAAACAGACAAATGTCACGTTTGTGGCCTCTTCATAGTATGTTATTCAACTGGCTGTCACCCGGGACGTGACTGAACTGGGAGGGTGTACAAAGAGGCCTAGTGTGACCCAGAGGCAGGCAGACCTAACCTGGACTGTCCCGGGCCAGCTCTCTGACCCAGGGTCACATTCAGCCGATCTTAGCCAAAAACCAATAAACACAGGCCTTGATCCCTACATCCGTACTCTCTCTTAAACTTAAAGCTCTCACAATACACCCCCTCTATAGTCTGAAGACTGTTGAAACACACACATTCTGTCCAGACAAGGGGCCAAGGCTTGGGGGGGGGCTGCTGACGGACACATGTAAACAGCGAGGTTCACACAAACAAATGCAGCTTGACAAAAAGCAATAAAAACCGAGCAGCCTGGACAGAGGGACAGCACCAGTGAAAGACATGTCCAAACAAGGTGTCTCTCAGAATAGAGGCCCACACAGATGCACATTCACCACAGTCTGTGACTATATGTAAATATGCATATGTGAGGTATACGAGTGACTGCTCTGAACATGTCTGGTGTCTGCGTTTGGGGAGATTTACGCTAGCTGCTGCTTTTTAAACACTCGGGGCCCGCCAAGGCCTTTTCACCCTGCTCAACACATTACCACAGAGCGCCCTTCAAATAAAGCTTCCAGGCTGGTAAGTCTCCCCCTTGGGCCCCTATACAATCCCCCCTTCCATCCATCCCACTCAGTCCCAGCACTCCCTCGTCCTGGCTATGCGTCACGGCTCCACGGATGACAGGTTAATGAGGAGAAAATATTTTTACAGGATCGCATTTCGACGAAGCCCTGAGAACCAATGGCAGCGCTTTTATGGGCATCAGCTCACAGACTGGGTACTTTTATCTCTTTATCTCCTCTGGCTTTATGGGCAGGCGAGCTGTTACGCCTGTCTGACACAGACCACAGCTTACTGACTCGTAGTGAGAACTGCAGACCCTAATCTTGGTCTTAAAACTCCACTTCTAACTTCTGAGTGTTAGAAGCTAGCCGCCGTCCACCCACACTCTGAATAAATGTCTAAGTGCATTTAACAGACCAGCTCAGTTTGTCCAGCAGTGCTTATCAAAGATCTGAATGCATTCCCTTGTCAAAAAGAAGCCAGGCATTACAGACAAAGTGGTGCAGCTGCAGCAGATTTGAAAAATAAATAGTGGCAAAGGTAATGGCAAGGCAAACACCTCAGCCTGGCAGCTAGAGGGCTCTGGATCAGCTCAGCATGACAACATCTCTAAACTTGCATTTTTTCGCCCTTGTGACCTTCACACCTCCCCCTTGCACTTACCCTCTCTGCCACCCGCCTTCACCTAGCTCCGTCCTTCCACCAGCAGTGAGACTGAATAACCTGACCTGACCTCTTGAACTATGCCCCGTCAGCTCCTCACCCTGTCAGCACTCCTGCTAGGGGGTGCCATGCCAGGGCCGCCCCCAGACCGTGCCCTGGCCTGCAAATGATTTGTTAAAAACACAACCATGGCAGGACGTTGGGAAAACAAAAAGAGATGATGAGGCATAAAAGAGAAGAAAAATTATCAAAAACTTTAAACAAATGTTACTGCTGAGAGGTGCACTGTTGGTGGTCTCCTGTCGAGCTAAATCAAACAATGATCTTTCTGTCAGAAAGGCTCCAATTTAAAACAGGGGGAGGGGAGAAAACTGGAAAGCAACGAAAGGTTTTAGCTTGTAAATTTCACAGAAAGGGTGAAAATGGACCTGTTTGGCTTTGATCTTATTTTGATGGGCGCGGGTTTTGATGGCCACATTGTTGGATGGTATTTCAAATGGCAGAATAATGCTATCCAAATATCAACTGAATATTGCTTCATATAAGGAAAACGAGAGAGCAAAACCAAACAAGCGGGCTAAAGAAGCAAAGTATGATGGTAAACACATGAGAAAAGCCATTAGCTTCAACATGGAACCCTGCACTCACCTCTGTAACTTTATACCACCTCCATTTGAACCACAGTGCATCACAGCACGTGGATATGAACATTAGAGGGACAGGATCGGGGTCACCCGTGCTTGCCATCGCTGCAATAACGTTAAATGAAATGAACAAAACGTGTTTCAAAGTTTTATCACTGAATGAAATCAGTTGAAGGTTTTTTCAGACTGATCCCTACTGTCTCTATCAATCTTTCATCCCAACCAGCATGGTGGCGGGTTTCCTGAGCAGTTGTTGAAAGGAGCATGGAAAGAAACAGAAGGGGTGGCTGCACTGTGCCTGGACACGTAGGACCTGTGGAGCGTTAACCCACTGCTCAACACAAACACGGATGTAAACTGTAAGCTTTTCCAACTACTCATCAAAATTAAAAGGCTTATAAGGTTTATGCCTGGAGGAAAACAGTAGTCAATCATAAACATGGGATAGAAATGCCCTTATGAAAAAGGTTGTGCAGTAGTATGGGAAACACCCACCTCTAAATGCCTCAAACGCACTCACTGTCGTTCTTAATCTTCCCAGATGTACAACAAGTGACGCGTAGAATGTGAGGTCACACTCGCATACATAACATACCCACTGAATGGGCCCCTTCATGTGAATAACATGCATGCAGAGTCCCGATAGCTGTGGCTGAGAGCCTTTTAGCATGTCATAGCCTGCCTCTGCGTACCTGGAGAGGTGACAGAAAGTTTGAGGCAAAAGTTCATTATATTAACATATGCTGCTGGTTATTCATGGTAAGATATCGAGGTGTTGTGCCGTCAAATGTTCAGAGTTGACTTTACTGAACTTCAAATGAAATCTGGAAGAAAGAGAATGAAAACTATGAGAATCAACTTCAATCATAGTTTACTTAGTGAACGTCTGTCTGCTGTGTGACCTGAGAAAATGAGGTCCGATGTACATGCCTGAGCTGGGAGGCACTCCGTTGTGTCTAATTGATGTCATGATAATTTAACTCATGCTGCAGGTGACAGAAAAGCCCACAGGCACGCACTAATTAAAGTAAACATTAGCATACCAGCAACTGACTGAGATTAACATCAACTTCTTCAGTATCCCGACACACTGTTCCCACACAGTGGCTGCAGACACCTGGGTACATGAATTTCAGGTCCGCTGAATTCAAAAGCTTCGGTCATGTGGAAAACTGGTGGCCGTTTCCAGAGAACCCACCGGCTCTGCGTCACTATTTGTTGTTTGTCGGCAAGGAGGAGTTGGGTTGAAAGGGAAGGGAGCTGCAGCTGCTGCGAAAGGCCTTTTAAAAGTCAGTGAAGTACCACCGGGAAACGAATAGTCCTTTTCATCTTGCCTCCTTTTCTCATTTGGCACACATTTTGTCACTTCTCTACTTTTTCTCTCTCCATCTGCCCTCTTCCTCCTCTTTTCGCTCACTCCTTCATTCTTTCTCTCGGTGGAAAATTTAATGGTTTCCTGGGCTCAGAGCGAGACATTCTTTCACTGTGAACAATAATAACAAGAGTAAGAGCCTCTTCATGTGACTCTCCCACTCCCTCAGCAAAGTGGGTAAAACCTGGTATTCTGTCTGTGTGTGTGTATTCTCTCTAAGTGTATGTGTGAGTGTGAGTGCGAGTGTGTGTGTGTGTGGGTGGGTGTGTGTACGTGCAAGTGTTCATGTGTTTAAACCAGGTACTGCAGACTGGTAAAGCAGACTTGGTGACCGCCTCATTTGTTATCATCAAAGTCTGCTTATTCAGTACTTATGTCAAAGTAACTGACACAGACAAGAGCTCAGGCATGCACACATCTCTGTGAAGAAATGGAAAATCACTATAACGCCACATGGATTTATTACTCTTTGTTCTGTCCAGAATAATGACGTGGACATTTATAAAACAAAACCTAATGAAACTTTCTTAGAATCTGCTTAAACTGGATGGTGGAGTTACTGGAGGACAAAGACATTTTAAGAAAAATAAGTAAGTTCAAATCCAGGTTACGGCAGTTGTTTATGTTTTAGAATCATAATGTAGATCATGTTAAGAGGTGAAGTCAACCTCAGGTACTATTAAACTATTCGAACATAAACCAAGCTTGTATCCAGATATAGACCCACTACATGTTTTGTTTGTGGCCAGAACAAGATATGTATGAGCTCTTCAGTCCCCAGGCAGATGTACATTTTCTGTGTTTAACCACAATCTAACCCAATAAGCTACAAATATGGTGCATAGCATTTTATGCAAATAGGAAGGAGACAGAGATCTTGGCTTGCTAACCCACAAAGTCTCAGAGTCAAGGAATGAGGACGGTTGATTCAAATTACTTCTAGCTGCACATGAGAGGCAATGTGAAGAGTGGCAGGAGGGCCAAGACCTTTGGTCTCTTTTAGCCTCCAACTGCTTCACCTTCTGCTCTCTGCAGCTCAACATCAGAGGGCCAGGGAGGGCCAAAGGACTAGGGACAGTAGCCAGGGGCAGGATGTCACGTCTAACTCTGAATCCAATAGCCAAACCAACAAGGCTCTGTGGGACGCTCCGTCCCAGCAATGAGAACAAAGGCGAGGGCCTGACACTGGCCAGGCAGTCCTCTGGTCCTGGCTGGACTCCAAGTCTTCTAGGACCCTTTAAGGCTGCTCTACAGGACCATGTCCAGGCTTTGGCACTGCTAAGATGTTTTCATCCCATTGCACATGGCGCAGTTCCCCTGGGCATGCAGGGATGTGACCTGGCAGAAAGGACTTTCTTCCCAAACACAAAAATACACAGAGTCCAGTCTCAGACTGGAGCTTTACACTGTCCAATCCTGAAGACAAAAGAACAGCTCAGGTGGAGGCTGAAAGTGTTAACTTACTACTAGTTTTTAAAACTGAGTCACCATAAAAATGAGTTCACAATGCCACTGGTATCAGTTACACAACAATGCAGCTCAATTACTCCTCAAGGAATTAGAGCACTGAATGGACAATTGTGTGAAATTCCCCAGCGAGGAAACTGGTTTTAGTTTTATTATCAGTATAGCATTTTAGTTGCGTTAAATAAGGTCCACAAAGCTTCAACTAAAATTCAAAATGATTGATGACTTCACTGTGATTTGAATCACACATCTCAAGTTGAATGTTTCCAAGATACACTTGTTGTTTTTAGACTTTGTTCCCAAAAACTTTTCTGTGCAAATAAAAATGTTTAAACATAGCATGATAAAATTGTAAAATCGTTTTTAAAAGATTAGCGTATGTTTACACCATAACATGTTCAGTGTTCCCAGGGAATCTTTCATGGATCTTGATGAAAGTGTGTGAAGCTTAGTCCTGCTTGATTGAATTTAAGGAGACTGTTGGGGTTTGGCGGAGGTATACAGTCTAAGTGCCATTCTTGTTATTTATTATTGTTATATGTATCCAAATATTTCAAAAAAGCACAGGTTTTGGGTGAGAGAAACCCCAACTAGATTGCACAGAGGGTCCAAAGAGAAGGTCCCTTTTTGTTTTGAAATATCTCCACATTAGTTTGGATATGGTCTTAGAAAGTGATGGGTACAGAGAGTTCCCAAAGAAGTGGCAAACGGAAAGGAGGGGGTGGATGGATAAAATGGAGAGAGGGAGTAGTGTTGAAGGAGCTTGAGTGGTGTCCAGCGGGGTTCAAGTGTTGGTGTTTTGGTCCTTAAAGAGGCAAGCAGCAGGACTGGGATCCAGATCCAGTAAACCCCCTGCAGAAAAACAGTGGAGTTCCCCCATTTTAGAGACTGGAACAATTCCACGGTATGTCTGTGCATTAATGAACTACTCTGCCTCGTATGCAAATCAGACAATGGAGTGAGAGACTGTGCATGCGGTGAGAGTGTGTTTGAGCGTGGGTGTGTTTCTGTGGGAGTTTGAGAGCCCAAAGGTGGGAACTGGGCAACCTTCTCACCCTTGTACTGTGTTCCTCCAAAAAGGGAAAAATGGGAAAAAGTGGGGAGGTTGTGAACAAGACACTGCAGTGGCCGACACACAAAAACAGATATGGGGGGTTGAGGAGTAAATGCCAGCACAGGGAGGGGGGGTTAGGTGCTGTGGTAACAGCGTTCTCAGACAAACACTGTGATCAAGATTCAACGCACAGGCGCATAAGCAGAGCAAACACACACACACACACACACACACGCATTCCATACACAGGCTCCCGAACCGAGAAAATGGGCAGAGCACTATGCAAACGCTAAAACAAGATGTAAATGGACACAAAGATGTGGCACTTTGCCATAATCCCCAACAAGACATCACTCTCCCATGGGCACAAAATAAAAGCTCTGGGAACATCTGAATGAAATGACAGAGAAATAGAGGAATTAGTAAATGAAAGAGAGAAAGAGATGAATGGTAAAACTTGGTCAATCTTGGCCAAACTAATGGAATTGCTTTCGTCTACTGTCCTCCTAGCGTGATGGATCTTTAAGTGCTGTTTGGTGTGAATGTTTGTGAGTCGCTGCTTCTAAAGGGTGTGTGTAAAAAATACACATATATATCTGTGTGTATGAGCTGCACATTTCTTGCTGGTGAGCTGCTGTTACAGGCCTGACCTCCCTCTCAACCTCTAATGTCTTCAGCAGGCCTGTCCTCTCTTCATTGCTTGTACCTCCCCTCCATCCCATTTTCCCCTGTCACTCTCTCTGTCTATATTGGGATTCCCTCCATCAACTTTACCTAATATTTCTCTTTGTTTATCTTTGGGTTTACGTCATATGAATACGCTGTTTAGGTTCCCATTTGCAACTGAGAATATAATGAACCTTAAATGTATGTATATTGAATTTCTATTTTTACATTTAGCACGTTTTTACTGTATATTCTTAAATTAAATAAGCAATCCTTAAAATCAATAAGATATGTACTGTTTTTATGAGGTGCACCTGTACAAATTATTTGAACATATAGATATTTATCAATATACATTTATCTTTATTAGTCTTACTCTCTTTAACTTTTGTCTGGTGTGTAAAACACTGCTACTTAATTTTGTTACACTCTGCAATAAAAGGAATACTTTTCTAATCTCACATATCTTGAAATTGACACAGCCTGGCGTCATCCTGATTTGCCAATGGAACAGTTTAACTTCACTACACTTCTCTGTGTCCTGTTATACTTACATATTAATTATTCTACACGTTTCTATTTGATAACCTTTATTTTAATTTTTGAGGGTTGTCTGATTGTGTGAAAGCATAGCAGCATCCTCCTGATGAGCCCATGAAACACGGTCTTATTGTCTGTCCTGTTACACCGACAGTCCAGAACAGATCATCTCTCATGTACAGAGAGATGCTGTGGAAGTGAAGCTCAGTGTGAAACATTAAAACAAGAAACAGACAGAGCAGAAATATTTGTCTCGTGCAAAATGGGCTTGCTCATCAAAATGTTAGTCATAGATCATTGTGACATTTTTGGGGAGCGAGGGACGTTTCAGTGAAATATTATAAACAAAGCTTGGAAAATTACTTTTAAAAACTGTCCACCCATATGAGCCAGTTGTCATTAACAATTTAAAATAAACAAGAATTTACAGACAGAGAAGAGGAACGTAAAATTGGCAGTGATGCTATCAGCTTTTCTTATGGCCAAGACAAAACAGGTAAAGGTTTAAGTCAGACTATGAGCTAGTGTTGCAAAAGTCCTGTGACTCTTCAGGAAAGTTTCAAATATCAAAATGTACAACTACTATGACACCAAGTAAAACATGATGTAAACGAAGAAAAACATATTTTGTATCAACCTTGTGCGTATACAGCTTTTTTTTAATTTAATAAAATTTTGTGACAACATCAAGATCATATATGGAGTTGCTGTTTATACACAGTTATAAACCTGAGAGCTGTGTTGCAGGTAATTCATACCTTATAACGCATCTTGGGACAGGAGTGTATGTAGAAGCCCAGGTAGTAGTAGGACAGCTTGGGGGACTGTTTCTGCAGCTGCCGAGTGAAAGCAATCTCCCTGTGGTGGAATACACAGAAACATACCTGTTCAAAGGAGGTCTGCAAAGAAACGCACATGCTTCATTCCTTCAGAAACAGCACACACACACACACTTGTCGGTTTGGTGTTTATTTCTTGGTATGATTGCTCACTGAAGTTTTCTTTCCTGCACTGCAGTGAGCTGGGGTTTAAGATTTACAATCATAATCACAATCAAATCATGCATAATCATGTTTGCATTGAATTTACAAATTTTGTATGTCAAGACAACAAACTACATAATTTTAAACATACATGATTTAAAGTTTATGAGAATCAAAGCAAAATAGTTTTCATTGTGTTTGAGCAGCACAAATATACACATCCAGAAGTAGTGAAGGTTCATTTTGAATATATTGAATAGAATTTTTTACGTGTAAATGAGAGCATGAAGAAATAAAATGGGTACTTGCAGCTCTACCTAGAGCAGTGCCCAAACTGAGGAAGTAAACATCCACTCTCAAAAAGGCAGCTTTTCTTGGTCTCATTTCATTACACAAAAACAACTGCCTTCTCTAACAGCATTGAGTCCTTGGATGAAAAAGAAGGTGGTGAAGAAAGAGGGATAGAGCGCATTAAATAAAGATTTAGAACTTGGAAGATTTATTCAGCTTCTTCAAATACAGTAAATGTCTTGCTGGCTTTATTTTTCATCAATAGTTTCTTCCTTAATTGCATCCTTTTAGTAAAAGCCTTTCCCCCCCCTTTTCCCTCCACCATTTCCTTCACTATTCCATAACTAAATTCCAGCTCCTCTTTCTTCTGGCTTTTTGTTTCACTCTTCCTTCCACCCCTCCGTGTTTCACCCGCTCAAATGGAACGGGGAGCATTCCCTTTCTTACAAAACTTAGGAGAGAGAGAGAGAAAAGAGGCCTTAAAATAAAATGGATGCACTGAAAAATAAGACATGGGACAAAGCAGGCCAAGCCAGGGAGGGGGAGAGAGAGCAGGAGGAGAATATAAAAGAGGAGGGTCAAGAAAGAGAAAGGGAGAGAGAAGAGAGGCAGCTAGAGCGAGGTGCTAGAAGGTCACCCGCTTGCTGCCAGGTTCCTGGGTTCCCATCCCCTCTCCACAAAAGGGCCCGGCAAGCCTGAATTGGGGGAGGGGGGTCAAGAGAGGCGAGGGGCCCATTCACAAAAAGCCCTGTACCCCCACCTTCACTTGAAGCCTTCACACCCCCACCTCAACCCCCATGGCAGCAGCTTGAGTCCACCATTATCCCCTCTTCAGCCATCTGACACTCCAGCACAAGCCAATTATCAAGCCCTCTGCTCCCGCACAGCTTCGCTCATACTGATGTGCATACACATACACACCCAGACACAAAGGGCCCATAATGGTGCGCAACACGAGGTGCTTACTGCAGCCTCACATGCATGTGGAAACATTTCATTACAACACACTACAGGAATAGTGTTGATTAGCTAGATATAAAATACAAAGTGAGCTATAGCGAAGGGAAGCACACAGAGGCTTGTTTAACTGAAAGAGATTTGCAGGAAATCACACGGCAACTGTGTGTTCCTAATATAAAATACCAGGAATGTCCCAAGTCAGTCTGCAGTATTAAGTTGGGGCCAATCCAGATTTGAGGGAAAAGTAATGGCAAACGCAGAAGCTGATCCAATCATTTTCAATCCCTTGTTTGTTTGCTCTATAGCAAAGTAGCTCCATCAGGATCTTTTAAAAACTTAAAATCAGCTGCACAGAATTGCACAAAATCATCATAACAGCAGCCTGCAGTTCCAGTCAACAATATGAAAGCATGCTGCAACAAGTGTACGAGGCGGTTTGGGTAATAAAGAAAACATTTCCTTACACCTGCTTTATTTTGCAGGTGCAACACTTCAAAAGTGTTGTTGTAACTGAATTATTTTCTTCAAGAATTTTAAACAACATGGGACCCTACACAAAGTATCATAATAAATCATTAACAGAAAAATGTAATAAAGGTTTCACTTAATTAAAAACTGATGTTTCTCGCTTTCCAAAATCTAATTAGTTTGACTTATTTAAGTACAGGCTTACTGTAGGCTGTGTGCATGAAAATATACATGTGTATAACAAATATTGGATTGGATGGCAAATCAACAAATACTCAGATCAGTTTAACGGACAACACAACATAATCAGGAGATCCCCGTAAGAAAGTGATCCAGGTTGGACACCAGCTGTGATTCCAACACAGAGCCTCTGGCACCTCATTATGTGCCTCTTTTCTTCTCCTCCTCCTCCTCCTCCTCCTTTCCTCAGACCCAACCAGCCACACTCCTGCAAGACATTTCTCAACATCCCCCTCTCCTGTTTCTTCTGCTGAATAACATATACACACACAGTTGCACAAAAGACGGCTCTGTGCCTGTTTTGGAACTACTATGATGCCTAACATACATATTTAACCCTAACTGTAACATAATATAAAATCCTTCTTTTGTCCCTAATGGCAACTGGGAAACAAATGTTCGACAAATTAAGGATCCCACTGGGATCGTTGTGAAAATCCCTCAAACTGGACGCAGAAATGCATTCTGTACCATGAGTTGGACAGACTCAGCCAAGCCAAGCAGACCAGGGAGTGTCCAGACCTGATCAAAGAACTGGGATCTGGTGTCTGAAAACACGCTCCCTTCTTTCTCCGAGGCCTCCTCCAAACACCGAGAACTCTGTGTTACACTTGGAGTCAGACTCTTAAAATAATAAGTGATGGGGAACTGTTTGCTTTGCCATGGCCATGGTGTTCCATGAGCACAGCCTAACTGTTTTAACTGCCGGGCTGACTTAGTGCATGACGCAGATGTATGACCACTAATACCTGTGCACACCAGTTTCAAGCAGAGATCGCTCAGTCGCGCACATCTGTGCTGAAACATCTTTAAAAGCCTTTCTCACATCATTGGGTTACTTTTTTTTTACAGGAAACACCAGATATATGCGCCTGCAATGTACGTGTGTGTTCTCTTATTTCATCTTGGCACAGAGAACTGTCGTCAGCTGAACCACAAACAGACCACTGCCTCAAACAATCAAGTGCGAGGGAAGGAGGTATGTTTCCCAACCTCGAGTATTATGGCACTTATAGTATACAGTTCTAAGCAAAGATAAAGTTTGGGAGGAGCTGAAAAGATCAAGAGTCTGGGGGAGAGCAGGTTATGGGGAGGGCAAATGTGAGGGAATGAGAAGGGAGGAGGAAGAAAAGTAAGAACAAAGAAATTAGAAAATTAGAAAAGAAGGGAGCGATCAACAATGACAAGCACAGCAGTTTCCCTCCTGAAAGGAGCTACATGTTGCTTCTGACAAATAATTACCCTTAAGACAGAGTATTATTACTGTGAATGATTCAGATAGTGCTAAGGCTTTACTGCCTCATACATCACAATCTGGGTCACATCTGACAAAAAAGCTGGAAGGGGCCAGAGGAGGCTACTACTCATCTTTATCATCATCTATTAAACTGAAAACAAAAATCAGAAAGCTTTCGAAACAAGAGCGAAGGGACGATGTGGCTCGTCTGTGTTCGAGAAACCAACCTGAGAGCAGAGTAGGAGCCCAGAGACAGTGAGGCAGAGTCTGGGTGGTAGTACAGGTACACAGAGGACACGCAGGTGGGCAAGATATCAATCACCCCCACAGCCACAAGGCGTCCGTCCAGCCAGTATTGCTGGTGGAAGGAGCCGTAGCCAACCTCAGGCCCATCAGGAGAGTACTCTGCCTGGAGAGAGGCAAAGAGAGAAAAACAGTAAGAGAAGGTGGTCACTGGTCAAAACAATAATGGTCCTCTTGCGTCAATACAGGTTGTATGTAAAGCATAAAAATCATTGTGGAATGAGAATATGTATGGAAGAGGGCTGTTTTCACTTTCTTGTACAGATCAACTTTCACCGTCTTATATACACACACACACCTGCACGGCGGTGTATTATAGCCCGGGCTTTTCTCAGTCAGGCCTCACGCTTTATGTGTGGGGGTGTACAGTAGCCTCACGTTCAGCCTGCTAATGGCTCCCAAATGTGGAGCGAGAGCAGGAGTCGGTGGAGTTGGGGGTAGAGGGAATTGGCCACAGAAACACTCCAGGGGAAGAGTTTTTAATAAAAGACCCTGCATGAGCAAAATCCATTTCGCCAGGCGGTGCTGAAGTATTACCAAGCTTTCTCCTGCATGCGTCTGTCTCCTGTCTCTCCATGTGGCATGAAAGAATGTGGGTGTCGGTATACACCCGCATGCTTAAGTCGGCCCCGTTAATAAAACAGTTAAGTGCTTGACACACATTGAGTTTCTCATATGAATCCACATGCTGGGTTTTTCAATCAAGTGGCTGGACTCCTTTTATCACAGAGGGTTAAGACGGGAGGCTTGGGGTTAGGGTTAAAAGTCACATTAAGCCAGGGTCTTGGGTCGTGTTTGCGTATGTGTGTGTATGTGTCTGTGTGTGTGTAACTGGATCCTTCTCCTTTGCAAACATTCATCTGGACCCAGTTAAATAGATCAGGTCCTGCTAGTTATCACAACAGTGAGAGGACTAGCTCGGCTACCCAGTACGTACACTGGGCCCATATTCTGACCAAACAGAAATGAGACTCTCACACACACAGACACACACAGAGAAACACACACACAGCACAACTCCACGACCCCAGAGAACTGAACATCACCAATGAGTTGACTGTGTGCCACATTCCTCCTTAGCACTTTGTAAGTTTTTCTTAAGCAGAGCTAGTAATAAAAATAAAACTATTTCCCTCAAGCTCAGGCCTTTGGACACCCAGGTGTTATAACCTGTCTGCCACAATGAAAACTAGAGTCCATTTATTTTTTTAATGCGTGTGGGTAATTTGGTTTGAAGGGATGATTATACCATCTAAATTAGGGGCGGGCAACATACGGCCTCTGAGCCATGTTCAGCCTGCAAGACAGTTTGATCTGGCCCACGAGTCAAATCATATAACCAAAAAAGCAACTGAGAAATACAAAAAATAATTTATGACAGCAATTACATTTTTTTCTGCAATAAAAGAAAAATAACACATGCAGGCTAACGCGTCCTTCAGGGTGGTCCCTTCCAGCTGTATGCCTCTCAAGTCACAGTCAGGGCGAACGCAACATACAGTACATGTAGCTGTCAAGGAAATAAAAGCAGATGTGGAAAGTTGCACTTTCCAAGACAAATGAACAAGCAATTTCTGGGTTAGGTAAATGACAACCCATTGTGTCTTGTTTTACAGTACAAACTCCCAATGATGAAAAAGGCCAATCTCAAAACATAGATGCAAAAGAAACAAATGTGTTTGGATAAAGTTAACGCTCTTTGGTGGAATTCATGTGAGCAACAAACAGCTTTTTGACAGAAACAATGTAGTGCTGGGAGGGTTTTCTCTCTGGCCAGTGATGAAACAAAAGAATAAACTGTTCAACTAACCATTTTTGTGCATGGGGTCACTGCCAGGTTTCATATGAGGGAGGAACTGCTTTCTTTGCAAACACTGCGTGCTGTGTCAAGTACAACTGGAGAAAGGTAACACTGTATTTTCCTACTGTGAAAGAACAAAGGGCTGCTATGACGTCTGAATATGCTGATGAGTTTGCAAAACTCCTTCAGGCATTTGGTAAGAGTTTTCAGGACATGAAATGTCAACAAAGAATTAAACATTTTCTAAATTGTTTAATGTGGAACTATATGTGTCTGTCGATCTATAACACAAATTCACGCTGCAGAGGAATGATGAGCTCAAAGCTAAGTTCAACAGTCTCCTTCTGGAGTTCTATGAACTATATATATGTTCCTGAGGATTTTGAATATCCGACTGTCTGGTATGAGCAGTTCCTTTCAAAAAAAGACTCTTGCAAAGTTAGAAAACCAGCAGCCAATAGCATTACCATCACTACCATCTGACATCAGACGCCATAGAAAAGCAATTCCAGCTATCACAATAAGAGAGATCAGTGTAATATATGGGTTTGATAAAGCAGTATAGTCCCAAAAGGATGTTGTAAAAATTTTAATGACTCTTGATAGGTAAAAGGGTCCCCACATCTGGCCTATACGGTACTCATATCACAGGACAACATTAAAACAGCCACAACATTAAAACAGACATTTTGTTTTCCTTAGTCAACCGATGAGGCCATAGAAAATAGTTGAGGCTACCAAATAAGGTTTTTTATAAGTTTCGAAATAAAAAATAAGTGATTCAACTCTTTCAAAACAGCTCACACATACACACCAAGCTGTTTTAATGCTGTGGCTTATTGAGGTATGGTATGAGCCAGAGATGATGTGGGTTTAGTGCACATTAGCTGTAAGTGACTTGGCTGGCAGACTAAAAGGAGGGACGAATCAAAAATAAAAATGAATGGCTATTTTTTGGGGGTGGGGGGTAACTCTTGAAGGGTGACAGGCTCCACATCTGGAGCACTGCACTCTATGTGTGTGTGTGTGTGTTAGGGGGAAACTGTCAGTCAGTCTGTGTAAGCAGGCAGCCTGTTATTTCTTGGCACCAGTCCCCCCCAGAAACACTGGGGGCTTTGTCAGAGGCCCCTTGGCGTCATTTAGAAGTTGTAAGTAAAAGGAAAGAGCACGAGGTGATCCGTACTTGTAAGAGAGGGAGATTTTTCTTACGCACCTCAAGTGTACATGCTTGCTCACAATAGGAATGCGACTGCTGTTACAATAAAAGTATTGGCTGAATGAATGAATGTGTATGATTGTCTAGAAGTTCATAGAATGTTCAAGGCTGATCTTGTCTGAGTGACCCATGCATCACCTCAGACGACAGCCTAATGGTTGTGTCCTTGCCACTGTGACAACAATCTAAACATTCTCTGGAGCACATCAAACCAGCCCAGATCTTCCCCTGCAGCCCCAAATCGCTCTCATATGGCCTAAATACAGGCCCATGTGAGTAGAGTGCTTAACTTGACAAAGTGGGAAGGTGATATACGGCATGTTTGTTTCAGCCGGCGTAGAAAGACATTAGGCTAGACTTTAACTGAACCAGAAATACTCATTCTGTAAAAAAATTGAAGATCCTACTGATATATTTTTTTTCAGAATCTCACAAATACTTAAAGCTTAGTGCTCCAGAGGAGGTCTGGGCTGCAATTCAGTCTATGCCAAATGGGAAGTGTCCAGGCCCCGACGGGTTTCCACTGGAATTTTTTAAGAAATTCTGGCCAGAGATCCGCACAATTTTTATGCCTGCCGTTAATGGTATCTTGAGAGATGGCATGCCCCCCTCCTGGAGATACGCTTCCATTAGTTTACTTCTAAAAAAAGATAAAAACCCTTTAGATTGTTCATCATTTAGGCCTATTAGTCTCCTCAATGTGGACTACAAAATTATGGCAAAGGTACTGGCTCGGAGATTGGAAAACATCCTTCCGAAAATAATAAACCCAGATCAAGCGGGGTTTGTAAAATCAAGATATGGCACAGACAATGTACGTCGCGTTCTTAATATTGTTCAATATCTTAACGCACACAAAAATCCAGCACTTATAGTCTCCCTTGATGCCGAAAAGGCTTTCGACCGGGTTGAATGGTCTTTTCTGTTTCCGGTGTTAGCAAAATTCGGCCTGGGCTCTAATTTCATTAACATGATTAAAACCTTCTATACAGACCCAATAACCACAGTTAATACAAATGGTTTGATGTCTGATGGCTTCCCGGTGCGCAGGGGTTGCAGACAGGGGTGCCCCCTGTCACCTTTACTGTTTATACTGTTTATTGAACCTCTGGCCGAGGCCATCAGAACTAACCCTGATATATTTGGGATTGGGGTGGGTGAGGAAAACCACATTATTTCCTTATTTGCAGATGATGTCCTTTTATATATTTATAAACCTGAGAAATCAATTCCGGCAGTTTTGAAATCAATAGCCACATTCAGTGCCCTGTCGGGTTATAAGATCAACCTGGGGAAGTCGGTTGTTACACCCTTTGATATCCCCCAGGATATGTCTATACAATCTCCTTTCCAAGTGTCCAGGAGGGGTTTTAAATATTTAGGTATCTTTGTCACCCCTGATTTAAATAATCTGTTTGAAACTAATTACTCACCTCTAATTCAAAGGGTTAAGAACGATCTGACAAAATGGGCCTCGATACCAACTTCTTTCCTCAGGAGAATCAACACTATACAAATTAATATTCTTCCTCGATTGAACTATTTATTTCAAAATCTCCCGTGCTACCTGACCTCTGCATTTTTTAAGTCTCTGAATTCTCATGTATCTCGCTATATCTGGAACAATAAACATCCAAGAGTTAAGTTCTCTACTCTTACTAAGCCAAAGGATCTCGGAGGCTTGTCATTGCCTTCTCTACAACTATACTATTGGTCAGCACAACTTAAAATGATGTCAGAGTGGTTTTTGAATAGGAAAGATTCCTTATGGTTGGGTCTTGAATCTCAATCTTGTTATCCCAGAAAACTTACTTCCCTTCCATTCATCAATAATATAGATCATTTAAATCATCTCAAGAATAACATAATTGTTTATAACACACTACTAGTCTGGCGAGACGTGAGGAAATACCAGAATATTCCTCCTGTCCTCTCTCTCCGATCTCCCCTGGCTCTGAATCCAGATTTACCAGCACAGATTAGGAGTATTGGTCTGATGGAGTGGGCATCTAAGGGCCTATCTAACTTTATGGACCTGTTGGACTCCGACTCTGTTAAACCATTTGAGCAAATCAGGGCTGATTTTAATATTCCTCACAAAGACTTTTATAAGTATCTCCAAATTCGTCACTTCATAGGGTCCCTTCTGAGGACAGGCAAGATTCGCATGGGACTGTCAGAGTTGGAAAACACAATAATTCTGGCTAAGTCTCCCAAAAAACTGATATCAAAGATTTATGTTTCACTTTTTTATTTTGAATCTTCAGGTTATGACTCTTTGAAGCCGGTATGGGAGCGCGACCTGGAGGTGACGTTTAACCCTATAGACTGGGACAAGATCTGTAGTGGGGTTTTCCCCAAATGTACCTCAATCTCCATACATGAACAGAACTTTAAATTTTTTTTTAGAACCTATTACACACCTGTTCGCCTCCAGAGAATGTTCCCTGACACCTCTAACCTTTGTTATAAATGTAAAGTACATAAAGGTACATTTATTCACTTGTTTTGGTCATGCGACCTTATACAGACTTTCTGGAAGGGGGTACACTCTGTAATTCAGGAGGTCACGGGTAAAATATTCTTGCTGACTTCCTCTTTCTGTCTCCTCAGTCATACCCCAGACAATCTCTTTGATGCGGACACTAATTCTTTGTTGATAATTCTTTTATTTTTGGCTAAAAAATGTATTTTGCTGAGGTGGTCAACCCCTCAGGTCCCTACAGTCGACATGTGGATATCGCAGATTTCAGCTCTTTTCCCCATTGAGAAGTTGACCCACGACCTCAATCACAAATCAGTCAGGTTTTGGAAGATCTGGGAACCGGTGCATTCATTCTTACAAAAGCCATAACTCATATTCTTTTTCTGGAAGGGGAGGACTAACTGCTCTTTTATTTTATTTGTTTCATTCTTTTTATTTTATATACGCTATTCCCTTGTCTATCTCCTGTCATCCTGCTGATTGTGTATGTATGTATGTTTGTGTATACACGGATGTATGTGTGTATATATGTATGTGTGTATATATATATATATGTGTATGTGTATATATGTATATATGTATGGGTATGTGTATGTGTGTATATAGATATATGTATATATGTGTGTAAGGATATATACTGCAGTGCTCATTGTTAGTTTGGGGTGGGATTTTTGTTGTTGTTCTGTTTGTTTTGTTGTCTGTTCTGTTTTTCTAATGTTTGTTCTATAAAATGGTTAAAAACCAATAAAAAGAATATTAAAAAAAAAAAAAAAAAGCTTAGTGCTCTGGTTTTTCAATGTAATACATGTGTAAGTGTAATGAAATGTAGGTAAAGCTACATACGATAATTCATAATAATGAATATTAACGATTTTTTTATCACATGATGTCATAACATCTCCAAACATAACCAAATGTTGAACATATTAATTTCATGTTCTTAGAAATGACTTAATTTGCAATAAAACCCATCAAAGAACATCACTGTATGTGGATGAAAAGGCACAATGATTGAAAGCCCCGATTTGGACAAAGAGGACGACATTTCATCCAAAGTGATGAAAACCCACACAACATCTGACCAGAGCAGCTGCTTTCAACATCACTTTGGAAGATCAGACTGGACAGAGGTTTGGCTTGTGCCTCAGAGAGTTTGGATGTGGCAGATATTAGTTAAAGAATAGATTTTGGGAAATAGCTATGAGTATATCCCATTTCATAACAACAATCAGTGAATTAAACAATATCTTTTGGGGTTTGGTATGGTGTTAATTACAACAGATTTTAATTTCATATGATTTTTAATTCATGAATTTGTACATTCTTGATTTTCTTCCATCAATTTTCCTCACGCATTGATTTATTTAGCGTTTTAATAAGATTAATATTTTCAAATACTATTGCCATGAGTTGATTTTTGGAGCAGGTCTAAGCCCATAGGTCACACTACATGACTTTTAGCACATTGTATTATTGCCAACTAGTTTTTGAAATTTCTGATAAAAGTCCCAGGAACAAATCAGCGTTCCATCAGCAGTTGCTTATCGTTAAGTGAAAACTCGATTCAATGCGCTTGCCTCCGACTAGATTTCTAGAAGACTAAACATCTAAAATGTGTGTTTAGCATGTTACCACTTGTTTATTTTTTTCCTGCTAAACTGTGAATCTGCAACACAGAGTTGTTTGGTGTAGCTGTAACTGGTGTAGCAATTATGTTGTTATGACTCTGGTAATGATAGACAAATAATACATTTTTAGCATTCTCCTCATTTCACTCACAAATGTGCTTGTATACACAAACTCAAATACACACAGAACCAGAGCTTGAAGCAGGCTGCGTGTGTAGCAGAGCTCACATCATGAGCACCTTGTATCACCTTTGGCGTACATATGAGGCATGTACCATATGAGGCATGTACCACTGTACATGTCTCATATGGGTGTGTGTTATGGTATGGCAGTTGGTGTATTCTCTACTGAGGCGTTTCTCTGTTACTACACAAACTAAAAAATCATCCACATTTTCCTGTGCAAGAGAAAGAGACATAGAGAGGACAAAACATAGAATGACATATATAGAGTTTCAGAGAAATGGCCTGGGGAAAAAGTGGTGACTAGCTGGTGAACACCCCTGTTAATGAGTGTTTGCCCCTTGGTTTGACACATTACAAGACTGTAAAGAAAAATAAATAGAAACAGAATGAGTGCATAAACCCCACACAGCCCATAAAACCCAGAGTTTCTTGACCTCACCAAGGTCAAGTGTACCGAGAGGCACCTGCACGACTGCTGCTCATCATGTTTGCAGGCTATGTTGTGCCACTGTTTATCAGACAGAACAGATGTGTTTTACTTGTCTACTTGTTTATGTAAATGTGAAAAACAAAATATTTAGTGAGAGCTGATTTTAATTATCTCTGACTTTTAGCACGAATCCTCTGCAATTTTCGTAAAGCCGAGCTATGCAACAAACAAGCAAGTCGAACAACCTCGGCCCTAATTAGCTGCAGTTGAATTTGAGAGTATGCCATTTGCGTACATTCGTATAAATAGAGGCTTACATGTGATGCGATGAACCACACAGTATGCAGCTCCATGTGGCGAGTGTCTGTGTGTATTTTAATAGCACTCTGATTGGAGACAGATGGAGGCCAACACGCAGAGGTAGCTCAGAAAGCCACGCATAGTAACTCTAAAGGGGAGAGCATTCGGAGGCGGCTGAGAGAGAGGGATCAGAGAAAGAAATAAAACTAAGTTGGGAGAGAAAGGAGAGCGAACAAATGAATATGCCCCCATGAACCAGTCTGAAGGGAGGGGACAGAGAAATCAGGAAGATATGAGGCGGCGTGCCACTGTACGTGTGCACACATGTGTGTATGTGTGCAGACCTGTGTAATTCGCCCTGCCTGGACGCCAGCCTTGACGAGGTGATAAAAGCTTGTTTCCTATAAACACTAATGATGTTCATTAGTGAGGGCCTGAGGAGGCCCACGGGGCAGCACAGAGTCACTGTGTTTGTGTGTCTCTGTGTCAGTCCGTCTGTGTGCGCTCTTGGACCTCAATCCTATTAAAGAGGCTGTTATAAGTGCCCATCCTGAGTCTAATTGCTGGTGTAATTGTCCTGACCCATTGAAGCCATTTTCAGATATGAATTCCGGGAAATGTCAAGAAAACTGGGTTTGGACATTTTCCTTTCACATATGAAGAAGGCAGCTTCTTGTCTGCATTCACAACAACATGAACATTTCCGGAACATTCAGGCGAGGTGCTGCACCTGTTGTAGTCTCTCATGGGCTCACTTGGGTCAGCAGAGTGCCACAAGCCTCCTTCATAATATAACCATACATCTATTTTAAAGCTGTACATAGAATACCAGCAAGATTGTATGAGTATTAATGCACTAGAAGCTTATGTCAAACTTTACATGTAACCGCAATAATTACTTATTTAGGCCAACAAGGCCAACAGCCATCTGTTATGTCCCCAAATTTATTTCCACAAAGCTGCCCGATCATCCTGTAATCTGTGCTACACCACACAGTGAAGAGCAGTTGGGTCAGGAAGTGCCAGAGGAAAGTTTGGGTCCGAAGACCACAGGCAAAAATGCAATCTGGACTCCACATTTCACCGTTTTCCTACATAAACACCCTGTTTTTATTTCACCAGAGCTAAATTAAAACCCTTTCTATATGAAACAAAGCCACCTCCCGGAATCCTTTAACACTTCCCTTCTCTTTCCCAAATGCAGGAACCTTGAAGAGATAGAGCAAAGGTGCACGGGTAGGTATGTGCTAGAGCACGTTTATCCACTTTTGAGGGTGTTTGAGGAACAAATTTAAACTGTAACACTGCACAATTTTCAAATCATTATCCTCATCCCTGATGGTAACTTCCTTCAGGATGACCTTCCCTTTGCTGGGGGAAATCATTACAGGTAACGCATAGGGCTGAAAAGAGACACTTAAGAAAGAGTTTTATTATGCTGTCAACAGGCCAAAGGAAATACATACCTCTAGTGGTGAATCACATAGAAATCTCCGGAACTGTGGAGGGAGACGGGGAGTGGGGGGAAGGGGGACAGAGAGAAAAACAGTTAGTTCTCTGGGTCACCAACTTTTTCAGAAAGGCATAAATGAAAACCATACACGTCTCCTTTGCTGTCCTACATAGTTTATCGCTCCCAGTTTTATTCTCACTCAGGTGTCACATATCAAATGCAGCCTCCACATTCACAAAGGAGCATTAGAGGGAAGATTGTATTTACACAAATGAAAACATTTATCCTATCAACTCCAGCTCTCAGTGCAGGAGGACATAGTGACAGCTTAAATAAGCAGCGTCACTGATGTCAAAATAGCCTATCTCTTAACACACTTCCAAATGCACATCAGATATCAATTACTGGGGGGTTTTGTGTCTGTGGAAACTGAAAATCTTTCTTCCATTCTCTCTACTATTTCCTGTGCTCCTTCTTTTCTAGCGCCAGGGTTGAGAGCAGTGTGTTTACAGACGAGCCGACCTGTAGGACCGGAGGACAAACGTAGCACGCTTCCACGTTTACGACCGAAAACAGTTTTTATGAGATCAGGGCTGACATGTGGGCAGTGTCCACAGTGGAGCAGTGATTGACAGCTTTGCTCAGTCTCTCTCGCCCTCATGCAGCCGCACCACAGTTTCACGATCCTATTTCAAAAGGAAATGCTACAATCAAGCTGTGTCATTCATTTATGAAACCTTCAGCTTTTGGTTCATTGTCTAATGAGCAGGACAGGGGTCTGTACAACCACTGAAGTACCACAAAAATAAGCTGGACAGGGTCCACAGGACTACATGGTGTGGGTGTGTGTGTGTAAATAATGAAAAGACAGGATGTAACTTATGTAATATGCCCTTTACATTAAGAGGTTATATAACGAAATTCCATATTAACCACTGGCGACTTACAATAAGTGCATTCAACCCCGAGGGTTCAAACCCAGAACAAGAAGAATCAAGAAAGTACGATTTCTTAAAAAATAAAGCAAAACTAAAAAGTACTATAAGTACGTGCTACTAAATTGTTAGTTTAAAAAAATATATATATATATATTTTTTTTTTTAATTAATTTTTTTTTTTTTTTTTTTAATTATTTGGACAAGTTCGACGGGCCAGATTAAAAAGAACAATGCTGATAGCTGATACTTTGAGCATACTTAATTCAGACTTATTTTTTTGTTACTGCAATCTTGTTCTTGAAAGAAAAACAAGAAACCTAATGACCTTCTTTGAGGTGGGTAAACAGGAAGTACACCACATTCAAGTGCAGTTTTACAGACTGACACAGCTCAAGTATAATAATTAAGTAAAAGCAAAATGTCAGTGACAGCAAATAAATAACAGACTAGTACCTGGTTTGCATTAAAATGTGAGTATCAATATATCAATCCAATCCCAGTCTCTCCACTTCCTGAAGAATGCAAGAATAAACCAAAGCCAATGAAAATGGATACGCCAACTAACTTCTCTGTTACTCATGATTTAATTTCTGTCATGATTGCTTGTGTTTTGAATAGGACTCGTCTTTCACAGACTCTCTCAATAAATGCACGAATCCAAGTTTTCCTGTACACGAAGCAGCTCTACGGGTTACTGGAAATTCCCACAAGCGCACCAACATCCTCCTGTTTGTGTGCGAGTGTGTCTGTGGACAGCCAGAAGTGCAGTAAGTAATAGTGATGACTGCTGACGGCATGGTTCACTGGGTGGGACAGTCCTGGCTAAGGTGCTATTCAAAATCCCTGCCAGTAGCCTGAACCCATCCAAAAGAGTGTGTGTGTTTCTGCATTTGTCTGTTGCAGCTAATATGTGTGTGTTGGTGACACTAAAGACAAGTTTTCTCCAACACCAGGTTGTTTTGGCAGAGGTGAGCTAAAGAATGATGCACCTTCATCTGTCGTTTCCATTTTACCTTTGGCTGTGATGCAAACACCCAAACAGTTTCACTGCATTTTACTTTCACTTAACTTGGATTCTTGTAATAAAAGAAGGAAAAAAACGCAATCCATAAAATATTAGTTAAGTTACAGGCATAAAAAAATCTATAAAATATAAAGTTTCAGCAAAGACTACAACAAGATGCAAAACACTGACATTACACTTGATTTAACTTTAGTCTGCCTGATAAGGATTACTGGGGGCAGATACTGATAATGCTGAGTATATTGAATACCTAGGGACAGTATATATATATATACATACTTATATTTAAAGCAATATGTAAGGGGCAATGACTAATAAGATGTTGTTATTCAAATTTTGTGACAAAGAAATGTAACTAAGACTTAATATAACACAATTTACACAGAGGAGCCAGTTATATGTCCAACATTCAGGCTCAATTCTTGATTCAGTAAGGTGCACATTTTGTTTACTCTTAGGTCTATAGCTATCATTGAGTATATTTAAATTGTTCCTTGCTCAAGCATAGTGCGTTCTTCAACATAGCTAAATAATATATTTCATAAGCATGTCTCATATTTATTGCTAGTTTGTTACCAAGTGACTAGTTTATTAAAATAATAAATAAATAAACAGGACAGGGGCACTTCAGGGGCTATTCAGATTTCAGCTAGGACCAGTTCCTGCTAAATATTTTAGAGTTTAACCATAAACTTCATGATACATCCCTATGAATAAAAAGAAAAAACATGAATACAACAAATAGCTACAACTTGAATTTAGAAAACGTATACATTTCATGTACGTATAAATGGGAATCTTTGCTGCATTTTTTTATCTGTAAAATATACATTTTCATAATGGGAAACATAAACAGTGACACAGATGTGTCTGTGTAAGACTCATATCGGCCGATATTATCAGAAAGGCATTAAATCATTCAGGCTCTAGATCAAATTCAATTCTATTTGTATAGTGCCAAATCATAATATACATTTTATTTGAGATTCAAGCCCAAACCATGATGTAGAGGGGAAGAGGAAATAGACAGAGCTGGTCAAACACAAAAAAACGATGGTATTCTTTGTACGACTTTCACATTGTCCTGTAATCCCCATTAACTCATGAGCTTATGTCTATCTGACGAAGAATATGTCCATCTACCTGCTAAAGAGAAATGGATTTTGCGCAATTTTCACGCTTTCACTGACCAACATGGAAATTACATCTGTTTAGTCGACAATTATCTTTGCTGGTGCGGGAACAAAAACGGGAAAAAGTTCTCCACCTGTGTAGCTCTGCCAGTAAAGTCTAACTTTCCACTCCAGTTCTACAGTGACTACTACATTTACCAGTCAACAAATTACCAACAGCAAAGCCTCCCAGTGTGCAAAATAGCTGAAGGGCACAAGTTAAACTTTTTTTAAAAACGCATTTAAAAAAAGAAAGAAAACTAAATGGTTTACCCACAGAACAACAGCTGCACTTATTAGATGACATCATTTATAGTCATGCTCCGGCACTGGCTGCTGTGTGTGGAACTGAGTGTCCTGTTGACTTGGTAGTAAAATGCTGAGTTATTTAATCAGACAAGTAGACTACAAGTGTGGCAAATTTGATGTGAGCTAAGAGGAGCTCACTTCTCTTCCCCCTTTACCTGGCACTCATCATGGGGCTTCTGGGTAATCACACCAGGAGAAACAAGCGCACAGCAGCCTTGTTAACACTGCTTGGCTGGGTGAGGCCGCTCGCCTGGAGCCTGGCAACACTGACCCCAACCTGGTCCTGGCCATCAACACACCACGGTGCTGCCAGGCTGACACACACTCTCACACACACACACACAGACACACACAAACACTCAGACTGACAGTGTAATGTAGCGGTGCAGTCGCTCAGGCACAAATACAGTTAGGGTACAATTAAGTAAATACGATCTCAGCTTCCTCTCTTCCTCGAATACAACAACACATAACGGCCGTTAACAGAGCCATGTCCAGATCACCTTCTGGAACATTCTCATCAGCAACACATGGAGCCCATCACTTCCTCTCTAACTCTCCCTTTCTTATAGTAAACACATCTGTATATGATCAGGAGGGCAAGCAGCCGTCTCAACATCATACGAACACACACACACACACACACACACACACACAAACACACACGCGCTGTTGCGTCTTCATTCACACAAATACAGTACAAATAAGCATGCACATCTGCTTAAGTCTAATTGCCACTTAGACCCCTCGTCTCTGTGCTCTTGGTACTTCCTCATATAGCTGAGCTTATTTGAGCGCAATGGTGCTCGAGCTCACTCTCAAATTAAAAAACTATAAATACATTTAAAAAATTGCTAAAGTTCTGACAAGATTCTTTAGTGTCTGTAAAGGCACTTAAGGAAAATGGCTACAAGTAGTGATGATGTTATTAAATTTTGTATTATTGCACATTGGAAATCATTTTAAGGTAATCTGAACAGATGGTTATTATTCCTCCTTCATTGATTCCAATTCTACTGATAACTTTTTTTCCATTAACTGTTTTTCATGTGTCTTGGATAAAGCTCTGGCCATCAAGTAGAGTACATACAGATTTAACAGGATTTGTTTTCCTGAAAATGAATGCCACATGTGCAGGAACTCAGAGTCACGGCTCAGCACAACAGTTAAGAACAGTAAGTGTGAGTTTGAGTGTGTGCGTGCATGTGCGTGCCTGTGTATCTGCACATATATCTAAATAACTCCAAGTATGTGCTGCAGCTTTGTCAGGAAACCAGGTTTGGATGTGGATGGAATAATATCTGGCTCCCATCCAGTCTTTGTATGACAGGAAATGCATACGACCCTTAAACAAATAAAGCCACTCCGCTCCAGGACATCATACTGTCTAATGATAGCACTACTTTGGCAGGTTAATATAACTTGCAAAAACACATAATCACTCCGATCGCCTGGCTTGGAGCCAGCCTGATGGTATTCAACACTCTGTCCCGAGGTAACACTTTAATAGATTAATAAATACCTCTACAAATACAACATGACCCAACTTCCTAGGTAGCAACTCAGGCCCAGAATGGCATGGCACCAGAATGTGGCATCACCACATCAACAATGTGTTTCTCATTTCTGTCTAATTGCCACAGGACAATGGGAAGCTCCGAGCTTCTGGGAACAGAACAGGGGAGTTAACCAGGGGTTTGACGGGCAAGCAAATAAAATCAGCAGTGTTTTAGTACCGTGGGCCGAGAAGGGGTTGTCACTGTAGTGAGGCCAACTAATGGGAGTATAATTCATAGGGTTTCTGCAGGTTTCAACAAGTTAAATTAAAGACTTTTTAAAACCATTATGAAAAAATAATACCTTGCCAGATATGAAAGAAGATCAAACCCCCGGAATGCACTTTCCACTTATTGCAGATAAGGCAAAGTAGCCTAGTCTACAGAGCCTAGGGTACAGAGAGCCTATACTCTCTATGAACTGCACTATCTTGCAAACAACACACTAAAGCCTTTATAAGGCCTAAAATCTGGATGACATTTTAGACTTTTTAACACCGTTCTAAACTCTGAATTAAAAAGGAAAAATTTGTAGAAATTAAGTGCAGTGGGACAAAACAAGCATTGGAGGACAAAATGGTCTCTCCTTGTCTCCTTGTATTAATGTGATATATCACAAAAGGCTGTGCTCTACTCTGAGAAATCTCCATGGAGCACAGACAACCGCTGAATTTATGAATTGTACATTTTGTCATTTAATTAAACCAAGTCAAAAGAAATGCAATTCAGATTCCATTCATCTGTCTACACCTCTCCCTAAGGTAGCGTGTCCTCACCTGTTAGAGTAATGAACAAAACCTCAACTCACGGTGCTTTTACACTACACTATGGAGTCAGTATCAGACCTGGAAAGTCCATCTATAAAAAAAAAAAAGTTTACTTTCTGGCAACCCAACAGACAGAAGAGTTGTTTGCACAGCTCCACACCTTTACTTTTTTTTCAGATGTTATTCCTCTACTTCTTGAACCCATCCGATCCCGGCACAGCTATAAAGCTGAAGCTGTGCACACAAACACACACGAACACACGTTCCCTATTAATAGGGCTAGTGTTATGGCACTAGGAAAGAATCTGCCACAGTCTGCCCAATCTGACAGCTTTTATTATTTATTAATTACCTTACTTTTTACAAGCTGGAGAATTCAGTAATTTACGGAGGCCTGCTGGCAGGAGGGTGGAGGAGGAGGTTGTTTTTCCAGCCCTGAGGGACAAAAGGCCCTCTCAGGTTAGTGAGGATGTCCAGTAATTCTGCACCCTTAAGTCTGGTGCTGTGACTAGACTTTATTTATTCCAATTGAGATGCGTGTATATATTGTATAATTTACTGCTTATTATGAATTCATTTTTAAAAACTATTTTGCTGGGTTACTCTTTTCGGTTTCCTTTTCCCATTCATTACTGGACAATATGTCTTGTGCACTAAATAAAATAGTAAACTCTGTATTTTACAGGGTTTACAGCTTTCACATTACTCATACACAAGCATAATCATTAACTTTACAGTAAAAACATTTTGATGATTGTAATTATTTTTGCTGGACGATTGAACGCTACAAGGCGTAACTGTTAAAAGGGGAATTACAGTATTTTTCAACCTGGGCCCTATGTTCTGGAACGTAGTTGTGTAAATGAATGGTACACACAAAAACTTTTGGAACGGGTACAGTAGATCGTCTCCACCGCCAGCTGCGTCATGGTGGCGCTTGCTACGATGTAATGATATGGGGCAATGGAGTCAGTCCACTAAATATCCAATGCATGTATTTTTCCACCAATAAACGACTGAAATTGTTAGCGAATACATTGGAGTCACTGTAGATGTGTCGCAGCTGATGTTGGAGATGAGCTAAAAGTTAAGAACCATCAAACCACATTTTTAAACATGGGGCCCAGGTCAAAAAATACCAGAATTCTCCTTTAAATGGAGTTTAAAAATATCTTCATGAAGAAATAAATAGGGAAAAGCAGCAAATCTCTTCTCATGAGTGTGAAGCTGGAACAACATGTACACCAGAGCCCTAAAGTAAGTGCGGAATAATAACCATGCAGTACCTGGCTCTCACTACAGTCGCTGGGGTCATCGCCGTGAATGGCCATCTGGTAGCAGGCGTACAGTGCCACCGACTGCTCATAGGATGCTGCGAATTGAGGGTCCTCAAAGCTGACCGGCACTAGCCTCACCTTCAAGCACAGGGTGTGGAGGGAAAGGAGCAATAGGGCGGAGGGAGGTTTGATTTTTGTTAACAATGAATGCGAAGATGGTGAGTAATTAGGAAATGTATTCAATATAAGAAAGGAGAAGCTTTCAAGGAAAGGACAGTGTAGGAATCAAAGATGGAGGGTGTATACAACAGTGTTATACAAGTGCTTTGGCATTTCAGGGTTCACATCAGTCTCCTAGTCCCAGAGGCAAGTTGGTAACACAGTAGGTCTGTTTTGAGTTTGAGACCTGATTGAGGGATTTTATCAGATTGTTGTAGAAATCATACACGAATGCTAGAAAACAATGGGATCTAGGAGACTGAAAGTGTGTTTTCAAAACAGCAAAGAGAATGGGCAACTTGAGGATGAGGCTAGTGCACTGCCCAGCTTTTACCCCAGATCGCACGGAGAGGATTGGGAGTTCACGATTCAAAACGGTGCGTGTAAGCAGCAGGAACCCAGAGCCGCGTGTGAATGGATCATCTCAGCTAGACACACAGACTCTTCCAACACTACACACTCCTCTCGAGAAGGTAAACAAAGTGAGGCAGACTGCACGCACAAGGGAAATTGTATTCTCGTCACTACTACCTAAGCCTAAATTGAAATGAGATTCCAGTTGAGACACGGGGAACGATATGATGACACGAGGTAAATGTGTGAAGGTCGGGTGGGTTCAGCTGACAAAACTGGCCCCCCCAACACGTCAAGACTAACGACCCGACTGAGGGCCAACTCCAACACCTGGAGAAACACTGCTCCCGACCATGGCGTATGGAAACATTTTCCCCTCCATTTCCTCCCCTTTGACTCACGCTCTTATACTCATACACTCTCTTTAATACTAACATGTTAATGCACTTTTTTGTAATTCATACAGACATTTTGGTTTCTCCCCATGAGACCTGATGTCAGAAAGTTTAAGCAGCAGTTATTTACAACTACATATTTTAAATATCTATGGAACAGTCCTGACTTTTGTTCATTATGATTCAAAACAATGTGAATAGCCATTAGATTATTAAAGCACAAAGTTAATAATGATTACATGTCAATTATTGAAGGAGAATTAATTAGAAACAGAGGCACTTTTACAACCACTACCTGGTCACATATGTTAACATAAATGAAATTCCATCCAGTACCAACAATGTAGAAATTATTGAACCTGTTGAATTTTTTTGAACATTATGGTTACTCAAAACTTGAAAATTAGAAGTCCTTCTGATGCCCCTGTAGGCCTGTAGTCAGCCCTCTCCCTCCCTCCCTGTGTGCCCCCTACAGCAGGTTGACCTACGCGCCCCCCACCCTCTGACCTGGCTCTCGGAGGGTTTGTCAGGAGGGTCCTTGTGAATGGCCATCTGGTAGAGTTTGTACACCTGGTAGGAGGCGTCGAAAGAGGCTTTGAACTGCGGGCAAGGGGGATTGGAGCGCACTAGCCTCACCTTCAAAAAGAATATGTGTAGACAAGGGTTAACATGAAAATGAAAAAAACAAACTGCTGAGAACATCATGAGTGGTGATTAAAAACTCTGAAGAGGAACACATCAGAAACTGAAAAGAGAGAACAGAGAGACAGAACTGTGACACAGACATAAGCACACCCTCCTGTAGCTGAGTGACATTAAGGGTTTAACCATTTAATAACTAAATGTGAAAACATCCAGTTAGGATGATTTAGTCTGTACATTTTGTTTCTATAATTTCACCTTTAATGAAGTGCTAAGTCTCACCAGTGTCAGATGTAGGCTGGGGACATAAATAATACACAGTGGGGTGTGTTATGCCTATCTCCATTGAGACACAGAAAAAACATTTGTTGTCATAGTTCAGAAGAACTTATGGTATTTCTCAAAATGCAGAAATAAACATTAGCCTATTTACTGTAGTTTGTATGCGAGTCCACTTCCAGTGCTTCACCATGTCCCTTGAGAAGGAAAATGTATCCTTGAGTCTGATCATAGCCAAAAGCAACTAGTCTGCAAACTATTCTGTTATTCACATGTCTATATGATGAACATTGAAAACAGAGTCCATGTTCTACTAACCTGGAGAAAATATGCAAGTTCCCAAATAAATTAATGCATAACTACACATAATGGATGCATAATGAACCTGAGGCTGGTACCACCCAGGTGTATTCATCAGTCCCATTTGCAACTTTACGCAGAGCATTTCTTATTGCTTTCACTGCCGTGCTATGCATCACGCTCAATTGGGAGGATCATGAGAAGCCTGAGATAGAGAAGAAAAACTGGCGTGTTGCTAATGACACATAATTTAAAGAAGAATCCAACTTTCTCATATTCAAGCCCCATTTAATTAACAGTCTCTTGGTTTGGAAGCTTTTGTTGGCCGTGGAGGCTTTGCCATATGAATCCCCCTGGACAGACAGGATAGAAGAACTGAACCTGAGGTTTGTTTGAGTTGGAGCAAAGTGGCTCTCTCTCCCTCATATGACCACTTGGCATCCACATTCTTTAGTCCACCAGAAGCGTTAGGCCTCTTACATGAAAAGGACAATGTTCAAGTTCGGTCTTTTTGATTCTGTTCTAAAGCTAGAGATATATTGACAGACTGAAATCTTTTAGTGAACAAACACTGGGGCAGACGTGGGCCGCATGCAATATGAAATCCTAACAATTCTCATAACAGTCTGGAAATTAAAACCTGAAGTCTGATACTTTGAGAATGAGAGTGCAGTGGCTTTTGTTTGTTTTTAATTAAAAATGAAAGATCCATGTTTTCTCAAAGTTAATCTTTAAGACCTTTCACTACACCATTATGAAGTAATAGAACAGAGTAGAATACTAACAGCCAAATAATTTCATGTCGGCTACAGGAGATTTAGGGGAAAATGCTACAATAATATAAGAAGAGAGTGGAGACTGTGGACAACACTCCTGAGGAGAAATGAGGTTCCACACTTTCCACAGGAACCAGATGGGCTCTGATTGACGTTCTCACACTGACCCCTGGTGGTGGATCGTCAAATCATATGGATTTAGGGCCAGGACACACAACTATGGTACTGTACATAAATCTGAAATTACCTGTCACTGCAACATATCTCTTTGCATAGACATTTAAATGAAATCATAACTAATGATCTTCTCTGAGGGCACAGATTACAGTTTTTACAGTTATTATGTTGAGAGAAATTTCAAATGAACAGTTTTAAAGTGAGCTAAGGAGCACCAAAGTTAAAAGCTGCTCAATCACGCATTTTCCTCTATATTTGTATATTTCAATATTTTTTAAATATGTCATATGCATCCTGCGGTGTATTCTCATCAGTCAAGTAGCATGACATGTGTAACAGATGTGTTTATGATGGAACTGAGCTGGACTGCATTTAATTACTGGAGTGTAAACATCTATCCTCTGGTGCCGTTTTAAAAAACATCTTTAAACCTCGTCAACAGTAGAAAAAACCCAAGACTCACACACCATCACATAGGTTCATCAAACTGCTTATCATCCAAATTGTCTTTTAGCCACATTTAATAAAAAGCTGAATGTGTCAAATCGAGGCACCTCTTAATTATTTCACTTTTACAGAATATGTAATTAACCATTATTCGCGAGGTATAACCTTGTGTTCATGCCCACTTAGTGAAATTGAACAATAATTTCAGGCAAACAAATTAATCCTATTAAAAAAAGCTGACTGGGAGAAGGTGATGCAGTCAGGTCTCGGGGGGTACAGAGACGAGAGGCAGACACTGCCTGGTTCATCACTGCATCTGGCTCAAATCTTGGTCAAGACCAAGGATGACGTTACTCTACCAACCTCAGCTTGCGGCCTGCGCCAGGGATCTTTCTACATTGTTCTGCTCCCTGCCAAAAGTTCATTTCCATGTCCTCTCATACTGGCTGAGCTGGGAGCTGTGGTTTTAATGTCATCAGCGGGGAAACGCGACCCAGTGTGTGCGGTGTGCCTGTCATTTGGTTGAATTCAAAGTGGGAAGGGGTGTTTTTTCCACTCTGCTGTGGCCAGCTATCCTCTCTGCACACATAAACACATGGTGAAGTCACTGGGGTGAGGGAAGAGGGCTCTATGAGAGCAGCCTTTGGAGCTAACTGAACCCAAACATTATGGACACAGAAACTAACAACAATATTTCTTAAATACGGCTACAGTAATCACAATAGGCTGATGTTTATTTCAAGATAAAAGAGAAAAGAAAGCACCTACTCAATATTTCTGCTCACCTCAAGGCAATGAGAAGACTTGTCAGGCAATGACTCATCGATGAAATCTTCTAGGGTTTTAGTTTTGCTTGCAGGAGTGGGAGTGGGTGGGGTAGAAGAGACAATGGAAGAGACCCCATCAGTGTTTTGTCTCATCTGTTCTTTCTGAAGACGTCGCTCCTTCCTCAGCTCCTTGGCCTTACGACACGGCGGCCGGCTGGGATCAGCTCCCATTACTGCACCTCGAAGAAAAGAGAGAAGAGGGGGAGAGTTACGGAGAGTGTTACAAAAAAACAGCATCCTTAATATACTTTCATTGAAAAGACATGAAGAATGTGGAGAAAATACAGGCAGCTGTGAGAAATAACTCAATTACTCCTTTTTGGATGTAGATAAAAGGTTTTACTTTCACACTGCCTTCTGAACAAGACCTAACACAGGAGGGGGAAAGGTGGGAACTTCGAGCTGCTGGTATTGCTAAGTCTCAAATATGAGACAGATTTTGTGAGCGTTAGACCGTGTTTCCGATTGTTTTTCTCCCAGCCCCTGAGGGTAAATGGGCTGCCATGTTTGCTTTAGTGTACCCCCTGCCTAAGAAGCCAGTCTTAACAGAGAGCCCTATGGAAGTATTTTTCTTGTTTTCCTGCCTTAATACTCTTTACATTACATCATTGCTTAGGAGGATATAAAACAAAAAGTTCTGCGATAGTGTAGTCCAAGTGGTTAGCAGATAGCTAGTGTGTATTTATGAAGGAACAGAAGACGCAGAATGAACCATGGGTGTGTTTTTTTATAAAAAAAATAAAATAAAAATCAGTGGTCTAAAACACATGAATGAGTAGCTCTTTTCACAACAGCTGACGTTGCTACTAACACGACAAACTCATACACTTCCCCCCCGTATTACTCTCTCAACAAGACTAACGTTAACATTCTCTGCAGCAACTCAATCTCTCCCCGTTTCCCTCTCTCAGACCCCCTCCTTATCCTTCTGCTGTTCCTCCTCCTCCTCCTCCTCCACCACCACCTCCTCCTGGGCTATTGCCAAGGCCTCCAGCTCTCCGGGCATCCCATGTCAACAGTTTACACGCCCACATCCTGTTTGGAGCAATAAGGAAACGAGAGCCATTTCCTGCTTGTCTTATTGCCAGCCGCCATCAGCTCACATACTAACTTTCCCCCCCTCTCCGTCAATGTCACGAGGAAGAGAGGGACGCCCGTCCCGACGAGTGCAACGAGAAAGTCTGGCACTGGTCGGGGTTCACTGGGAGGGTTTGGCTTCATCTGACTCAAGCTCAAGGTCATTTATCTTCTACTGTAAAGGTTAATTCTATCCTGTGAATAATAAATATAGACCACATCAGGAGCTGTGTGGAAATGTTGCCTTCTATCAAGAGTTCTGTGATCTGGGTTTCTGTATCACTAACAGTTGTGTTATTCCTGTGAAAGGTTTGTTTCTAAGTCATTAGCATTCAGAGTATCCCATTAATGTGTATCTGTTTCTTGTATCATCACATCGATGTCCCTGCCAGCTGCAGTTGTCTTGAAAAGTAAATGAATGGAAGCACGACAGGAGGGAAGCATTTCTCGAATATAAACACAACCCTGGGAGTTATAGCGTGGTCAAATGGTTTTCCTGTCAGAATAAACACAGCGAGGTCAAGAGCAACCAGAGTCTGGACTGTGTTCATCACACTGACTCAACCACAAACAGATCAACTCTTATCCACCATCACTACGTCCACGTGGCTTCTCCCTATAATTACACACACACAACACACACAAACACACACACACACACACACTTTCTCTCTCTCAGACGCAGGTACTCCTGAGGACAGCCTACGCAGCGGAGGTGAAGATAAAGCCTTAACAGATCAGTTCCTGTGGAAGACAGATGCTCCCGCTCCAGCAGTTAGCACTTCATAAAAGCTATGACACTCTCCCTCCCGGCTTCCCCTAAGCGCACATACAACCCAGAATCAGATTAAAGTTGATAGAATTGTGACATACTGCTTTATTGTGTGTAAACATGTATCGCCAGCAAATTAATTTACTCTGGGAGGAGCACGCCATTATCGGTTCATCCAAAATACTTCTATAATACTCTATAATTTTATGGGATCCTGTACTGGCTGCCACCTTGGGACAACTCTGCCTACGTACAAACACTCAACACCACTTCCTACAAACCAACAAATTTGGGCCATTGATCATAGTTAAGATTTGGTATTAAAATCCTGGCATTAAAATGTGTCCACTTTAACTTATACCAAAATCTGCACAGACAAAGATATGAACACTGTTCTATTATGGATTTGCCTTAAATCTAACCTAAGCAATTGTTTCACTTTGCAATAAAGTAAAATGTATATTTCGTAATCTGCTAATATTACAAAATAACTTCAACTTCTTTACTGCACCACTCTTTTCTATATTGATAAATAGCACAATTAAAGGGCACAATTTCAAAGTGGAATACAAATACAAATAGTTTCTCTACTTGTGATTACTCAAAAGCAAACCACTACACATGAAACTTTCTGTAACATAATGTTCCATATGGCCTTCTGTATCTGTTTACCTATGACTTTATGAAGGCTATACAGCAGATGGGAAACCAAGATTTCTCAAGCTAGAACTGGAACCTGCCCAAAGCCATAAAGAGCTCCGGTCATAAACCTACAGGAGAGATATGTCCAGGTGTTTTCTGTTGGAGGTGAATAAGCGGGGAGTGGAGAACCACTGGCTCAACGTAGTAAATCCTCCTTGCTTCCTCTTTGCTAGCATCCTGAACAGGCTTGTACTTTCCGCCAGAAGGAGGGAGAGGAGGGTGGTGCTGACACAGACGTAAAGGTAGAAGGACACTGTCACTGTTCAAGTTTTTCTCTGTATGTTTATGTCTGCATCTGGATCAACCTGTACCAGCACCAAGCTTCCTGTTTCAATACACGTAATTATCATTTGATTAATGAGCATGGGGCCTGTTCTCATTCGGAAAAAAAGTGGTTGAGGCAAGAAACACGGACATTTGTTAGAAGTGAAGCTTCCTGTCTAATGGGAGTTTATTATCTCTTCACTATGATTGTTATTAATTCATTACTGTGAGTTGGCCGTGGGGATATCCTGTACAGAGTGTAAAGAGAGAGAACATGACAGATAAGCCCAAACCGGGCACGCTCCTGAAAACACTGAAGACACAGCAGCTTCATTCACCAAGCAGCTGCACAGTGGCGTCTATTACAAAGTAAACAGTGACCCCCTCTGGCAGGCAATGGTACCTCAGTTCTAAAGGAAAAGCGCAGTGGCCCCTTTACAAATGACTATAATGAACTTTCACTAAAGCTACAGTTTCGACATTTTAAGTCGTCATTTTCTAAATAAAAACAGCACCTGATAACTTGGTCATAGGAAAGACAGCATGAATTACAGCAGCCACACAGAGATGCCATAATGAGTAGATGACAGTGTGGAGTCAGGATGAAAGATGATCAAAGGGCACAAACTAAGATGATTTTATTGTGCCTAATCAACCTGCCCTTTAAAGCTGAACCAGCAATCATTCATAAATCCTGTGTAGAATCCAGGTAGGTCAAATAGTGGCTTCTCAGTTTTAAGAATCTTCTCATTGATATCACATCATATTTGAAAAATGCTTTGTATTCTTCCCCACAGCACGGGTGCAGACAGGAAATTATTATGAGAGCAACACAAACATGGAAGAGAGTGAACGTGACACACAATGGAGTCGATCTGAACAGGAGAGTCCAGACTCGTAAAAGATGAGACTAAAAGATAGACTACTCGTGTCACATGGAAGTGGATCGGGTATGAAACATCTTAGCGTGTAGTAGGAGTAACGACCAATGCTACGCATCTGCACCTGGAGGTGAATTGACCTCTATTTGGAAATTCGGTTTGTATTGCACAGCCCTTGATGACTGATCGACTAATGATAGTAGTTCCACATTCATAGTTAATGTTTGTTATGAAAACCAAAAGCAAGTTGTTGATTTAATAAGCAAAAAGAAGGACTTGCTGAATTAAGAGGTAAATACTACATAAAAAACGATAATTAACGTTAATTAAGAGTAACCTTAATAACCGTAATAACTTTTTTCTAGTAAAGCAAGAACAATTTCTCACCTGCTTTAGTTGATGTAGCTGTTCTTCCATCCCCAGCAGACATTAGATCATTCTTTGTGGTTTCTGGGCCTGAAGGTGCAGCATCCGCTGCCTCCTTCTGAACTTCAGTGACAGTGGGACACTCTGAGACTTCCTTCTGAATGTCTGTAATGGCCGCACACTTCACTTCTGCGTGGCAGGCTATACTTGGTTCCTGTGGACGAGCTTCTTCACACACAGAATCCATTGGCTCAGCTACAAGGCACAAAATCAACATCGCTGACACTATTTATGTGTTCTACAGAGTGACAGTACCAGCACTGTTATCAGTCTGTGTCCAACTCTAACTGTAGTTTCAACACTCAAAGTCAACTGCTGACCAACAGTCTCAGAGTGTGGACTGCTGACAGCTGACGAACTACTGAATACCAATACAGAGAAAATCATCATGCAATACAGACACCTTAAGATTTATTTTACATTATAAAAACACCCTCACCATCATCCTGTCCTTTTGGTAATTCTCCATTGGAAATGAATTTGTTCATCTTCTTCAGGCTTTTCTTGTGGGATTTGGAAGGCTGAAATTTCAGTGCATGACATCTTGATGGAGAGCAAAAAAGGTAAATGTTTGGTTAGAAAAGCATGTATTATTCAACTCTATACAACTAAGATGGGTCATCGTCATATGATCTTGACAGATCTGAAGCTAAGTGAAGCATAAATGACAGGAGGAATTTCTAATGGGTAAAACATCATTACCTGATGGTATACTGTGGACAGCACGTCTTGTTCATTATGGGCTTATACACATATTTCCCACTTCTGAAAAAGAAGACGTGAACAGCCATGACATAAACAATGATTTGAACTATATGAATGATAAATTTCAAACAGATCCATGTGTCAGTATACAGGGACTGGGCTGAGCCAGGAGAGAGACACTCACCTCCTCCAGCCTCGATCTATGAGGTCTTGATAGTCTTGCACCGTCATGGTGTGAGACCACATCCCTGTAGGAAAAAAAAAAAAAAAAAAGAACATCACAACTTGAAATCATTTCTCACTTGCACTAATGCTCATGAACTGGCAAACCCAAACAATACTCCGATTTTGTTTCATGGCAAACTCTGATGCAAGTCAAATTCCACGAAATGGGCAAAAAGCCTTGACTTGCACTTATAATAAATCTTTGTAGGTGACAAAAAATACAGTCAATGAGAAAATATACTGTTAAGTGTTTCATGGCTAACTTGAAGGAAAACTATATCAGAACCTGGCATTTGGGCTCTGACAGAACAGCTCATTAAAACAAGGCGGAAGTCTTATGCATGCTTATAATAAGGTGTAATTTATCTTCATGCTGAGTGAGAGTACCATAGAAAGTCCATATTATCATTTCAGATTAAACCTCACTGTTCCTCTTGGTAAATTCCCACAGTGCATTAAGCCCCCCGTGGAAACAAATAAATTATTTGTAGCCACAGCAGCTTGGACCCTACTTCCCAGAACTGAGATCTGAGCTCTCCGTTTCAACTCTTGACCTTTTCCTCTGCAACTATATACACACAGTTTGCATGTGCACTCACACCAAATATGAGACCACGATCAGTTTACATCTAAATAAACCCAGGGAACTGATTGTGTACCAGTTCACACAACACACACCAAGTTTGCAACTGAGTATAATGTTCCATGTCCCAGGAGACGGATGCTTAGCCAGAGTCCGCAGAGACAAGGCAAGAACACAGTGTGATCCAACAGAGCATCAGTTCCCCACTGATGCAGTAAATGAATGGAGCTAGAGGCTTATACAGTAGAAACACAATGTGAGCGACAGATATCATCATCACTGCACCATTTGTAGAGCTTTTAAATATGTGAATTTATAAATGTAAAAAAGCATCCGTTTTAAATATCTTATCGATCACATAATCATAATTATGAATACAATGTCAACACCGATCTGATATACACAGTGTCACTACAAATCATTGACAGTGGTCCAGCGACACAGAACGCTGTATTGGATGAACGGTATTTGCATTCAGTGTTGAGTGATTTCTTCAATCGCAATAACAACAATTATGAGTGAGAGAGACTTGTAAAGTTTAAAGCAAATCAAACATGTAAATGGTTAAACCCATTGAACATGACTTTCTAAAGACTTTCAATAATAAGTATATTTGAGGAACGACAGGTTCAGCCCAAATGCATGTTTACTGAGAAGTCAGACAACTGGAAACCAGACGTTTAGAAAGGTAAGAGTTCTAGAGAACAAATGAATTGAGCCATTTGAGCTTAATGTGAGGAGAACAGCTGCCGTCATTATGGCACAACACAAGCGCCTTTCAATCGCTCACACCTGATCCATTCTCCAGCCTCCACTGAGGCATGACAGACACAGGGACACAGAGCAGGCCAGATGTGGTCCTCTGTATTGTGGACTCAACAGTGCTGATAACATCACAGCATCAGTCACATAAAGGACAGTGTTATCTTCCTGATCAGCTTCTTGGAAAAGTCTACAATACAACACTGCTCATTTATCTGATAATCAATTCAATTTGTTAGCTATAACTTGATTATTTTCAGCTGCTGTAAACATTTCTGACTCTTGTGTCCTGAAATTATGGATTTCAAGTCGTCTAATTTAACCTCCAAACACTGGAACTGACCATAACAGTTACACAAAGATTATAATCTCCAATCTTCCTCAGAACCTTCTATCTGCACATGATTTAACAGATTACCACTCTTATCTTAGATTAGACAACAGCTCTCGTCTGCTGGCTCCGAGCCCAATCGCTCATTGACTTCATCAGGACCTGCCTGCAGCCTAATAATAGTCAACCTGCTCCCTTCAACTGAATGACACCGTTTTGTCCAGCACAGGAAACCCCTTTGCATCTTCTTACACAGCTTTTTTTAAATCGTCAAACTTTTAATAATGCAGAATTACATTAACCAACCTTGACGTATAAACAACAGTCAGAACAAACTTAGCTTGAGTCCCATTTAAGATCTCCTGAACTGTCTACTCCCAATACCAGTACAGTAGACAATAAACCTGCACTGTAGGTGGTTGCGTACTTTGTTCCTCTTTTGTGAACACATTCATGAGAGTAATGTTCCTGACCTTTTTGCAGGACATTGAAACACTTCCCTAAATTAACATATTACATCAAGCCAATGCATAGGAAGCTTGCTGGTATTTTTCCAAGCTCCCATAACTTCACATTGAGTATGCAATCCTACCGCAGACAGTGGTGGGAGACGCTCTTTATGAATTATAGATACACAAGACACAATACTCACAAATACAGTCTTTCAACCTCTCTGTGTTGTTTCTCGCTTCCTCCTGACTGCCAAAGGATAAACAGACTATTTTTGTGACGAGAATCATGTGTTTGTGCAAGTCAGGCATCCTTTTGGGAAGCTTTCTGACAAAAAGATATGTAAACAGTACTTTCTTGTTTACACTTCATTTGTGAATTGAAGGAGTTTCCTCTGTTCTACCAAACTACAGCAGGGGCGGGCTTTGAAATACAATAATGAGACATTGTGAGAATTAGAAGAAAATATGAACTATGTAATGAAATGTTTATAGCCATTTCAGAGTTCCTATGGATGTGAGCCCTAACAACTGGATCAGGGGGAGAGGATCCTCATCAGAGCAGATATACCCGTTTTCTCATCTAGTTAAACTGAACCAACAATAGAAACACATCAAACCAACCAAATGAGCGTGTTGTGAACTCACTGTCTCCTTCTCAGTGTTTATGCTGTGACAGCTCTCAGTACCTCAGCTCACACAGTATGAGAAGTTCGTGTAGGTTCCATTCAGTGATCATTTGCGACCTGTACTTTGGTTTTGTGTAACGTGAAACGACGTGAGCATCAGCCCAGAACTAACCCACAGGCCTCTGGTCCAGTGTCTCAGCTCAGGATGGACATATGAGACAGACATCCGCATTTTCCCGTAAGGACACCAGCCTCGTTTTCCGGTGTGTAACACCACTCGATAGCTAGCTTGATGCTAACAGGGATGCAACTATGTCTACTGCTAAATTACTGACATTGCAGCGTTAGTCTTGAGTAAAACACTGTGGCACAACTGAGCTACAATAATAAAATAAATACACCAGCGTAATACTGCTTGTTTATCTGTCTGTTTAAACAGTTGGGCTGAACGATGCTAACGGCTACAAACTTAGCTTGGTGAGCAACCCCAACATCATCCAAGTAACATGAGGGAAACGCAGACTGACAAGTGCTCTCACTATGTCCTCAACTGTCGGTGCATTCACTGTAACTTGTTGTGACATTAGCATCCAAGTGCTAACATTAAATTAACCAGCTCCCCCTTTAAACACCGGTTACTTGTGTCCAGCGAGTAGACGGAAGCTAGGTAGTTAGCATTAGCCAGATCTGTTCTGTAACACGGAGAAGCTGCGTTTCTCCGCCGCTTCGTTCAGACACTTACCATGAGAAAAGTTTCCCTTTTCATTTTTACAGTAACCGCAGCGGTAGCCGTCGTCCCCGCCGAAATATTCGACTATAGTGAACGACTTGTTCGCTGCCATCTTTGCTGTGGGACAGATGACAGCCGAGCTTCCCGGTGACCGGGTGCAAGTACTGCGGGCCGGAAAACCACGCCCACTCGCCGGCGTCACCAGTTCACAGCGTCCAGCCCTTTCCCATCTGCACGTCTCTGTTCTTAATGGTTTAATAAGAGTGTAGAATAGATGGATTCAATTAATAATAAATATGAAAAAGTAAAGCTCTATGTGCAAGGGTAGCAAATATGTGATAGTAGTGTTTGTCTGGACAGACTAATATGTTGCATTTTAGCTGTTCAGTATATTTGAAAACTTGTTATCTTGATTGAAAAGAACCCAGAGTGTGCAGAACCCAGCTAAAGTCACTAGATATGGATTTGTATTTGAATCTGCCCCCCTAATCACACACACGCATAAATGTCTTCTTCACTCATAAATTATTTACTTGTGTTATGCTGTGATTGTTGTCTGTAGGTGGGCACACTGAGGCAAATTCCAAACAACTAAGTTGCGTGGTAGTACAGCATTGAATCTTGAATCTTTAGTCAGTCCCCTAAACATGCCTGATGTTTTTTATCAAGATTTGGGAATTACTCTCTATGAAATACCTCACAATGTTCATAAGACAATGAGGAAAAATGCCCTCTCTCTTTCAACGTCAAAGTAAAACAAGTAATTAAATAAAAGTAATAATAAATAAAACGAAATAAATCCTAAATAGGCCAGCTCCAGGTCTGAACCAAAATGTAATGGGTTCTTGCCTGACCTATACCACCAAGTTTTGCGGTGATCCGTTCAGTATTTTTGGGTAATCCTGCTAACAGACAAACAAAACCAAAAATAACTAATGCAGGCAAAAAACAACCTCCTTAGTGGAGGTCATAACTAAAGAACCCCAATACACTAAATGTGTGTAAACCTGGGGAATTCTGATGAAGGTTTTTAATAACAGTGACAGATGAAACACAAAAACATGAGTTACGAAATGTACAGCATATTTATTAAGTTTGTGCAAAAAGGACAGCAAAATAAAACTGAACTGAGATCCTGCAACAAAGAAGATCACCAAGGATGTGGGTTTTCCTTTAGAAAAATAAGTTAGAAAATCACAGCTGGGCCAATGATTTATCTTTCTGCTACTATAAAAAAATGACCTTTCAGGAGAAAGAGCATTGTCTTCATGATTTGTTTCACCTGTCACACATACATACACACATAATTTGTTTACTTTATCAGTAATGGGACAACCAGTCATTTTCTCAGGAGATGGGTATTTATCATTTCTTTTGTTTTGATTCCCAGGTTTGTGCACAGGTTCACATAACCAGCATCTTGGTGGTCCAGTAAGATTCGCCTCAGCTTCCTGCACCAAACTAATGGATTTAGACAGATTGTGGAGCAGCAGCTGAAAAGATGAAGTGCTTCTTGCAGACACACACCTTTATATAACTGGGTAAACCTCAGTTATCTCAACTCCTGGTGATGGCTCCTTGATTGGACACCTAATTAAAGGTCCCCTGGATGACAGGGATGTTTTCGTGGAGGTATTTCATACTGCCTTGCTCAGAAAAGTCAGCCACAGTGTGTCCTTCCCCTCGAAGGATCCACTTGGTGGTCAGAAGCCCCTCCAAACCCACTGGACCTCTGGCATGTATCCGTGCCGTACTGATTCCAACTTCAGCTCCTGCAAAATGTGTACAATAAAATGAATGCTTCTGTCCTTATTTCAAAACAGTGGTACTTCAATTCCATTCATGAGAGGATATACAGTTTATTCTCACATTTCTCAGAGAACATTGAGAAATAAAACCATGTCTGGTGGCTGTACATACCTAGACCGAAACGGTAACCATCAGCAAATCGAGAGCTGGCATTCCAGAATACACAGGCACTGTCCACCTGCTGCAGAAACTGTTGAGCTGTGTCCTCGTTCTCTGTAACAATAACATCTGTGTGGGAGCTGCCGTACTTGTGGATGTGGTCCACAGCATCCTGCATGCTGTCTACCACCTCAATGCAGCACTCCAGCTCCCCATACTCTGTCCTCAGAGACTTCACCTCGGATGGGCTGAAAGTTAAATAGGACGCAAACTGGGGACCTGCGTGGATCTTGACCTGTGGGAAAAAAGAAAAAAAAATTAAATGACCAAACTCTTCAGTTTCTGGAGCTCTAACGATCAACAAATAAAAAAACATTCCCCCATGCACTCTAATTCTGTGTGTAATATTAGTGCATACGATAGATAGATAGATAAATGGATGGATGGATAGATGGATGGATGGATGGATGGATGGATGGATGGATGGATGGATGGATGGATGGATGGATGGATGGATGGATGGATGGATGGATAGATGGATAGATGGATAGCTGGATAGCTGGATAGCTGGATAGATTACTTTATTCATCCCCGAAGAGAAATTAAGTCGTCATAGCAGCCGGTATATTTGAAAACAATAAAATACAATACAATAGAATAAAATGAAAAATATTGAGGTAGAAAGAATTAAAACAGAAACACAAGATAAATAGGTAGATAATAGTTCAGTATATATATAGTATATAATATAACATAATATATATTTATATATGATAGTAATTATACCAATATAATAGCAGTATATAGTAATAATGGCAGCAACAGAATATATAATAATAATAGTAAATATAATAGTAATATGTACACATGTATAAATATGTGTATATAGACTTATATATACAAAGAAAATATACAGAGTATGATATAATATGATATGACATATAGTAGAGGTATAAATATAAGTATTTGACTATACAATAGATAATATGATATACTATGAGTGTAAGAATATGTAGACAGAGTGTGCAAAAGACAATGTTATTGTATAAAATGATATATAATATCAATATGGTTTATATTAACACATATCACATATGATGTGAAGTAAGTGTATATGGAGCGGAGTGTTGTACAGGGTACACAGTGCAAGGAGACAGGTATATTTAGTGCAAAGTTAGAGAGTGTTTGGAAGTTTCTTACATGTTCTGCTCTCAGCATATCAATCATCTGGTCAAACATAGGAGTTCGCAACAAATCTCTGTGAATAAGAAGCGTCTCCATGGCATTGCAGGCTGCAGGGTAGTCACATTTGGAGTCTCTGACTAAAATGAAACACAAGTTAATAAATTAATTCAGCAGTTCTGGGTTACACAACCAAGTAAAGTAAAAAAAAATTCAAAAAAGTTAATTAATGTGTGACCAAATACTAAAGAAACACATACCAACTTCAATGGCCTTGTCAATGCTGGCGTCACTGTCTATGTAGACGTGACAGACTCCCTCGCTGTGGCCCAGCACAGGAATACCCTTTGCTGCTCGTTGGATTTCCCGGACCAGCTGGGACGAGCCCCTCGGAATGATCAGGTCAATCAACTTGTCAAGTCGGCACAGATCCTCAACTTCTTCACGTGTGCTCACCTGCACGACACGGTAAATTCAAGACTCTTACAGAATATTGGACTGTATATTGAGATCATGTTAAATAAAAAACACTAGCTGTGTCTTAATCTGGGGGCCACATCCTCTGGAGGCTGCATTTGAAGACTGATTGCATCCCAGCAAAGAGACTAGGCTCCTTCAAATGCGACATACAAATGCTTCCTTCCCAGAGCAATGGAGGATCCACCAGGTGGATGCTTCCCGGGCTATCCTTTCCCCTGATTCACTGCGCTCCAGTTACAAATTAAGTTTTTTAAAGAGGGAATAGGCAAGCAAGGTGAAAACGTAGGAAGAATTTTTTTTTCAATGCAAGTACCGGCTTCAACTTAACCAAACAGCTAAGGGCTCCTATGATAAAAACATCCTTCAATGTTTTGAATCAACCGAAGAACTTTTTCGTTTATAGGAATGTTGCTAGGTGACAGCTTTAAGGGCTGCAAGGACAAGCTGGTGTCGCAATAAGAAGATCAGACCGACGTGGTCTACGCAGACGATGAAGGATGCAGCAGACATCAACTGTGTAGACCGGGTCCTCAGAAGGATGCAAGCCCTAAATTAGGACACAGCTATTATGTTTATGTAATGTAATGCCTTCAGTTTTACCAATTGAATGGCATCGGTCACACCATGAATGGAAAGTGCTTCCTGGGTTAGTTGATGTAGAATTTTATTGGTGTTGAAAGCTTCTTTCCCCCCCTTCAAGAGCAAAGCATTTCCACTGGCAATAGCCAGAGCCGCCACCTGAAACACAATATTAAAAATGTGAACATGTGACTTTAATGACTTTTGGCGAGAGTTGAAAATAAAACATGTCTCCCAAACCAGCAGCTAATGGTGACTAAGTGTTGTTCTTGACTAACCTGTGGGAGACAATCAGGACGTGACTCAAAGATAACCAGCAGCACACCGATGGGGACAGTGATCTGTTCCAGCTCCAGGTTGTTCGCCACCCTGGTCCTCCTCAACACCCGACCCACGCTGTCCTTGGAGGAAACAGCCAGCTGACGGAGGCCAATGGCGAGGCTGTTTAGTTTGACTGTTGACAGACTCAGTCGGTCGATCAGAGCCTGAGAGAAACGACCTACAAGGACAAACAAAAAAACCCACTGTGGATGTGCATCTCCATCACTGTGGTTGATGTATAATTCACATAATTGATTATCTAGTACTAAGATTCACTAAGCCTCTCATTTATGCTGTTTATGTTGGAGTTCTAAAAGCACTTAGCCCACAAAGTGCATAGTGCAGTGTTCCGTAACTACAGCAGGTCTTGGCAAATTTTCCACGTCATCTAATTTGTTTGAACATGTAGCTCTTCCTCCAACGGTGACAAATTAATGGTAACATTTCAATAATAAGGGTATATGGCCTCTACTAATGATGATATATATATAAAAATATAATGATTTCGATTTTTACCAATTCAAATATACAATGAAACAATGTGTTCATCAAATACAATTTGGGATGAAGTCATTGTTTCTTCTCTCAACAAACAGAGGCATAGTAATACAGGTGCATGCAGCTGTGGATTATGGTGATCAGTGTCTCTTCTCTGGGACTCTGTACCTGATTCGTTTGCTAATTCCATGTCTTTCCTGTTGGCGCTGAGAATCTCATCTTTCTTTTCTGTGAGCAGCTCAGAAAGATAGTAGATGATCTCTCCTCTCTGCAAAAACAAACACACATATCATTATAATTATTTTATCTCCATACCCCGAGGTATTTTAATACTACACTTTACGACCACACTTTGGTAATAAGAAACTTGCCTGTTCAGGAAGCAGAGAAGCCAGAGACCTTCCTGCATGTCGCGCCATCTCTGTCTGCTGCTCCACAGTTGGACCTGATAGTGTCAATAATAGAAGCATTAAATATGAAAACACAAAGACAATAAGTGGCTAGAATAATCATTCATGATGGTTTCACACTACCTGCAGGCTTCACTTCTGAGAAGAAGGTGCCCAGTTTCTTCCCTTCCACAATGTCTGTTATGACGTGGCCGGTGACTTTAGGATGTGTGCCATTGGCAATGACTACAGACGTCCCACCCTGCAGTGCCCATAGGGCTGCTTTCACCTGACAGAGACATCATTGAGAATAACTTTTTCATTATTCGACAAACTCAGGTCTGTTTACACACAGAGATCAAACACTTTCTGTCATGCTGACCTTGGCTTCCATGCCTCCGATGCCAACTCTGGACTTGCTGCCGTACTTGATCGACTGCTGGTCTCCAGGATAGAAAATATCAATAAGCTTGGCATCATCTGTTCCTGGGGGACTGTCGTATAAACCTGTAGGATAGATTTTTTTCCCTTTTTAGATCATTCAGAGAACCAAAGCAGACATGCGGACATCAATATATTTTCATCAATAAAAAGAGACTTGTCCAAGAAACCAGATGGTATGTACAGCAGAATTTTTTTTCATATGACAATGAGTCCTGGGCCATTTGGGCTGTTTTGACAACTTTTGATTTTATCATTATATGTACTACATTAAATGTTATAAATAAATAAAATAAAATGTTTAGCTTACACATGAATAGTTTTGGCGCATTACCATAAGAAATTCATTAGAAAACATTTAATGGCAAATAAAGTGAACTAATATTAAAGTTTAAACATAAATCATAATAAATCCTTAGTAGTTATATCTACCTTCAACATCAGACAGGGCAATCAGAAGATCTGCTTTCATTTCAACAGCCAGCCGTGCAGCCAAGCTATCATTATCTTTGATGCTTATTACCTGTAAAACAAACAGAACTGTCAACACGGCGAAAGGAAAATCACTGTATCACACATTCTCTTGTAGAATAACAGCTTATGAGCTGCTACCATGCGACAAAGGCCTCTCACACCCATTAAGCTGCAAAAACAACATATGTTCATATGTTCTTATCAAAAGGAGATAACACAAGCAAATCTGTGCACGATATAAAGGCAATTATAATAGGAAAATCTAACTGAGCAAAGTAGCCATGAAAATAGACCATATGACCAAGAAGCAAAATGTTAGTGAGGGTGGAAATATAAAGATGAAGAACAACATACGTCTTAAAATATGCATGCCTAAATCCTCTCACCATTACAATCCTGACCCACATTAAGTATTCCCAGCATGCCCTTCACAAGATACCTACATTTACACCCTGTAGGTCACTGTTGGGAACCGGGGGTGGAACCACGGCATCGTTGGTGTTTATGATAGGAACTATGTTCATCCGCAGCAGTTCATGGAGCGTGCTGTTTAGATTGCCACGCTTCTGCTCGTCATGGAAATCAAGATTGGTGACCAGAATCTACAGAATTGTTTAAAAAAAATAAAATTGTTATATTCACGTAATTTGCTGTCAGTATTTTATTCTATGATAAAAAAGAAAACTGTATTACATACTTGTGCAGTGCAGGTGCTGTACTGGGTGAACATAGCTTCATACAAGGCCATCAGACCACTCTGACCTGCAGCTGCACACGCCCTTGCCTCTAACACTGGAATTGACTGAAAAACAAAGATATTTCACAGGGTTAAACTTGACGTTGACAAACAACATTACACAAATGCCTATCTAAATTATTATGTTATGTATTATTCACCATTTGTTTGAGTTGGTTCTGTCCAGAATGCAAGGCTTGTCTGACACTTTGAGACAGCAGGATCTCATGTCTCAGTCTCTGCTTCCCGAACGCCACAGCACCACTGGTGACGATCATCATCTCCCTCCCTTGATTGTGAAGCACAGCCACCTGAGAGGTCACACAGAGACAAGAACATTAAATTTCCTTCAAGGCCAAGATTACTATGATCCCACATAAGTTCAAGTTTACAAAGCCATAATCCAACAATATTAAATTATAACTTCACACCTAAGATTTTGCTTAATTGCCTCTTCCTGGACATTAAAAAAAAACTCCCTTCAGAATATAGACCCTGGCGGTTGAACGTTTGAACCTCTGCTACATGTTGCCAGTGCTTAGGCACCCGGAGCTAAATTGTGTCTAAGAAACAGAATGGTCCAGAGCCGTTTGAACTGCTAGCACACAGGTGTCTTGTGACGGGGTGCAGCCCACTTTTGATAAGAGGGTGTTAACCTTTTCAAATATACATACCTGTCATGATGCAGAGACATCACAAATAGTTGACTCATCTTAGGCATTTGCCTTTCAAGTTCCAAGATGGTTTGAAAGATTGGGCCACATTCAACCCATGAATGTAGATTCTTTATAACTTTTGTAATAAATGTGATATTAAAACCAGCATTAATACATCTCATGAAACAACAGTCACATAATTGAGTTTACAGCTCAAGAAACAGATTTGAGTGTGTAGTATTTGTTTAAGCTTTACCTGCTCTACTATTGAGGCCAGTCGCCCCAGTGCCAGGCCACACTCATCTCCGCGAGTCACCACCGCACTGCCCAGCTTCACCACGATGCGTTTGGCTTGCTTTAACTCACTGCGGTGGGCAAAAGACTTCCCATGGGGACGTGGAAGTGAGACTGCAGAGAACAACAACTGTTAGATTTGATATCACATCAGCAAACACCACTGCAGTTTACATAGCATTGAGATGGCGAAAGTAGGATGAACTTCGGATAAGATGTTGGTAGGATACTCACACTTGGCTTTTGAAAACGCTCTGATGGAGACCGGGGAGACTTTGGACCTCCAGTTTCTGGAAGGCAGGCCAGAGCACAATGCCAGCCTAGCCAACATGACACTGATGGATGAGGGCAGCTGTCATCAACACACAGAAGAAACTTTATGTTATGATAGACAGAGTATATCAAGTCCAAGTTTTATTTATTATTTGTCATATGCAAGTTAACACAGGGTCAATGTTAGAATGAAAGGTGTTGGACAAGAAGAAGCAGGTCAGCTCAGCAGTGCAACAGTTCAATAAGAATAGAAGCAAGGTAGAAAGAGCTCACTATAAAAGAAGTCAAACACAATACAATACTAAAACTACATATATATATATTGCAGTTTATGGATGACTGTCAAAATAAATAGGGAAAACACATGACAACACAAATCAAACATGCTAGGATTGCACATAGATCTCGCTGCAGAGCTTTGCATCATGGATCATAATGTTTAGCATTGTTCAGTGATGGTTCTCGAACTTGTAACACTGACCCAGATCACACGATGCTGTGAGTTCGCTTGTAAACACATGTTAGCTTAGCACTATTCCCTGAGAAAACCCCTCTGATATATGTAAACCCAGCTAAGTTAGCAGGTGGGTTAACACTGCTAACAGACTGTGGCTAGTTGTGTCGTGTTATTGCTGTCAAAAGATCCATGTGGTTAGCTGGTGCTAGCTACCGTTAGCAAACACCAGCTCCCTCGTTGCTTCGCTTCGCTGTTATTTCCCACAAAATGGACGTGATACAGGTTTTGACCAAATGACAACTTACCTGACGATGTCAGAATGTACACAAAAGAACCACAACCGCGCTGGTGAGAGAACTACACTGGGGACACGTAGTCAACCCAACCCGGCGAGAGAGAGCCGCTGCTGCTGCCACATCCACAGCACACGTTGGTGGAGCTGCGCCACAACTGAGCTATTCACCAAGGACATGTACGTGGGATGTGAGGATACGTCAGCGTAGAGACTCGTCTTTTACACAGAAAGCGTAGGGGTTTTTTACGTACGTGGAAAATAGCACCGTCGATGGGCGGACGCTGGAGTCGCTGTAGGAAGTACAAGTACGTGGATGAGAGAGTAAATATAAGTGTTATATTTAGAATCAATTAAAGTGTAGGTGTATGAAAATATAACCTGGATTTATAGACGTCTTTAAAGAGTAAATATCTAACTAAGATAGATAGATAGATAGAGATAGATAGATAGAGTACTTTATTCATCCCCGAAGGGAAATTAAGTTGTCATAGCAGCCGGTATATTTGAATACAATAAAATACAATACAATAAAATAAAATAAAAAATATTGAGGTAGAAAGAATAAAAAACAGAAGCACAAGATAAAATAAAATAAAATAGGCACATATAGTGCAGTGGCAAGATGATGTTAATAGTACTGATGATACGATGTTATTGTTAGACAGTATATAAGAATAGTACAGTATATATAGTATATAATATAACATAATATGCATTTATATATGATAGTAATTATACCAATGTTAAAGCAGTATATAATAATAATGGCAGCAACAGTATATATAATAATAATAGTAATAGTGATAAAATAATAGTAATTATAACATGTACACATGTATAAATATGTGTATATAGACTTATGTTTACAAAGAATATACAGAGAGTATGATATAATATATGATATATAGTAGAGGTATGAATATAACTATTTGACTATACGATAGGTAATATAATATACTATGAGTGCAAATATGTAGACAGAGTGTGCAAAAGACAATATTATTATTGTATATAGAGAATTTGTGGTATGTCTGTGATAATGATAAATGTGAAATATTGTTGTTTTAATATTGATGCCTTAGAATTATTTGAGGCCCTTGACTATTTTTTATATTATTTTCAAGCTCATTTAATTGATCTTCTGTGTCTGTATTTGATAAAGTTGACTTCATTATGAGCGCTGTTTTATGTAGAGCTTATAAATGACACTATTAAATGTTCCATATGTTGTTCTAAAATGTGTACTTCAATAAAGACGAGGGGAAATAATTGAAATGCAGTCAAATGTAAGTATCGGATATGTGTGTTTATTATGATTTATGAACAAAAATATCGATCACCTTAAAATGTAAAGATCTTAATCAATTCAATAAACAGCAGTTGAACATATTAGTTGTTGACAAAATTGAATATGCCAATAACACGTTGGATAGAGCTGACTGTTCTGTATAAGTTTTGTAAATTAAAATGAGTTTCTGACAAAATAATCTTAGATCAAGGTCCACTTGCTAAAGCATCATGCACATACATCTCAACAATTTAGTTTTATTTATTTATTTATTTCAATTCAATTTTCTGATGAAGGCTTTGAGATAAGCCCCTGAAAAAACGGGCAAATTCCCCTTTAGTTAAAATCATTTCTTGAAACCACTTTTCAAAAATGAACCTTCACATTAAAATAGATTCCTTTATTTTTTAGATGAAAGTAGTACGTGGTTATTTATTTTTGCTTAATCCAGTTTGTTGGAAATGTGCCCCTCAAGTGCCTGCATGGTCTCCTGGAGTCAGTGGTCTGAAACGACCACTGGATCACAATCAACTCATCCTTTGTAATCTGACACTGAGGCACGTGAGTGGCGTGTGCGTGCCGAGAGAGGCCTGTGAAACATTCATGAGCAGGAAGGCTGCAGGAGCACAGGAACACACTGAGCTGCCATAACAGGTGCCAGAAGAGCTATGGGGACTGTTGAGGAAACCTTGAAGTGTCCCGTCTGCCAGGATGTCTTCACAGATCCAGTGACACTCCCATGTGGACACGACTTCTGTCTCACCTGTATCCAGACTGTCTGGGAAACAGATGGGCGTAATGAAGGCCCCCGCTTCTGTCCCGAGTGTCAGATATTCCTCCCCTCTGAGCTGACTGTGGAGATAAACACCTCTCTTCAGAGCAACGTGAAGGACATCGCCATTGACAAGCCACCAACAGCTCAGCCACAGGGAGCAGCTCTGAGCAGGGCCCCCAAACCACCTTCAACCGTCCGCTGTGATCACTGTATAGAGACGCCATCGGTGGCCGTGAGGACATGTCTGACGTGTGACGCCTCCCTGTGCCAGGCTCACTTCCTGCTGCACGAGCAGAGGTCAGCTCTGAGGGAGCACACGGTTGTGGAGGTGACAGGAGACCCGCTGTCTCTGAAGTGCAGGGAGCACCGTGACGAGCTCAAGCTCTTCTGTATGGAGGAGAAGGTCCCTGTGTGCTGTTTGTGTGTGCTGGTTGGCGTGCACAAGAACCACAAGGCATCTCAGCTCCATGAGGCCTGCGCACACTTCAAGGTGAACATCAATCTACTAATTCCACAAATCTCTGGCTGTCTGTCTTTGGCTGTCATTTCTCGGGAAATGTTCATCTAATCAGTTTCCCACTTGGCAGGTGTATTGTTGGAAATCCAATTTGGACTCACAAGAGATTAATACATTGAAACAAATAGTCAGATAGCCGCCAGCAGTGGTTGAAAATTTGGGCCTGCTAGATCATTTTGAAGATTTGATATTTTTTATTTCACCATATAGGACTGATACAGGCATTAACAGGTGTCACGGGTGCTGATCTCAATCACATGAATTAACATTAATGGAAGGTTTATTTTGAAAAGTTGTAACCTTGGGTCTGGAGTTTGTGTTAATAACACAACAGACTTCTGAAAAAGCTGACAAGCTACATATGAAAAAAATAACAACAGTTACATTTTATGAAAAACATTGACGATAAAATCAGTTTAAAAAAAGAAAAATAATCTGATTGATCACGGTCACACAACGTCTTCGTTGCAGATAAACCAGGAAGGATGAACGCAAAGATTTTCAACATCACTCTGCACCATAAACTGTTTATAAAAAGTAAAACAATGAAAAGTGTGAGTATATTGTAGAGCTGTTTGAGGAGGAATAATTCTGATGTAGCATGGGTGAATCAACACAAGCCAGAAAACAGCCTGTTTTCTTAGCATTGATTCGTCAGTAGCTAGTGTGATTAATTTTCTTTGAAATAACATGATTTCTTAATTTTCTTGTTTGGGTACTCACTTTCTATAGGCCTGTTATTTTTCTATATTTAGGGCATGTTAGAGACCACTATGAACCATCTGCTGAATAGGAGAAGTGAAGCAGAGTTCGCCATCAAGGACTTGGAGTCACTATACACGCAAACAGTGGTGAGATCCACATGAAAGAGTGTTGTTAAATCATTGGTGTTTTATGCACAGAATTCCCCCTTCAATTTCAATTCTTTATTTCCTAGATGTTTGCTGCAGATTTCAGGGAGAGAATCTCAGACAAGTACAACAGGATCCGTGTGGTGCTGGATGGCGATGAGCGTCTGATGATGCAGGTTATAGATGCCGAGGAGACTTGTATGACAGAGTGGCTGGAGGCCCAGAGGAGCATGATGGAGGCCCAGATTAAAGAGATAGATAGTCTCAGAGCCTCCAGCAAGTCGCTCCTCCAGGACACAAATGATCTGCGTTTCCTGCAGGTAGGAAAGTGAAGACACTGTGTTACTGTGACAATGGGAAAGTGTTGTACAAATGCAGCTGAAATGTGTTCAGTGATTGCAATACTCACATTTGTACATTACCTTTTTATTGTCAACAGCAAATCACAGCACAGAATCTTTGGTAAGTATATCATTCGTCTTTTCTTAATCCAACCTGGCATCTTTTGGTCTGAGTTATGGACACTAATGGTTTTCAGTTTCCATTGTAGTGACCCTCTCGATTTAGCACCAATCCAGGAAGTAGACAAGGACCTTTGTGACCCAGAGAAACTGAGAACAGTAGAGAGGCTGGTGGACGACCTCTCAGTGGCTCTGTCCCAACACTTTCCACGAATTTGGTCGTGTAAGTGGGGAACAAATATTAAGCAATCTAAAATAAACCCCCTCTATCTCTGTAGTTGTGTAACGAATTTTTGTATTTGCAGATCAAAGTACTCCTGCTCTGGACTCAACGACAGCTCACCCAAAACTGGAAATAACCCAGGATGGGAAGCAGGTTTACTGGAGGAGAGAGCCTGTCAGTGAGGCCCTGAGCCCTCAACCCTATGACTCCCAGTACAGTGTCCTGGCTCGCGAGAGTTTCGCCTCAGGCCAGCACTACTGGGAGATCATTGTCCAGGAGAAACCCTACTGGCTGATAGGTGTGACTACTGGGCCGGTTGATAAAAAAGATGGAACAAGTCAGACTTCCTCCAGCCTGCGTGTGAACAACACATCCTGGTGCATCTATCATGGGGACGGGCAGTACCTGGCATTGCACGGTAACCAGGAGAAGAAGCTGTCCGTGGGAAAGAGAGTCAGGAAGCTGGGCATACAGACCAATCTCCAGAAGGGGGAGCTGTCATTCTACGATGCTGATGCAATGATGCTGCTTCACTCTTTCTGTGTGCAGTGCACAGAGCCTCTCTACCCCATGTTAAATCCATGCATTGATGTGAATGGGCTGAATAGGCAGCCTCTTACAATGTTTTGGATCAAGGACCCCTGGGAGTAGCATGTAAACACTGATGGAGGTGAAGAGTGAACTTGGGGACAACCATAAACTCATCAAACTCTTTTTTGTCTGCACAAATATTTTAGCACGTAAATGTTTTGTTTACATAAAATTACACAGTGGACATATTAAATATGCTTTTCGAACGTTTTCCTGTTCAAATAAGCTATTAAGCAAATAGTAGTGTTTGAGGCTTGTCTATAGTCATAAAGTGGTATCATTTTTATCGTCAACACCATCTTTTGTTCTGCGCTATAGTCTCTCTGCTCATTCAGCAGCTCTCATGTTTGACCTCATGCACTTCATGAAGTAAATGACCCGTGTGTAAACCACCGGCTTTTTCTGGCTGTATAATTGGACCCTCAGCTTACTTGACCAAAACGAACATGCATTCTTTCATTCCCTCAGGGGCCCTGCAGAAGTGCTGGCTTGCAGCAAACGAAATGTCCTGGGAGGGAAAATACCACTATTTACACATAAAGTTATCTTCGACCCAAGGTTCATTTTTTGTGGTTCATCAACAGAAATTTGCCTGATACAGTGGCAAGAAAATGAGGGAATGTAACCTAATTTGATTTTGAGCAGGAACTTTGAGAACTAGCTTGTTCAAAAAAATATTCATAAGAATGAAACATACATTTTATGCCCGTCTGTGGTTTTAAACTCATTCCAGCAAAATTACTCGTATGCAACTTTTGGGGGTCAATTTAAGACATGAGGGCACAGATCAGCATAAAGAGACCCTCGGGGCTGAAGTTACCAGCATGAGGTATTCATCACCGTGCTGTTAATATCCTGTCACTATAGCGACCACTGATTCATTTGAGTTAATTTCTACAATGAAGGGTCCAATGACAGACCCCTGATTAATGCAAAGGTGAATGATCACCTGAACCTTCGGAAAACATGACACTTGACACTACAATGGACTCACAGGAGTCCCACTTTTAAATTATAGTGTTTTTTTGTTTTCCATTTCAGATCACATTTGGTTAAAGTAAAAGATAATATTGAGAAAAAAGAGAAATTCAAGACACAATGACACATTGATGAACAGTAGAAAGTGCAGACTTTTTTCTTGTGAGCCATATCCAATTAACAAACATCTGTTAAACTGACATGACAATGCAAATTTAGTTCAAGGACAGAAACATTTGGTTAGGTGCCTTTAGGTGACATTGATGCCTAGTTGACGTAGACCTGAAGAGCAGAATAGCAGATTCAATTGCACAAAATCAAAGAGATACACATGATGAGCGTGACTTGCTGCGTTCATAATGGCTGCAGCGGCTGGTTAGTTGCTAATGGAAACGTGGCTTGAGTTTTTGATTTGATCCAGTCGACGAAGTGGGTGACCCGTGTGTAGACCCCTGGGCGGTTCTTCCTCCCACATTGGTCTCCCCAACTTATCAGGCCATAAATAACACTGGCATTATTCGGCTTACAAGTCAGCGGTCCTCCAGAGTCACCCTGAAACAAGAGAAAAACACTGAACGGATAGAAGATGCACACACTTGCAGAAAACACCTCTGATAAGTTAGTCATACTGTGAACGATAGCAAGCTCCCAACTCAAAAGATTCCCATTACTAACCTGGCAGGAATCCACCCCTCCTTGCAGGTAGCCAGCACAGAACATGGTATTGTCCAGAGTGCTGCCGTAAACACTGGGTTCAGAGCATTTCTGCTGGTTGATCAGCAGAACGTTGGCCTCGAGCAGGTGGTTGGAACCAAACTTAGCTGCAGAGACATGACATATAACAAATTATAACAATAAATGCTAAGTTGCATCTATTTCCATCAGTCACATGCAAATCAAAATTCAAGGTTGAAAGAAAATGAAATCTTGAAGGCCTCTGTACAGAAATCATGACAACGACGTTTTTTATTTCCCAGCTGGATATGCAAATGGTGGTCTTACATTCCTCAGTGGCTCCCCATCCAGAAATGGTGCACTCCGTCCCATCAGGCAGTTGGGCATCAGGCAGACAGGCTGTCTTAACAAACTGGGTCTCTCTGGCACAAACACCACCAGTTCCATTCAGCCTCAGCAAGGCTTTGGAGATACAGAAAAGTCACGACAAAAAGGAAATTTTAATTCTTGTACTTTTACATCACAATCTCATCACTCATAATTGCAAATTAGTACGATCAGTACCTATATGACATTAAATAAGAGAGACATAAATCACCTATGTCACTGTATACAGCTGAAGGAGTCTCCCTGTAGTTCTCATGCACAATAGCCTCTTCAACTTGTAAGATTTGCTCTGTGTATTCTGTCATGTCCAGAGACAGACCTCCCAGGATCACCTGCATGTCCTTTCTCTGTTCACTGTTCAAACACGAACAATGATAAAGATTAGATACATGAGTGATTGTGTTTTTTGTTTAGTTTTTCTTAGATTTGCAGTCATTATGATTGTACTTACATGCAGTGTCCGGCTGTCAGCACCCAGCAGCTGGCAATGAGTACTCCTCCGCACATGTGTCGGTGTGGCATGTTGGAGCCCTTTGGTCTCACTTGCAAAGACACCTGCCAGGGTAGAGCACCCGGAGGCACCTTCAGACCCCCAAAAACTCGGGTTATGGGCCTTTTAGGCTGAGGCAACCCACAGGTAAGGAACTGTGCTGGTGGAACAGTGGAACCTGGGACGGAAGGACCAGCAGTGGGTATGGTAGAAGGTTGCGGAGCCTGGCTTGGCAATAGGGTCATTGGGGTATAGGTAGTTGCTGGAGGTTTGGTAGTTACTGGGGGTTTTATAGTTGCTGGGGGTTTGATAGTAGCTAGGGGTGTGGTAGTTGTTGGGGGTTGGGTTGGTATTGGCTTGAACGCTGCTGTGGGTTCAGGTTTTGTAGGTTGTGGTTTGGGAGTAGCGGGACTCTCAGGGACTGCCGAGGTTACTTCAGTTGGTGTCTCATCTGAAAACACAGACAGGAGAAAATAACACAACTGGTTTTGTCTTGATCAGAAAGCATTCAGAAGCCTTAAAGCTGACCTGTTGGCTCGGGACACTCTGACACATCACAGTAGTCCCACATCAACTTCTTCCCTTTTCGGAAGAAACACCAAGGCATTGAGCTGCCATCCGGGTTTCTGCACCAAAGAAAACGAGTTAGATAACATCCTGTTGTAGCTGTCGTCAGCAGTTTGAATAAACGTATATATCTTCTCTTGACCTGCAGAGGTTGTGGGGGCCGAGTCCATCAGGGTCCTCAAAGGCGGAGAAGGGATTCGTCCCTTGATTCAGGATGAAATGTGAGTTCCAGTGGAGGCATTCATGACCGTCTTCGGTCTCACTTACGTTGCCACGATATGACTCTCCATCGTCCTCAAAGCAGTCATCGGGTCCTACAGGATGTATCACGCCCAGTCAGCATTTGAGTTATGATGATGTTGTGATATCTCAGGTTGAATAATGTGGGGTGCAGCATTTACCAACTTGGCAGAAATTTCCTCTGTACCCCGGACTGCACACGCAGTCGTAGTCGTTACCATCTACGACGCATTTGCCACCGTTTTTACACGGGCTAGGATCACACAGTTTATCTTTGGAGAAAAACAATAGTGCAGTGTGTAAGCTTGCTTCAAGGAACTGTGGAAAAGAGATGCAAAGAGGTGCCCTGTGTGGTTTAGATGAGAAAATACTTACATGTCCTGCAGTGTGGAGGCTGGAAGGGCTCCTTGCACTTGCATTCATAATATGGGGGACTTGACGTCAGAACACATTCACCACGTCCACACTGACCTCTCTTACAAATTTTTTTAGCTGAAAGGATAATGATATCATTTTTCATTCTGTATAGGTGAACAGTTTGCAGTCCAACAACTCAGGGAAAGGGATTTTTTTTCAAACCTCTTTCGCATTTCTTTCCTCTGTAAGGTCTTGGACAGTCGCATTCGTATCTGTTCCTGGATTTCCGCTCACACACTCCATTGTTATGGCAAGGGTTTGGGTCGCATGGGCCTGGGAAATGAGAAATGAAATATGCATTAAATGAGAGTTTTACATAGCAGCATAGCCTGTAAATGCATTATTACACAGATCTGTATCAATATTTGCATAACATTGCATATTGGGGCGGATATGGATCAGGAGATCAAATCAACAAACTCAAGTCAAGCCATTTTCTGAAAACATAACAGTGTGAAGGAATACGTGAGCGTTAATTCTGTCTCTTACCTTCTGTCTCTTGAAGATTAAAAAGCCATTCTGAAATATGATCATCGTCGTCATCATCATCATCATCATTGCCAGAAGATCCCTGCAGGATCTCAAAGAAGGGGTCTATGGAATAATGTTTTTTTCCCGTGAGATAAAAAGCAATGTTGTCTTCCCTTTCTCCTCCCCTAATAAATATTTACTGCTTACATGGAAGCATTGTTAAGACTAAGAAGATGTGAAATGTCCAATACAAACATACTCTACATGTAATGAGCTATAAAAATGAATAGAACAACTTACCGATAATTATGTCCTGAAATTTTGGTCTCTTTTTCTCATGTCTGCCACTCCTATCACGACCATGACCATGACCGTGACCATGACCATGACCACCATCATGTTCATGATGCCGATGCCGATGATGTCTTTTTTTTTCCTTTTTTCCTTTCAGCTGAATAGAACAGAAGTTTCAGATGACAGCCCCACATATGAATCATAACAAAATAAAAATAATGTGCAGTTACTTAGTGCTATTCTAACATATTCATTAACCTTTTAAAACAAGACAACAAACTCTTAATTTATTCACAGTTAAATCCATTATCAAACATCACAGCATTGTAAATATGAGCCGGTACATTTTCGTATTGATGCACAAGTGCTGTATAATACATCCAATAAATACATACTTCAGCAGGTATGAGCAGCACCGCTAAGAAGAGGCAGAGGAAGATGAGCTTGAAGTTCATGATGAGGATCAGACGACATCCAGAAGAGTAAAATGGTAGTGTGCTCCCTGGCAGATCACTCACACTTTTCTAAACACTCATGTAAGTACACTAACCTTTGATTCGGAGGAGGTTGTTTGGCATCCGTCCCTGCTGCTGAGTCAGAATTATTGATTTTAGCTGTGCTATTGCCTGGTTATTTTTTGAAATAATTACAATAATACCAAGTAAAAAAAGCGATTTCTAATCACTTTTAATAAATACGGACATGAAAATCAATATCACTGTCTTAGCCACCTTCGAAATTTATATATATTTTTTTTCTTTTTGAAATTCATTCAACTGAGTTTTGAGCAAATTGGTGAAGCCTGCACTTTAGAATGAACCCACAAGCTCAGAGAGCATATTTGCAAAGAGTCCATTGTTTGTTTGAATATAGACTTTGGATCCACACACTCACAGCAGGTGCGTCTAAGGATAAATTACTCCTTTTTAAAAAATACTGTGAATATTTCTGTTAATATGAAAGCTTAAGACACACACTGGAATGAATGTGTAGTAATTAAACGTGATTAAAAGGTCTCATCAGAGATCACTGGTGGGAGACAGAGCACTGCATATTACAATAGGATTTGCATTGGTGCCATTGTGGTCATGTCCAGGACACAGTGCCAGGTGGAGGCAGTCTGAGAAGGTTCCCGCACAGAACGAGAACAGCGGCGCCATCTTGTCCGCCTCAAGAAACGTCACCAGTCCTGCGGGTACGCTACACATGACACCAACCCGACAGAAGCGTTTGGTGAAAGTCAGCTGACGGGGCACTCCTCCGTGCCAGGCTGTGTACTCCCCATCAAAGAACTCCACGCACCAGGAATCGCCGCCCCGGCCCAGCCAGCAGTCCTCTGTGGTGCCCTTGCGAGGGATGGTTGGGTAGGTGATGCCCAGCTCCCAGTAAGTTTTCCCAGTCACGTCGATCTCCCAGTAATGGCGGCCGAAGCTGAAAGCTTGCAAGCTGATGACATTGAGGGTGGTGTCGAAGCGTCCAGGGAGGTCTGGAAGCTCCTGCCAGGTGTTTGTGTAGCTGGCACTGTCACCTTGGTGGGAGATGATGAGCTTTGGGTGGGCCGTCTCTGGATCCAGACACACCTCACTGGAATCTGGAGACACAAGTTTTAGATTTTTATGCAGAAAAGGCAACACACTGAAGAGGTCCAGTATAAGCACTATAGAAATAGGTTAACTGACAGCTCTTGATGAGTTTCTTCATTATAGGCGTCTGCGAGCGGATTAGCAGAAGCATGTTGTTGGTGAGGCTGAGTATCTGTTCGGCTTTTGCCTCGTCCAGGTTCACGCTGCTCGGGTCTGTCGTGCTCAGCAGGTCCATCACTCTGGAGGAAGAAGACAAACACCAGCATTGGCTTCACTCTTGAGCCTTTTTTGTTATTAATAATGATTTGAGTTCGTACCTGTCTTCTGTTGGCATGTTCGGCTGCTCAGCGTATGAAAAGAAAGACTGAGGAAAAGCAGAAAAATCAAGATTCAAACATTATTATTACACTTTTAATTCCCACACACGAGAATGTTAATCAGATTTGATCCATAGGGTTTTGTAACAGTTTAATCACCATTACATCAGGCGGTGTGAGGGTCTGGTCCAGTGCCAGAGTGAGTCTGGCCAGGTCCTGCTCTATATCCTGGATCAGAGAACAGTTCCTCTCCATCAGTCCATCCAGAGCGGAGACCACAGCCCGTTCCTCCATCTCCAGGTGGGACAGGGTCATCCTCAGGTCCTCGTCCAGGACGGCCTGGATCTCCTGATATTTCCTCACGATACTCTCCTTTATCGATGAGGACTTTTTCTAAGTCAGGGATATGCATTTATTAGTTTATTATACTTTCTCCCCACAGGTGTAATCATAGTGTCAGTGTTTTTGTTGCAGGATAACAAAGGTGAAAAGAAGATTCCATGTTGTGGTAAAATTTCAGGCCAGACGAGTGTGCACTCACAGTGATTTCTGATTGTCGGGCTGCCAGCTTCTTCAGTCTGTATTTCACTGCTTCTCTTTGCCTCTTTAAACCCTCCTGATGCTTTTCTAATGTCTCCTGTAGAAAGGGTTGGACACACATTCAGCACAGGTCCGTTCAACAGCAGTGAGGTGGATCTACAGTCAGGCTCTCAGGGATGAGGAGCAGCAACAGCAGCAGTTTATTATGAGACCTAATGCAGATAAGGAGGAGTTTCTCCCACAGGAGTGTAACTACCATCTTGTCTTCGGTCTTGTTTTGAAGTTTTATAAAAAGTTATATTTCCTTTATTTTGATGGTTAGGTTTCATGTCATAATACAGTGCAGAAGGATTTCACCCTCGCAAGCTGAATTTCTTTTCCATCAAAGCCATTACATCACCGGCACAGTGCAGAGTTGGGACATGTATTGTAAAAGTTGAAAATCAGTAAAGACTTTATTGTACAATCCAGGATTTACAAAGTAATTCTGTGGCCACAGTAAAAACCACAAAAATCCTACTTAGAGACACTTGGAATAAGACACATGATAACGGGGGAGCATGGGAGTAGCGACTGTACATTTTGAAGGAGAGGGGAAATAAACTATACTGTCTGTGTACTAGTACTGTCTAGGTACAGTAAAGTTTGATAAAAAATTGTGTCACTAACCTTTTTCTTATTATGTAATTATGCTTGTTTTTTTTAAAGAGGGGACCAGCCACTATTATAATACAGCCCACATACCATAATCTTAATGTGTGATTTAAAAGAACTAAAATAATAGTTGCAGATTAAACATTTATGATTAACTATGTTTTATTATTCTCTAACTTCGTTCTAGTTTTTCTCCTTATGTGACATTATTTAACTTCAATAGATGTACATTTGACAAAAGAACATTTGTTTTATATTTGTTGCCTTTTGTTATTTCTCCTCCTCTTTAAAGTGCTCAGTTGTTACTAACTCGGTAAGTATTGTATTGCATCTTACAAACATTTACACTAAAAATCACAGGATGTATTTTAATAAAGTGTCATTGTTCCACTCTAATTTCCCTTGTGGTTGATTAAGGTCAAACTGCAGCTCCCAGAAACATGCAGTGATGTATGACCTGGTACTTTGACATGTTTGATTTGAATTAAAGAGACAACTTACAACTTAATTATATTTTTGTATTTCTTTAGGAACCATTCTGGTGTTTATTTTCCTTTATTGTCACTATAAATGTTACCAGGCCTTCCACCACTGTTGACCATTTTTCCACAGCACTCTCTATTCTCACGGTCAGTTTTACATGTGCATGCATTTGATGATTCTGTGACATCACATCATGCAAGTTATAGAAGATTGATGTGTTGCAACTTTCAGCGCACATGCACTGCCAGTGGGTTTCTCAGTGGAGTAGCAGAGACCTTGCGTCAACTCTTTAAGTGCATTTGCTTATTCATAGGAAGAAGACAGGGTTGATCCAATTTTAAGAATTCTTACCTGATTTATACATTTTTCTTTTTGTAGAGAAAAAAGACACAAATTATAATACAGATTAAAGTATTTTATATGTCTTATAATGTGTCGGGAAGATACTATTAAATTGTCCTGCCATTCTTGGAGCCATTGGTCAGTTCATTTCACCGTATGTGGAAATTAAAATTGGAAAAACATTACATAAGCTTGAGGTAATAAGATGTAATCCACACCATGAGAGGTGTAAGCATTATTTTGTGCCTTCTAACAGGAGCTTCACAAAGTCAGAGTCAATTAGGATTTGATGAAATGCTAGTTGGAATATGAGAAATAAGTCTTGGTGTGTAGAGTAAACAGCTCAAGGCTACATTTACCACTACTAGCAAAACACATCGGAACCACCAACCAGAAGTTGGTTTATGTTGCATTATGGGTAACGTAGGCCCCATGTTTTGGCATGATTTCAGCTGCACTGATTTTGATGCAGACAACTATTAATCCTGGTTCTGACTGGTAGTGGTATAGTGCTTAAACTGTGGATGTTTTTACTGAGAGTTAGCTCCTTTGTAGCACTGCTAACAAAACAAGGGGATAAATAGTATTTTTTGGGGGGAATAGTACAAAACTATGCAAGACTTGGACCTGTGAGCCAAATCTTTTATCTTCTTGCATGTGAATGCATCAATCCGGGGAAGAGGTTAATATTGTTTACAACTGCATTAACACATGGAGATAAGTGGAAACAGAGAGTGATGATTTAAAGTAGCTTTTTAATTATTTCACCATGAGTTGCTTAGTTAATTTAAATAAACCGTGGCTATGTATGCTGTGGAAAATGGTCAGTTATCATGTTATCCCTGTAAGTGGAGTATGGTCTTTCAAGGCACAATCTACAATTATAGGAGTGAAAACATGTTTCTGCACCGGGGCCCCATTAGTCAGTGTTTGTATGGAGGGTCAAAAGACTCCACCATCTGATTGCTCCCTTGAAAGTCAACAAGTCCTCAGACTACCTCTCCTTTACCTCTCCCCCTGAGTCACATCACTGTGTGTTCAAATGTGGTGAAATGCAGAGAAGAAAACACAGAGGAGAACAGAGCCGGTGGTACCTTTGGTATAGCCGAGGATCATATGATTTGTGGTGATTAAAAGCTTTATTGGCTTAGATTTCAATACAACAAAATGGCAGTGTGGGTTTTTCAGTTATAAAACAGTACCTTCAAATACAGTTGCTTCTTTCATTTTGTGTTTTACCTTTTTGAATGTTACCGTATGTCGGGTATGGCAATAAAATATATTAGGATTTGTACTTCCAATACATGTAAAGGGAAAGTGTCTGGCTGTGTTTATGAGAGCCTGAGAAGAGAGACGTTTTCTTTTTGTCAGGGTCGGGTGAATGTTTTTGCATGTACAGTAGCCAGGAGGGGAAGGAGACGGATAATGTGGAGGTGCTTGGATCATTTAATTCCATGTAGATCCGGAAAAAAACAGTTGGTGGGTCAGCTGACTTCTGCTTTCCCTGGGGCTTTTATTTATTGTTTTATTAATTCAAAGACTCACTGAGCCGATTCTTGCAAACTTTGGACTAAAACAGTTTCAGCCCAAGCGAAGGAAAGCTGACACATGTTCAAGCTATACAAGCATGGACATTTTGTAATGGCGTCATGAGGTTTCTACTGTACTTACAAAGTTCCACAGGAATCAACAGCAACAAAGAGTAGGAAATAAACAAGCGAGAAAGAAAGGAGAGCAGTTCCACTCAAAGCAAAAGCAAGAAGAAAACACGAGCGCAGTCAAACCAAATAACATGAACCTATGTATCATTCACTCTCATTCTTTGTCATTTTTGAACATGGAAGAGTTTCCCATTCCTTGTTTCCTGTGCAAATCTAACTGGACAAATCATTCAGCTCGCAGTCTCAGGAAGCATCAGAGCAACAAAAAAAAAAGAGTCCATCTCATGGCTTCCTTGGTTATGTCAGGATAAAACAACACAAAAAAACAGAATAAAAGCAAAGAAACCAAAAACCTACATCTAGATTACAGTTTGTCGTGTGCTATCTGAATGAATGTACAGTATATGCATGCTGCTCTGAGTGCTAGAAGAGCTTGGCCTTCTTTTTCATGTCGTTGCGTTTCCACAGGGGAAGCCTGTCAAACTCCTGGATCTCCATTCCAAAGATGTCAAAGAACGTTTCGGGCGCTAAGTGGCGCTAGAGTTGAGAACAAAGGTGGAGAAAACAAAGGAGGGGAAGGGATGGGAGTAATTTTGGTTAGCACGGAAGCCATAAAAAGGAGGGTCACTGCAAAAATGACAAGAAGCAATGGATACTGCACATTCATCGCTACAGTTGTATTTTTGTGCCACATGCTTTTTACACAAAAGCAGAGAAATCCAGTATCCAGTGTCATGTGGAAAAAACTAATACCTCCAGTCTGGTTCTGTCCACATCCCTGGGCAGTTTAGCTCTCCCTCTACTGGTTATCAAGAGCATTTCATAGGGGTACACCTTCAGAAGGAGACACTCGTCAGTGAACAGGTCAAACCTACAAGCTGGAGTCAAGCTGCAAAAACTTTACAAATCATTTCTTATTAATCCCAACTATAGAATTTGGAGACTTTAGTTAATCTGACAGTGACGAAGGGAACACTGAGTGGGAGAACAGGTATGTGACAGGAGGCTGACTGGGAGTGAGAGCTGGATTTTGTTGTAGGTTGTCAGGGAAATGCGGGGTCTTATGGTGTGGACACTTTTTTATTGTGTAGAAACGTGCAAAAGATTAGGTAAGGGCAAAAAAACGAGATATGTAACAGTCTGTATTTTTTATGCAAACTAAAACAAGAACCAACATCAGTTTTGTAAACTCAGCAAATCCACTTAGGAATGATTGACCTGGTGCATTTTCTACATTTCTAAATAGCTTATCCCATCCGTACAAGAATAAATTAGAGTTAGCATTTTGGTGGAAATGCTCAGTAATAAGCAAGTAGAAGTTCTTCAAGGCCTCTGACCAACTCATATCCACACAGTTTTGTGTACACTCCCTTATATACTACACAGTATATAGTGATATGAGTTGTTCAGGTGACAATCTAGGCGTTGGATTCTCCACTGTATGCTGCATACAGTATCCAGCCACTGTAAGTCAAAGCTATGTGCAGATGAGCATGGAGAAGCCAGCATGCTATAAGCGCTGCAGAGTGACTCGGCAGCTCCTGAAGCAGCATGCTCAATCAGGAACCCAGCTAATGTGAGCCTTTCAATTCCAGTAAAAAGAAATCAGTTTTTAATTATCTCCCTATTTCTTCCCCGAACGTCCTATCGCTACGAGGGCAAATCCAACTGGCTGATTATTATATTTCACTCTGTTCGTTTGGATTAATCTTTTTCTCTTTGTCAAATTGTCAAGACTTTCTCTAAAAGAGCTGTGAATATATCATTATTTTCAAGTTAAAAGGGCACTTTTTAATCAGCGATATAATGAAAATGTCCAACATGTTTTTTGTTTGAATTACAATGCTGTTATCAGTACAAAAAGAAGAAGATACTTGCTTTTGGTTCCAACATATTAGGCATAGATACTCCCCTGTCCATCCTTGCAAGTGCTGCACGGCCATCCTTAATGTGCTAAAGAATAGAACATACACAAATGTAATATAGTGGAAGGGGGCTGCAGAGTTAATGGCATGAATATGTCCACTAATGACAGTAGGCACAGTTTTTAGTGGATGGAGCAAGTAGCTTTGATGCTATTTTATGAGTTAATTAAAGATGGGCAGTCGTTAAAATGTTTTCTGAATGTCTCTGTAGTTTTTTTTTTCTCTATATATGGTTTGAAATGTGACATTTAGCTTGAGTCATAACACTGGATAACAAACCACAGAACAAGACGTGAGGCGATGGTTGTACATTGCATTTACAGTTCACTGGTTCAGCTACTGGGCAGTGCTTGTTTTGGGCACTTGTAAATCACTGCACCGCAAACCCCGTAGATGACAATTTATCAAACAGTGACGCAAGCAAGTAGCAGGAGTTGCCTGTGTGCATTCAGGGCAAAGTATCTCTTGCAACCCAGGAGCAAGCAAATATATGATGCAAGGGGAGGAAGCATGCCATGTGAGAAAGCAGATGAGAGACATACCTGAAACTCTGCAGGACAAAATGGGACAGAAAATGAGACTCACAGTTAATGGTTTTGCTTTCAAATCCCCCCCCCCCCTTCTGCTATCCCTGACTATACATTGTGTTAATAATTATAAAGTATTTTTTATATTTCAAAATGCACGTCCATTTATTATGAACACAGCCATATCTGAGTACTGATGCTGAATAGCTCTGGTGAAATTGGCAAGAGATTTGCTTGGTGGCCATGTTTGGGTAGTGAGCTCTCACCTCGGCCTCCCCCATACATGTCGCTGTAGCTGCTGTACTGGGTGAAGTCCGTGGACTGGGGCTGCCGAAGCACAGGGAGAAATACACAATCAACACAGACTTGTGGACATTTGGTTGATGAAGAACAGAATGATATTTAAAGAGAATTCAGGTATTTCTCAACCTGGGTATTTTAGGTCCTTAACCTGGCATTTTTCAACCCTATGTTGATAAATGTGAGTATGTAAATGAATGGTTACTAGTTCTGGAATCGCTCCATTAGACTGCCTCTGCCTACAATGTAAACTTGTGGGACAACTACGACATCCAACAAAATGTCCACTCAAATTTATTTATTCACGAATAAAATCATGAAATTGTTATTCCGGGTCTTTGCTAAGATTAAAAACATAATTACACGTATCTCGGTCAATGAGAGGACTCATTGTCCCTCATCTGCTTGTTGCCTCTCCCCTTGTTTGCTCTTCATTTTGTGGGAGCTCTCCGTTCGTATACCCCGGTTTCAAAAAGGTAGCGACGACCAAGGAAGACAAAGCTTCATCCACATTGTCCACATCAGAAAATGATGCATCTATCATAGTTTTTCTAAGTAAAGTCCAAACTTCTCTCTCTAACTCTTACTCACGTTGCCGCCTCCATCTTCCTGCAACAACCCAAGTCTTAGCGAGACTTTCCATTGAGCGAAACGTGTGTAATGTTGCAAGACTCAATGTAGCAAAGACCCATAATAACAATTTGAGACTTTAATTGGTGTTAAAGTTTTTTTCAGTGGACATTTCATGGACTGTCCCAGTTGCCCCATAAGATCACATTGTAGCCACTGCCGTCGTGTCACGGCTGCTGGCAAAGATGAACAACTGGACTGATTTCAACAGTTTTTGTAAGTACCATTAATTTACACAACCACATATATAAACACAGGGACAATGTTAAAAAAATCTGTAATTCTCCTTTAAATTTCATAACAGTCTATAAAAAATGGACAGAATTTGTGGTTCTGGCACTATGGCAAAGAAATAGTGAAATTAAAAAACAATTTCTATTAAATATCAACGTTTTTTAATTACTTCATGTGTGTTTTCCATAAACAGTAGCAATCTTGTTGAATGTGAATATAGAGTATATCATATGAGTGTATTGTAAATCTGAGTGAGGTCTCACCCGGTGTAGCCCATTCCTTCCATAGCCCGGCAAAGAGTTAGTTTTTGTTGGTGAAGTTGGATCTGAAACATAAACATTGTTGAAATTGATGTTGATCCAATGAGGCACATAAACATTTACAGCAAATTAATTTTGTTATAAATTTGCTATTCAATGATCCAGACCAGACATCTCAAAATAGGATGTAAACACGTAGGTGCACAGTTCCTGTGTTCCTGTACATTGCTGACAACTCAGGAGCGTATCAGCTGATGAAGCTGCTTCGTACCTGCGTCACAGTTGCTCTGTTTAGGGTCGTAGCGCTGAGCGGAGAGACTACGTGCGTGACGCTCCCTGATCTGTTCTTTTTCCTTCTCCTCCTTCAGAATGAGCTTTCCTAAACCGGACTGAATCTAAACAGACACACACATGCGTTTGATTAATTTTCAGTTCATACACACATAAGCATCAGTCTATAAAATAAACATTAAGAGTACAAAGCATGCATTCATCTCAGTTACATGATATCCAAATATGCACTACCACTCGTACATATAGTTTCCAGAAGGTTTATGATTCATTTGGAATATACTGCAACTACAATAATAAGCTTTGGTTGCTGTTTTATTACTGACCTTGGTGAGATGTTCCTCCTGGAGCTGCTTTCTTTTCAAGGCCTCTTCTTCCTCGTCTTCTCTGGATCGTGGCCTCCCTTCTGAACCTATGGGTGCTGTACACAAGCCCAGAAAGTTACAGACAACACATACACACACACACACAGACACACACACACACATCTCTCTAGTGTTAAACCATGCGTCAAATGTACTTGTGTAGTACAAAAAGAATAAAATGCTTCATTGACAGATCAAATTTAGAGAATGACAGAAAGCTTCAGCTGCTTCATTGGGCTCTATAGAGCAGTGAGGAACACACACAGCAGGTGGACGATAGAACACAAATGTGAGACAGAGTTGACGAGACAGACAAACATAAGGACTTATTGGAATATTTGGCTGCACTGACATGACGGATGTTTAAACTCCATAGGTCATGTCGACATTCTACCGGATGTCAAATACACAGAACAGCACAATGTAAGACAGACACACAAAGGTCAGTTTGAAGTCCGTCTCAGTTATCTCTGTCCTAGTCATTTGTGGCACTGTTGCGTACAGCTAGAGCACCTGTCATGAGCAGCAGGTGAGCATAGAGTAGGGGAGCTGATGCTACCTCAAGCAGAAAATGATATGGCTGCAACAGAAACCAAACAACACGACCGCTTTAGTGCAAGCAAAACTGAAAAGCAGGTTACGGTGACGCCTGAGAGAAGCAGGGATGCATTTAAGCTTTCGGGGGGGCAGCTGGAACAAGGAGAGCTAGGTGTCTGTTGAACCGCTGCAAGCATCGGGAGCTTACTGTACCTAACACAGTGAGAGAGTAGGGCCAACGGACGCCCTCACTCCGCGAGCTGTCATCCAGAGAGGGAGCATGGGCCGCGGGGAAGGTGGCGGATCTGATGATGTCATCAGCCGACTTGCTTTCAAGGGCTACGGCAGCTGTATCTATAGGTTGGTAATCATGGGAACTGAACTATCAGTGTCAGTGATCACAGTGTCAAACCAGCAGTTAACATCAGAGAACAATCTTAGTCTTGGTTCATCTGGGTTTCAAAGAAAAGGCTTCTACACTGTAAAACACGTCTTTCCTAACAAGTCACTGGATATTAGATAGAGCCCTAAACTCGAATGTTCTCAAACAAATGGTTAAGAACTGTCTTTGGGTGAGAGTCAGTGTGGTTTTAAGGATGTTTTTGCTGACATCAGGTCATACCCTAGCTGCCGTATATTCTACACAAGTAAAATCTTCTCACGCCGTTACCATGTTTTTTCAAATCCAGCTATAAACAACTCCTGATGAAACGTAGATTTTAGAAGAAATATCAGATGTGCTGCTGAAGCCTTTCTTGCAGTGGCGTGTCATAAGCACGGCAAACAGCTCTTCACGAGTTAAGGCTAAAAATAGGCACAAATTAGAATGATACTAAAGTGGAAGCGATATCTCTCCTTACATCTCAGAACAGCCCTCCCATAAAGGTAATTATATTTTCTGTGTGCATTCATCTTGTAATTAAACGCCTGCTTAGCTGCAGGTTAACAATCGGCTGTTGCCTCTTATCAGTTCTGTTAATTTTGTAGACATGGTTGCATCACCTTTGACAAAGGCTACAGGTCAAGCAGAGCAGGAAGCAGAGCCCCTGACAGGTGACTGGAGATAGTGTTCTTGTGAGTGTTCTTATGAGATTTCACGAATTATTACACACATGTGCAAAAGCACAGATTTATCATTGAATATTGGTGTAAGTTGTCGTACTGCCCTGGCTAGTCTACCTCACATTATACTGTCAGATAACCTGCTGTGTCGAGACATTGTTTTATTACACTACCTTGATGTTTCCTGTATATTCGGTTTACATATTTACAGTTATCAATGTAAAGTAACATACATGTCTTTTCAGTTCTCATATTATTGCCAGGTGTCACATCTGTAGTAAGTTTCACACATGGTACTGAGGCAGGAAAATACAGGATTCATTGTTGTCACTGGGTTGTTTCATTGCTTGTTATATAGTTAACATTTTGAAGGGATAATAGTCCTTCTTCAGTCAGAGAGGTGAAGATGTCCAGGCAGACAAGACATACTACGAGACACACTTTAAGCAACGGATAGACAGGCAGCAAGAAATCATGAGACAGGACAGACACTGAGAGATTAACTACTTGAAGAAGTGTGTTGTCTGGTCCATTTATCTCGGTCGGCTGCTTTTGGGGGGAAGGATGCTGGAGTGGAATGGTTTGACTGATAGTTTGGCCTGATTATCAGATGCTTGGGGTCGAATGCAGCCCATCTTTAATTTTACAGAGATTTCGAAAAATGTTCTGCTTTACTACATTTCAAACAACAAGATAATAACACCCAACCCAAGGGACTTAAGCAAAAGTTACATTATCTCGTTTTAACAAAGGGCTTGTTGGGACATTACTCCTGTGACTTGTTGAGATGGACAGAGTGCAGTGTAAAACAAGCTCCAGGTCAGACAGAGGAGGAGTGGAGACAGACTTCAAACAGTGCTCACACACTGACACGGGGGTGACTGCATGGTTAAATGAAAACACAGTTTCAGGTGATTAACAAAAGCACGTTCACTTAAGAACCAAAATCTATCACCAAGTGGTTCCCAAAGTTGGTTTTCTGAGGTTCCCCCACAGGTCTGTCAGATAGCCACAAACCCCTCCACGCTCACAATGTACAGTACTACCAAATATATTTTCATATGAAACTGTTTACACCTTTTATCCATTACTTTCAACTATTTCCAAGATTTATCCATCAATTATTGCAAACAATTTGAAACATTTATCCTTTACTTTTAGCTTCTTGTTTTTTTTTTTAACCCTAGTGGGGAATCACATCACCAGGAGTATGACTCTGGAGTAGGGCTCAGAGACAGACATTTTTCTTTTCAGTTGTTACAGATACAATATATACTATGAATTTAAATAATAATAAGGAAAGTTACCATGTTGTTTGTAAATGGGTGGTTTTCTGTAGATGTTGATCCCCTGATCTGAAAACATTAACATATAAACAGAAAAGACATTTAGTGATTATACAGAGTGTAGCTATATTAAAAAATGTAAAGCAAACCATGATGCATTGGGATTACATTAACTGGCACCCTCTCCTTGTGATAGAGCTGTATAGTCGTGACAGTAAAGGGGGGGAAGCAATCCCAAACAAAGTATAATGAGAGAGACAGAGAGAGAGAGAGAGAGAGAGAGAGAGAGAGAGAGAGAGAGAGAGAGAGAGAGAGAGAGAGAGACAGACAGACAGACAGACAGACAGACAGACAGACAGACAGACAGACAGACAGACAGACAGACAGACAGACAGACAGACAGACAGACAGACAGACAGACAGACAGACAGACAGACAGACAGACAGACAGACAGACAGACAGACAGACAGACAGACAGACAGACAGACAGACAGACAGACAGACAGACAGACAGACAGACAGACAGACAGACAGACAGACAGACAGACAGACAGACAGACAGACAGACAGACAGACAGAGAGACAGAGAGATAGATAGACAGAGAGATAGATAGATAGATAGATAGATAGATAGATAGATAGATAGATAGATAGATAGATAGATAGATAGATAGATAGATAGATAGATAGATAGATAGATAGATAGATAGATAGATAGATAGATAGATAGATAGATAGATAGATAGATAGATAGATAGATAGATAGATAGATAGATAGATAGATAGATAGATAGACAGACAGACAGACAGACAGACAGACAGACAGACAGACAGACAGACAGACAGACAGACAGACAGACAGACAGACAGACAGACAGACAGATATATAGATAGATAGATAGATAGATAGATAGATAGATAGATAGATAGATAGATAGATAGATAGATAGATAGATAGATAGATAGATAGATAGATAGATAGATAGATAGATAGATAGATAGATAGATAGATAGATAGATAGATAGATAGATAGATAGATAGATAGATAGATAGATAGATAGATAGATAGATAGATAGATAGATAGATAGATAGATAGATAGATAGATAGATAGATAGATAGATAGATAGATAGATAGACAGATAGAGGGGGAGAGCAGTGACAGGGTGCGCTCCAGCTCCTACCTGGGAGGTGGAAATGTTTAGGGGTCAGAGAGAGAGGCGGAGTGATCGGCCGGCTGTCGGGCCTGAGCGGGAGTGGGGAGCTCCGGCCACTTGGCGGGTCAGTGCCTCCAGTGAGAACAACCAAGAACAGAACATAAGCAGGCGGGATAATAGAGGGGAACCACAGTATGAACGTTGCAACACACAGGGACCAACGGGACCAGCCGACGTCACTTTGAGCGGATGGGAGACAGAATTCTGGTTGGTTCTGATAAATGCAGCTAATGGAGCTGAGCTCTATGTGGAGGATGGAGGTAGGAGAGCGGATCAATGCGGCAGAGTTTTAAATAGCCAGATTAAATGCTTTGGAAGATGTGTTATTAGCCATGAAGTATAAAGTCGGTTCAGCTGTTGTATAATATGAGTTCACAGTTGAATAAAAGTTAAGAAATGAATATTTCCAAGCATGCAAAGTAAAATTTATATTACAAAACCTGACGTTTTTATCTATGCCTTAGAATTTAGAGTCGGGATTCAGAAAATGCACCAAAAAAAGGCTTCCAACATCCAACATTCAGGGAAGTGTCAGCTTGGATTTTGGATTTGGATTATTCTCTTGTGTGCATGCAAAGCCTCAAACAGAAACACAGCGACTGTCTTTAGCGTTGTCAGAGGTGAAGTGAGTGCCTTGGGTGGATGGGTTTACCAATGACATGGGTTTGACCAGTTCTAGTGAAATGAAAAAATGAGGATGATCCAGAGCAGCCGATGGGGCATAGAGGGGGAGGTGGCATCCGGGGTGATGATGGAGATGACATTTGTGCCTTGAGGGGTGGGTGGCAAAGAGTTGAGTGGGGCCCTTACCTTGGCTATGGGGGAGGAAGTGGTGTCTGAAAGGGGAGGTGGGGCGGGAGTCACTATTTCTGGAGCCCACACTGTTACTGCACAGGGAGGAGCAGAGCTTCTGCATGCCTGTCAGAGCCTCTGCAGTGAGGGAGTGACAGGGGGACAAAGCCCCAGGAGCAGGCAGCAGAGGGGGACGATGTGGGGGAGGAGATAGAGGGTGAGAAGGTGAGGGAAGATATGCGGGATCAAATGTCGAAAAAAAGGAAATAAAAGACACGCAGTGAGTGAGAGTTAAGGTGTATTCAAGATGTGCAGTGAGAAACAATAATATTTTAAACGAAAATAATCGTAAACTGAGAAAAAGATGTGTTCTGAAAAGTGCAAATTGACTTTAAGGTTTTTATTCTGCGAAAGGAGGGATTGTTCATCAAGTGAAACTAAAGTAGAGAAAAAGAAATTCAACAGCATAACTACCCAAAGTCAATTTTGATGAAATTCTCTTTTAAAGTGGTAAATAGCTCAGAAGGAGGTGGAGGTAAAGAGTCAGTGAACTCTGCTCCATCTACTCTAACCCTAACTATCATCTACCTAAGATCTCATAAAGACACTGTAACATTATACATGGACACACACACACACAAACACACACACACACACACACACACACACACACACACACACACACACACCCACACACACACACACACACACACACACACTAACCTTAACTTTAACCTAAGCCTAACATCAACCATCAACCATCAACCATCAACCATCAACCATCAACCATCAACAATCAACCATTAACCTTAACCATAACATAAACTTAACTTAACTTAACCTCAATATCTTTTTCTTTGATAATTTACATATATCCTAACCCCATAAGGAATACAAGTCTCCATAATGTGACAATGTAAACAGATTTAGGTCCCCACAGAATAAGTAATACCTGGACCACACACATACACACACACACTGCATACACACAAGTACTCACCTGGCCTGTGAAAATGCTGCGGTGACCGTGACAAGGTTGGGGTGTAACCATGGCGATTATAAACTGGTGATCCTATGGAGCCCTGACTTGTTGACCTTTGGAGGATACGTTCCCTCCTGTCGTAGGAGCCCTGACACACACACACACACACACACACACACAAACAGGTTATTACATTATACATGGTATTTCTGCCTGCATTTAGGGGACAGGAAATTTGACAAAATGATGCTCACCTCAGGAGGTGGGGTTGGCGACATGTTCCTTGAGAACTAGAAAGAATCAAACAAGTCTGAATTACAGCTTTGTCAGTTAATCTAGATGCTGTTCGACTGCTCCAAACAGCCACACCTGAATATCGTAGCGTTAGCAGCAGGCTACAAAAACACCTCTCTGTCTGACGGAGTATGACTTATCTGCTGACCTTCCACATTTTTTGCTTCTACAAGGCACCTGGCCTCCTTTTTATGTGACGCACACCTTGCACGCTGTTATTTCCTCTTTGCAATTTAGGGTCATTCGTCATCATTAGCACAAGATGACGTATCTTACCTTGTCATCGGGCAGCGGGGAGCGTTCCCTCCTGGCAGTGTGGAGCTGTGAGGGAGACAGAAGGTTAGTACTGTGTAAAAACTTGTTTAGAAATATCACACAATCTGTAAAGACTACCGTGTGTTCATTTATCTCTCTAGGGAGAGGAAGGGCAGGTCAGGGCCAACAGATGATCATTTGAAGAGTGATTCTCTTTATGCACAGTTCTGTGTGTGCATGAAGTGAGAGTGCATGCAGGAAAGAAAGCATGCGGCCTGTGTGTTTACCTCTCCCACACTCTCTCGTCTCTCCTCTCGCTCATCCAGGGAGGTGCTGTACATAGGCTCATAGGTAATAAGATCAGGACGCTCAATGTCATAAATGGCTTTGACTTTTGGAATAGCAGCTAGGTCTCTGTAATCAAGGATCTCATTGTCTACTTTTGCCTAGGGAGACAAATAAAGACAAGTACACACACACACACACATACACACAGACAAGAGTAAAGGGAGATTACTACAGCGTACAGTGAACACATTGAACAAGGTGCAACTGTTATAACAATACGGATGAGTTTATTTCTGGAGAGACAGAGCAGCTAAGCGTAGTTCTGTGTCATATCTTACATAGATCGTGTGACCCGGTGAGCCAGGTATGCTTGAACCAGGTCTGGAACAAATGCTCTCAGATGACGACCTCGTAGGCTGTAAGAGAAAGAAAACACAAGTGGCTATTAGTCAAACGGCGTCTGTCTGTCTGTCTGTCAGGCCGTCGGTCCCCCATGATATGCGGCCCCCTGCCATCTGCACATCAACCTGAGATTATCACCCTAAACACATGTCATTACACCGTTTGGCCTTAACACTACATGAGCGATGAGAGGGAACGATATTTATGTTTCATGAATTGCATGAAGTACCCCTGAAAAACCACCATGTCATCTCATGATTGGGTCATTCATTTGCAAATTTGCAAAGTGAATGAGACTGTAGTGCTGTGATTGTATGCTCTAAAGAACCCCATGCCTGCTGATGGGAGATGGAGAGTTTGGATGGCAGCAGCAGACCTGAATGTGGAGTAATTAAATTAGATTTTCACCTAATGGTTTAAATGGGCATTTTAGAAAAAGGCAAATTAGTCGAGTCTGCTCCTTCAAATGTTTCTTTGCTTCATGCACCTCTGATATGAGCACATGTTAAAAGACAAGACTGAATGGCTCCGTATGACACCCAGAGGAGGGCACTGCCGGCTGTCTCCAGCAGATGGCAGCATACAGTGCATCGTGTCATATGTACAGTATATGGTGAAGGAACACAGGATGATGCCATCTCATAGCCAATAGCGAATACAGTACCTGCCTTTCTGTTTTTTGGAGGAATAAGAGGGACGGAGGCAATAGCTGTGAAGGAAGGGAGAGGGGGGGTACACAGGACATCACACAGGGGTTGTGCCGATTTAGCCTGACTCACAGTTTACACACGTACATTAAAGCCAACATGTCCACATGTAAGTATGCACATGAACAAGTATTTAACACACACACACACACAGGCAATGGCACACACTCACACAATACCACCTGAATAGTCAAATGCCACAGTGGGATAAGGTTTAGCAGTACAGGAGGAGTGGTGCACTATCCCGTGTTAAATATTCAGTCACATGAGCAGAAAGGGACTTTCAGTCAGGACAAAGTCAAGGACAATGGAGTCAGGAACAGACAAATTCCTACCCGCTCCCTGTGTCTCTCCTCTGTTCTGGTCGTGTTCTTGCAGCCGGGATGCCAAACTGTGGATCCTGAGGAGGAGGAAAGAAAGTATTTAGAACAACAGATACACATGGAAATAAAGAGTATTCACAAGACTGAAATGTGTAATGTATTTCCACATATGAAGAAATGTGATTCACTCATTCTGTGACACACTGTCAGCACTAGGTGTGCGGAAAATGCAACAATTTGGTCACAGACATTGATCAGATCGAGAATCATACTCACAATAAGAAACAACATTGTTCTTATTCTCTAATGTACCCACAGACTGTAGCAGCCAATTAAAAATGAGTGAAATTACACATTTGGGACTATTACACCATCAGTGCTTAAAATAAAATTTATATCTATTAGAGCCAGACAGATATATTGGTTGTCCTATAAAATGTGGCCTACATGAGCCTTTACACAGTGTTTTGTTGGCCTAAATAAAAACTTGAATTTTACACAATAAACAATACAGAAAAGATGTGCATTCATGTTTATATAGGCCACGTAAAAATAATCAAGGTCTACATATCTACGCGTGGTTTCTTTTCATTTATAATTAATATAATGTATCAAACTATACCATACAATAAAGTATAATAACATTTATGGTAAACTGGTAAAAGTCTCAGGTACATTTCTTTGTCATTAAGGGTTTGAACATCTAAGGAATAATGGTCCTTTTACTTTACAGCCCTAAATAATCGATTTCTGTAGTGCTCTAATATCTATTATATCATTTTCCATTTTTATGGATCTTAAGATTGCTTGTCGTAAGGATAAGTTTTATATCATTGACTTTCTGCCTATTGCCTAACCTCAACCTCATTTTGTTCCAAAGTACTTTATTTGACCATTTAAAAGAAACGAGTGTTGGCATAGAAATGCTGAAGATTCCACATAACGTCCAAGGGAGGGGTCACTTAGGGGTGTGAGTAGGATATGAATCATATGCTATGGTTTTTGCAGTGGCCAAATCTTAATGCTGATCAAAAACGTTCAGAAAATTTTTTCTCTGAGTTCTCTCTGAAACCATTCAAAAACAACGCAAGTGGGAAGATCTTTCAGAGGAATGGTGATGGTGGAAGTTCAGAAACTTTAAGGAGGATTAATTTAACGCTGCTCTGTCACTGTGTTTTAATTGAATCGACTACTTGGATTAAATTAAAGATTAATTCAACTCAGAACAACAAAATAAATGATAACAATTCTCTTTCATTTTGATTGCCAATCTACATATATTTACTTGTTGCTTGATGTTTTGCCTCAATGATAAGTGCCTAGAAGTGTGCGGCTCATTCTGATTGGTCGGGACATTTCTAGGCATTTTGCTACTATGATAAGTGCCTAGAAGTGTCCCAAGCATTGCACTTCCATAACCACTACTGTGGGACATTTCTAGGCATTTTGATGTAATGATTAGTTCCTACAAGTGTCCCAAGTATTGCAGATCCATATTGCACATCTAATCCCTTTGTCAATGGATTTCATACTCCTGAGCTTTACTTAACCTCTGGACGAGCTTCAGTTTCAGCTCAGACACGCAGTATCTTGTTTTCCTGTGACATTATGGACACAGGTTGGTTAGCTCACCTTGCAGATACATCTCCTCTCCCTCTGTGAACATCTGGTTGCACCTGCTGCATCTCGCACAGCTGGGGTGGTAGTGCTTGTCTCCTGCCTGGAAGACACAAAAGAGCACAAAGCAGACTTGACATCGCAGGAAATTGACGATCAGTGACGTCTGCAGTCGATTGAGCAAGGCAGAGGTGCAACTCCTTGGAAATAAACCCAGTACCCCACCTGCTCTCAGCTCTCTCATCTTTCCTCTGTCACAACTCTGCTGGTGCAATGCTGTGTTTCATCAGATCCTGTGTTCTGGTAACGGCTCTCTGTTACTTCAAAGTGAACTCAAGACCAAGCTTTTCAGTCTGGTTTTCAATTTGTTTATTTCCAGTTTATAATTTAAAAAATTTTCATACATGTTCCCTTTTTTATTAGTGCTCTATTAAGCCTTTACTGTGTCTGCGCGCGCACCTGTGTCTGGAAATAGTTCATGAGTTCAGTAGTTCATAAATGAGGATCCATGAGGATATATTGTATAATGTATTCCTGTTAGTTAATCTTACTGTACACAAACTGGTAGGACAGTGTTTATTGAATACGACCACCATGACATCGGCCAGTCTGACACAGTCAAGCTGCTTTCAAGCATCTGAGTGTTCCTCTTTATGATAGCCTGCATAATGCAATCCAGTAAAACGATCTAACGGCAACAGAGGCTCAATTCCCACCGATGTGGTAATTTGCATGCAGAGTGACCCATTATAAACGCCTGTGTGACTTTGACCGGCGGATGATAGATACCCAAATTAAACTTTGCCTGCTCTATAACAACCCTCAGTAACAGGAAAGTGGCCTCTCAGAGATACGGAGCCAGAAAATAATATTTGCATTTGACCTTTTACTGTATGAAAAAAAATGCATCTATAGAATGGCTATAGCGAGAACTTCACAACCCCTCCTAACCAATACTACTATCACGCACGCTTTAAAACTGGATTCCCCTCTCAGGGATAATAAATGGTACTTCTGCTACATGTGTAGTATGCCATTAAATGCAGTCTCTATTTCTCTCTGCCTTCAATAATTACCCCTGCATTTATGAGCCATTCACATCGCACTCCCAAGGGAAGCAGACAGTATGTTAACCTACCGATGGCCACATAGTATTTGACATGGGTCTTGGGTCTGTGATTAGACTATTAGACAGGCTGCTCGGGCTTTGGCCCCACTGATCCATTGGCAGCAGTACGGCGGTGAGATGCCGAGACCTCTGCCTATTGTCATAAAGGCCTGCCTTAGTGCTGGATTACTGTAAGCCAGGCTGGCTGGTGAGCAGTGACATTTTCATACCACTAAATGACACATAACTCAGTGTCTGATTGGATCACCGTCCGCAGAACAGACAGGCCAGCGCTTGTTCAAGAGTCGAGTGAAGCGAGACAGAGCGACGGGCAGGACTGTTGAAGACGTTTACATAAACTCCGCAAAGACAACGTTCATAACCTTCAACAAGAGTTTCGTAACAGCGACACAAAACACAGTGTGTTAATGAATAATGAGCACTTCAGATCCCATTTGGTGTTTTATGTAATATTCATATAATCTGTGGCAAAGCCTGCTTGTTTGAGTGTGTGCATGCATGTTTATTTAGGCAGGGTTGGAGAGTCCTATAAAAAATCTGCTTTGAATTAATCTTTTAGTTGAATACAGTCATGTCAAGAGTCTCTCTGGCTCGGTGCTGTAGAGATTACCCCAGAGATTATCAAACTGCGTTTCACAATTTCCCTCCAATGCAACATCCTCTGTCTGTACAGAAAGCAGAATGTTGATGGTACAACTGTCAAAAATGTTGAACATATTTCTATGCACGATATAAAAAATCCACATTCTAATATTTTATATTCTGTAATTTTATTTCTAAAATAAACAATTCAGATTGTTTGTGCCCATAGAATTCTTACTTACCTTCAGGCAGCATTGATGTGAATCCAGGACAGTTGCAATATTAATAGTGTGTTTTATAAATTCCACATCAGATATTCAGCTGCTCAGAGTCACATCTGTCTGCACTACGCAACCAATGACACGGTGACAGTTCATAAATGCTATGTGTGTGATATCTGTGTCTCACCTCCAGCACTTTCCCTGTGATGAACTGATGACACGCCTCACACTGAACTCCAAAATGGATCTGGTAATCCTTCTCACAGTAGGGGGCGCCGTCCCTGGGTGACGAGAGACAAATGAAATCTCATAGTCTAGTCAGCCTTAAGTAGACTGTGAATAAGATGCATGTGAGCTACTTACTTGCTGATGTACTCCCCGGTGAGCACTTTGTTGCAGGCCTTACACTTAAAGCAGCCCAGATGCCACTGTCTGTCCAGCGCCAGGAGGGCCTGTCCGTTCTTAATGTCTCGACCACATCCTGCACAATCTGTAAAGCAAAAGTGCTGTCGCTTAAAAACACATACATGCACAGAGACTGAACCAATCCTCGCTTCAGTGTGTAGAAGTTAGTGGAATCGAATGGTGAAGTTTCCTGTTCCAGCTGAATACCCCTCCCCTTCCAAACATGAAAGAGAACCTGTGGTAGCCTCCAGTTGTCATAGAAACTCAAAAGGTGTTTTGTTTGTCCATAGAGAGGACCCACTCCCATTATAAATATTAAGTATTTAAATATAAAGAAGCCATTCTAGGGTAAAGCAAACAATCGGTACAATTAAGGTGATTACACACTACTGATTATTTAATATTCAATGTCTGCCAATAGATCCCTTTCACCTAAATATTACACACTGGATCCTTAAATGTTCCTGTCATGTAAAAATACGACTTTAATCAGGCTTACAATTACAAATATAGGTGGAAGTTACAGTATGCCTGAAGTGAGAGAATGTTGTCAGTTCTGACCCAAGACACTAGATGGTGATAGAGGGCAACCAGCAATGTTTTGACAGCTGCCTCTTGCTATCCTCCACATCTCTTTTAGCAAAGGCTCTAAAAGCTCCATCCATGGCCAAGTATGTTCCCGCGGCTCTAAAAGTACAAGAGGCCGGTTTCTGAACGAATAATCTTCTCGTCATTTCTCCTTTAATGAAGAGCATGAAAGCAACGAAGAGCCCACCGCAACCACAGGGGACAATAACTGTGTGAGGCATAACGAGGCTGCGGTGATGACGTGAGGAGAATCAGCATGCCTTATTTATAGGTGACCTTGTCTAAAAGCTCTTCAAACACCAACAGAGAGACCAGTGGGGCTGGGACAGAGAGAGGGGTAGACAGCAGGAGAGGGTGAATTAAAGAACAGGAAGAGGAAGAGAGGGAGAATGAGAGGAGCGGAAATGCACGGCCATGCATTATTTAGCAAGGCCTGTCTTGCTGTTATTCATAAAAGAACGTTGGCTGGCCGAACAGGGGGATGCGTTCACGGAGAAGAGGAGAATGAAGGTGAAGGAACTCCCAAAGGAAACTCCTCCAGCATTCATGTCTTCAAGCTCTCTCGGTTACAGGGGAGCTCCTCATCCTCACAAACAACGTTCTGCTCCTGTAGTGCAGCACTGTCGAGTGGTACCAGCTACAGAGAAGTATACTTTCTTAACCGACTCACAGCTTACAGGCTGCTGGGCACAGGAGGAAATACTGTAGCTATACAATGTTTTAGTTTAAAGTTACCAAAATCTTCCCACCAGCACCTCCAAAGCTCACTATAGCACTTTGTATCTTGTTTGTTAAAGCTGTACAAAACCAAAAGGTGTGAAGGTTTTGTGAGACACACAGACACGAGAGTGACGTCAATCTTCCCAGCTATCTCTCGTAGAGAATCAAATCAAGTTTAAAATGATTCCCTCACAGGTTAAAGGTTGAAAAAGTAAACATTGGGCACATGTTTTAAACTCAAGAAAAGTATTTTTTTGATTTATACACATTTCCTCAAAATTCGGCCAGACATATATGGTACCTTTGAACACTTCACAGAAATTTTTGACAAAGCTTAATGTTTTAAACAACTTGTTTCAACTTGACAGCCAAAGTCAAATTGTCCTTATTGTCGCCTTGTAGCTTCCTGCACTATAGGTGAACCTGTCTTCTCCATTTTAGTGGAAGGGACAGGAACCAAAATAAAATGTCGAAGTAAACGTCAAGTCAATTTAAATAATAAAGAAATAAACTAGTTATTTGATCCAATGAAAATGGGCTGAATCGTCATGATTGACAGCTGAGACTGACTGTTTGTGCTCAGTTGAATTTATACTATTAATTCTTTGAGCAAAAGGCCAAATCAAATCGGATTATATTTGTATAGCCCAAGTTCAAATCAAAGTTTGTCTCATGCGGCTTTACCCATCAAGTGTAAGGATAAACAACAGAAAAAACCCTATTAGGATTACAAATGTGGAACTGACGTCAAATGCAAAAAAGCAAACATTTCTACGCTTTAGTTATTTTTGTTAAACATTTCCGATTTCTTCAATTAACATTCACCTAGAATCGTACTGGAAACTTTCATGCAACCATCAAGTGAATGTAAATGCCTTCATGTGCGGCATCCTGTGAGCATGTGTGTGTATTAGGAAACTCAATCTGCCACTTACTGCTGGAGCCAAGGATGTCCTTTGGTCCTGGAGACATGGGCTCGACACAGTACTGACACAGACAGTCCTTCCCATTAAAGGTCACCCTGTCCCCAGCAGGGAATGGTCGCCTGCAAACAGGATTACATCAACAACTGGTCAACAAGACATGAGCTATGGCCCTGTGGTAAGTGTAAGAGAGTGTTAAGATGTGTCTTGCAGGTTGTCTGATGGGGCTGATGGTGACAGGACTCAATGATGTGAACGTGTGTTAACACTGTCTGCCTGAGGGAAACATACAGTGAGATGACTCACAGCGTGGTACTGTACAGTCTACCGAAGTTCCCACTGTCTTTGACCTACAGCTGGTTCCTTTCTGATCAAACATTTATAATTACTATGTTGAAAAGACTAAACAAATGCAAGAAAGTAAGATATAAATAGCTCTGGAGTAAAGAATTAATTCAATCATTTTAGTCAGTATGAATAGAAATAATGGTAAACAATATTAAACTTTGGTCAAATATATTTATATATACACGTTTAAATGAGGAAGACTGAGATACCTTCATGCCGACCTTCAAATTCTCCTATTACTTTATTGTTAGGCCTCGACTATGTCTATTTTGCGAGGTAATTACTCACAGCAGTAAAATCTCTCTGGTTTAATGTGTTTATTATTTATTTATTAGCTGATAAATATGCCATGGAGAGATTGGAGGTCTTACTTGCAGATGGTGCAGACGAAGCAGGCAGGGTGATAGGTCTTCCCCAGGGCGGTGACCACCTCCCCCTCCACGAAGTCCCCACAGCCATTGCAGCGGGTGCCGTGCATGCGTTGGTAGTCCAGTGTGCACAGATACTCTCCATTCTTCATGAAGAAGCCCCCCTGGGCAAGGTCACAGCCACACACTACACAGGACACACACATTGGCACTCCTCAAGTTAGGCCATTTAGTTCTCTGCCCGTATAATAACATAAAGCACCCGACCATCAAGCCACCCAGCTCCTCCACGCATCAGTGGCTGTGTTAAGACTTGCTCGTCTGTGTAATCGTGAGCGGCTCGCTGAAAGCATGAAATGGATGCTAGCTCAAAAAAATATGTGGAGAAAACATTTTAACAGCTCTGTGTGTTACATTGTGAAGCACAATGTTGAATCCGGTGTTCACACTCACAAGATGGAAATCTTGAGCTTTCTCCTGCACTGAAAGAACTTTGCATAGAGAGCTCATGTCAATTCATCAGCACCACTGAAGCAAGGTCTTTTCATTGTCACCGTGGAGGTAGACTGTTCAATGCAGTAACAATTCTTCAATTGTCTAGCCCAGGAAATAGCCTTGATCTGTTTTTGAAGATAACTGCCTCCAAAAACTCCAACACATAGTCAGTCTCTAACAAACTTCCGTCCATTCAAAGACAACCTTGCCATCTCGACAAACATTAAAGGCAGAAATACATATTAGGGAACAATTGAGTTTGAGAGAGTTTGGGATATTTTAATGTGTTGGTGGGTTTTGATAGCAATCATATGAAAGATTGACTAAAGTTGAGGAAACAACTGAACATACAGGCAGACAGTCGATCAGTGAAATCGAAGAGAGACTTTTAGGGAGGCTAAAGATTTGTGGGTTTTCACTTTGTGGGTGATCCCATGTGCTTCGACTATCACCTGTCAACAATCGTATGATTTGATCCTTCTTTTCAGCATTTATTTTGATAGGTTGACATCACATGTGTATATTATAAAACAAGATTATAATCCTAAAACAAGGGCGGCTGTGAGGCTACACTTGGCACAACAGTATTTTGCAAACAATGCTTACAGGTGTATGTTTGTTCACCATCAGGTTAGTGTTTCAGTATGCATTTGTCAATCAGCTGTTCACACAAATGAAAGCTAAGACTTACAACAATGTTCTTATTTTGCATAAAACAAAGGTTAAGATCTGATCCTCACTGTGTCATATAAGTTTACAAGCTAACCAAAGGAAAAAATAAAATTCATTACAGTAGTTTTACTCAAACCACAAGTCTCAACCTCATGGTGGCACTAGGGTAAAAACCAGAGGGTCAACATTTTGAAATGTCATGTGCGATAGAAGAACTTCGAAAGTCCGCAAAAATTTTGATTCATGGGTTGCCGGCTTTCTGACGTCATTATTTATAAACCAATCAGAGAATTTTCATCAGCTCTAAATGTTAACTTTAAATTTGAATTTGTTAAATGTTTTACTTTTGTCACTTGCAAACTGTACGTTCATTATTTTAAAGCTCCTAACACCACACATTTCAGCAAATACAGTTTTGATGATTGACATATATTTTTTTTTTGCTCTTTGTTATCGTGCAAATATTGCAGAGGTGTTCCACATTTCGACTTCAAAGTACATAAACACACACTGAAGTCAGGACAATGGCAACTCAGGAAATGGGACTTTCAGAGGAGCATGTGAATACCAAACAACACACACCAAGACATTTATGCTTCCCCATGATTTGTATTGTTATATCATGTTGCAGAAACCTCAGTTGCCCCCTCAAACTTTCATTTCATTTCAATTTCATTTCGTCAAATCAGTCATTGCATTAGTAAAAAAGTATATATAAAATAGAAAACAAGCAATCAACTTTGTGTCCTTTTAAGTCCACCGCCCCAGCGCCCAGTGGGAGCCTGGGAATTTAATAGCATTTCGGGAACCCCACCGCGAAGAGGGAAAATATTTAGATGTTGGAGATAACTGCACCTAATCATTCTTATGCAATGAGCCACGCTAAATCCTGGGGATGAATGGGAGCGAGTGAGGGAGAGAATCAGATTTAATTGCATTAGGGCTCAGGGATGATGAGATTAGCCTGTAAGCTAACAGAGTTGAGAGAAAACCTGCAGTGGATTTGGTGGCCTTTGACTGTGATGTCAAGCCACCTTAGCTTTACAACAGCTGCATGCTATCACAATAAGTGCTTTATAAGGGTCAGCGTATGAAACTGCAATGAAAGTGAATTTAGTGGAAACTGAAAAGTTTGGATCTTGTGTATGTATGCTGGAGATAAACACTGGAGAAAGAGACTATTTCAGATGTGTCTGCATATCTGTTAATAGCATCTAAGTGTCAATGAGCTCAGGCAACCTGGAATGACCACAACTGACATTAGCGTAATTGTTAGTCCTCTCACAGGTTGGAGAGACAAGTGCTCAAATAAATTTAGAAGAAGGACTAGGACAGTGTGTCTTACAGCTATTAAAGCTATACTATGACTTCTTTGGCAACTGCGCACAAACACCCACACACACCCTCACACACACACAAACGCTTTTATCACAGGCATGTATATATCCACTTGTAAAGGACAGAATTAGATTCTGTTAATCTGGGCCTTTGCTGAACTAAGCTAACTCTATGACAGTGCTCCTGTCAAAGATTAACTACAAGGGTTCCATCCGGGCAGGTTCAGTCTGCAAGAGCGAGACCGAATGGTCAGACGTGGGTGGCTGCATCGCAGTCATGCCAGAAATCCATCGCTAATAGTAACTCTAAGTGCAGAACGATTTGCACTGTCACTCTCCATGGCAAGATGGAGGTCTGATAAGTGACGATGAGTCATGCCAGCATGCATACTCCTAGTCCTCAGAGGACAGAAAGGAGACTGTGGCCTTTAGGTTCTTGTACTGTTCCGATTCCTCTGGGTGATGGGGAAGTGTTATCACACATCAGGCTCCTCGATACCTGCGACCCTTAGAGTCATATTATCAATGACATGGCTGTTGTTTATTAGACAGCATGTACTGAATGAAAGGAAGCAAATCACCAACTAATGTGGCAATATCAAGTTAGCAATGAATTTTAAAACTTCACAACTTGGCTGCTGATTTTCACACAGCTCCCATTCTCCTCAGAAAAAAATACGCATCTACTATTTAACAAAAGACTGAGGTTCATGATCATAATGTTTGAGTGATCAGGTAGGGATTAAGCAGTTGTAGGATTGTTTCATTATTATTCCAACATACCTTTACAGGTGAAGCACTTGAGGTGGAAGTGCTTGTTCTGCACCCGCAGCACCTCACCCTTGCATGGCTCCCCACACTTGTAGCACTGAATCAGAGGCTTCTCTGTGGAGTGGTGGTTTGTGTCCTGCGCATGAGCCACTGCAAGAGAGGAGACATTACATTACTATAAACTGTGACGCTCATGAGTCATCATAGTTGCTTGAAGTGGTAGTAACCTCCAAGGACACTGTCTGCTCATAGACCTGAATCTGCAGCATCACACCAAAGACTAACTGCTGAGAGCCTGTCAGGGTAACAAAAAAAAGAGCATTGAACAGAACAGCACAACTTCGGGTTCACAGCCCAGATAGACTCTCTGGAGAGCAGCAACCTAAATATAGACTGTCTTGATCGGTGGAGGATGGGAGAGTCAAAGTGCTGAGGGAGCAGGACCTGGTAAATGGCACACTGAAAGGGTATTGATGAAATCTATTTCAATATTGAGCTGACTGTGCTTTCATCCTCACAGGAAAATATAATTTAAAGTTATGAGCCATTTACTGCCTATTCCTAGCACATGGTCCCGGTTATTGATTAAACCATTAAGTCTCTTTTTACCATGTTTAAAAAGTAAGTTTTAGTGTCAAACACAGCTTGAGAGTCACTTCTGTCAGACGAGCTAAATGCTAAACCCCTACATGCTACATGCTTCAAGGCATAGACCGTAAACTTTGACTTTCTAGTGGCTACAGGAAAAGTTTGAGAATAATCAAATTCGACAGTGTAAATCCTCATTTGAACACGAATGTCTGTACTAGGCTGCACAGTATCATCAAAAGCAGATGAGATACTTTATTTCAGAAGTTGTCCACCTGACCGATATTGCTACACATAACAGTATAACAAACTACTTTTTCTAGATTTCTCTTTGGGCATAGGACAGTGAGGGTGAAATTGAGAGAGAGAATGGCGAAGACACACGGCAAAGGGCCGGGTCGTAACAACTCTACTCACGCATACCTCTCATTCAGAGAAAAGATTTAGACAGAATTGTTTTAATGTGATGTATTCCCATAGTCATAATGATATAAAACAGAGAAGCTATTATTGACTTGCTTTATTATCTCTACAAGCAGTATCCAGTATAAGCATGTCAGTCTAAGAAAAGTTTGTGCGACCCTGACATAGGCAGACATTAATCCAGCACCACTGTATGGGATTTAAATGCTGCTGCAGTGCCGCACTGCACTCATTTTATCAACTGCTCAGAAAACCAGCAGATTATTTCACATTCAGGAGCTTTAACTAGAGAGGCAGCCTCCTCCTCCTCACATCCTCTCGTTTCCTCTTTCTGTCTCCTTTTCAAACAAAGACACACAAACATGCACACACACACACAGACACACTAAGAATACACATGAAAGGATCTTTGCTCGTTCTGCACAGCAATGACTCATTAGTATAAAAATGAGGTACCACTGAAGGCATAGAAAAAGCGTTATGACCAATCGATGGTCTTCCAAAGAGAGTCATCACTCTGGATTATTGATGACTTGGCCTTGCTTGCACTTCCACAGTTGCAGTCTGACATTGAGAAATTGTTTAATTGCAATCAAAGCAGATCAAAGAGAGAGCCAAGTCTTTTTTAATGAGACACTTTGATACTCTTGCATTCATCCTAGAGGGGCCGTCTGAAATGTCCCATGCCAGGCTTCATGGATACAGTTCACAGAGTATAATCTTGCTTGAGGAGAAGAATGAGTTTGGAAGAAGAAGACAGGATAGCAAAAGGAAGGCTCAAAAGTATTGGGGTATGATGGGATGGGGGGTTGGAGGTTGGGAGGATCTGTCTCTCTGGTGTCTGTGATGTGATTACACTCAGCAGGATAATGAGTCATCGCTGGGTGAACCAGACGACTGTGACAGTGAGTTTCAGCAGCTCTGTTTGTGACATTGCACCTCCACAGAAAAACACAGGCCATCTGGGTATATGCACACTGAAAAAATATCCAACATAACAAGTCGTTTGAAGCCTCGTACTGGAACTTCTTCACAAAAAGGCTATTCAACATTTGACTCATTCATTTCTGGATCTTAGGGGCATCACCACATATACAACAAAGTTTTTAAGGGACAAGAAATGCACTGTCAGATGACCAGACATGTTGCAAATGAAGAAACAGTGTAGCCTGATTATTCTAAATGTCAGAGATGATCCTTTCATGTATGAATGAATGAATGAATGAATGAGGAAGATTAGAGTAGTAACATCAGATTGTTTTTTAAACTTTTAAAACATGCAACAAACTGTGAAAACAACACATACTGCCTAATCCTAACCCACAGACCCAAATAACTCCTAAATATTCAAAATGGATTTGTTGTAAATCACTATTGACGTTACATCTTTAAGGTAGTAGATTGGATCGTCTAGAGCCTAGACGATCCAATCTACTAGACTCTAGCCTAGAGTGACACTTTGGTCGGTGGTTAGGGTTCGGAGAAGGTAACTGAGAAAACACGTGGTTCTTCAAGCTGATCAAATCTAGCACCAACCTTTATTGAATTTTGATCAAATCCAAGTAAATTTAGCCCTGGCTCGCTCTGGGTGCTTGAGCCCTTGATCACCTGAATTGGCGCCTATGCTGACATATTATCACTTTATAAACTTGATTTAGAGAAGCCAACATTTGAACCGTACAGCAAACGTGGAATGACATGAGCAGGAGTTTCTGGTGACTTTTACAATGTCACATTTAGCTGTTCTGGTCTCCTGAGAGACATATAATGTCGTCTGGGGGGTTTTGTCCTTACGAGATAGAGATTTTAAAGTTGATATAAGAGAAGCCTTAAAATATATGTTTTCCATTGTTGTGATGCCAACAACCTCTCTTTAAGCTTGTTTCTACTCCCAACCCACTATTTTTAACATTTCATAGAGTGCTGTCAGAGAGGGGCACAACCCAGGATGGAAAAGTCAACACTGCAGACGTCATAACAGGTTGTCAGGAATCCAAGACAGATGTTTGAATCCCAGGCATAGAGGTTTAGATGAGAATATATGAGCAGTGTGTTTTTCCAGCTCAAACCTTCCTCATCCACTAATGCACCGGGTTCGCCTCAGCAGTGGCTGCTCAGGAGGGAAGGAGACTGTGGACAAAAAACCAGGAGAGCCACTTCACACAGTGTTTCATATAAACATGAAGAAGCCAACATATTAAAGGGCTCTTACATGATTCAGATTGAAGCATTTATAGGATTAGTTTATACATTAGATCCGTTTGAAGTGAATTAAATCTATTAGTGAGTGAGTCTTTGGGACTTATTGTGATAGAAGCAAAATGGTGCTTGATTTGCTAGAATGTATATATTATATAATGCTATAAATAAGTGAGCAGATACAGCAACCTCAGCACAGAGCAGCTTGCTGTGAAATATACAGTGGTACACTTTTTCAGACTGCTGCTCACATTCCTCATTCTGGGCTGGATGTGTTGGCTGTGCTGACAGAGTGATCTGTCCCGTCTCATCGCCAGGGAATGAAGTGACTGATATGAGCCTAAACACACAATGAACACACACACACACACAAGCGCGCACACACAATGAACACACACACACACACAATGAACACACACACACCCACACACACACACAAAACGTGGCCGCTGAGGGAACAATAACCAGCAGAGCATCCCAAAGCCAGGCGCAATATAAAGGGGGCTGCCCTCTCCACCCCTAGAGCTCCATCTCCGCCCCTCCCCACCACCACCACCCATTTAAGCTGAGCCCAGAGCGGCATTGGCGGTAATAAAGGCTGCCGATGATACTCTGGGGGGAAGTGAAGAAGGCCCCCTGAGGACACATTTCCCCGTAACACGTGTCGCGGACTCGCTAGTAAATAACAAGAGGGTGGGGTTATTGACAGAGATTGTGGGATTTGCTGAGGAAGCTTCAGACTTTGTTGCTTTCATTTCCTTCAATGAAGCCACAGGAATGTATGTGACCATACAGTAATATATAGAGAAAGGGGGAATTCAATTAAACAACACGTGAAAGAGGAAAAAAGCTCATGAAATATTCAGTCACTTGCTGCCTTTGTTACTCTTAGATCCACAGACAGTAGAGTTTGCAGTAGAGACAAATAGCAGCCCCAAAGGAGTGTGTGTGTGTGTGTGTGTGTGTGTGTGTGTGTGTGTGTGTGTGTGTGTGTGTGTGTGTGTGTGTGTGTGTATTTGTGTGTGTGTGTGTGTTTGTGCGTTAGCGTGTGCGTGCGTACACTATGCTTGAATGTGTGGCAAAGAGAGACAGAGGGACAGATGAGAAGAGTGGTAAGAGCAGTAATCTCCCCCCTGGCATCCATGAGTCCATGAGTTCCAGATGTGTTTGTATCATAGGCAACAAAGCACACACATTCACTCTCACAAACACAAACACACACAAACACAAACACACACACACACACACACACACAGACACACACACACACACACACACACACACACACACACACACACACACACACACACACACACACACTCACTCTCACACACACTCCAAGATCCATCCATCCCATTTTGATTGGAGTTTGAAAGGACCCAAATTGTGCCCTGCCCACCATGAAATCCAAAGTCTGATCTGACGGGAGTGTGTGTGTGTGTGTGTGTTTCTCTCTGTGTGTGTGTGTGTGTGTTTCTGTGTTTCTGTGTTTGGGGGGGGAGGGCACTCGGAGCTCTTCATCATCCAGACATAACAAGAAACTCTTAACCCTCCCCTCCATGAATATGTATGGTAGCATTCAGCACCTCCCCGCCCCTGTGCACCGCCACCAGCGTCCCAGACAAAGCACTTCAAACGCTGGGCACAAATTGCCGGTTGGGGGGGGAATCTATTGGCCTCCACCATGCCCCCCCAACCCTGCCTAACTAATCCTCCGGGACCTGGGTTTGGAATAATGGTCTGCTCTAAATGGAGGCCGTGGTGTGGAGTGATTGTTGTTGGGCACGTACACAGAGTAAATAATGATAATAATAATGATGATAGAAAGGGAAAAGGAGACTGCACAGCCGACCCATCTGGAGGAGACAATGGGGGCTCCATGAAGTGCAGGAGCTTTTGTGTTTGCCGAAGTGGAGCGAACGAAGGCCTTGGCTCTTAGCCTCTGAACGACTGCCCACCATGGCCCCACACTCCTCTGTCCTATTTCCTGTGATAATCAAACTGATCGATGCCAGACAGGGAGGATGTTTGTCGACTGGCACAATGTACGGCTACACTCTTGTGTTTCTTTCATGCGATTCTCACGTCTCCCCTGTTGTTTTAGCCTGTATATTTTAGGTCAGTGACTGTCTCTCCACGCCGGGTCGACCACTTATCTCGTCCCTACATTCTGGTATGTGCCAGCTGAACAAACAGTGTGTGTCTATGAGAGTGTGTAGCGTCAATGTGTGTGAAAGGGTTTAGCTCCTCTTTCAGGGGGTAGACACTGGGCGAGCTTCAAAGATGAGGCACCACTGCAGTTAGTCTGCAGCACTCTGCAAGATCACGGGAGGCAGCTACACAGGCACATGACACTGGACTTTTGAGCCAAAAGAAAAAAATGTTCATGAGTGCAGAGGGTTCTGGGAGTTGGTGTTCCTTTAGCACAGGGGCTTTCAACTGGTTTTGTCCCAGGGACCACCATTCTGACTAGAAAGTAATCCGCGGCTCACTGATGTGCCTACGTGTGTGTGTGCGTCAAGCATGTGGATAGAGGCAGTTTTAACATTTGATTTTCCATGTTGGTTTTATTTAAAAACCTCAAACAAATCTAGAAAAATCTGTGAAAAAACAACAAAAACGGTTGATTTTCAGTGCTTAAGAATTGAAAACAAAATTAAAATGCAGTTTGTAGTTGTACTGCATGTCAGCACCATATGTACATCAATATATAACGTTCATGACTTAAATGTACAGACGTGTAGCTGACATGTTGAGAGAACGTTAAAGTAACGTTGATCAATAACAATCAACATAAACTGGGGCTACAACTGAAGAGGGAAGATGAATAAGTAATGCAGAATATGTCACAAACGAAAATCATACAATATCACACAAACAATTGGGGCCTACTTAAGTTTAACCTCATGATCACCTTTATATTATTTCAGACATTTTTCTTATTTTAGATATCTTTCACGATATTCAAGAGTAATCTGGAAATGTGTTGAAATATCAAAGCGAATTTCACGGACCCCCTGCAATGCCGTCGCGGACCACCAGGGGGCCGCGGACCCCCGGTTGAAAACCCCTGCTTTAGCACAAGGTAGGTGACACTCAAGCGATGATACAGAGCAGACCAGGTCAGCAGGGCTTGTGATGCAAGTAATCGCACATAAGGTGAGAAGAAAGAAAGTGCATAAGTGAATCAAAGAGTTTACAAATGTGCACAAGCTTGTGTAAATGAAGATACAAAGATCAGACTGTCATCCGCACGCAGCCCTGATAAATTACAAACTATTTCAAGGGTATTTTGGGCTTTGAAAATAGGACACCCGCCTGTGCGCAGACAAAACGCTAACACTGCAATCTCCTGGTTATAATTCATCATTCTGAGCATACAGTGTAATTCAGTGTTTGGTCAGCTGTGTGTCCTGATGGTACCGAGCCCACCTGGCCTCAGACAGGTTGCATGATGAGATCCCTGGTGGATACATGGTGATCTCTTAGTTAGCAAAAGCCTTTCCATATAGCTTTCTGTTTAGAGGACAACAATAAACCCCACACCAGCCTCTCTCCGCCGACAATCCCAAGAGCAAGAGGGATATGCCCGGGTAAGGCTGACGGAAAAAACTTTCCCAGAGGGATTGTGGGAGACGAACATGTGGCAGCCAGAGGTTACGGGTGTTCTGCCAACACGGGAACTTGATGGCAAGGGCCTTTTCTTTGTGGCTTGTCGAATCCACATGAAGAGGACGGCTCCAGAGCTGGACGCCGCCTCCAGGCCACAGCAGGCTGTCAGATACATAAACAAACCTACATGTTCATATTTGAGAGAAAATGTTTTTTTTGTGGGAGAAATATTTTAGAAACCAAACACAAAAATATCACATGCCCACACAGAGAACTCTGTCTACACAAGCGCTGGAAAATGAACCCATCAAACCTCCACTGAAACACAGCAGAGATATATCAAGCTGTGACTCTGTACAGAGAGAGTGGAATATATAGCACACCGGTGATGACGTAGAGTGATGACGTACAGTATTATCGTGATTAATGTCTTTTATGTTCATGTCCAACCCAGTGAAGTTAGTGGAGAGGCGATGCAATACTTTTCCATTACAGCAAATAAAAGTCTCAGGGATATACAGTATATATAAATATATATAAAGATTCAGTGTGCACACCTCCCATCCACTAGAGAGCCACAGCGTTATTACCATTTCTTCCATTTGAAATGATCATAAAAATATTTTGTTTCTATAGAAAATTGAGTCTACGCTGCTTCCTGCTGTGAGTCACAGTGACAATGCTCCACCTCACACACCCCAGTAGATTGCCGGGAATGTTAATATCTCTGTGCCGTGCCCACCCCCCCATCTGATTCCACCTAATTCATCCCACACAGCTGGGTGACCTCAGCAACATAGGTGGAGACAATCATCTTTTTCTCCTAACAGGACGCCACCATGGAGGCCACGGCTGACAACAATGGAGTGTACCTTTTAGATGGTTGCCACGGCAACGGCTGCAGACAGAGCAAGAGAGAGAGCGAGAGAGAGAGCGAGAGAGCGAGAGAGAAAGGGAGACGGAGAGAGAGTGCAGGTCCACGGCTCTGCGCAGTGTGGATCCATCCCGACACCGGCGCTCCACTCCTCCTCTCTACATGCTACCTTGTATTTCTCAGCCTCTGTGCTGTTTGAAGAGCTGGGACGTTATATACATATAGACCAGAAGGTTTTACATTTGCTGTCAGGCTCCTGTGCAGTGAGCCAGATGCTTTGTTCAAGCAAGCATTTGCATAAAGCCTGACGCTGCCAAATTAAGCAGACTCCAACGCGTGCATCAGCTGCTCGAGAGTGTGTCGAGAAGGGCGTATGCATCTCCAAGTCTCTGACACACACAGGAGATGTTGCGTTGAAGATTCACACTGTGTCATTAGTCATGCTTCTTCCAAGCGACACACACCCACATGAAGAAAACCACGTCCACGTTCCCATCACTGTATATCATATATGATCCCATCTAAAAAGAACCAAACCAGTGACTGAGGATCCAGTCAAACTAAAGTCAGACACAGCCGAGCAAAATCCAGCTGCACATCCACACACAGTGAACAACGCTACAGGGAAGACAAATTCCATAAAAACACACTGATCACACACATACACACATGCTCTCTGACCATGTTCGGCTCAAATACCTTTTTCTTTGACCATGACCATTGGAATCCAAGTTAATCTGCACCAGAGAAGACTCCGAGACTCAATCAGCAGTAGAACATGAGCTGCTAGATCCTGTTTTCATTCAGGACCCGAACCAGGACACCACAGAGAGAGAGAGAGGGGCACACAGAGAGAGAGGTGCAGTCGCTGTTATAAGCTCTCCTCCCGAAAACACAGCTCCAGCGTGGGGTTTACCTCCCGACTGCCTGTTTTCCTCCCATCCCTCTCCTCCTCCTCCTCCTCCTGCTGCTGCTGCTCTGCCCACTCCTCCTCCTCCTCCTCCTCCCTCCTCTTCCCCTGCTATAGTCCCTTTCTCAGCCCCTCTGTTGTGTCAGCCGCCTCCTCATTGCAGCAACCAGGTGGCGGCTGCTGCTGCTGCTGCTGGTGCTGCTGCTTGACCAAAAACAGTAACCCCAAATCCTCTTATAGATCCCTTTATATACAGACACTACACACATACTACAGGCAAACACACATGCCATTAACACACCGTACACCGTGGATATAAGTGTGTAATCAGTTACATCAGACTTTTTCTTAGCATCATGTCCTCACAGCACATCAGCTTGACTTCTCCATTGTTCACTAAGGAGCTCAGTGTGATCATTTTAACTAACACACACGTCAACAAAGACACGGTTTCAGGACCACAGGGCAGCAGGCGGAAAATCAATCACTTTCACAAGGGCAAGAATCTGATGGATTAAAAACCATAAAATAAAATAAAGGCATGGAGTAAGAGGCCAACTTATTTTGGAAACTCCAACTCCAACTGGTCCTTCATAACAGCACATTGATGTGGTTACAACCCCAAAATTAATAATCACTATAAAAAATGTATTAACTGCGTTATTTGCAGATGTGAGGGATTCAACAAAAGTATCAAGTCAGGAGGAAAACAAAGGTTATCTAATCTTCTCCGCTCAACACGGTCGACCTGATCATCCTGCAGTGATGCCAGGCTCACCTCGAGTGACAGCCTAAGTTGCAAATAATCGTGCTGCTTCGAGCATGAGCTTTGCATTAATATCTTTAGTGGATCCCCTGGAATCCAATTACAGAGAGCACGAGAGAGCACGTTCCTGGCTGAGCCCCGCGAACACACCAACCCTTATATCATAAAACGGCTCCGAGGTGACCTAATGAGCGGTTGGTGGTTCTCATCGACTCTGCTTTGGAGAGTTAACTGTACATGGGTGTATCCACTAAATGTGGCCATTTGAAGCAAGGTCACCCAATTTGCAAGAAGAGAGGAAACATTTGCAGAATGAAAAATTCATGCAAATCCAGAGGGAAACACTTTTTTGTACATAATCGTTTTTTTTTTGGTTGCTTTGAATTTTAAGTTTCATGCATGACTATAACCAAACTAGTTGTGCATATGCTCATCTACTTATATATATTCAATTAATCGAATTATTTATAAACATTTCATTTAAAACTGATTAAGCAGTTCTCCACAATAAAACATTTCAGTAGTTCCTTATTTGCCTCCTGGTGAATATTGCCGGAAGACCAGTAAACATCTCACTAGCAGTACACTGGGATGAAAGTCTGATAGATAGAAATAAAGGAAACATTTGATAGATTTAAATGTACAGAGAGCTCTTCTGTTCATATTCCTATTTGGCAACAAATGAAATTGACCAAATAACTGTTCGTGGAAACTTTGTTGAGCAAAAAAAAAATATATTAAAAAAAATACCATTTCAGTAGTAACTGGGTCACAGATATTAGTGACCACACCGCCCCACATCCGTATGGCCCGTGCTGGGGTGGGGGAAGGAATAATTTTGCATCAGCACCACCTCTATAATTGCTGATGCAGGGCTGCCCATTATGCATTCAGATGGCATCCAACCACTGCAGTGTCAACTGTGCCACCTGCTGGATATACCCATCAACATGCATCAGCTTCCACAGGGGCGTTTTTTCCTGATGGAGACATGCCAGTGAGGCGAGAGGTAAAAATAGTTTCTCCAGCACTCCACCCTTTTTTATTATGAAGGAAGAGGAATATGTAATGAGTTTGTTATGACTGAATATTTCAGTTCCTTTCTCTGTTTTTCCTCTAATGCTGCAGGTCAATCCATCTACTTGAGAAAATCTGGGTTTTATGGTACTGCTGCTCACTGCGAAATACAAACACAGGGATGTCCTGTCTGTGCGTGTAATGGACCTATTATCATCTTGCATCTTTTAATAATCTCAGCAGGAGCTGCTGGACATTCATGCAACATAAGACTTTGCCAAGAGCAATGGCTGAGTAGGAAAGCCTATTATCCATGGATGAAAGGTCTCTTCTGCAGTTGGCTCACCTATGAATGGTCAATGTCCGACTGTCCATTAATAACCTGGTCAGGGGGCTGTAGACTATGCAGACATATCAGCGCAGATTCTGCAATTTTATTAGACAGCCGGTGTATTTCATGGACAAGGTGGTAGATGCCATTTGATCTGTAGGTTTTAGAGTGAAGCAGTGAAGCAAGGCTGACGCTATAATGCAAAAGGTAACTTTTAACAGGTTTGTGTGGATAAACTGCAGATATCCCATGGATTAACATTGGGGGTTGTGGGAGGTGGATTTGACACACACACACACACACACACACACACACACACACACGAAAGCACACACACACAAGCACACACACACACACACACACACACACACACACACACACACACACACACACACAGACCCTACAAACTCTGAACTTAACATCCCATGCACTGGATGATGATTCCCAGATTTTTTCCAAATCCACCAGAGACCCACTTATCATGACAGAAAACGCTGATAAATGCTGATAAACTTGTGGCCTCTGGTCTCTGGTCTCTGGTCTCTGGATAGCAACAAGCACTCCACCAGCTCGCTTCTATTTTAAAATGAGATACAAAACACTGAGCACCTTTTATTTTTTTAAAACCTCTGGATCCAGGTATAGTGCTTCAAAGTCTTATTCACCACAATGCTACATTAGCATTCCTATTTTGTAGTGGCATCGCATATACTCAGATACTCTCAATGGTAAAAAGAGATATGAAATTCTTAACATTCTAACACAAACGTAAACATTTTCATATCCACAACACATAGGAAGTTTGGGCTGCTGACTTGTTTCGTCTGAAAAGTTGAATCAAATACTCAGTGACATACTAATACTTGTTGAAACAGAATCCGTGCCACTGATACACAAGCACTCAGCTGGTGAAGAGGATGAAAGGATTCTTCTAAATCAGACCTCCAACACAGCTCCAACCTCCATGCAAAATTCCTGATTCAGTAACGTGAACATTAAGGTCATTCCATGTTTACAGTTAGCTCTGTGGCTTTGGGCAAAGTCACAAATTGAATATAATTTAAAAAAATGTTCCTTGCACAAGCGAATTGTTCTTTAAAGAAGCGTAGAAAATGAAAAAAACTCAAAAAAATGTAATATTATTGTTTAAGCGTTCTTAAGAAGTGAAAATCTTTTTGCTGACAGGACCAAGCGCACTTCAGGGGCCAATAAGATTTCAAAAAGTTGAACATCTTTGACAGTATGGAAATAGTGAAGACAACATTTCAGCTCTATTGGGGCTGAAGTCTCAGTGGTTCAAGGAAAAGTTCAGGGTGAATAAAAGGATGACTGCTGTTATTTTGAGAGATTTAAAGTTTTGCAAACTCATTCTTGAGCAGACACTGGGTCTCAGTGAAGTCCCATCACTGTCACTGTATTGTTGACTTCTGCTGCCACTGCAGAAATGAAGTGGATGTGATAAAACATGACCTCTGCAACCTTTGATCGCGGGTCAGAGTCAAACCTTGCTTGACAAGTCAAACTCAAACTCTGATTCTGTTATAGACGAAGTTGCTGGCGTTATTTGCAGATAACTAAGTGCCAAGCAATGATGATTTTACTACTGTTTCTGGCACACAGTCAAGGAATACATAATGTCTGAAAATCTCTATTTGTCCTCATGCCCATGTTGTAATCCTGATGTAAGCCACCAAGTCGCTTCGTCATGTCCTGTTGCTTTGCAGAATGTAGCAGGTCTGCCCCTGCGTATGGGTTTGCTTTATGTAACTATGGAAGGGACTGTGATTAATTTCCTGCATTTTTTAACATTTGCATAGCTGGGACTTTTTGGGCTTCTTGGAGTTATGGCTGTGTAACTTGTGCACAGGAGCTTTCACACATGAACACTGAGGTCAGATGTGCTGCAAGAAGTGTAATCACTCACTGTCATCCAATTAAAATGAAGTCATCTCTGGGCAACGACTAATCAATTCACTTTCAGACACTTACACACAAACTGAATGCAGAGCAGAGCAGCCAAACAGGATGCAATCAACAGAGCCTTGTGATATTAACAGACGACTGCTGAAGAGGGAAAAGTAGAAGAAGTGGAAATAATAAATTAAATGCAACTTAATCAAAGGTGTCGTTAAATGTAAATCAAAGCTCTAAAAGCAGATCGATAGCATATGTATCCATCTTAATGGCCAATTTGTATTACACATTGATTCATCACTGAAGCTGACTGAGGTAATAGTTACAAATCACAGTATAGGCTGTAGAGAAAGGTGGGCAAATAGAGGTTTCACATAGATTTAGATGCATCTTCTCTCCTCTCCTACCTGTGGCGACATCGTTCAGCCTCTCACTCAGATAATAGTCGTTTGGGTTGAGGTAGGGCAGCTGCTCCATGTACAGTTTGGGAATGAGATACAGGACCTCAGCCACATGCCCATCCTCAATGATGGACATGCGCTTGACCGAGCTCTTGCGCTTCACCTTGACGCGGTCGACATTCTGACTGTGGCTGGAGCTGCACAGTTTTCCCAGGCTGTTGAGATTAGGCAGAGTCGGCATGGTGCCTGGCTCCCCTTCGCCTGTCCCACAGAGGACGGTGAAGCACAGCAAGTAGACGTCGGCGAGAATCAGCCTCGGTCCTGCTCTATAATCCAGTAGTCTTTGGACATGAAGAGTGAGGGGTGTTCACGGAGGCATAACGTGGAAAGAAAGGAGCCGGAGCTTGGCGGGCAACTTCACAGCAGCTCATCTTTAGATCATGTCTCCAATATCCAGAGTGGCCTCCAGTGGAAACTCCAGGATCCCTCCACCTGTCACCTCAGATGTGCAGTGGATGTAAGCGGTGGAGTGCTGATGTGCACCTTGAGGAGGAGACACCAAACAGCAGGCAGCAGGTATGACAAAGTGAGACACATGGAGAGAAGCTTACACTTTTAGTGTCTTCGCCACAACCAGCCTGGTGCCTTAAGCAGCTTAGAGCTGACGTCCAGCCTATGATTATCTTCTGGGTGGGGTTAGGTGGCTCTGCATCAGGTTGGCCCAGCGCACGGTGGGATTCTCTGTACTTGATGTGACTCATGTGCATCCTCCCCATCACTGCTCTGTTCAGTCTGCACCACATTCAAAGTATGCAACAATAAATGACTAGATCTTTTCTGAGAAAGTATTTAAGATGCATCTAAATTCTTATTTGTTCACTAAACTGCATCAGATGTGCAAAAGCAGCTGTGTGAAATGAATGGTAGGTGCTCCGTAGTGAATACATACTAACTGGGTCATTTTTGACCCATGTGTGTAAAAGTGATATAGAAATACAAAATTTTGGTTTGTTTATAAAGTAAGAAAGAACAAAAGGAAAATAAGGATTTGTTGTAATCAAAAACAAGATATTTAATTAATACTTAGAATAAATGATAAAATACATTTATTTAAAAAATATAGCAAGAAACACTCATGCATGAATTAAAAAAGGAAATTAATAAAATTATATTTATTCAAAAAGTCACAGAGGAAAAATTTAAATAAGGATTAATTGGGGAATAGCTTAAATACTGAATTAAATTCATTTCCTTTTGACCTAAGTTGTGTATCAAAGGGTTAAGCTGAAATAATAACACTTGTTTGTGACCGGTTACGCCCGGTCCCTGTTCGCCCCCCCCCTGTGGCCTCATCAAGTCCCGAGATCACAAGTGCTGCACGCAGCCCTAGTATGAAATGAAATCTAACTTAGATTCAGGTTAGACAGTACAGTCAAGGCAGAATGGATGGATGGATGGTGGATGGATGGACGGATGGATGGCTGGATGGATGGAAGGTGCACAGCATCACTGAGATCCGAGACGTACTTTCAGGGTAAACTGCATTGGACGTCTGCCAGTCCTTTACAAGGGCAGCACCAGCAAGGTCATCCCAGCAGCCAACAATGCACAGTGTTTATTATCATCAGGATCCTTCAAAGTTAAAGAGAGTGTAACTACATCAGCACTGGGGTGGAAAATCCCTGCAGTGACTCTCTGTTATCCTCTAAAATCGCTGGATGAAGGATTTTGCAATATGTAAGAAGGCATGTTCTGAGATTTTAATCTTCAAAGCATCTAATATTGGAATGGATTTGTTTCTGCAAAAAACTTTCAGAGCATCTTCTTAACAAACCAAATGCATATAATCAACATCTAGCCAATGAATTATTTATGTCAGATGTGATCATCCTTCTTTCTTGGAAATTTTGGGTTCAGTGTCCAGTAAGTATTGATTCATTGACTTGTCTGTTTGGAAAGTTGGTGAAAGAGAATCTGAGCACACTCAAAAGCAATGCAACTCCACAGTGCACTGATAGGCACTGGAAACATTATGGGAAAACATTATGCAAAAGACAGAGCTATAAGCTGATTAATAATAAAACACCCTCCATGACATGATATTTATCAAACTGATAGGTCTAATCACAGATCTCTTCTTTCTCCTACTAAATGAAATGAATCACTGGGGTCCATAGACCTGATGAGCAGCAGCAGACAATGACAAAGCACGAAATACCCTTTTTGTCTGGAGATGTCGGGCTCGGCCTGGACATCAGGTTCCTCTTTGTCTGACAAGGTGCACAGCAGAGCAGAGGCAGGAGGTCTGGAGCTCGACAGCCTGAGTTGCTATTCACATCAATACGGGACTTGATCTAATTCAAATACATTAAGCTTAGAAGCACACTTTTATTCTCAGAGAAGAGATAAGATGTGGTAGTCATGAGCTGGAAGACGTGAGCTCTTACAGCCCCACACGCAGACACATGGACCTGAGCGTACCTGAGGACATTCTACTCTGCTGCATTGAGGCGCTGCCCTCCAACTGTCATCCACTGTGTGGTCGCTTTGCCACAACTACCCACAGATCAGCCCACACATGCTTGTAAAACAAGACTGCCGCCCCTGCAAGCAGACAAATTAGCATCGCACACATAACACATCCCGAGTGTTTTCATAGCCTCGGCTGTTTCTGCATCCTGCTCCGCACTGGAAGAAACACACACACACACACACCCACACACACACAGCTCTTTATGTTTCCCATCTCTTACCATCCAGTCCGAAGCAGGAGGTGATTTTTTGGGCGTAGTTGCAGAGCCCATCGTAGCCGGGCTGATTCCTCTCCGTATTCCTCTCCCCCATCTCTACACACTCCCACACACACCGTCCCGTCCGGCAGCACTTTCACTCCTTCCCCAGCACATCAATTATTCAGCCTTTTGCCAGGACACATGCATGCGCGTGCACAGCAAACCCTCCTACATGCTATACAGTAAACATAGAGAGAGAGAGAGAGACAGAGAGACAGAGAGAGAGAGACAGAAAAGTGCTGATGCAGAGGGTCATGCTGCTGGAGCATGAGCAGATCTCTCCAGTGGTCGGACAAGGAGGAGGCATCAGATTGGGTTACTGCAGAATGGAGCCTTGCCTCCTTTTTTTCATCAACCATTGATCATCAGGAGTGCACTGCAGTGTAACAGGCACGGTGTTCAGGATGTGCTAAACCCGCTCTAAAAAAAAGGGCGGGGCGGAGAAGGAAGTCAAAGCAAGACAAGACTGGAGATGTACAAGGTGTCGGGGGAAAGAGTCACTTAAAGCAATGGAGACATCCAGATGTGATGATTACTTTATAGTGCGACCACAGGAAAAGTTCCTGCCCATACAGTGAAGCATAAAAGTTACATGAAGATTTAACATGATCGGGGATTTTAGAGAGAAAAATATTTTATGCATATTGCTTTAGGTTACAGGACTTTTACATTTTAACATTGGAACCTTCTGGTAAATACTTTTGTTAGGAGGAGAGGAAAAACCTACAATACATCAATTCAGCACACTTCACTCCGGTACCACAATGTCTCCAAAGAGGTTCATCAAATCTATTATAAGATATGACCAACACTGACCCACATCCATTAACAAACCCACAGACGCCCGGCCTAAATGGTCCAAGATGAACAATTCATTAACCGGCACCGCTAACCAAAACAGGGAAGAAACCCCACAGCTATTAAAATAAATGGTGAGATTCTGCTAAATGGAAAAACAGAGGGAGGTTTCCCACACCAAGAGGGAGAATGTACAGTAGATGGAGGAATTTGATAAGAAACATAATCCCTCAACTCCCAGGGTGACCTTGAACAATGTACCTCACCCCTTAGCTGATTGGCCATCAGCCTCGTAATGAGCGACTCACAGGGAGAAACGAAAATGGCTGCACTGCTTGAAATAATATATGCAATATGTGCTCTGTGAAAACCCCCCAGGATACTAAAGGTTTGATTCTATCATGCCAGGCGATTCCCGACAAAAGGAAAACAGCACTGGAAATATGATGAGACTAAAAGGCTGGGAAAGAGTTGTATGCCCGCGAGGGTTTATTATAAGGTGGGGTGACTAATGGAAGGGCATCTCTTCCAAGGTGATGGCCCTGTGCTGATAGCAGAGGTGGGGGGGTGGGTGACTGCAGGACTGAGAGATCATTAATGGCTGATGCTGGCTGGACAAGTGAAAATGAGGCTCATCATAGGTGTGTATACTGAGAGGAGAAAACCTTGAAGTCATTTGATTGAATTGATTACAATTTTTGACTTCCTGCAATGGGGAAAATAATCAATCAATCACCCAAAATGTTTTAGTTTGAATCTTTCCTGCGTGTATTTGATTGGTGTTTACTGTATTATTGACAATACTACATAACATAAAACTAGAATGACACTCAGAGCTTATAACTTTGCCGAGGCCCAACAGTCCCCTTACGAACAGGCCCCTTATTATCCCCCCAAATTGCACACACTCATAAATAGCAGTCCCCTACACCTGCCTGACTTATCTCATCAAGATCCATGACTTAATCTCTAGGTCAGGGGTCTTCAATGTTTTTCAGGCCAAGGACCCCCAAACCGGTGGAGAGATGGAGCAGGGACCCCATATTATATATAGTGTATAAAATTGTGTTTTATATTGAATTGGGCCTAGTGCCATGTATAAACATAGCTACCCTGTTATTGTGCATCCAAAACTAAACTATTCAAATATTTTTTCTTTCATATATTCATGTTTTTAATTTAAACATGCGAGGTACAGGGTGGCCATGACACTGCCTTTTATAAACATACGTCTTGCATACAACACTGAGCTATTACACTAATTCACAGATTCATGTTTTTATTTTAAACATACATGTAGAAGAGACAGTGAATCCTCAAGCTATCTGTGGATGGCACACATACTCCCACATTAGTGAGATGTCGGACCCTGATGGGTAGCACACAACTTATCTAATCTTGGACGGATGCAGGCTGTCAGGCAGAGGTTCAAATCAGCCTCACAATATGTTGGATGCATGTTAATGTGTATTTTAAGACATTTAAATTTGTGGGAAAAAAATTGGTTGGAAAATAAATAAAAAATTATTTAAAAAAATAAAAAATTGTATCCAGTACCTCCACAGACCCCCTAGGGGTCGCGGACCCTCTGTTGAAGACCTCTGCTCTAGGTAATCGATGACAATGTGGAAAAAAACTTAGAAATAACTTCCTGTGTCCGCCCCCTGATCTGGACCCGCAACAACATTTTGTGGGTACTTCCCTGACCCATACCACATCCTTCCAACGAATTTTGCAGTAATCCCTTCAGTAATTGTTGTGTAATCCTCCTAACAGACAGACAGAGGTCAGACAGAGGTAATAATAAAACCAGGGAACAAGTTTCAGCTTTGAGGAGCTTTAAAATGAACATTAAAGTTGAGGGATAATGTCAATAATCCAATAGGACTGCGACTTGTAACTGTTTTCCCAATCAGTATTTTCCTCCATAAAACATTAGGAAAAAAACAGAAAAACATATTCATTATAAATGTCTTCAGTCCCGTGTGGGTTCTTCAAACTGTTTTTTTGGCCAACCAACAATCCAGCAATCTGATGCAACAAAAACAAGCCGCATATCCTCACAACCGAGTAGCTGAAGAGGAGAAAGTTTGGCTTTTTGTCAAAATATGTGCCAATTAATTCCCTGTCAGTCGATTTATCAATCAGATGACATTCTGACTATAGCCAAAACATGGGGAGGTGCATGTAGGTTCTCTGCATGCTAAACAAAAATGTATTTACATTGAATTGTTTATCTGCAGTAAAACACATATACATCAAAATTTCAAGTGCATATGAAATGGGAGCACTATGACCACTCTAGCTGTGGAAGCATTGACTTCTGATCAAATTAGTTATTCGGCGGCTGTGGCTGAGGGGTAGAGCGGTCGTCCTCAAACTTGAAGGTAGGCAGTTCGATCCCCAGTCTGACCCATCTGCATGCCGAAGTGTCCTTGGGCAAGATGCTGAACCCTCAATAGCCCCCCATAGAATAAGAAAGTACTGCGAATAGATGCACTGTATGAATGTGTGTGTGAATGGGTGAATGTAAAACTGTACTGTAAAGCGCTTTGAGTGGTCATCAAGCGCTATATAAATACAAAACCATTTACCATTTACATATTGTCCCATACATATGACATTTGTGCCAATGCACTAGGGGTGGGAATTGGCAAAAATGTGACGATTCAATAGTATTGCGATTCTTCTATATATTGCGATACTGCAATATTGCGATTCGATTCTGCGATATATTGCGATTCATGTCCCCCATATTATTCAAAGGCATTACAAAAAATGAGGAAAATAAGACTGCTCAACTCACTTCAAATGTCACATTTAATTCTGTGAACAACAGTGTCTTCTACACATTATCTGAAGTGCAAAAACTGTGTCCTTGAACATTCAGGACACAGGACCTTTGTAACAATTTTCTGAATAGGAACCCTCTCACATGAACACTGAGCTCCCAGCACATAACTTACAATTATTTAAATACAATACAGTAACATAAAGCAGACATAATAGAGTAACATATACCTGAGAATAATCATATAAATAAGAGTAACCTTTGGGGTTGTTACTTCATGAGTAAAGATGAGCTGTTTGCTGGGGGCTTAAGCATGCTAATCAGATCCATGTCCCACAGAGGGGATGTGAGTCGCTGCATGGGCTCTGAGCTCCATCGATCTCCACCCGCAGCCACGAAGGACACATACAGTAGAGACCACGTCAGTGATGGAAGGGGCAGTGACATACAGCCATAGAGGCTCTTTATGAGAGGTGTATGATTCATTCAATAACAGGATCAGACCAGTCATGGTGAATGCAGCTGCAGATTTACTATAATAATGTTTAGGTCGATCAATCAATCAGGTTTATTTGCCCAAAGGCAACTGGACCCGGCCGCGGGGGGGGGTCCATGCCCATTAGCCTCTGTGGGTTTCTACCTGTGTAACTAACCCACCAGTCAGCTCCAACCAAAGAAGCCCCCTGGACAAGAGGTGATATGTCCCCAAGAAACATGTCATATTGTCTCAGCCAGACAATCTGATCACAGCAGGAACAGCTGGAGGTGTTTTATCACTTCTGCCTCCAACACGGTCACCTGACAGGAATCCAGGTCAGCCCTAAGGTCCACCTGGAGAGGACTACAGGGTCCACCTGCACGGTTTGCAGGTTGATCTGACCTGGAATCAGCAGCAGACACAGTGACACCAATAGTTTGTTCCTTCCTCCATCACTTCACTAAAGGCTTGACTGGGGTGATCACACAACTCCACTGCATCACAACCACACAGTTGAGAATTAACCCAGGTCTACAGCTTGCACGTATAGGCAACAATTAAGTGTGTGCAGCCTTTCACTAAACACATGCACCACCCCTGCTTACAGACGAACCATCCACAAAAACAGCAATCAGAGGAGGTGCATGTGCAAAAAAGCAGTGGGATCTATTTATAGTTGCACCAGAATAACACAACTGTCCATATCAACAAGACAACTTGAGGGCTGCAGCAGTGGAAGGTGTAGTTTCAGCCATGCACCGGTGTAACCTACTTAGAGACACAGTCATTATTAACGCTGCCTCCAGAAAGACGACGCGAATGGGCTCTGTTCTCCACTGCGTCCATCCCTGAACCAAGACCAGTCGAAGGAGGACACTCAGGACAGTAATAGGACTTCCAGCTGTGTGTGTGTACTGTTATGAAGGCTTCTGCGGCAAAAGAGACTCACCTCTAGCAGCAGACATGCCCGGTAGGTAGAGCCCCTTTCTTTCTTTCTTTCTTTCTTCCTTTCTTTTGCAGGGATTGTCAGGAGGAGGAGGAGGATGAGGAGGAGAAGCCCCGGTGCGGTTGCAGGAGGAAGGATGGATGGAAGGCGAACAACCTGATGTTATCTAAGTTTTTCAACGAATATTAAAGGCATGGAAGTGTTTAGCCTGCAGACCAGACTACACAGGCTGCGCGATGGGGAGAGCACTTTCCCAGCAGCGACAGGCATGCATGCAGGGCGTGTCCTGGACCAGACAGCATCCCTTTTATTCTCCAGCAACTTTGTGTCCATATTTGAACATAATGTCACAGAACTGCAGACTATGTGAATGAGATCAGATCATTTGCATCCGCCTAGAAGCAGCCAACCTACTTCTCCTGCCTTCCTCTGGGATGACTGGGCTGTTTGAGCTCAGTCGGAAAGTTGACTGGCGCTCTGGAGCAATCCCCCCCCACACCAAAAGGAAAATATGAGGCCGATCTATTTGACTTGTTTTCGGTTCATGATAATTTAAAAAAAAAAAGAAAACGCTGCAATCCGAGGGAAGCAGCTCCAATCACGTAGGAGGAGGAGGATCAGAGACATTTTCCAGCTGACTGAGATTTTCCACATTAATTTATGCCGCTTGTGTTTATATGAATAACATTCTGCTCCATACGTGCTCATTGATTCTCGTCTCCACGCAGAGAAACACCGATGCTTCTTCTTCTCTTTGTATGCGTCTAATCGCTGTCTGTGATTATAAGACCCCCTTGTGTCCGGGCTCGCTGCGCCCCCTGCTGGTGCGCTCGCGTCAGTGTTTGGCGAGGGAAGTGCCACCGTGTCCAAAGTGTAACGCTACTCCAGTGTCTGGTCCGGGGGACGTGTGGCTTGTTTACGGCGGCTGTGCCAGGTCCAACCGGGTCCAACGTGCTCTTCCGTTTTTACTGCTGACGGCTTCTCCTCTTCCGTTTCAAGGGTCGGTGCATGAAACCTCCAATCTGGATCGAGGCGGCGGAAACAGGAAGAAGAAGATAGAGGAATTCTCTAGGTCTTCTCGGGAGAAACTGGTCCAGTCGAAGAACAAAATGTTCTCCAAATTCACCTCGATCCTCCAGCATGCGGTGGAAGCGGTGGGTTACATACAACCACACCATGTGTTCATCTACTGGGTCTGTGATGTGTATTGTGTGTTTGCTGTAGCCGAGGCCTCTGCTCTCCCAGACGTCAACACAACGTCAGCATAGGGAATACGCTGCTAACTAGCGAGCTAGCTCATTAGCGTTTTGTGTTGTCTATTTGTCTTTTATTCCCCGCTAGCTACAATGTACCAACGTGTGTTTTTTGTTTGTCACGAACTAACAAAGCGACTCGTCAGTGTTAAGTCGGAATCTCAGCTCGTCAACATGGTTAACACATATCTCCACAAACTGAGCGTTAGCCCCCGACGTCAGCTGATAATAGCCGCAAGAAGCTAAGCTAACGGCCGTAGCTAGCTGGTTAGCTCCCCCGTGTCAAACAGCGGGGTCTCATGACGAGGAGCGGTGTCGAAACGCCGGGACAGGCTCGGCTTATGTTGTGTAAACGCCTCGTCATTAATATTTCAGACACAGTTGGTTTGGTTGTGCCGCACCGCGTTTCAGAAAAGCGTCATATAGCTTATATTAGCCAGCTAGCTAACTAGCTTCAAACCAGCAGCTACCTGCCTGGTACCTGTTCTCCAGCTGCTACATGTCAGGGGTTTTCTGAGTGATCACTTCTCACTCAGGTTTACAGGGAAACGTTTAATTCGGCTGTTTAAACAAATGTCAATAAGATCAATAACAAGTGTCACTCCTGGGTCACTTAAAAGGGAAAGTTAAATTCTGAAACTTTGATCACAACTTGGACTCTGGCATTTGGCAAACTACAGGTTTCCTACGGTCATGAAAAACCTGGAATAGTCCTGGAATTGTAAAATGTGTATTTCCAGGCCTAGAAAAGTCCTGGAAAAAAATAAAATCCCAAAAGTTTTGGGAAAGTCATGGAAATTTGTTCTATTCATATTTTCATGACGTTCATTTATGCTGAGTTTTAAATAATTCACATGCTTTTAAAGAAATACGCTCAAAATATAAGCAGGAATACGCTCTCAAAATAACTGAGTTAGTATGAGAGCGTATGCGTAAGGTGCCTTAGAATTCTCATTGCTAGTTTAAATACTACATTTTGTGACCGAGATTTCACAAAATGTTTGGACATGGAAATTTGGTTTAAAGTTGTTGAAAAGTCATGGAAAAGTCATGGAAATCCATTGGTCAAAATGTGTATAAACCCTGAAACTAGCATCATTCAAGCAATGAAGTTGAACTATCTAATTTGAAACTATTAGATCAAACTCAAAGAACCATCCTCATAACAAACACTTTCTCAATCTCTCTTTAAAATGCTAAAGTGACTTGACACATGTCTTCATGTTAGTGTTGTAATTAGCAGGATATCTCAGTTCCAGCTGTATAAACATATACTTGTTGGTAAAGTTGTCATGTTTATAATTTCAATATCCTTTCCCTGTTGCAGCTTGCCCCATCGCTGCCCTTGCAGGAGGATTTTGTCTATCACTGGAAGGCCATTACACATTATTACATCGAGACTTCAGGTAAGAAGAGAGACACTGATGTGAATGCTATGATCAGGTTTTCCTTAAGTGTAGATTTATTGTTGTGCAAAGATGAAGTCTGTTTAAGGGCACCAGTCGTAGGTTTGACTTCAATGAGGGAGATCTAGGCCCGTTCAGAAGATTTGTATAGTGTGTAAAAGAGTAGTATAGATTAAGATATATTCCATGTCGATGAATCAATTCATTACTATTAAAATACAATCTTAAAGAGTCGACTTAAACTTGATTTATGAGCAAATTGCAGCATTTGAAATTGTAAACTGCATAACTAACATTTCGTGACTGTGGAGAATGCTGGGAATGTTGTCCTGGTTGGGTTACTATCAACTATGTGGACCAGCTCCAGTCTGTGAGAGTAGTTCCTTCACCTGTGTGCTCTGCACCAGTAGAAGTCTCTGTGTGCTCTGTGACTGTCGTTTTCATTTAAGCTGGTGCTTGGTGGTGAAACCAAGTAATGTAATGTTTACCAAACTGACTGACATCTGCTTTTTTGAATAATTTGACCAGGAAAGTCTCCTTCTCTCACTCTTCACTCACAACAAGGGATTATGTGTTCTACAAGTATTGCATAAACAAACTTGTTTTCACGTAATCAGAATCAGAATCAGAATTCTTTTATTTGCCAGGTATGTTTGCACATACAGGAAATTGCCTTGGTGTCATTGGTGCACTACTTTTGTACATAAAACAACAATATAAAAAACAACAATATATAAGAAATAGAATAATCACTGGTTTTGCAAACTGACCTTTCTTGACCACCACGCAACCACTTGTGCATAATATTGTTGGAATTAATCCTTATTTCTTATTCGTGCATTATGCATTGCCCTTTTGCTTGCCAGCTTGTTCCCTATCCAGTTTCTGTGAAGCTAGCCAAGGAGCTATTGGCAATCACAGTTGAATTAGCCTTACGATGATTATTTTTTAATAACAAAGATCAGTTTATCAGAATATTGAAATAACCTTTCTGTAACTGGAGTGAAGTTCATTTTACCCTTGGTGCTATGCAGTTAGGCAGGTTTGCCTTAGTCTGTTAACGAGAAAAAGAAAAGTTGTAGCTTTGCACAGGTGAAGTGGTTTGAATTTAGCTTTTTTATGCTGAAACTAAGAGGCCTTTTCCTTTGTGTTTTTTTTTACATTATAGACAAACAGGTTCTTGCATGTTTTTGTGTTTTCTCCTGTTAGATGACAAAGCTCCAGTCACAGACACCAACATCCCATCCCACCTGGAACAGATGCTGGACATCCTGACCCAGGAGGAAGGGGAGAGGGAGTCTGGAGAGACGGGGCCGTGCATGGAGTATCTCCTGCACCACAAGATCCTGGAGACTCTCTACACCTTGGGCAAGGCCGATGTAAGACACTCATGCTTTGGTAACTACATGAACTACAAATTCAGGGAGATAGACACCTAAGTGATATCAGATAAAATTTAGAAGAAATCAAGGCAGAGAATTAAATTAAAGAGCCGTGGAGTTTGGGGAAACTGGACACAGCTGTTATTGTGCAATCGGCTGAAGTGCAACAGTGAATCCAAAGGCTAATTGGACAAAGATTTTGGTCAGAAAATCGTGGCCCCAGCCCCACTTGAGTGGATGGATCTGTTTTGGTGGAAGACCCTAATATATTCTGAACATTTTCTGTTTGTATGTTTTTCAGTGTCCTCCAGGAATGAAGCAGCAGGTGCTAACCTTCTACACAAAGCTGCTAGCCCACATCCGTCAGCCTCTCCTGCCACATATCAACGTTCACAGACCTGTACAGGTAAGATGTGTACCAGTCTAGATAACGGAGAACTTTTGATCATTCTTTTTCCTGAAAATAGTCCATTAACTGACAGCCTATGTAACTTATATAGAACTTTTTTCTACTGTGGCTGTTAAAATGTGCTTTCAGAAACTAGTCCGTCTGTGTGGGGACGTGCTCGCTGCTCCAACCGAAAATGAAGAGATCCAGTTCCTTTGTATAGTTTGTGCCAAACTGAAACAGGACCCGTATCTTGTGAACTTCTTCCTTGAGGTGGGTTTGCTATGACACTAGAGAGAAATACAATTATAAAAGCTTCACATTCATAAATATTCATTTGTATATATTACTTGCAAGAACCTTACAAGATTTTAAAAACCTAGCTCAGAAAATGTCTCAAATTTTGTGACGTTTCTTGCAGAATAAGTCAAAGAAACCTGAGTTGAGGAGTCCTGGAAGAGCCGAGTCTGTGAAGGCTCCAGACACTGGTCAGTCTCTCACAGGGGAACAGGCGGGGGGGCCAGAGGAGCCACAGGCTGCTGCTGCCGCCTCCACCGCAAGTCCAACCAGCAACAACAACAACAACAGTAACAATTACAATCTGGTCACCTCCCTCCTCAACCTCACTAAAAGCCCTGTGAGTAACCTATGATTCAACTTTTTTTTACCTTTGTTGTGAGTTTAAAGTTGGTGTCCTTGACCCATGTTCTCTTTTCTATCCACGTCTTATCCCCTCAGGATGGCAGGATAGTGGTGAAGGCGTGTGAAGGCCTAATGCTGCTGGTCAGTTTACCAGAGCCTGCTGCTGCCAAGTGTATCATAGAAAACACGGAGCTCTGTGAGCTTCTGACTGACCGGCTGGTCTCCTTCTACAAAGCCCTGCCACAGTCCCTGGACCCCCTGGACATTGAGACAGTGGAGGCAGTCAACTGGGGGTAAATGTCTTTCTAGTGTTTACCTCCTAAAGGGTTGATCATACTGTCCTTGGTCCATGTCTGCCCGAGATTTGTATACTCATTCTGCTCACACATACATGCCTGCAGTCCCATTCATACCAAAATGAGGGCCAGCGTTGGTCTGACATCCCTCACATGCACACCTTATCCCGCATTCCTTCTCAGTAGGTGGACATATTGCACCTGGAACATGTGCAGACAACACGTTCAGTCAGTGTACAGTTGTGTGTCCTTGTATATCTTCAAAGTTGGGTTGTACAAAGTGGCTACTGGCTCTCCTTGCACAGCCTTTTTTTTAAAATAAGCATCCACGTTCTTTCTCTTTTCTTTTTTTGCACCAACTGTACTGGAAAATGTTGAAATGCATAAAGGTCCGTACTCACCATAGCAGACATGGGTGGATGCCAATATTTACCACCATAGCGGACTGAAACCATGAATTAGCCATAAAAGCACATATTCAATTAAATCGGTCCTGTTGCAACTGTGTCATTACAACATAATTGTTCAAACGATATTCTCTGTGGATAATTTTAAAAAGTGGTTTTGTCTTCTTCTCTCTTTCAGTCTGGATGTGTACAACCTGAAGGAGGATGCTGCTGTGTTCACAGGGAAGAGGGCTCTCATCAGCTTCCTGTCCTGGCTAGATTACTTTGACCAGCTTATCAAGGAGGCTAACAAGGTCCGTCACCACTGCTGACTCACTGTGTTTTGATGCGTCATGTTTTAGTCAGAGTTGACACATTGAAAGAACTTCCATACAAAGAAGTTTTTTTGTATCCGAGCAGCACAGACGGCTGAACAGCTTCTCTTTGTTTTTCTCCCCTGCCTTTCAGTTGGCTGCTACAGTGATGGCAAAAGCAGTCAGGGAAAGATTCTTTGTGTCTGTGATGGAACCACAGCTCATGCAGACGTAAGTCCTCAATCAATCAATCACCCCGAACTGAAGTTCCTTGTCTTTCTTGTCAGTGGGTTGTGAGTGCTCAGTGACTAATGAGCTCTACCTCTCGGTGCAAACAGGTCTGAGGTTGGAATCCTGACGTCCACCGCCCTGCTGAACAGGATCATCAGGCAGGTGACCTCGGAGGCTCTGCTGCAGGAGATGGTTTACTTCCTGCTGGGAGAGGACAAAGATGCAGAGACTCCAGCGACCGTCGCCCAGACTCCTCTCAGACACAGACTCATTGAGCACTGTGACCACCTGTCCGACGAGGTGCTTATCACACAGATGTTTATCTTCAGGAGAACTAATCACTCAAACCACATTCTGATTTGGGCTGGGATGCATATAAAGGAGCACCTACACAGCTGACGTCCTCTGACCTGCTACAATTACACAATTAATCTGAAGGATTTTAATGCTGTTCAATGCGTTGATATTATTAGTAGCCACCACCTCAATATCAACACTGAACATCACATAACTACTCCTATCTTCTTCAGACTCTGTTGTGTCCATCTCTTACTTGTGATGACACACACACACACACACACACACACACACACACACACACACACACACACACACACACACACACACACACACACACACACACACATTGACATCAATCACATCTAATGTCTAGAAACATCACTTGGTGATTATTTGCATGTAGAAAGTGAGATCCGATCACATCAGGACAAATTTTAATTCCAGGTCCAAACACGAATGTCCTTAGTTTCCAACAAATGGCCATCTGCCCTTCAAAGATTCAGATTTCCACTGATCACACAAACCATGAATTTTAATAAGTATCTGACAAGGCGACTGCTCACATCTTCCTCACACAAAAGAGGGATGACTCATCTCTTCGATGTTTAGCAGCATCTGCCCACTTTTCTGTCAGCGAGCAAACGCTTGGCACATTGCTGTTGATGTGAAGTGGGAGGTGACTCTCGTTCTGTCCTCCCTGTCCTCAGATCAGCATCATGACGCTGCGGCTGTTCGAGCATCTCATTCAGAAACCCAACGAGCACATCCTGCACAGCTTGGTGCTGCGGAGCCTGGGGGAGAGGAACTACCTGGAGAACAAACCGCAGGAGGAGCGGGAGCCGCTGGAGAACGGGCAGCCCCACGACGCCGTGTAAGGACCTGCCTCTAACCTTGACCTCGCCGAGCTGCGAACACACACGTTATGGGAAATCCCTGCACAGACACAGTCCGGCAGAAATAAATTGAATGCATCAACTAGCTGTGGTTTTTAGATGTTCTGCCACTTCATGAATTATTCATCACTGTGTTGAGATTCTTCTGAGCCACAACCGAGTGGGATCATGATAATCTAAGTCCGCCACTTGCTGCTGTAAATCAAAGTCAGTCTAATGAGACTGAACTATAATGAGCAGTGATTGTGTTTTTTTGTCTTTGTCTTGAATGATGAATTATCATAACAAGACATAAACCTAATGAGACTTTTCTCAATATTTACTGTTGATAATTTTCCTAGGAATTAAATATTTCAAGCTGCTTTTTTTTCACACATTCTTTCATATTTGTCATGTCGTTTTTATAGGTTTGCAGAAGAGTTGACACTCTTTAAAAAAAAAAAAAAAAAAAACTTTTCATAAAAGTCCCATTTAAAAATCTGTCCATTATATAACAGACTTGAAAGTTGCCACAGGCCCCAAGCGTAATTAACTACTATCAGATCTTGTGAATCTCAAATTGAAATCTTACAAGCGTTAAAACATTTAACAACATAACAACCAGTTGGTTCCTTTAATCCACCTGATATGTCTTGTTGCACGATAAAAAAAAATCATTGAAATCTGATAAATAATGGTAATTTATTTGATGAACTTGTGTTCTCTCTGCAGAGACCTCGAGGAGGATCCACTGTTCGGTGATGACCTGTCTCCAGACAGCAGGCTGTCTGGTTCTGATTGGCTCAGCTCCTCTCCACCGCAGAGTCCCGACCACCTCAAGTCCGACGGGAAGACGGAGGTCCACAAGATAGTCAACAGGTGACAGAGCACATGATACAACATGTGTAGGGTTGCTCTGCCTGTTTGAGTCTTAAAGTTGTAACTCTTCCATGTTTATTCCTGTAGTTTCTTGTGCCTGGTGCCTGATGAGGCCAAGTCATCGAATCACGTTGAAGGAACAGGCTATGACACCTACCTCAGAGACGCTCACAGACAGGTGAGATCTCACTCTTTTGAAGATTCCTAAATCCTGAACACTTTCTTGGAGCGTTTCACCAAAAAATATAAAGATGGGTGTCATGACTGCTCCCCAAAAGTGAAGCCAAAGCATCTCAATCACCACCTGCTGTTTGAATTCAGCATAGGTCATATGTCCCTTCTCCTCCATGTTAGTGTATAAGACATGAACCAATCTAAAGTCAGATTACACTCTGAATACATTTTGTCAAAGATGATTTTCTTATTTTAGGTTGTTTTTTGTCATCTTTCTGATATGTTAAGATTTAATTAGTTATTTGATGCTATAAAAATGGGTTGAACCAGCATGAGACTGACTGTGATTGGTTCAGTGTGTATTGCTAGTATCTCGATACCGTGGCTTCCTTCTCCTGGTCACTACGCCACAGACCCTGGCTCCAAATGACATCTCTGTGTTAGCAGTTAGGAATCTAGGGGGTTTTTTTGGCTTCAAATCTGGAAAGGAGGAGTAAGTGGAGACAGGCTGTCAATCTATATGTTATTTACTTTATCAACAAAGCTGAGGCAGCTTCTGAGTTACCGTCACTCATTATTTGTTTGAATTGTTCCCCTCAGTTCAGGGACTTCTGTGGGGTGTGCCAGCGGTGGGACTGGAGGGGGAATCCTAAACCTTTCGAGAAGTGTAACCTGGACAACCCGTTCTTTGAGGGACACTTCCTCAAGGTTCTCTTCGACCGGATGGGTCGCATCTTAGATCAGGTCAGTTTGATTCACAACATACTAAACATCTGGGGCACTGCTGTCATGATTCAGAACAACTGTACGCTTTACTGTCCAAATGTCTGTATTAAGTTGAGTTGCATTGTCGAAATAACACAGTAAAATTATGGCTTTAAAATCAGAAATGCAACTTTGCCTCTAAGGGAACAGGTAGTGTTCTGCTAATCGAGCGCCTGTATTCAAATGAATCCGCCTGTTATCGGATTGAAATATTAAGACATAATATACTCACTAATTCAGAGGTTTCTGAAGCAAAGTATAACTGGTTAATCTAGCTTGACATGTACAACCAGATTGCAGTGAATCAATGAAGCGTTCGGTATGTAGAGATTTAATTGTTGTGCCTGTATATCCGAACAGTCTCATCCTCCTGCAGTAGAACGTGTTCAGTGCAGCCGAGTTTAAATGAGGTCGTCTGTTCCCAAGCGCAGCTCCAGAATACCTCTACTGTTGCAAAATGCAAATGAGCAGCTGATTATGCAGAAGCATTCCAATTATTTCGAAAAATTAAAAGAAGTGCCCGTTATAAATAAATGTGAAAAATGACGTTAGATGGAATTGTGTAGATGACTTATAGAGATTTAGAAGCAAAATGCACTCGCTGGCAGCTCTCTGGTTTCTGCGTGTGCCTTTTGGGAAATCAAATCAATTGTCCCGTTTGTCATTGACACATTCTGACTACTGTGAGATTTTTCAGTTAGTTGTTATTGTCGGTGCTTCTTCTGACGTGTCCTCTGTCTCGCAGCCGTACGACGTGAACCTGCAGGTGACCGCCGTGCTGTCCAAGCTGTCTTTGCTGCCACACCCCCACCTCCACGAGTACCTGCTGGACCCTTATATCAGCCTGGCCCCGGGCTGCAGGTCTCTGTTCTCCGTCATCGTCAGGGTAAGACTCCTGTTCAGATTATGCCCTGTTTATCTTATTCAGCCCTGATAGCAGACACTTCCATTCCCAGAGAAGACAGTCGCTGTTGTTTAAGGTTTTAACTTTATGTTTTCTGTCATGTGTAGTAATGTGAAGTGTTTAAGATTCGTTTTTTGCAAAATGTTCAGTGCAGCAAAACAAAGTCACAATTAAGTGTTGGAATTTATCTCAAGCCAGAGCAAGTGTGAACTCCACTTCTCTGTAATCTTCTCTGCGTGCTGCTACTTGACCCGTTTCTTACTGGAAGAAAAGCTCCTCTCCTTCTGGGAATCAGCCCAACTCCTTCTCTTAAGAACCGGTCCCAGTGGCTCACAGTGAAGCAGCAGTTTAGAAGCAGCTGGAGGCAGCGAATGTCCATGTGGTGGTCTTAAGTTTTTTAATGTTAATAACAGTCATGTCATTACTGGGGGGGGAAACATCTCGCAGCAGAAAAAAAAACATATTTTTACTTCTCTAATACTGTATTATTGCTGGTATGATGCTTAAATGATTATCAACTCACACGCTGCTTCTCTAAAGATTGTATAGATAGTGGTAATAGGAAAAGATTGATTACTTTAGTACAAATCTGTTCAAATGTGAATATTATTAATAATATGGAAAGAAATTTGAATGGGATGCTTGAGGAAGACTGACCTGAGGATGGAAGCAGGGCCGTGGTGGTGTGGTAACTCCTCCCATGTCCCTGTGTGTTGATGCAGGTGGTGGGAGATCTCATGTCGAGGATCCATCGCATCCCAGACTTCACCCCCAAGCTGCTGCTCGTGAGGAAGAGGTTATTAGGTCTGGAGCCCGAGGGCATCAAGTACGTACCTCCACACGGCTCCATGCACTTACCTCCTGTGTTTGCTTTAGCCGGTGCAGTTTTTTTAATCAATTGTTTCCTCGTTTAGTATCGACCACATGACTCTCCTGGAGGGCGTGATCGTGCTGGAGGAGTTCTGCAAAGAGCTGGCGGCCATCGCCTTCGTCAAATACCACGCAGCTGCCGCCTCCTCGCCGTAACCTCTCCTGCTGCTCGTCCATCTGCCTCGGCCGGGCGGACCGGGGTCGGGATGAGCCCGGGCCTTTGGGTGTGTACTGGCACTGGTGACACAGGGTCGGCAAAACATTACCACTAACCACTCATCCCTGCAAGACTGTTAAAGCCCACACGGACGTGGTTTCATCACTCCCTCCTCCTCGGGCCTCTCGGGCTCCACTGTATAAAAGGTCAGACACTGCCCAGCAGCCAGCAGAGGAAGAGGAGGAGGAGGAAGAGGAGGCTGAGGTGCAGGGAGATGCTCACTGGACTCTTTCAGCCTCTGCATTCTCTCTCCCGATCCCCCCACCCCCACCCCACCCCACCATCTTCTCTCTCACCAGCCAAAAGATGATAGCCCTGTAATTATTATGTCAAGGGGAAAAGATGTTGTGTATTTATTTCCTGTCCCGTTGTCGCCCATTTGTAAAAGTCAATGCCTTAGTGTGGGATCACACCTTTCAGTTACAGAAACGTGTTTCTTTTTGAAACATTTTAAAAAAAAACAATCTCTGCTCTCTCACATGTTGTCTGTTTGAAGACAAGAGGCTGCAGAGAAACTACCCACTACTCCTCAACCCAAATGTGTGTGTGTGTGTGTGTGTGTGTAGTTACAAAAGTCCTGATGTGCAGTATTCACGATACTGCGCTCCCTTTTTAAATACCAAGTCGTCTTATTATTTATTTGTTTGCTTTCAGGTTGCCTTTTAAAACTCGCTTGTGCTGTCAGAGCTCATCTTTGATCACCGTCGCCCAAAGATCCATCTCATTCTCTCCTGTGAAATGGTGAATTTAGCAAGTTATGGTTAATTTGCACATGAACCTCATTGCATCACGTTGCACGTGTTACATTATTTGACTTCATTCATGCCTTTTCTGTTGTTGGCTTTTAGGAAAGAGACGTTTTGTTTTTGATTCTGCAGCAAATTTTGTTCCGAAATCTCGCTTCTCCAGACCCAGTGTTTATTTTCTCACACACAGTGTTTAATTAAATCTGAGATAATCTGTGTTATTGTTTTTACAGCAATAATTAGTTTACTCTAGTCATGGGAGCGTGCAGAGGATAAAAACCTCTGGAAATACCGTCGCTTACAGCCGTGGACCTTGAATCAGATTGGATTTATTTATAAAAGATTTATAAGAAAACCAGCCGGCCTTTGTGCAAACCTCCTCCAAGGTTAACGGACTTTCTCGCCATCGTAAAGAAAAAGATTCCAGGATCCCTGTGGAGGAAATCAGTTGAGTAGTTTTAGGTATTCTTACAAACAACCACAGGCTGATGAAAACCTCCTCGGCAAAGTAGAAAGTAAGAAAAGACAATTATAAGAACAAAATGTAGCCGATGTAAACCACTGTCTGTGGCTGCAGAGCTTTGTGTTTCTCTGCAAGTTGTCATCACCTATGTGTAGTTGCGTTTACTTCAGTATTATTTCTTCATGCAGAATTAGAATGACAAGGAAACAGTGCTGTGCTCGGCCGGAGTCTGGTGGCTTCAAATCAAAGTCTTACCCCACTTACATCCGGTTTGAATTCTTCTGTATCAAGATCTTAACGTTAACTTTATTTCCTGTCTGATGTTGCCGTGTGAATGTGTCTGTGATTGGTCGGTCGGTGTGTATGGCGATGACCTTGTTCATGTGTGTGTGGGCGGAGTCGTGAATGGAAGCCGCGAGTCCCCGGTCTTGAGCTTTGATTTGTTTTTTCCTCTCACATATCTCAAGCACCTGAACGACATTATGCAACAGCTTGCATGGAAACAGATTTGCACATTGTCTTTCTTCATCCACATTTATTATGTAAATATAATTAAAAAAGCTTTTTTTTCCTCTAAATATTTTCTTTCATACACCAAAAAAAAAGGATTTAGGATGTATCATGAGTAACGTTTCTATTTTAACGTGACACTTTTTCACAGTAATTGTCAATCATGCACATTTTTTAGAAATCAACTACTCTTTTCTGTACAGTTGTATATTGTATGTGTACAATAGCGATGGAGATATACTACCTGGTGTAATATGCATGCTTATACATACGTTTTCTTCTGTTGAGGGAGAGAAAAGAGGCGATTTGTGAGCTGTCAGCACTTTGCTCTGACCCGACCGGTAGAAACGATGCCTTGCTTCACACTGTGGATCTCTGACCACGCCTCTGATGGACGTGGGGGGGGCTGTTCTGCCTCACTGCAGTGTGTTGTGATCTTACTGTGCTTCTGTCTCTTGTGTTTGGTTTGTGAAGATGTACAGAACTCTTGAGTTTAAATCTGATTTGCCAACTGATTTCAGACCAGTCACTGTATCATGCTCATCGCTGCTTTCCTCCTCCTCCTCGTGCTTCTTCACCCCCCACTTTGATTATGTGATTGTGTAGAAGCATTAACTGATACATTAAGATAAGATGCATGCAGTCCCCCCCGCCTTCCAGTCCCTCACAGCCATCACCTCACTGTTCATTTGCTCCTCATCAGCAGCCGTCTTCACCTCACTGCTCCTCTTAGGTTTCATTCAGGACAATATGGTTTTATTTCACATGCTCCGTCCCAACTACAAATAAAGATAAAGGTCTTCAGCAGGAGATGTGGTCGTTCTTTGAGCAGTTCATCGTGTTTTTATTAAAAAAATGTCTGTACAACAAAAACAGAAAATACACAAAAATATCCATTTCTCTCAATGACAAAGTGAAAACCACAAATCCTGATTAATAATCTTTCTTTTTAAATCCATGGATTCTAATAACCTGCAGATTAAAGTGAGGGAGAAGTAGCTGTGCTCAGCGTGTGATTTCCTGTTCAAGCAGCACAGCAGGATGACATGAGAACGTGTTCAGGGACAGCGCAGAGGACATGAAACGTGAAAATGACCTCTGCGTCTCTCTGTCAGCGCAGCTACTTCCTCCTCCGTCCGACTCTCTGGCTTCCAGCCCTGCCGTGCTCGCTCATCCAGCTAATTCTCTAGAAATGAGTTAAAATAATCTCACTGCGGCCGCAGCTGAGGATCGCATGACAGGTCCAAAGTCACGTGAGGAGTTCTGGAACATTAACAAAAAAAAACGAGTAAATCCTACATTTCACTCGCCTTGCAGTGATACAGCAATCAGCCACAGAAAAGAGGCACAACGGTGCAGAGGGAAGGCTCAGTCTGATGACTCTCATTCTCTATGATCGCTGAGGTTCACACTGAGATGCAGTCAGACAGGGTCTTATAGTTAAAGGATTAGAACGTAAATAATAAAGACCAAATGAAGAGATCCCCTTGTACTCAAATGAGAGACAGTCACTCATTACTGCTGTAATATTACAGCGACTGGACTTACTAACAGCATTTCCACACATGGAAACACTGATGCTTTCAATGCAGTATTCAAGTGACATCTTTAAATCTACGCACACACACACAGCGTCTTATGCAACAGTGTCCGATGTCCTGACTCAAATGAGAAGTAGCATCGTATAGTGCAAGTTCTACAGATTGATGAAGGCTAATCCGATCTACAGGTTTACACTCGCTTCGCTCACGTGTTTAAAATGGATTTTGAAAAATTCACATCAGGATATTTCTGTGTGAACACTGGTGAAATTATAGATACAAGGGTTTAAGGTGAGAACTGAGAAATGAAAATCATTTCCATCAGATTGTCGTGGTTGGAACTATCTGTATATCTTAAGAGCCACATCAGGGCTTCATTAGAAACCTCATGTAAAACTCACACTACACGATCACGCATTCGGAGGCTGCACTGAAACATGTTTACAGCAAATCACTAGCTCCGCCACAGAGATAAGGGAAATTGATGATTTCACAAACACAACTCAACAGATTGCCACAAAACTTGGAGGAAGGCTGCAGTGTTTGTGAGGGAAGAATCTGTACATTTAGGTGCAGATCTGGATCAGGAGGGCGGATCAAGGAATTTTTTGTATCACCTTCAACATTGTGAAAAAAAGCATTTGACTTTTCAGTTTTCCCAGAGAATAATGAATGGATCTAAGTCAAAAAGAATGGGGCCCATTTAGGAGACTGATTTCTATGAGCGTGTGAAATTTTTGCAGCTTGATTGAATTTGAGGAGGTCGGGGGGGGGAGGTGAACACTCTACTGACATCTAGATAATGTCATGATTTACATTTTGTGACCCAGGTACTTGATGATATTGTGAGAATCAACAACTGTTAAACAAACATCCAGCGTTCTTTGTCCATCTCGAAGTGAAAACTCCCAACAGCAAGATATAAATGTATATTAAATTAATTTACATATACATGTAAATAATTCATTTTCATTATGCAAATCATTTTCTTGTACATACAAAAACCACTACGTAAAAAACAACTACATGCTGTTGCACAAACTAAATCAGGCTAAAAATACAAATCATCAATAAAAAAAAAAATATGTACATTTCAAAAAATGTTTTTTTCATTTTTTTTTTTCCTAAGTCAACAAGCGTCTCCCGCCCCATTTACAAACTGCAGATATGCACGTGCACACAGACACACACACACACTTGTGCACAAATTGCTCACACTGGAACATTCAGACAAACAAATGTCTCTTTGGCTGGTGTGAAGCTGTGGCACCTCGCTGTGTGTGTACACACAATTACACTTTCAAAAACCACACGCACACACGAAAAAATAAAGAAGACACCATCTAACGGCATAAAAACAGGTTCCAATGATGGGTGTAGTGATACTTCTCCTATGCATCTGCGAATATATATATATTTATATACCAAAACATACTGAATACTGTATAAGGGTCAGCCACACATATGCCCTTGATTGATTGTGTGTGTGTGTGTGTGTATGTGTATAATATATACTGAAAAAGTCACATTCAGAAGTGTGATGGGAAACTCTGTAGGAAGGCATCAATAAATAGAGATGTCTGTCTGTGTTGCTGTGTTAAACAGCTCCAGCCGTCTGTCAGTCGCTCTTGGAGTTCTGTGCCGCGTCCAGGTTCACCACCTGCAGCTCCGTCAGGTTACTGCTGCTGCCGCTCGACTGCTGACCAATCACCATCTGGAACACAACACGCCTTGCGTCAGTGGAGAGCACGGGGCCAATCGAAGGCAGCCAATCACAAGTCATCACAGCACCCAGCACAGATGGACGTCCTGCTACCCTGCATGCTTTTCATTATGGAGCGATGTGACATTGTAATAGATGCTGATCATTTATGTAACAACTAAGAGCTTAAGCTATGAAATAACATTAAGAATAACAGGACGTGCGTGTTTTAATAATCTAGAGCTCTATAGAGCTCAACAGTGTTGGCTCTGGAAGTAGAAATCCTATTTTTATATATTAATTGAGATTTTGATCAACAGCTGTCATAGCTGAACCATCCAACGCGATGTCAAGGAGAAATACGACACTACCCACAATCCTCAGGTGTAATAGCGACAGATATGTGTTGCGGAGCTTGCTGTTGCCATGGAAATGTTGACCGCAATTGCAAATTACTATTGATGGTTCAGGAGAACAACTACACACAGTTAATACACTGTTTGAAATGCTACACATACAAACAAGACACACACTACTATACATTTCAACACTATAATAATAATAATAAGATAAAATTCAAGAGGAAGTACTGGAATTCACTAAGAAGGGATCATTTGCAATGGTTTATGGGATGTGTAGTTCCTTTACTCTTAAAATAATTATGTTCACTGTCTTGTACATTTGATATTTTTACCTTTTCACCATTTTCCAATATTTATTTCTGCTCCACATCAAATGATTTGTGGTCACGACCAACAAGTCGCTGGTTCCAGGTTAAAAAGTCTTTATAAAGGAGTATTTGAAACGTCATTTAGAAAATGAATGAGATGTACTTTCAGAACCAGAGCTGTTCAGAAAGTGGACAGTGACTGTTACACTCTGTAAGATCTTATCCAGTGTGTTTTTATGACCTATAGTTGTAAAGGCTGTTTAGAGCTCGATCCAGCAACATATTTCAACCAAATTGCATAAATGAATTCCTCACATTTTCCTTTGTAAGAGGAGATTTTACAAACTTAATAAAACATCACACTCTTCATCTCCATGCACTGTAACCGTGGTGTTTAGTCTACTGCACGTGTCTTTGGCTGCAGGTCACAGGTAAAACCAACATGACAGCTGATCACCCACATTCGTACAAAGAGGCAGCAGGTGACCAGCCTGTGGCCTCCGTGTGCCAGTGCTCTGTTAGGATGCATTAGTGCGATCACGTGGCATGCTGGTTGCATAGGGAATAGGAGAGTTTCACTTGTAAAATGCAGATCTTGCCGTACTGGGTGAAGCTGCACCGCAGAGACAGGGATCTGTACCGTGCCGGGAGGTGCCGTGAGGAACACCTGAGGGACACCTGGAGGAAAAACAGTTTCGCCATCAGTGGTCTTATATTCTCTGAACCGATATTTATCCAAAGCTTGTCACCCAGTAATGAGAGTGTGCTCAAACAGTGGCTCACCTCCATCTTGACCCTGTGCGTGGGACACCTGCATGGCTGAGGTGCCCTGGGAGAAGGCGTTGAGCACGGCCAGCCCCCCGTCGGTCAACCCCTGGCTGGAGGTGTACATTACAGTGTGCGGGCTGGGGTACATCATGTGACCCGCCACCGACGTTGGGATTGATGAGGTGACGATGGTTGCTGGGAGACTCACCGTTGCTGAAAGGCAGAAAGGTGGGAGGGAGAGAGAGAGAGAGAGAGCACGTCACAATGAAGGTTAGAGTTGTGTACACATGTTGGCCAGCAGGTGGCGCTTCATAGCTGTCTCAATTACACTACTAACTCCTGGCTCTGCTTGTGAAGTGGCTCCAACACACTTTATTAGGGACAGAATTCATCCCAACGCATAAGATGAATAACAAAACAGTGAAGGGAGACCAAATCACCTGAAGTCCTCCACCCATGGAGATGTGTATTTATTTGCATTATTTAGGCTAAACTAAAATGTCTGATGGTGGGTTGATGGACGAGTGAAAGGTCATTAATTCTACTGTGTGTCATCATAAAATCACATGAATTTAGAGAAACTCTCTCCATCATTTGGAGCAGCTATGTACATGGTATTTGAATGGAGATGGTTCTCAGAGTGGGGTCTGGCTGCCCCAAGGGGCCTGGAGGCGGTTTCAGGGGAGTCCCCAGCAAAAGAGGGAATCATTTATTTTGACTATAATTTCATCCTTTAGTAACTCACTGACATAGTGTAGGACTATTTTGGTCGTGAATTCTAGATGGGCTCCATGGTGTCATTTGTCAGTTTAGGGGTCCTTGATTTGCAAACGTTCGTGCACCACTGCTCAAAGAAAACCTAAAATTCTCATTAGACAGAGATGTTTCATCCAACGGGCCTGAGACAGGTCAGCAGAGGGTTCCTCCAGAGGGGATGTGACCTACCGGTGGAGTTTGTGGAGCTGTGGGAGATCTCTTGGTTGTGTTCAGAGCTGTTTTGGTGGACCTGGATAGCCTGAAGCTGCTGGGGAACGCCTGCTCCTAGAGACACACGGAGGAGGGCACACAGTGTCTACCGTAAGTCATCACACACTCCACAGGGGGAGGGGGGTGCCCCCAGGAGGGGAGTATGAAGTACAGGACTGGGGTTGGTATACAGTAGAAATAGAAGCATTGGCAGTACTGTTAGCTGAGGTACACAGTCGTGCAAGTGGAATTAGTAATACTTATTGTTATTATTCATAGCAAGAAGAGGTGTGGTTAGTGGCGGCAGCTTGAGATGAGGCTATGATCAGTGGAAGCAGGCGGAGTGGTGGCAGCAGGCAGGACAGGTCACCTGTGAGGGAGACAGCAGCAGGGAAGCGGAAGACAGCCTGCTGTCCCTGCTGCGACTGCTGAGTGGAGACCAGGGTCTGACCATGCTGCCCCTGGAGGGCCAGGGAGTGCTGCTGCAGCTGGCTCAGAGGAATGGTGGGGGTGCCAGGGGGGAGAGGTGTGCCTGCTGGAGGGGGGCAGGCACGCACACACACAGACACACACGCACAGAGGATAAGACTTAACGTGAAAATACAGCAGCGTTTGAAAATGTTAATTTCAACCTTCAGGTGCCAGAGACATAAACAGAACAGCAGATGTGCACTGTTTAGTTTTTTGTAAACATTTTGTTCTGATCTTAGCTTCCATCTATTAGTCTAGATCTTTAACAAGATAACAGAACTGCCATTTCTGTGTAAGTTTTCTCCAGACACTCCTGATTCCTCCCACAGTCCAAAGGCATGCATTAGGATCAGGTTAACTGGAGATTCTAAATTGTATCCCACCTCATGCCCTATATCCAGCTCCCCCGCGACGCTAAAAGGATAATCAGTATAGATAATGGATGGAAGGATGGATGGATGGATGGATCTGAATAGGTGAACTTTGGAGAACACTAACATTATATTTCTCAGCAAAACATATTGTGTGTAAAATTGAGGTTTCACAAACATGTGGAGTGCATTTTTTCTCCTCAAAGCCAATCGTTGAATATATTATAATATATATATTGTTATATCATCATGTCGGTTTCGTTGCCTTTGCTGGCACTTGAAACCCGACAGCAGAATGTGAACTGTGATGCCCGTATGCTCACGTTAATGCTTCTGCACCCTCCTGCATGTGTAGGGTGCGAACTAAACAAGGGAGCTGCTTGTAAAAACATTGCTCCACAGCACTACTAGTGATGAAAACCTCCACCTGTAGTCACAAAGTGATTTTGGGTGGTGTAGCTTTAGCCTGAGCGAGCTAAAATGTCAACAATGTGGTAATATTTCACGCTGGAAGGTTCCACAAGTAAAACTGACGTGTACCATATGCAAGGCAGTGTTCCGTTTCAAGCTATTTAAGATGTTCATATAAACCTGAATGTTGACACACCGTACGACTGAATTAAGAGGTGATTAAATGAATTAGACTGAAGTGTCACTGTGCACATGTAACTGTCATTTTCTGAGCCACAGCCTAAATTCTCCCATCATGTATCAATTGTCATTTAGCTGTTTCTGCACTGAGGGCAGATATGTCACTTCAGCACATGACTCTGGAGTTACAGCCTCACATTTGGTCAGATGCTCCAGAGACAGTTGCTGCAGTCGGGCGGGCAGGCCCTTTCAAGCTGCCAGCTGAGGAGGTTATAGTGTGGGAGGGTGTGTTGTTCCACCTGGCACTGCCGCCATGTGCCAGACAGGTGGTGAGGAGGAGAGAGGGAGTGAGAGGGTGTATAGAGAGGAGGAGGTTGTAAAAGGCAGCGAGAGACCGAGGAAGAAGAGAAGAGAAGGAGAAGGTACAGAGAAGCTGCCAGACTGTCCTTCACATGGCAGTTAAAATAACTTAAGAGCCGTTAGTGGGCGTCAGTTTGTCCGTGTGTCCAGCTGAGGCAGAGGGTCGACAACCAACACAAACTGCAGCATTCACCAGTGAAAACTCTGACGACCACTGGGCCTGTTCAGCTTCACTCATGTAACACAGACTGGTCTACATCATAAACTGTAGAGAAAACCGCCCCAGTCAGCTTTTAAGTATTTTCATGTCATGGACAGTCTGAATAAATTGTTCTTCTACAGACTGGATAATATAAAATTATCGTGAAAGTCAAATATTACTCGTGCCTTTGGGAGAAACGTGACCTCTTGGCTTCCCCAGGCCCCCTCCTTGAGACCCTCAGATGTAGATGCAGTGTTTCCCAGTATGTCCATCATAAAGACGAAGTGTAATGAATCATTTCTGGGGAAAGCCAGTTTAGGAACACTTCAGGGATCCCCAACTCAGAGGCCGCTGCCCCAAACGTCCTCATTGAGTTGGTGGTGTACAGACCCCCTGTGTGCGTCGGTGAGGTCCCCCTTAATGAAGGGTCATGTGTAGTTCAGGACCACACTGACACAAAGCTCGGGCTCCACAAAGTGCACCTCAATTATAATTTCAGCACAAGGCACCGATCCTTCATTGAATATTCATGACTAATTATGGACTGTGTTCGTCATCCCTCATTGCCAGGTCCATTGTGTCCCTCTCACCTAATTATTCCTGTCCCCGAGTGACAATCAAAGCCAGGGCCAGTTGCCAATAGACGTAGCTTTCCTGGATACTGGGGGCTTTGTAAAAACCAAGGGCGCTGAGTGTTAGTGACTGCCTGTGAAGAGCTGTTGTGTGATGTAAACAGCTCCGAGAGAGGCACGACCCCCATCCCGAGATGGCGCCGGAGGTCACCGAGAAGCCATTCAGATTCTAATCAGAAAATAAGCTAGACAACGCTGTGACGTTAACAAAACACACAGGTCTGCAGGAGTGCCATGACTCTATAAGATGAGGTTAAGACCAGAAATGAGAACTGTTACAGAGCTCTAGATGTTCAGGACATGTGTTGCTTCTCTACGTACCAGGCATGAAGGTGAAGCCACCGGGCAGCTGCATGACCCCTGTGGAGCCACCGGCGGCCTTGAGGACGGTGCCGTTGGCGCTGATGTTGCCGCCGCCCGAGACGGGCAAGTAGTTGGTGAGGGGAAACGAAGTTCCGCTGCTCACCTGCATGGTGGTGGAGGTGGTGGGTACTGTGGACTGGGTGCTGCCTGGAAGGCTGGCCACCGTGAACGTCGGCTTCAGTGAATCCTGGGCGGAGAAAAAACAAAAACAAGTCTTCTTAGGAAGACATGGGCAGATCGTTGGATGGTATTTTTAAAGTTTTCAGACAAGATCTCTAGAAAATGTATGAACCTAATTATCGAGTTCGTGTCTGTTTCACAGCAGGAGGTTATCAGGGTCAGGTGCGTTCATATTTATAGGAAAATGTCCAGAACCTTCAGGATAGTTGTGGTGCAGCATGCAGGAGGCAGGAGGCAGGATGGAAGATATAAATGACACTACGGAGATCACATGTTTTGTTTACAGCATATTGACAACTTATCACTAAAAGCTCACTTGATATCTTCTTCGTTTCAGTTATGCATCTGTATGTGTTAGAAACATCAAACCCCATTCGTTCGTGGTGAATCCCCCAGATAAGCTCCTGCTGTTTTCTAACAGGGATCATTCAGACATTATCTGGAGTATTTACTAGGGCTGAAGGAGAAACTCTGGAGAATGCAGCAACTGACTTGGACATTTCTGTTCTCACTTACAGCCCCTCTGGTTAGTTTCAGGCGATAATCCAGAGTTCAGTGCAAATCTAAAAGTACAGGATTACTATACACTGAACTTGGTATAGGATTAACTGTAGAAGTTGCTAATTTTTCCAAGTGTTGCATTAGCTCTTGCTCTGAATAAAATAATCAACATCAGAAACATCAGAGTTTCACATGGGTACACCTGAAACAACACCATAATGGGGCTTTTCCTCTCTGAGCAGCTAACAGGAGGATAGACCTCAGTTTTTGTAGCATTTTCAGGGATCAATTGACGGCCGACAGAGACCAGAGTGTGTTCTAATAGACTTGGAGCAAATGACATGCTGGGACCCCTCTAATTGCATCCATATGTAAAATACTTAGCCCGTGCAGGGAGTGTTTCTCTTAGTTATTCAATGCTTGAGACTAAAAGAGAAAAACGTTTTTTTAACAGAAAATTCTGGAATTTCAGTATAAGATGGTGACATGACATTAATAGAATTCCAGCAGTGTAGTGTGATGACTGTTTCTTCTGAATCCTGCAACATCTGAACACACTGCAATCAAAATCCTGCCACTGGTTGAACCAACTCGACTGGAGAGTGATAAAAACAATTTCTACCCTTCGTTTTTTGGTTAATTCTAAACATTAAACATGTAACTGTATAACAGGATAGAAACCAGGCAGAGAAGATGCTACATGAACTTAAGGAGGTGAGCTGCAGCATCACACAACACACAAATGTGAACATCCATGAAACAGCAGAGCAGGATGTGTTGGTGAGTGGGCTGCATGATAAGAGCAGAGTAGGCGTTAGGCCGGGACTAGAAAGCACAGAAGCACACCATCCCCGTTTCTCCGCACTTATGAAAACACTTATCACATGATGCTAATGATCTGTAATAGCAGAATGGGAATAAGGCTACATGTGAAAAAGAGTTTGCATTTCTATGTGGGTTCAACATCTTTTGAGGGTTTAAATCCAGATGTTTGAATATGAAAACAGAGGTGTCGCTGACAAATCAATAGAAACTAAATAATTCCACAATCAGGGGTGTGCATTTAGACTGTAGGAAACAAAGCAAAGAAGAGAGGCCATTCAAATACAAAAGGGAGCTGCATGCACGGCCAAGAATGATATATACGCTGCTTCTCATTTTAGAGACTGGATCCTTTAATTTTATGTACAGTAGAGAAGCATCATAACAACCTATCCCATTTCAGATGCTCTAGCAGATGACACAACTGGTAGGGACTTTGCGGTTGTCACTATCCCATAATGCATTGTGCACTTTTCAATCCACCACGCGGGTCTGGCCAAAGGACTGTTATTATACCTCCTCCCCCCCTCTCCCGTACACTCTACACTGCACTCCATCAAAATCAAAGTGCCCAAAACAATACCAGGTCATATACACCAGTCACTTAAACTGGACAAATAACAAAATACAATTAATGACATAAGAGATCACACGTAAACTGGTCCAATGTTTTACCCAGAGCATGTTTACAGTCCCTTTGGGTTTAATATTTAGAGTGACAGCCAGTGACAAGTGGCCAGAGACATTATGTTTTCAGGTTGACATTCCCTCTGTCTGTTCCATTCTTCTGAACAAGATTTCTCAAGGAAGCCTTGAGGGACTTTCTTCAAATTAGACCCAAAAGTTCAGTTGTGCTCAAGGATCAACTGATTCAATTTAAGTGGCCAAAAGTCAAGGGCACGATGGCCTCAGGAAACATGCTTCTGGCCTCTGGGCATGAGATCTGACACAAGTCTTCCTTTTGGGAATTTATACAAATTTTGAGAAGTTGTCCCTTAGACTCAGAGACAATTGACTATATCAGTTGTCACAAGGTCAAAGGTCATGGTGACCTCATGAGCCTGAATCTTTTATTTTGAATATAGACTGAACCTGCACTGGAAGGCAGATGCATACAGCCACAGCTATTCGGGGACATACCACATTAATGAAGTCCACTGTGTGTACGTTGTACTGTATTGAAGGGAAATGTCACAATTTGCCCCAGTTTCCCAGCAGTATTTATAATTTGTGTTTGAGGGCAGCTTCCAGTGATAGAAATGTACTTGACTGATATTTGAAGTTACAGGTTGAAAACTGTTATTTGGGGAGAAAGTACAAAGTCAGTCTGGACATTAGGTCTGAGGACTTTGGTGGGTGTATCCCTCAGAGGGTGCAGCCTCAGTACTGGGACTGAACTGGTTTCATAGAGTCAGATCACTTCATGCTGGAGCGGTGAATAAATGATCCAGGTTCAGTCTCTAAAAACAGCCATGGGCTATGAGAAAGCAAGTGACGGGGTATTGCAAATAATTTGCATGGAATTCGAATCATTATGAATAACAAAAGGTAATGTGTGAGCAGACTAGGCAAACCTCTCCTAGTAAAGCACTATTGGTTTTTATATGTCACTGATTACATGGGTGAGAGGTGGAGGATCCAGCATGGACTCTACTGATAACGACTTCCAACCACTCACTACCATGAAATCATGTAGACGGAGCTACTGTAAAGATTAGCTACCAGTCTTCAGCCACACTGCAGTGTACCCACATATCAGTTTTCGGAAGAGGCTTCTATATTTGCTCACTGCAATGCTTAAACTTGTTTTATTTGAAACAGAGGATTAATAAGGGTTTAATAGATGATCAGGGGTGTTGAGGCTAACTTCAAAGTATCAGGACTTGATGAGGTGCAGATGGCTGAGCAGGTGATGTCTTAAAGCAGAAATACACAGAGCTGAGCCGCTGGTTAGCTCGTCTCTAGCACAGATCCAGGATTCTGACAGTCCAAGGTCCTTCAACTCTTTAGTTAAACACACTCTGGAAAGTTGCAGGGGGGGAGGAGGGGTGGCGGCTGCACAGACGACTCACTCACGGTTGTTCTGGCCTTTTAACCAGAGAGGAAATCTGAATCTAAATTTCACACAACAACAATCTACGATCCAATTACTATACAACTGTCAGGCCTGTTATTCATTATAGACAGACTGCAGACAGCTAGACCATGACACAGCTGTCACCACGTTTTCATTATCCCGAGAGACTTTCCAATTTTGTTACAGTAGTCTCATTGATGTTCACAAGGCCAACGTGAATTCTTCTACTCTACACGGGGGGGAAAAAAATCTTAAAGATGGTAACAGTAGGTGAGGATCGTAGTCACAAAGCAGATAAAACTGCAGTATGTCAAAAAAACAAAAACATAACGGGGGTGTAGTGGCAAGAAGCACTTCTTAGCCACAGTAGCAGCAGAGTGTGTGTGTCTGTGTGGGGAAGCAGGGTGAGACCTTTGTGAGGTTTGGGACGTTTGGGACAGGGGACAGGAAAGGGGTCAGAGTACAAACAGCTGAGAGAACAGACAGCTGGAGGGAAACCTGAGCACCTCAGAGGGGGAATTAACCCTCTCCGAGCCAGCAAGAGGCCACGTGTAATGACGGCCGCCATCTGACGCTCAGTAGCTCTCGCCACCGGAAAAGGAGCATGTTGCTTTTTCGGATTTTGTACTAAAACATGACGTGGTTTCAGCTTCTCCATGTTATACTTCTCCGTCGAGAAATATGTGGCTGCTCTGGCAGGTTTATACTCCCATCTAACAAGGACACAGATTACTGCATGGGTTAAAAACTGGATATTAAACCTGGTTACACCCTAAAAACCTATTGTGAAACTGCTACTGTCTCTGTGACCTCTGTAGAAAGCCTCAACTGTCCAACTGCTTTGTTTGACCATCACCGTGCGTCTCCTGTTCAACTGGCCAGTCTATAAACAGCGCTGGGTTTTAGATCAGAGTTGAGTCAGTGCACAGTAAACATAGGCCTCAGTGGTGCAAATCATTCCTACAGACAAGAAGTGAGAACAGAGAATCATCTTAGTGACGGAGGCAAAACCTCCCCACCGTCTTTTCATCCTGGAATCCTTTCCACTTCCTGCTCCTTCAGAGACATACACATTTTCTCCATAATTAACAATGTTGCAACATCAAGTATTCGATCTGAAACCATTATTAACTTACATCAAGGGAGTTACGTTTTTACCCCCGTCCGTTTTTTGGTTGTTTTATAAGCATGTTTACACAAAAGCAACGGAGCAGATTACCTTGAAACCTGGTGGAAGGATGTGGAATGGGTCAGGAAAGAGCCCATTACATTTTAGTGGGGATCTGGACCAGGAATTGATCTGGTTTCTCAAACACTGTGAGCTGAGACGTTTTTCAAAAATGTTCCCAGAGAATATTTAATTTCATCATCTTATGTGATTTGTGCTCTTGAAATGTTGGTCGAACAAAAAAGAGAGATGTGTCCAAGAGCTTTGAGTATTTGGACTTTTTCCCGCATCATTTGAAACTAATAATCTTAGTTATTGTGTATTTCACACCATCTGAGGCTGTTGATTAAGACTTGTGTCAGCTTAGATGGAAATGGTGAAATAGGATTGTCGCCTTATAGTATGACAATTTTATCCTAGATTCTCCTTTCCCACTTGTTTTTAAAATGAACCTCAGCACCATTCCCTTTGCTTTGGAAAAAGAAAATGTAACCAGAGCATAACCGGGGGAAAAAAGCAGAACATAACAAATTAATTCACAATTTATAGTTGTGTGAATGGAGGAGAGAGTTGTCTGAAATTGGCGATGAATCCTCCAGTCTAGACACAGGGGCCACTGAGAGCAGCCTCTACAAAACATTTTACAAAAGAGGGACAATATTTTACTTCAGAAACTGAGATCTCGAGCATTTCTACATTATGTCCTTCCTAAATCCACTGTGAAGACAAATCCTAATATAAAAAGGATCAGGAGGTAGAATACAATAAACCAAAGCCATGAGAAACAAAAGCAATCTTGTTTATAAACTCAAGGTTTCTCTGGTTGAGCAGTTGTGCGACGTATAACACAAAAGTGGCAAAACAATTCTGTTAGCACTTTTACATGCTTGTTTTTCCAAACATTTAGTGCGTTCTCAGTAGTTCAACATATGGTAAAATAATAAATGCCTCAATAACCCTTCTTAAATGCACAGACATCATAGGAAGGTGCCTGCTTTAAAGACCTGGTAAAGAAGAGGGTAATTAAAAAGAAAGACACAAATGATTCCCTATTTATGGGGGGGATTAATCAGTCCAAATTGAAGGTGACAACTGTCAGGCTGGTCCAGTGTGTGGTTGGAGAGCCCATTGTGCAGTTTACTGGTGGCTGGCCCTGGTCTAATCTCCCATTTGCTGGCTCCCATCTCCCAGTCTGTCACCCTGCCAGCAACATGGAATTTGCAGCTCCATTTGGGACTGCTAAAAAAGGCAAGGCAGCCCAAGTGGAGGAGGTGCAGCCAATGGCGGATGACCTGTCCAGTTGCTCGCTGTAAAATAAGGAGGTGGAAGAGGGGGGGTTGGGGGGGTGACATAACGTTTCTCGCCTCCCCCCTCCAATACGGCCAACATGCTGCTTTCCCTCCCCTCGGACACAATCACCAGCACAGGGGCAGCCTTCTGATGAGAGCAAACATCAGAGGAAATTAACATTCCGTCACCTCAGCGATTCTCTCCTGTCATCTACTTTAAGGTGTAAAATGATACATTCATTCTGAAAGGTGTAAAATGATACATTCTTTTTCAAAACACAATCCTAGATGTGGAATAATGAGGCTGTTAAATCGCTCGCGGCACGTCTGCAGAGCCGTAACGCCAGAAAAACAAACATGACCGCTGTTCATCAGGACAGTGGCCTTGGTCTGCAAGTCTTCTGCTCGGTGTTTATTGCGACATCACAGGGCAATGGAAGTGTCAACTGTGCTAATGAGCAGAGCAACAAATAAAACTTCCACCAGGACTAAAACAAGAGCACAGTGACGAACGCAGCAGGGAGGACGGAGATAGAGAGGCATGGAGCGAACGAAGGGAGGGACAGGAGAGAGAAAGTGAGGGCAGGGAGGAGGGGAAAACCGGAGTTGGGTGCTAAGACAGATCCTCTGTGCAAACACGAGTTGTGGGATTTGCCATCCCCTTCCAAAAATAACCCGAAACACATAAAAACATCTGTACTGGAGGCTTGTCTAGTATTAAGAATCAGCCATAAACAACAATCTGTTGGACGGGATGAAGGGACGGCACAAGGAGGACAAATCTACTGTTTGCAAAGTGCAGGCTACTTTTCCATCGTCATTCCTCATTCACCTCTACATCAGATAGTATATTTCCTACAATGCATTTATTCAGTCCTCAGAGAACAGTCTTGATCATGTTAACTTCAGGTCTTTCATACTTTGTGACCTGAAAAAGCAGAAACAATAGAAAAGTGAGGGTTTTCCAGACATAAAGTGAGTCACACACACCTGAAACTCAAAGTCTTTTAACACTACCCTGCTCAATTAAAGGAACTCCCCATTGAGTAATCCTAGCTGGTTTCTAGAAAGCAGTCTGTGCTTTTCTTTCTGATCGTGCTCTCAGTAGCAGTTTGAGCTCTGGGGACAGTGACTCAAGAGTCAGTTCTAGGCATCTGAACAGTCAACAGATGAGATGATAATAATGTGACACACAGCATTCAAACTTTAACAGACACACAAAGCAATCAGCCATGAAGTGTGACTCTGGAGCTGCACGGCCCATTACTCTTCTTAAAATGTGTTTACAGTAGAAACTCATTATGATGAATAGTAAGTAAATAAAACATTTTCAATCATGATTTCCCACACTGAGTCAACAGCAGCGAGGTCAGTGGTGAATTCGTCCAGTCAGGTGAAGGGAATAGTTTAGGTTGAACACATCTGTGAAGATTCTCAGTCATCCAGGTCATAGTTTAAGGAGTTACTCAAATCAAATGCACAGGCTACTGAGATTGTTTGTGTTGTGACATCGTCCATGTCCAACTTTTTTTCTCTGACAAAATTATTCACGGATATTAAACAATGATGATTTTCCAACAGACTTTCTTAAACACATTAAAAATCATACTCAAGTTCCACCAAATGGACAATTATTTACCATTTTAAATACAATGTATATTATTCACAATATAAAAAGGAATACATTAAGGGGAATACACTGAACTATATGTGAACACGTCCGTGGTCGTGATAGAAATGTCACCATGCGACCCAGCCGTCTCTGTTTCAGAGCTCTCACTGGTCGCCTGTTTATTCAAAGTATATCAGTATTAAACGTATTGTGTTTCCAAATCACAACTAATACGACACTGCACTTCCCTGGATCCTCAACAATACGCATTCCCATTGTGAAGCTGATATGATGAACAGGTTTTTGAGCCACAAACAGAGTTTTCTGGAATTATTATTTCAATGGCAACTACCTAGGTTTGACTGCACGTCCCAGCTCGAATTTGAATCCGTGAGACACGATGTTGGATTCAGATAATATCTTTAATTTTTTAAATTGCTATACATGCCACTTTTGATGGTCGCATTTGTAGCAATAGTGATAAGAGTTCAGCTGGTGTGGAAAACTTTCCGTTACGAAACACAAAAGCAAACGTTGGTAGTAAAAGGTTATTCTGCTGTTGCCAGACGACTGTATAGTAAACCTGAAGCGTCAGTTATTCATATGCTGGCGCACATTAAATCCCTATAATACTACTCAAGTCGAGTGTTTTGGGAGAATGAGCTGCACTCGAAGCAGATGACCATATATAGAAAGCTGTGGTGAGTAAACGTCAGCTTGTTGTGGAAGTAGAAAAAAACGGTGTTCTGAGTTTCTGTCCCACTTATCCATATGTTAACCTCATTTGACCACAATTAATACAGGCAGTGAAACAGTATACTTGACAAAAAAAAGAATCAATATGTCTCCTTTCCTATTTGAGTAAAACACACAACACACCACTTCAAGAAAAAAACGTATGCCCATAGATACATCACCAATAGGTGTGAAGGTGTTTTATTGTTCCACTTCTTGGGAATACTTTCACAGGATTTTAACTCAACATTTAGGCACCAGAATTTCTACTGTCACATGATTTTATGAGCAATGTCTTCTTCACTTCATGCTCTTTTCCTCCTCCATGTCCTCCACTCCCCCCCCCCCCGCCAGCCATCGCAAACTCTGAACTGTTTAGACTAGCTCGGACTGTATGTGTGACATACTCTCTTGATGAATAGCGTCCAGACGCTGCAGACGTCCACACGGCGATCACGCTACAGATCTACTGCACAGGAACGAAAACATTTAAAAAATCAAGGCCGTTCTATCCACCTGCCATGTCCGAATCATAACAGCACAGATCCTGAGATGGACCATGTGGTGACGACTCGTAGTGGGGGGGGGCTCACGGAGACTCATGTTGCTGTCCCTCACTTGTGGCTGCAGCAGAGGGGGGGTGGGGTGGGGGGGTTAGAGGTCACGGCATCATTGCCAGTCACCTCAATACATGTCATATGAAACTTGACAAAGTATTGCACAAATGTTTCCATTCCAGCCCGCTCGTATCTACATCCATACCTCCCCTTCATATCACTAAATGAGTGGGGGGGTTGGGGGGTTGGTGGGTGTGGGGGGGGGGGGGGAATCACAGGACTCCAAAGACAGCTGCAGCTTATAAGGAATGTGCGGGGCCTCCGCCAAGAGAGCAGGCAGGGAAACCATACCATATATGGCCACAGAGACAGAATCTAATTTTTATCAATGAGCAGAGTGGGCATGAGAGGGTTTTAACGTGCAAAGGTTGATCTCCTCTCCTCTTCGCTGTATGGTACGCGTTAGGTAGTGCCTTGTAAAAACAGCACGCGGCCAAACAGGCCTGCGAGTGTCCCGTCTTCTCAGGGGTGACTTAAGCCGTGTAAACAGTGTAGGGAATCTTGGCTTCCCAGCACGTGATCTCACGAAGGTGTGGGCAGCGAAGTGTGTCTGCTGATGAATTTATCGCTTCACTTCAAACCCTCAAACGCTCGGGGTTTAAGAAACCTCGAAGCAACGCAGAGGCAAACACGGGGACATGATCTGCAGTATCAAAGGTGAAACAGAGTGCACTACTCACAGAGCTACAAGAATGCAGAAAAGTTATCTTCTGAAAATGTCCAGTCCTTGAAGGTAGATCTGTCAAGGCTATTTTAAAAAAAGGTTAACAGGGTTGGAAATTGTACAAAATGTGTGATGTTCCCATATTTTCAGAAATATAAGATAGGTTTCATTAGCTCAGCGTTTCATCCATGAACAACAGACTGCACCGTCCCAAAATCATAAGATAAACACCAAAGTCGTCCACAAAGGAGTCTGCGTGTCTCTCATCCTAACACAACCCAGACCTGCTGTGATTTATCTCTGAGGGTTATGAGGCCTTCCTGGACGAGAGGTCACAGAGGTAAAGTGCAGACAGCTCCCTTTAGTAGAGTAGAATAATACTCCACATCTTATCTGCTCCTCCCTTCACTCCCCAGCCCTTTGAAGGATCAGGGAGACTTTTTTTGATTTAATTTAAAAAAAAAAAAGGACTTGATGCTCAGAACCACACCACCAGCCCAAAACACAGAACTCACAATATAACGGTGAAAAGTTCAAAAGTGTTTACAACGGGACAAAGATTATTTCCGGCGGCTGCCTGTGAGTTTGATTCATTTGCTCTCCTCATCTGCCCTTTGAGCCTTTTCTGGAGATTTCCCACCATATCCATAAGTGTCTCTCTAGGTGCATTTATCAGCCTTTTCTTTTTGTTTTTTATTTGCACAGCAATTCGCGTTTCCATGAGTGAGCAGACAATGAGTCAGAAAGATTTCAAACTACATCACCGTTGTTGTTGAACATAGGGGAAATGGACTGTAGGGAGAGGTAGAGAACTGAGTGATTCACAACTGCAGCCTCACTGTGATCTCCCTTAACGAGATGGAGAGTCAGCACTACAGTGCGACATCTCCACACGTGCTACAAATAAAACAATGTCTGTGTGGTGAAGAAATCTACTCCTCGTGGCGCCTGTGCGAGAATTGTGTACTCACCGGGCTCCATCTGCATAGTGTGAAGAGAGTCCAAACATCAAAACACAAAATCCAACAATTCCCACCGACGTCTTATCAACCTAGCTTGCTCAGGGACATTACAACTTAGCCAATTAACTTACATGAAGGAAAATGGAGCTGTATTTTAATTTTGTAAATCAAACCCCAACACACACACGTTCTTTCATTTTCTTTTTAGTGATGTACACACTCTTAATCCGATATAAACAAATAGTATTGAACTGTTGATTTTGATGTATTAACATTATTTTACGGTTCCAATGTCCCTGCAAAAAAGGACAATGTTTATCTGGAAACATTTGAGCATTCTACTTGTGATTGAGATGGTACAGGTTATTAATTCTCTTTGAGTTCTCACCTTTGTGTCCCCCATGCTCTCCGACTCCGACACCTGATAAGTGAGGTCCGTCTCCTCGAAGCCCGTGGCACTCATGCGCTGGTCCGTGGACGGGTCATTTCGTGGCGGCGAGTCCGGCGAGTTGAGGCATGTTTGGATCAGGGCTTTGCCCGTTTCACTGGTGATCATTGGCTGGAGCTTGCGAGTGGCAAAAGTGTAAACGTGACCCGTTTCACTGGCCACGAGCAGCAGAACCTGGGTTCCCGTCAGGGTGGAGAGCTCATAGGCCTGGGAAAGAGAAAGAGGGAAAACATCAGTATCTGACAGAGTGGATAGTTCAATCAAACGTCGTAAAAAAAAATCTCAACAGAATGTGAGAAATTTGAAAGATGAAACTCTGGGGGGAAATAAAAAATACCCACGCCTCAAAACATTAGGATCTAAAAATACCCCTGTAGTGAAGCCTGACGTATAACACAGATGAGGCTAAAATAATATGAGATAAGACTCCCAGAATAGAGAGTGTGATATGGCTGTGAGGCTGATTGCAGCAGGGGACTGGCTTGCATGGGCAGGGGGACCGGTAGCAGCCCACTCTTGACAGAAGAGGCGAGGAGTCATTTTTAAGGTGCAGAGGTAGCCGGCTGTGAAACATGAGGCCACCATCACGCTCTGCATGCTGTATAATAAACAAGGCGCCCAGACGCTCACGTTCAAACTCCCTGGCGTGAAAGAAACGCACAATGAGACTCAAACGTCATCCAACACACAAGTCGATGCTGCACTCGGGGTGAACTCATGAGAAAGCTTTCTCATCTAAATGACTCATCAGTTATGTGGAGGATGCTTGTGGTGCTTTGAAGGCACAGTGCCATTACCATCACGTTGGTGAACACGGTGCCGCTGCAGCTAGCTGATAGATGTGCCAAACTGGATTGAGATACTCTCAGACGGAGCCAGGAGGAGGAGACGAATCACATTCAAATTAAAGATTTTATTGAACCGATATTAAAATGTGCATTTGCCGTCCATACCACATAACGAGTCAGCTCTAACACTGCCCTCATTATGAGCTGTATCAGTCTAGTCCTCTATATTTGGGCACGTGCCAACTGATGCGGACGACATAATTGACTTTTGTGTGTGATAATGTGATGACAGAACAGAAGGCCAATGATGACTAGCTCCTCCTGAAGTGGCTCGGTGCTGCTTGTGTCACCTGAGCACTTAAAACTCATTACACAGAGCTTGTGTGTGTGTGTGTGTGTGTTGAAGGAACCTCAGGCTTGTTGCACACTTCACCTCACACTGGTAATGATAAACTATCCAGCTCCAACCCCTTCCCTCAACTGGCAGACGGGTGTGTGTCTAACAGCGAGGTCTGATGTTTGACCAGCATGCAGACAGACAGATAGATAAAGGACTAATTGGTCAATTTAAGTGAGTTAGGTGGCAGCACAAACTACACCTACAGAACGCTTTCATACATTTTCTTGCCCTGCTGAATTTCTCATAAATATTCATCACTGCCGGGTATGTGTGTGTTTGGAAGGTAATTGGTTCCTCTGTCTCGTACAAATTCCAAGTCAAGCTCATAAATATCACATAGAGAAGAAGCAAAAGATGGACACAAACATGGATAAACTAGAAAACCACAAGGCTTGTTAGCCACGTAAACTTATTTTGCAGTATATTTATCTGTTTGTCTGCGGGAGCATCTGCTAAAACATCTGTCTAGACAGTTACTAGTTTATTTCTCTTAACAATATCTGTTGGATTTGAACTGAAGCAAGAGCACAATGCAAGTGTGCAGAGTCAACCATTGTGGCTTGTAGGCATTGAAGGTAGTGTTTAAACAATCAGTCTAGAAATTGATTTAGCTGGTTGACAAAAAATGCCAAGAAAAACTTTTGATAGTCTTTTGATGCCAATTGTAAGGCAAATATAATAAACATCTGATTGTTCCAGCTTCTCAAATATGACGTCTGAGTTTCTCGCTGATTCATGTTTATTCATTATATTTGGGATTTGGACAAAATAAGCCACGTTTGCACCTTGACGATGGTTAAAGAATCACCAATTTCCAGTCTGGACGGCCAACATGCAATTATACAACAGTACAATTGTCAAAAAAAATATATACATTTCCTCACCTCACTAATGTTTAACACTGCTATAAATTAATATTACTATATTGGATTAAACATGATTTCTTCAATTGAATAATAGATTTATGAAATGTACATTGGAAGTTGTTGGAGCCCCATTTAGAGTCTTCTAATGTTTGTGTCCTCTGAGCAACTGTTTAAAAATAATTAATTTAAAAACAATGCAAAACTGTGAGTGTTTGACAATCAATGAATTATCACGAATGATTAACATTCAACTTTAAACTGCTTTGACAGTGGACATGTCACAGCAGGAAAAACCATGGTAGAAATAATTACATAAAAAAAATTGGATGAGCCAGTTTCAGAGCTCTGGTATTGCACTCGTGATACCTGAATGGAATGGAGCCACAGTTTATTCTATTGGTAACATTTCCTGCCATAACAAGTTCAAATGTCTGCTATGAAAAGTGTGAACTGAGCAGAGCGACAACTGAACCAGCGAAGGAACAACTAATGAAGTGAGTAACACTGCAGTGCACTGCAGTGTGCAAGTGTTGTGTATGACGAGAAGACAACGACTTCACTCAACACATCCATCAAAATGAAACCAGGCGCATCCTAGAAACCAGTGCGAGACCACTCTACGATGCATCCTCCCACTCCACCCACCTGTCAATTTCTGTGATGGCTGACATAGTGTGGGCAACATTTACAAAAATCCTCCTTCCCCACACTGTGTCAAACAATGTTCGTGCTGCCAGGAGCCTACATGAAGACACCCCAGTTTCCACGACAACAGTCCGGGATACATAAAGAGGATAGAGAAATAAATCAGAGAACATGATGCGGGCACCTTCGAAAGTGGCATCAGGACTAGGGTTGCAAAGGGGCGGAAAGTTTCCGGTAAATTTCCAGTAAATTTCCGGAAACTTTCAGCTCAGGATTTTTGGAAATTTTGAAAAAAAAAAAAAAAACGATGCAAATTGAACGCTGAGCAATAAAAACATCATTCAAAACTCTATTTTAAAGATGTATGGAATGCAGCACACTAGTGAGGCCTGCTGTAGTGTGCAGGACTAGTCAGGTAAGTTTCGATGACATTACTCGGGAAAATATATTAGCATGCTGATTGAGGATTGTTCATCTGTTCATCTAGCCTATTTCCATTAATTTATCCATCAATTGTAAAATATTTTTACAGACTATTCCAATTGTTTGGCTAACTATTTATATATCTGGCATTGCATTGTCATGTCATGTGTTTTTTTACAAACTTTTTTCTCATCTTATTCTACAGAACAATGCCACGTGCACTAACTCATGTGTGGAGACATTTCACCCCATCCAATGTAGAAGGAAAGGCTGTGTACATTTGCAAATACTGTGCAAAGACCTTTGTTAAGAATGACACAACGATGCAGAAGCATATAGTCAAGTGCCCAGAGTTTCCTCAGGGCTCAAATCAGCCTATGACACAACAAAATGTTTATATTTATGTCTGTATATGACAAGGTAAATACAGTTAGTATAAATTACCCACAACATTTCCAGTTAATTCCCGTTAATTCCCATGGAAAGTTTCCAGCTCTGAATATTTCCGGAGTTTTGCAACCCTAATCAGGACAAATGAAAACTCTTGCAACTACAATAAAACACGGCTTTCCAGTGTTGACATAAAGTCACACAGAAAAATGGCCGCGTCCACTGCAAAACAACCACTGTGCCTCAAGTCAACAGGCGACTTCATCTCCAAATAATCAGCTGCAGATGCCTTGATGCCAAATGCCACAGAGCAACCGTTTCTCACGGCAGCAAACATGTGGCTGGGTGGTGAATTCCAGAGAAGTCATGATTGGGCCTCAATTAAGCAGAGAGCCATGGAGGCAAGATCCTGGGGAACAACAACAACAACTCAAAACCAAGGCAAGTCAACCTCTGCTTCATGACGCTTGTGCCACATGGACTTCACTTCTGTGTTGGGTGCTCTCTGACTGTCCTCTGACTTGCCTCCCTGGGGTTTAGTCAGCTGTTGGCACCCACAGGCCCTGCTGCTGCTGCTGCTCATCACCACATGGCTGCTGCCTGCAACCAGAGGGAAACAGCCTGTGCACTGATGGTGTTCATCCGCAGCAAACAGTCCCAGGCAGCAGTGTACGAAGGTGTAAGGGTATGTGTGCATGAATGGAGTGTGTCACTTTATCTGGAAAATCTGTGTGTGTGTGTGTGTGTGTGTGTGTGTGTGTGTGTGTGTGTGTGTGTGTGTGTGTGTGTGTGTTTGTGTGTGTGTGTGCGTTAGTGGTGGGGGAAAAAAATCGATTCTGTTCAGTACTGGATATTTTGCGCCCGCGATTATATCGATACTGTAGCACAAAGTATTGCAATATTTAAAAAAATAATAATTTGGGTCATGACCTTGCAGCCAACTGGACTGGACTCTAGTAGTACACATTTGTTTATTTTTCTCAATTTGATTGAAGCTCTAGGTTACTCTTATTTATATGATTATTCTCAGGTTTATGTTACTCTATTATGTATGCTTGATGTTACTGTATTGCATTTAGATAATTGTAAGTTATGTGCTGGGAGCTCAGTGTGCATGTGAGAGGGTTCCTATTCAGAAAAGGTCCTGTGTCCTGAATGTTCAAGAACAAAGTTTTTGCACTACCCTTTCTTAGTTTTTGCACTTCAGTTAATGTGTAGAAGACAACGTTGTTCACAGAATTAAATGTGACATTTGAAGTGAGTTGAGCAGTCTTATTTTCCTCATTTTTTGTAATGCCTTTGAATAATATGGGGGACATGAATCGCAATATATCGCAGAATCGAATCGCAATACTTGCAGTATCGCAATACTATTGAATCGTGGCCCAAATATTGCAATACTATTGAATCCTCACATTTTTGCCAATTCCCACCCCTAGTGTGTGTGTGTGTGTCAGGCCATGTGTGAGGTAGAGCTGGGGGGTGGACCTGGTCACAAATAGAATTGTCATTTGCTCAAGTCTATAAAAAGTACGTGGCCTGTCATAAAAGCCCTGACTTCCTCACAACTAGACAGGCAGTAACACACTTGTGTGTCTGTAGCATGAAATGAATAGAAAGGAGAGGAGCTGCAGGTCAGTGGAGCCTCCATTCACAACACGTCAGTGGGAGATGATCACAATAACACAGCAGGATCACACAACAGGTGTCACAGGCCTGATCCAGACTTCAGTGAACATGTGACTGCACCACCCGGACTCACCTTCTTCATGATCCCAGTCTTCCTCTTGCTGAAAGTCGTGTAGCGTCTCAACTTGTTGTCAATAAATTCCATCTTGATCTTGACGCGCCCACGTGTCTTCTTCCCCGGCTTCGCCCCCGCGACCCCGCCGGGCACCATGCCGTAACCTCCGGGGGCGACCCCCACCTCCTGTCCCGTCCCCGCCGCCTCCATCTCCCCTCGCTCCCGCTTCACCCCTCTCCGGCTGTCCCCGAGTGACCCCGCGGGGTCGTCGTCCTCCGCGGAGTCCGAGTCGTTCTCCGAGCCGCTGCACAGCGGAGCGCCCTCTCTGTCCGGGTCGAACCGGGCTCCGTGCGGCATCACGACCCCCGGGTTCAGCCCCACCATGCCGCCCAGCACGGCGCTCTGCAGGGTGGTCCCGCCGGTCCCGTTCCCCGGCCGCACGCCTCTCGGACCCCCGGGACCGTTCGCCCCCAGCATCCCGATGGCGTCTCTCTCCCCTGGTCGCCCGGCAGCGCACTCGCCGGCCCCCTGTGAAGCCTGCCCTGCCCTCACCAACACGGGCCGGACCCCCGCGCCGTGCCCTGTGGTCCCCCTGCCCGAAGCGGAGCCGGTCCCGGAGAGTGACCCGACCTGGCTCGGGAACATTCTAGTCGCGCAGCCGAGTCGGTGAACACCAGCCGGAGAGCTGGAGCGCGGCGGGTCGGAAGTGACGGACACAGCGCATACACACGGCCGAGCCGCACAACGTAAACAAACCCGGCAGGTTGCGGGTTCGACTCCAGGAAATAACCGAGACCAACTTTGGAAAGTGATGCCGCCGTCGCGCCCCTGAGCCCCGCTGCGTCTCCTCCTCCTCTGCCGCCACTACTCCCAGAACAGTCTCTAAAAGGAATACGCGAAGCACGCCATGCATATGCTTCCGCGATGTCAAGTAGTCCGCGCTGTTACCGAACAATTACGCACGTTTTGACCTGCTGGGTTACACGTGTTTACTTTTTCTGAATGAAAACTGCATCACGCCTCTTTCTGCGGGTCGTGCGTGGCTTTTACACGTCTTATTACAAAGCAACATTTACGGCAGCGCAGTGATCTCCGCACACGGGAACTACTTCCCGCCTTATAAAGAGATACAACGTGTCCTTATTTGGTGGTGTCTCTCCTTATTTGGTGAGTCACAGCGTCGCCCACCGATTGGCTGGAGATTATCCGAGGGTCGCTGTGATTGGTCAACGCGCTGCGCTGATTAGAATAAATACCAAAATGGTTGCGCTACAGTCAACGTCACCGCGGACAAGCAGAGGCACCGACACAACAAACATACAACTTGGTTTTATTCCCCGCAGGTCGCATCCAAGTCATTTTAACATGTTCCCCGGAGGTTTAGAGCCGGAATGTCTCACTGCAGGACCGGAAATGGTTCTACTCTCTATTACTACTGGTGGATTTACTGTAGACGCGTAGATTCGATGACATGTTGTTATTGAATGTTACAGATTATTCTAACAATAAAAATCCACAAGTTTGATAAATCGGATTTTTACCCTACTCACTGAAAAACTAGAATATACTCACATCACACTAACCTTCTGATTAATTGCAGAATAAAGTTTATGATTACTTCAACTACTTTTTCAAAAGGTGCTTGTATCCAAGTTGTATTAAACATGTCGCTGTGCCACACACCAAATGAAATCCTGCTCAGTTTTCCAGACATTACAACTTGTCACAGTAGGAAAACGACTAACATGCTATTTTATTTGTCTGTTCTTTTCACGGGTCCCAGTATTTATCTTTATCATTACCACCCTTTCTTTTCATTTGGTTCATGTTCCTGTGTTGTACTCGTGTCTGTTCTAAATGATGCAGTAAACCCCACCCCACCGGCACTGCAGGCAGGTTAAAACAAATGCCATGAAATTACAGCATTTGGAAGTCGTTCCAAATCCAAAATTTGTTGGCATGATGCTCAGGCGGGAAAAGCATTGTTGAAATGCTCAGACTTTTATGATAAGAGGTCACTAAAGTGAACAATCTTCTTAATGGCTACTGGCACTACTTCAGTCTCCGTACTGGTGTTGAGGGTATGAAAAGCTGTTTTGCTCGTTTTCTGTCAAAGTCTGAAGTTGAGGCTGTTGATCCATATCTATAACGCTGCAGCAGACCACTCAGCTACATCATAAGCTGCCATATCAATACATTTCTCAACATAATATGGAAGAGGAGTCCCATTATGCTTTGGATCCAATGATGAGCTGCTGAAGAGGCCTGTTGACACAAAGCCAAATGTCACATGGCACAGCAACACTCACACTGTAAACTTATTTAGAAACTTTAAACGACTATATCACATTTAACTGGATGTAGACCTATGTGAAAACATTGGGAAAGATTTGGGATCAAGTTTGAAAAGACATCCAGAATATATACAGCACCCTCTAGTGGTAAATTAGAGAACTGGCTGCACATTTGTTTCATTACTTCATTCAAAGTCTGTTTATACACAGGATAAAAATGTTATTAGAGATATTTGCATGACGGCAGTGAACATTCAACCGCTTAGAAGAAGCAACATTGATAAAAAAAAAAGGGCCATGATCCTTCACACAGCTTTCTGGTTGAACATGAATCATGTTTCAGCAGCAAAATACGTTGTTTTTATAGTTAGGATGTGAAAAATGGTCCCAGTTTCAAATGTATTATTACATTGGAGCTAAAAAGAAAAACATATTCAGAGCAATTTATCCCAAACGCGCTTATATTAATAGAATACCAACCAAAAAAATGAAGGAACTACAATACCCACCCTGTGCCTTGTACCCTTCTGCCAACCAGAGCAGTTTCTGTCTACATGCATATATTTAAAAAGGTTCCCAGGCTCATGAGGTCACATGACCTTTGACCACTGACATCCTAACTATGCATGTTTGAGTCCAAGTCTGGTTTGGTAAAATTTGGAAGAAATTCCCTAAAGCCAGACTTGACACGTTTTGTGAGGCCACCGCTACCATGACCACTTAAAAATCTTTTCAAATCCTCTCCGACTCCAACTGAAAGTATGAACCAACTTTGAAGAAATTCCCTCAAAGAGTTCTTGACATGTTCAGAAAAGTGGGACAAACGGACAACATGAAAACATAGAGCCTCCGACATCCTACAAATTGGAAACCGTCGCTGATGAGCTTCTCGAAGCTGCGTTAGCGTAAACAGTATGAATCACAACACAATGGGTAAAAACACTGTGAACCTTTATTGACAGCAGCATGTATACTTCCGTATATATCTGATTACTGTGAACATTTTGCTGAAGCAGGTAAAAAAAAAAAAAAAAAGGTCTAGGTGTGAGTTCCTAGCATTCATAAAAACAAAACATTACACTAAAAACAACGTATAAAAACAAGTTCATAAACAAAGGCCATTGCATTTGATTAGATAATGTAAAAAAAGAGGGAAACAGTTAAGATAATCCTTCATTTACCAGGCACTTAAAACGAGTACTGGTGACCAGCAGTCACTCTTTTGACCTCCTTTGTACTTTGTGTGAGCGTGTTGAGCTGAACGCACACTGAGATGGGCCGTGAGCATGAATACATACCATCAGAGAAAGTACCTTTCTATTATAAACATAGTTAAAACAAACACAGGACCTTCATCATAAATAAACAGGCACCTGCACGTCCTTCTACACGACATGATAGAGATACAGAGGGATATTCCTTTAAGTGAAGTTAGTGCATGGCTTCTATATTATGTACACTTTGCCTGGTGTGATGGTCCGCTTTGCAGCATTGCACAAAACAACTTGGACCAGGAGGGGAACTGTGATTGGACCTCTGGGGGAATTATGTCGCAGGTTAAACACAATGATAGGCTGCAGCCCGGCGACGACACAAAGATATTAATGTAGTATAATGGGTTTTCTCACCCATAGGTAGTGACCAATAAAAACCTCAAGGTTAATACAAAAACAAAACACACTCGTGAAAACGTACAAAGCCCACACTAGCACAGTCTCATCCATCCGGTTTATTCCTTGGCTATAAACTTGATCTTTTTTTTGTTGATGTTCCTGAAGTATTATCACAACATGGAGGATTTATCTCCACAAGAGTCCTCACGGCGACAAACCTTCGTCCTTCCGCTTCCACTTTGAGCGTACACTGTAGCGTGGGAACAGTTGAGTGACACGTCCACACACACACGCACAGACAAACTCTGGAGGGGGGTGGTGGTTGGTCCCTGGTGGACAGAGCAGCCGGGTGTCTCCTCAGGGGGTTAGGGTGGGGGACTCAGGATGCAGCTGACTGGATTTTAAGTTTGAGCAGATCCGCTGCTCTACCACACTTCTAAGTGGTTGACAGAATATTTATCAAGCATAGTCACATTGTATCCCACTTTCCTTTCTTGAGTATTTCTAGATTCATGAGAAATGACCAAGGACTTAACAGAGTGGTGAACGGAAATTTCATGGGTTTTCCTAAACGTCAGAAAAATGATTTGTATTACGTAGATTCTTAATCCGCAGTCCAAAGTTTCTGTTTGTGTGTGTGTGTGTGGAGGGCTGGAGGCACTGAGGTTGTGAAGCTCGGAGAAATGACGTGTCTCTGGGACAGAGCGGCCGCAGACCGGCAGGAGGGCAGGGTCACAGTGGAACCTCACACAGGGACCGGAGGGGAGGGTCATCCATGCTGAGGTTAAGGCAAACGTAAACTCCTGGCACTGCTCACGAGAAGCCATTCACACAAACGTGCGTGTGCGTTTTCCACTGATATAGCAAAGAAGTCTTTTGCACACGGCCATGTTTTGAAATGCATATTTAAAAAAAAAAAAAGAGTTTTCTCCTCAACCCCTTTCCCTGAAATGTGTGACTTTAATATCCAGCATTCCTGTCTTTCTCTTTGGGGGGAGGAGGTTGGTAGAAGCCCCCCCCTCGGATGTGGGCTGACAGTTGTCTCAGACTTTGCTGTCAGAGGGCAGCTCTCCCAGGGCTTGGACGACGTCGGTGAAGGACGGGCGCTCTTTGAGGCTCAGTGCCCAGCAGCGCACCATCAGCTTGTAGATTTTGGAGGGACACCCGTCTGGAATGGGGAGCTTCAGCTTCCCTGTCTTCAGACCTGTGAGCACAGAGAGGGAGGTTAAACCAAACCATGTGGATGATGACTATAAGTTCATAGTTTTGAGATAAAGCCTCGGTGTCCAAATTCACTCACTAATCACTATGAAGTGTAATTTGACATTTAGTAGTGCTGTCAGAATGTTAAGTGGATTTTTTTATACCCTATATAGGATGGACTCATTGTTTCCCACAGTGCATCGAGAAAAGTAGAGTGCAACCAATGGTCACCAGCTGAGCAATATATACCGTTGATGAAGAAAAATGGCAGCGAGAAAAAAAGAGAGATGGCAGCACATGTCAGCCTTCTATCTCAGGCAAATCTACTACTTCTTATCTAATAAAAAATATGTGAATTATCGTGAGGAAAAAGACAGACAGGTTTATATTTGCCGGCGAATCGATTTTAAAACAGTCTATTTCCGATGGAGTGGTTTGTTTGTTTATTACAGACACAAAACAAATCATTGAGCTTTGGTGGTAAAATATGTGAAAGTACGGCGTCACAGCACAAACAAGTTAATTTCTACATTTAAATGTTTCTCACCTCAAAGCATTAATACCAAGTGTAAAATAAGCATTTAACACAACGTCACAACGTTTTGCATCATGACAAAACTAAAACATTTCTTCTTTTCTCTTGAAAGAGCTTCTCGTCTTGCTGTTTGAATCAGAAAGAGAAGTAAAAATAAGCCGCTACAGCATCATACTGACCCTCCAGCACCTCGTCATCAATGAGTTTGGTATACGGCATTTCCCCGTGACTGAACACTTCCCACATCAACACTCCGAAGGCCCACACGTCAGACTTGGTGGAGAAATCGTCCTCGAACACCGACTCAGATGGGAGCCAGCGCAGCGGGATCCAGGCCTGTCTGTAGTGATAGTACTCACTGCAGACGTGCACACAGGGAAAGATAACAGGGAGATGGAAACAGTTTATATTAGCCCCATGAAATCCACTGAGATGAAGAAATTAAAGATTGTTATTAGGGTTGCAAAGGCTCGGAAACTTTCTGGAAACTTTCTATGGGAAGATAGGCTCGGGAATTTGGGGAATTTTGAAGAAAAAAAAAATAAGCAAATTAAAACGCTGAGCAATAAAAACATCATTCAAAACTCTTTTTTAAAGATGTATGGAAAGCAGCACACTATTGAGGCCTGCTGTAGTGTGCAGGACTAGTCAGGTAAGTTTCGATGATATTACTGGGGAAAATATATTAGCATGCTGATTGAGGATTGTTAATCTGTTCATCAAGCCTGTTTCCATTCATTTATCCATCAACTGTTAAATATTTTTACAGACAATTCTAATTGTTTGGCTAACTATTTATATCTCTGGCATTGCATTAGTGTTTTTTTACAAACCATCTTATTCTACAGAATCTCATGTGTGGAGACATTTCACCCCATCCAATGTAGAAGGAAAGGCTGTGTACATTTGCAAATACTGTGCAAAGACCTATGTTAAGAATGCCACAACGATACAGAAGCATATAGTCAAGTGCCCAAAGTTTCCTCAGGGCTCAAATCAGCCTATGGCAAAACAAAATGTTTATATTTATGTCTGTATATGACAAGGTAAATACAGTTAGTATAAATTACATAGAACATTCCCAGTTTATTCCCGTTAATTTCCATATATTCCTGTTAATTCCCATGGAAAGTTTCCAAGTTTGAATATTCCCGGAATTTTGCAACCCTAATTGTTATTAATGGTCTCTTTTCTGACCAACCTGTTGTACACGTCCTTGCTGAGGCTGAGTGACGACACCTTCACACGACGCTGACTGTTGATCAGACAGTTTCGGGCGGCCAGGTCCTTGTGAACGAAGCGGTGATTGGACAGATGCTCCATCCCATGAGCCACCTGGGCACAGATGGAAACCTGGAGAGGAAGCAGAAAAAATATAGAACAAAACAGCTTTCAATGTCAAGTGACTTTGATTATATATCTACTTATATGTACTTAACAACATCAGCGGAAAGTTTTTCTTTTGTGAATCAGTTCATTATTTTGAAGAAGTTCTCGTTGCCTGGTAACCACACGATGACAACAGTCCAACGCATTGACACAACACCCACTGAAACCACTTCTTCTCAATTTTCTTTCTACACAGAAGACATTGTGTCATAATCAGTAACCTTTTGACATCTGTGTTTAGTCACTAGTTTAGCTGCTAAACATTTTACTATGCAAACTTTAGATTGATGAGAAGATCTACTCATCTCATGTATTTTCTAAAATACATGAATATGGCTTCAAGTGAACACGATCTCACAAAGAACGGGATCAGCACAACTTGCACGAAAACATCTCCAACAACCTTTATGTGCTTAATCTGACATAGATTTCTATCTCTTATTATTTACACCAGAGAATAGGAGCAGGATGGAGGAGGAGGAGCTGTCAACGGAGGAGGCGGAGCTGTCAACGGAGGAGGCGGAGCTGTCAATCATAACCACAACACTTACTTTGGTCTTGGTGCTGATGGGAGATTTGATCTTGTCATCTTTGTTTTTAGAAATTCTCAGGAACTGCTTCAGGTCTCCCTGTTTGATAAAAGCAAAAACATTAAATCACAATAAAAAATATATTTAAATTAAAATAGTTTAAAATTGTTTGTGTGTACTTGTTTGTGTAATTACCAGATCGTAGTACTCCAGGATCATGTAGTGGGGTTCGGCCTCCCGACACAGGCCCAGCAGGCGGACGACGTTGGGGTGGCTGAGCTTGGCAAACATCTCAGCTTCCCGGCGGAAGTCGAGCGGCAGCTGTTCGTCTCTGGTCTGCAGGCTCTTCACCAGCACCACCGTCTCCTCCTCGCCCTCCTCGATGCCCTTGGCTTTGGAGAGCAGCACCTCACCAAACTCCCCTTTACCTGAGGAAACGTTCAACCGCCACGAAGCAAATGTCAGAGCAGATAATGTTTGATTACGACATTGATTGTGTTGCAGCTTTAAAATTAGAACCAGAGAACATCCATTCTCTGTTATTCTATACAGTAGAAACTGAGTTGGTTAAACGAGTCTACCTAGAGTAGTGATGGTCTGTAAGCTTGCTCGAGGAAAGTGGAGCTTATCGTTGTTGACGTGGCTGTGCCGTTTCTCTGTGGTTGCCGCGGTACCCATGTTGGTGAGTGCCACCTCTTCCTGGATCTCAGCCGTGGTGTGGCCATTTTGTTGGACAGCACCTCCTGACAAACACAACACACAGGGTCACAAAAATTATTATCGAAATAAGAACAAAAACATATATTCATTATCGGCTAAAAATAATTTCTTTTAAAAAATATTTACATTTATATATAGTTGTAATGTCTAGAGGTCGTGAGAAGTTTGATCAATGTACACCAACATATTCAAAATGATGTACATGTAATGTATGCATATTAGGGCTGTCAAAATTAACGAAGGGCAATTGATTTGTGGAATTAAAGCGCATTAATGCATTTGCAGAATGACCTGCTCAATGTACCCACCACTAGGTCATGTTAATCTGCATGAACTAAACATGAAACTCGTCCTTTTTAAGTGTTAACTGGCTTCTGCAGCTGGGCTCAGATTCAGATTTCATATTTGTAAAGGTTTGGTTGTTAGTCTGATTTAAAAAAAGAAGGAAGTTTTAATCAACCATCCTATATTTGCTAAAAAAGAGAGAGGAAAGGCTGAGATCCCCCAATTGTTTAGGATACAGGTAATCTTTAAGTTTGAAAAAAAAAAAAGCAAAAATTCTAAATAACATCATCATCCTATGTTTCTCAGAGGCAAAGAGACAGCTACATATAATTTAAGTTTGATATGTTAATTTTATTTTTCATTCTAACATTTGGACTTATCACCAATAAAAAACCCGATGTTAAATGTATATAGTCATTTATCTTTCCGTTCACACAACAATATACATCGAAAATTGGGATTTTCGTGCATTTAGAAATTCAGATTAATCACAGCTACCCTGTGATTAATCTGCTTAAAAATGCAATTGTTTGACAGCCCTTATACATATACATTACTAAAGTATGAATAAGCATTAACTTAAGTCATGTGTGGTGGTATATTGTGGTGTATGATGTGTAGTGAGGAATAGACACAACTTCCGTCTAGACAAATTGATTATTTGATAAAAGCAATAACCAGAATGAACACAAGATGGCAGCAAATGTCTAAAACTCTCCACCAATACTTATAGGGGAGTTGATTGAAAATGAACTACCGTGTTAACCTGTGATTTTACTCCTGTCTCTGCACTATTACATCTATGTTGTTTACGGACTGAATCTAACAGTCATACCATTGAGACACTCCATCTCCGGCTCCTCTCCGTCCTGCCCTTTCTCCATTCTCTTGGCGTTGCGTCTCTTTTTGCAGTAGAACATGAGACCCAGCACGACGATGATGTAGGCCACAGCTGCTCCCACTGACAGGCCGATGGTTTGGATCATCTTGTAAGGAGCCCTGTCGTCATCTTCACCATTGATATGCACTGGTTTTTCTGCTGGACACAGGCAGTAAATATTATTATTATTAATAACTGAAGTGCTCTGAAAACGACCAGGACGTGTTACTTTAACCATCACAGGTTGCAGTCTTAAATGAACAGAACATTTTCTGTCATATCTTTCAACAAAGCACTTTGTTGTTTTAGTACGGTGGGGGTCTTATATATTATTATGATCATAAAAAAATCTCCCTGCTCCCTCTAAGTGCCCTGCACAGGATATATATTATCTGACATGTGTTGATCCATTAGCTGAATGTGAAAACTGACAACCAGCCACTCTTTTATGATTTAAGTGATTTATAATGGTATTCAAATAACATTAGGATATTTATAATTTTTTAAAAGTATGGTCAAAGTTGAAGCAGCAACGATTAAGAGGTTGACCTTTTTGATCTCTTGTAAGTAAAAATCCCCAAAATACTGGATCCTACATTTTCCATAATTCAATTTCATATGAGGTTTCCAGCTGTCTTGTAAAAGTGCATCGCTTTCAAACAAGCAAAACATTTCCATTTTTACTTTATATAACATTACAGAAGAGTATTTCTGCCTATAAACATAATTCATATGTCATATTGGTGAATAGTGGGTGACGCACAGTGGGTAAGCCTATTTAGGATCCTGCAAAACAGGCTTTTAAAGAAGTGGGTGAAGATATGTGAATAACATTGATAAAAATCAGGTTTTCTGTGTAACTGATGAAAAATCTAACCCATCCTCTTCCCTATTATAACAAATAATAAGCCTTTATCTGTTTAATCCGTTTAATCCTTTAACAAGTCTTTTTTGAGTTGCCCTGTTTACACAGTGCTGTGTCTCACTGTGATCCTCACAAGCTACGACAAACATCTAAATTCAATTGTCTCCAACTTTGGGACAAAATTAGTAGATATGGGACACAAGTGCAAGTGTGTGACTATAATTTTCAGTCGGCACAAAAGGAGCATGAAGCGTTATTATCTCTAACGTCTGCCCAATCCCATCACCTCAGTGACAGTCGTGGCGCCAGAGACGTGGACGAGGTTATTAACCTGTCGAGTTGGGTGACGGGCAGAGGGCGAGGGTTTAATTAATGCTTTCATCCTGTACTTCTGATCGTGGCTTATGCCCCATGTGTGCAGCGTTTGTGTGTGTGTGTGATAAACTCACCCACGACATAAAGCTGAGCCACACGGTCTTTGATGCTGCAGCTGTTTCCAGCCACACATGTATATCTGCCCGTGTCGTCTGTAGTGACATCTCTGATCACCAAGGAGCCGTTGGACATCTTCTGGAACCTGGAAGGAAGGAGGAAGGAGGAAGGTGAGAGGTGAGGGTGGAGGTGTGGACGTCCAGACAAGTCACAGCCAACAAGAAGCAAACAGTAGAGGGAGGCAAGAAAAAACAAACATCCACAATCCACTGCACAAAGTTGTCATGAATCACTTCTTTCAGCCTGAGGAATGCAACCTGTTATACAGATGGCTGTTTGTGAGATTTGATCATTGGCAAAAATCAACAACAGTGAATCTGTTGCATAAGGACGTCTGCTGCACTCGTTGTGTGGGCATGTTTGATCCAGAAAAATGAAAGAGCATAGAAAAGAACAAATGCAGCAGAGTCAGACCTGACATTAAAAGACTGAGATAAAATTATAAGATTATATTAGTAGTGTCAGCTGAGCCGCTCTGTAAAAGAAAGGAGCTCTGTGAAAGTAGGAGCTGAGGGGAGGGTGGGGGGGGAAGAGAGCGGTGAGGAGAGTTAAAAGGAGGTTGGGCAAATATGTAAAATTCCAATTGGATTCTATTACAAATGTTTATTTGATTACAACCCACTAATATGCTCATCTTGGGTTATTTCTGGGTAGTAACTGCATCTGTGTGTATGAACATATATGTGCACAGATTTGATATCGTCAAAATTTGGTATTTACCACGTAATGTGAAAGTAAAATGATTAAGATGTAAATCCTGTACATCAATAGCAGTGTGTTTTTTTTATATATAAACATTTTGTTACCTCCATCATGAATGTAAAAGTCTGATTGATTGATTCAGACAAGTTCTATAAAATCACTTTTACATTTAACTTAAGAACAAATGAGTTTGGATGAGATGTTCTGGTATGAGGCCCATTGTAATCAGGTGTTTAATATTATATAGGTACAAATAATTAATGCATAGTAATTAGGGTTGGAAAATTCCGGGAATATTCAAAGTTGGAAACTTTCCGTGGGAATTAACGGGAATATACGGGAATTAACGGGAATAAACGGGAATAAACTGGAAATGTTGTGGGTAATTTATACTAACTATATTTACCTTGTCATATACAGACATAAATATAAACATTTTGTTTTGTCATAGGCTGATTTGAGCCCTGAGGAAACTTTGGGCACTTGACTATATGCTTCTGCATCGTTGTGTAAAGAGCCTGTGATCACGAGCCCGTGATCCTCATCCATGCCGGCAGCGCTGCACAGAAGCGTTTCATTTACCTCCTGTTCTTGCTTATGTCCAGCGTCTTGTCTTTAACCATCCAGTGGATGTGAGGCTCGGGGTCGCCGGTGACTTGACAGTGCAGAATGGCAGTGTGACCCTGGTACACCGTCGTGTTCTCTGGCTCCAGCTTGAAGCGAATGTACACTATTTGTGCACAAGAAACACACGGACACACAATAAAGCTCATTAACACAACATCCAAGCCACAACTGGGCCATAACATCCCATTTACAGCCTGTGGTGACTGTGGTAAACGTCTTCTCAGTTACACTACAGCCCAGAAGCCAATTCATTACTCGGACTGTAAAAAGGCCACACAGTAAAAGCTGCTGTGTGATGATAACCAATGAGTGTCTCCTTGTAAACCACCCTTAGAAGTACAGAAAACCGCAAGCACTTCTGATGTGGTGCTGATGACTAATATGGTAATGTCACCCTCTCATTCATAATCCCCTGCTTCCAGGATGATGATTGAGATGCTTACCGGCCACAGTGAGCGTCACCAAGGCTCTGATCTCCCCCTGGAGGCTGTTGGAGGCGATGCAGGTGTAGTTGCCGGCGTCGCTCCTCGTGACTTTTGTGAAGTGGAGCTGGCCGTTCTTCACGGGAGGCGGCAGCTCTCCTCCGTCTGCAGAGGGAGACAGAGAGACAGACATAGGGAACAAGGTGGGAGTTAGAGGTGCTGTGTCTGGTGCTGCGTGGAGAAGTGAAGTGGTTAAACCGAGTCCATCATGGCCAACAAAGGGGTGAAATGATGCGTGATGAGGAATCTTCGCTCCTCCGCTCCCTTCACTGGCTACCAGTGGCTGCCCGCATCCGGTTCAAAAGACTAGTACTTGCGTACCATGCTGTGAAAGGATCCGGTCCAGTTTACATCCAGGACATGGTCAAAATTTACACACAAGCACGTTCACTCCGCTCTGCTTCGGCTAATCGGCTCGTTGCTCCTTCACTGCGAGCTAAACACTCATCAAAATCATGACTGTTTGCTGTCCTAGCTCCTAAATGATGGAATGAGCTCCCACTCGACATCCGGACATCTGAAAGTTTACACATCTTCCACAGAAAACTAAAAACACACCTCTTCCGACTGTACCTTGAATAAAAAATTAAAAAAATAATTAAAAAACAAACAAAAAAAAACACTAACCACTTTTGAAACTAACACTTTGGTAGCACTAAAATGGCACTTACCAATAGCGCTTTGTAGTTTTGCTTTATTTCGAAGAAATTGTACTGTCTTGATTCTTGTTGTTCTGGGTTTGTTCCCTCGGGGTTGAATGCACTTATTGTAAGTCGCTTTGGATAAAAGCGTCAGCTAAATGAAATGTAATGTAATGTATCTTCCAAACAGGTTCCTACATATTCTTGTGGAAACACCATCAGTCATCATAAGCATTATGATAATGAAGAGTGCTTCTGCTTTTTTGATGACATATTCTCTTTAAGAGCAGTCAATCTTATCTTATTGAGGATCGGGTGATCTCAGGTTAAGCCAGTGGCGGCGTACACACCTGCTTTGGTCCAGCGGATGGTGGGGATCTCTCTGCCTTTAGCCGAGCACTGGATGCTGATCACGTTATCCAGCTCCAGGCACTGAGAAGGCTGGGGGGTTGGGGTGAACTTAAGCTTCTCTGAAACACAAGTCAAAACACCACACACATACATTACACACGTGGTAAACACGAGGGGGCGGGGGGGGGATATGTCAAAGCCTCTTTTGTGCAACTCACACTGCAGGTGACATGACACTAATCTGATGCAAATCGTGTTCAGACACATTCGGGCAAACAGGGCAACAGGCGCAGATCTGATAAGTATAACAGGCGGGGTCTATCTGAACCTGAGATCGTACAAACAGGCATTGGCCAGACAAAACAGGGCCAGGCCAGGCCATCTATCATTCATTGTGTAGCAGCAGTTGGAATTTATCACCTCGAAAAAAGAAGAGGCTAGAATAAAGCTGCCGCACATGAGTCACATTTTACACCTCTGTGGGTGTCCGCCAGAGACGCAACGTGGACAAACTTATTTTAGTGAGCGCACACTTATACACAAACACACATACACGCCCACAGGCATGACAGCATTTGTTTTACAATCTTCTCTCAGCACCGTTTTACTCATTACGCCCTAAATGTGATTTGATTTATTAGTAGGGACGGGAATCGGCAGGGACCTCCCTATACGATACTATCAGGATACTTAGGTGGCGATACGATATGTATTGCGATTCTGTAAGTATTGCGATTCGATATTACGATTTCCTGGGATTTCTTTTGGTTATTTTTTTAAATACTGGACCATGGAAAAAAGTTGAATCATACCTTCAAATACAACACAGTCAAATTCACTTAGAGCTTTACAAGTTTTATTTCAAATATTAACATTAACTTAATGACTGCTGGGCAGCCAATAGAGAAAATAAATAAAAATGTGCCCTATTATTGTATAGCCCCTGTCAACTGCACACAAACTGACAGATTAAGAAATGTAAGCCACCTAAACTACTTTTAAACAATAAATAAAAGATAAATTAAATAGAATGAATACAAGTTTACTTAAAATATAAACTTTGAAATAAACAAAAAGTAGGCTATTGTTGTTTGCATGTAGACGATGCAAAGCTAGTGCTTGGGTATGTTTAGATTCTTGTGCAAAAACAAGAGCTGGTCAACATGCTCTGGGGTGATGTTGCCCCCCCCCCCCCCCCCGTATAAACCAATAAATATGTTTAAAAAAATTGATTTTGGAGGCAGCTTGGCGATTTAAAATCGTCATTCACAAGAATCGCGATTTGTAACTGAATCGATTTTCCCCCCCATCCCTATGTATTAGAGATTATCATTCCATCAGTCTGAGGATCATCTTAGAAAGCATAATCTACTTTACATATTGATGGACTGAGTGATTCCCCCTGCAGCTTACCAAGCACAAGAACTCTAGCCTGCCCAGTCAGTCGGCCGCCTGCCGTCTTGGTTTCACAGCCGTACATCAGTCCGTCGTACACTTCCACATTGTTGATCCTGAGGCTTCCGTTAGGGAACAGCTTGAAACGAGAGTCCTGAGGGAGGAAGCACACCAGATTCTCTTATAGCACAAAAACAAAGCTTTATTCGAGTTTTCATGTCAGAAAAATAGACTAATATCTGCATGTGTGTGTGTGTGGATGTGTTAATTCACCTCAGGTGTGATCATCATGTTGTTGCGGAGCCAGGTGACCTCAGGTTGAGGGTTGGCCTGAGCGTGGCAGTGAAGGTAACCTGGTTTACCTTCCTCTAACTGGCTGTCCTGAGGCCTTGTCACCCACACAGGATTAGCTGTGGACACACACACAGAACACTGTTAATAATCCTTGCTATTTATTTTAGTGTTTCAATGATCTATAAGTTAACCTTCTTCTTTTAAGTTCTACTGGGAAAAACAGTAGAATCCCACCATTTAGGGATTGCTCAGGGGGTTAAATATACTTAAAACAAAAATTTGGATCTTAATATGTAATGCATTATTGATAATAAAATATTTTTTCCTATTACCTACGAGTGCCCTGCAAAGGATAAACTGTTGCATCTCTGTTTTTTTTTTTTTATTTGACATAGAAAACTGACCACTAATCATTTCTTTAAGTCATTTCATTCGATTTTGTACGATTATAAAATAACATTACGATACTTAGTTTTAAAAATGTGGTCAAAATGGAAAGTTTAAGATTTCTTGTATTTGAATCTCTTATAAGGGTAAAAATACGAAAACATTCCTACATTTCCCATGATCCAATGTGATAAGACAAAATATCAAATTCTGGTTATACATTATGACATTACAGACAAATTTCTGCCTGTAAACCAAACGTAATGTGTCGAATTGTTGAAGTGCCCCATCAGAGTGGACTGTGTTTGACTCACTGGCCACGGTGAAGGTGACCTCCTGGGTTCTGCGTCCCGCCTTGTTCTGGGCCACGCAGGTGTACGTGCCCGAGTCGCCCTCCTCTGTGGGAGTGAAGACCAGATCCAGGCCGTCCTGGTGCACCCGGCCCTCTGTGGGGACTCGCTGACCTCCTCTCTCCCACCACACCTCGGGCTCAGGTCTGCCACGGGGGGCGCGACAGGTCACCCTCTGCAGGGTGTCCGCTGTGAAAACCTTTGACATCTTGGACACCATGTCGTCTATCTCTGTAATGGAGAGAAGAAAGACCAAGAGCATGAAGAAGTGATTCAAATGGTAAAATTGATTTACATTTATATCCCTGATAATCAAACTTCCCAGGAGCCAGTGATGCATTAAACTAATTCCAACTCACATCTCTGTTAACGGATTTCCTGTCTAGTTAGGAAAAGTCCTCTGATGTGTAGCATAGACCAAAATAATTAGAGAACAAAGCGCACAGTAGGAGAACTGAGTATATAGGTTGTTCTTGGTATGGGAATTAACAAGGGCCTTTGTGAGGCGGGTCATATCAAAACTGTCAGCCCTTATACAGAAAGTGGAATGTGATCTGTAGTCCAAAGAAACAGAAGACCTCCCACTACAGTGAGGACTAATACTGTGTGTGTGTGTGTGTGTGTGTGTGTGTGTGTGTGTGTGTGTGTGTGTGTGTGTGTGTGTGTGTGTGTCTCAAATGGAAGTCATTAATACTGTATTGGCCAACATCGCACTGAAAGCTGGTCAGTGGCTCTGACCTTCTTTGAGTCTAAGATCTAAATCAATTACAGGCAACAGGAGAAAACACACATTTCTCAGCAGATGAAAGCGAAATTGAGCTGGTGAGGGTGGGTTTGGGGGGGGGGGGGGGGTCAGCTCAATGAATGAAGTGGTGCAATGATGGAGTGACTGTTTAAACTTGTCCCCTAAATGCTGAATTCTGCTGTGACACAATCCCCCCTATAATGCCTGCGGGGATTACCATCAGATTAAGTGAATTAAGGTATTTAAATGGAGCTGTGGTTCACTGGGTTAAAACTGCAGATACAGTTGTACCTCATTAATCCAAAAGCCTCGGGGGGGAAAGGGGCTGTGCGAGGGGAATAAAAATGTTTGGGACACTGAAACGCATAGAAATTCCAGCCCTGAGCTTATCCAAAATATTTGACTTGCATGCACTTGCATTGCAAAATGCTGGCTGATTAGTAAGATGAGAAGATACTACAGCTTGTTCTTGCTTTAAGCTCAGGCAGCCATTTAAAAGCTGCTGAGTGGGTCTTTTTGGAGTCAGGGTAGGAGAGGAGAGGAGAGGAGCCGCTGTTATGTCCAATATTAAAACAGCTTTAATGCATCTGGACTTGTGCACTACATTGTTTTACCTGCATTTATCAGAATCTGACATATAGGGACAACCACAGATGTAGTTCCTCTGCAGAGGAGGTTTTCTTATTGGTTGGTTTGTGTGTTTGTTTGTTTGCAAGCAAGATTATGCAGAAAACTACAGCACAGATATCCTTGACACTTGGTTGTAGAATGTGGTCAAGGATGAACCTATTAAATATTGGTGTGGAGCCGGATACATAATCTCGTTTCCCCACTTTCTTTAACATCATGGAGTAATCAAATTTAAGGAGACTGTTTGGCCTTGATGGAGGTATGTGCTCCACTATTTGTTACTTCTGATGGTTTGAATTCAGTTTGGAGCGATTTATTTACACATGACAATGCAAGCAAAAATTGCAACTAGTGTTGGAGGGAAATCAATGGGGCAGCTCTGATGACATTAACCAACCTCATACTGACGCTGCTTGTTGGCTTATTTGAGTCATAATGGGATGTTATCTCTCATGTTACTTTGCTGCTTGTTCAGCCAGGTACTGTTACACTTTGGGGGAAGCTTGTTGAGCTAAACATCCTTGGCAAACAGCTGGACTAATGGAGGAAATCGTATGGAGGAGATGTCGGAAAAAGCTCCAGCAGTGTGAGTGTGTGAGAGTGTGTGTGTGTGTGTGTGTGTGTGTGTGTGTGTGTGATGGATACAGCTGGGGTGGATGTCAATAAGAGGATGTGATTATCATCGGAGAGATCTGGCTCTAAGTGAAAGAACCAGGAGAGGAAGAAGGGGGGTAGCAGAATGATATGGAATGAGTATGTAATATGTAACCCCAATACCCCTGTCACACTCAGATTACACCACCACAGCTGTGTGTGGGTGTGTGTGTACGTACCAGCTATGAGGAGAGAGGCCTCCAAAGGAACTTCGGACCCGCTGACGCCGCGGCCGACACATTTGTAGGTCCCTGTGTTCCTGGGCTTGACCTGTGTGATCAGCACTGAGCCGTTGGACAGGAGAACGACTCTGTGGAGAGGAAACAGATCAAACAGTTTAGAAATCGGAACCACTGACCAACAAACAATATGAGTCACATGTTATTTATATTCACATCACATTTAGACTTTTTTATCCAGATAGAAGCGGCACAAATTGTTCATTAAAGACAACGGGTTGATTTTTAAGGCTTTGTCCGAGCTGTCTTCCAGAGCTTGGTGTTTCAGTTTGAGAACAGGAATTTATTTCAAGTTCAAATTTTGTAAAGCTTTCACCCAAAACCTGTTCGCACTTCGTTTCGACAAGAAGAAGAAGCTGGAGTAATAAAAAATCAGCAGAAGGCGGGAGTGCACAAACCTCTTATTGTAAAGCTAATGCACCCACGACAAGGGCGGGACATTTTAGTTTATCAACACTACAACTGGCTTTCTATTGGCTGGGGAGGTTTGAAATCCAATAATCCAAGATGAAATCTGAGAGCAGACGTTCAACACGTGGACAGAAGGCTGCGTGAGAAGAACCTGGAGCGCAGGAGATCTGTCCAAGCAACAAAATATCTGAGTGCGAGCCCACAGTTTGATCACAAGCAGAGCGAATCCAAGCACAAGCCGGGGGATCACATTTGAGTGTGAGCATTACACATGAACGTGAAATCAAAAAGTCCTGCTCGTAAAACTGAGAGACCAGCTCTTGCATAAAGACAGGAGATCATATATAGACACGTACCACATGTGCACAAGAGGCACTAGGATCCAAACAACCCTTGGCATTTGTTTAGGTCTGATGGAACACCAGCCGAAGACCCTCTGCCAAGCAGGACAATAAATAAGTGCCAGTATTTTTTGGGGGGTTATTGGCATATTACCGGATGTTATCAGAATTTATCTGCTCTAAATTATAAGTAATTGTCTACAGAACACAAAATAATCTGTCCTACATGGTTGATGGTGAAAAGTCCTGGGTTTTAAGAGGCTCATCCCGAGGGCCGACCTCTGGCAGGCTGAGGGGAGCATCAGTGCCAGCAGAGACGGACAGGATGAGGAATAATTAAAATACTGACCTTAAGCCAGCTCCAGGGATGACAGATAAGGAGTAAACAGCTTCACAGGCCGGACAAACCAACAGCTCAGCATTATTATACGCCATAAGAAAGCTTATGGGAGAGGTAAATATGTAAAGCGGAGAGAAATAATTTAAGATACTGTTGAATGCAATTTGTCAGCTGCGTAATACCTGAGAAGAATTTCAAAAAGCAGCTAAATGTCTCTGTCTTGGATTCTATGAGGAAAGGTGATATTTCCGTGTCTTCTATTCAACATCTCTGTCGAATTAGAAGGAGGGAAATCAACTTTGGGAGCTTGTGTATGTTTCCAGTAGAACATACCTCTGAAGACACTGTTTAAAATAGTCACCAAACCTCATCAACAAAGAGAATTGCTTTTAGAAAAAGGAAATAATCTTTACAGCTACATGGATCCTACACAGAGGAATTTTCACATTTTTGGCCTCCAGAGTTGTTTTGAGCCGTGGGGCAGAGTTTATCTGTCTGCGATAATATTCACACATAATCTGAAGGAGGGAGGATCTGAACAGTGCAGGTGCATAACAGACAATATCTGACATTCCTCTGCCTTTGTAATCAGCTCCAATCGATCAGAACACCACCGCAGAAACAGCCTGAGTGGTGGGTGTTTTTACATCATGCTTATGCTGAGTCATCATTGCCTTGGTGAAACAAACCCACCGCTGACAGCCTCATTACACAAGTGACTAACTATTGATATTGGAATCCTTCGCCTCCCTTGCTCTGTAATCACAATAATCAATTCACAGTCTAAGAACTAGGCCCTCACTCTCATTGTGGAGTGTGATTATGTATAAGTGTGAGGTGCTACGAACCCTGAGGGTGAGCTTGGCCCAATGTATAGAAGTATAGAAATTGGTTATTATCTGGTGCTTATGTGTTTACAGGGTATGCGCCCAGTAAGCCGACTGTAGCTGCAGGGGTTTTTCCACTCCGTGCGTGAACACTGGAGAGCTGCAGAGGCGTCTGTGATAGGCTGCAGAGAAAGTCTGCGCTCCAGTGATGTATAGTCCACCGCACAGAAACTTTACAGTGCTCTGTTCCAGTAATAACATTCCTTAATGTGCAATTCGTCTTAAACCCGAGTTGAAAAAACCACACAGAGCAGAGAGCCTGATGTTCCACCTCATTGGGTTCAAAGCAGTACCCGAAGCTGAAACTTATATAATGGTCAGTGAGGAGAGGGAATGGAGTGGAGGCAGGATGAGAGGGAGTTGATGGGAGACGGGAGTCCGGGAAAAATGGAGTGAGAGAAAGAACTGGGGCAGTCTGATGCACAATGAGAAAGAGGAGGAGGCTTCATCTCTGAACGTACCGAGATTTGTTCACCAGCGGCTCGTTTTCGTGGAACCACTCCAGCGTGGGGGCCGGCACGGCAGTGAACTGGCAGTGGAACATGGCCAACTCGTTCTTCAACACCACTTGGTCCTCCGGGGTCACCACTGGGCGTGGCAAACTCTTATCTGTTGGAGAGGTAGACAAACATGTGCATGATTACATCTGCAGGCGTTATGAGACCATCAAGTTGCATCTGTGTGGGTACTCATGCATTGCACATATTTACTCTGGGCCTTTATTAAAACCTGCCAACAGCAGCGCAGGGCCGGTGAGCAGGCAGCCTTCAGGTGGCGGTGTGTGTCAACACCTCAGGGGCCCCGGGGAAACTTAATGAGGTCAGTGACCGGACCCTTCAGCTTATCAGGACCTATTATCTCTTTCCCTTTTACCTCCTGGGTCGTAGAATCACACACAGGAGATCATCTCCCTCTCCTCTACATTAAGTCACGTTTCTCCAAGGAACTGGGGTAATTTTTTGCAATGGAGTTTTTTCCAATTTTTGTGAGAAAATTCTTCTGCATATTATTCACATTCCTTCTACTCCGTCAAATCCACCCTTTGTTTATAGTGGACTAGACTGCCCTGACCTGCTTAAACCAGAGATTTGGTACAGCCCAACCAAATGGGTAGTAATTACCACACAGAATTTAAGACATTTTTATACTCAAAATACAAAGCTGAAGGGCGTTGAGCTCAATAGAGGAACGAGAACACGAAAATACCCCTAATCCAGGTTTATGCGTGTGAGTATTTCAAATCTGCACGGCTAATGGAGGTATGGAGCCAGTAGCAGTATTAGGACGTGGCCGATGGTGGTGAGCGAAAAGAAAAGCGTGCACTCGGAGCACACCTGGCCCACCCAGGAAGTTGGTAGGAAGGCCTGAACTTAAAGAGCTGTGACCGTGCATTGAAGAGCTGTCTAAATCTGTCAGCCTGTCCTCGAGGTGAGGACCTATAGAAGAGTGGAGGGTGGCAACATGGTAACTGGAGACTCAACAATCGCCCATTCTTCCTCCACCCAGGTGCTAACCTAGCGTGTCTGTGTGTGTGTGCGTGTGTGTGTGTGTGTGCTGCAGGTGGCTAATTAGAGTGGAACAGGGCATCAGGTTTCTTGCACAGATGTGCTGCTGTATATACTGTACTTGCTGTGTGTGGTGTGCTGAGGGGATAATACGCAGAGGCTCTCTCACACACACACACACACGCAGAGTAAACAGCAGAAGCCGTGTCGAGAGCCTGCAGGAAAAACAAATATGTCTCCTAACACGCTGCCTGCGAAAGCTAAAGTAACAGAGACGAATCAGCACAGTGACACTGCTACTGAGGGAGCTGATGTTAGCGTTTGCTGCGTAGATGTTTATGATGTTGTAACTTGTCTGTGTGGGTGGCGGAGGAGGAAAACACTAACACACTCACTGGTTATCACATTAGGAACTGTATCACTTTGTCTTCCTGCTCTTGCTCTCACCACTTATAGTCTTTACCCCCCCTCCTTTCAACACGTTTCCTGGCAGGTGAGGAAATGTGGAAAGCTCAAAATATCAAATTTTTTATTTTATTAATAAACTGTTGGTTTATAATTTAATTAGACAGAAATTTTATATAAACAAATGGTTACTTGTCGTTTAAAAAATAAATTGTTTTTTTCTCTGTTTTTCTTTTTTTTCTGTTGTTACCTTGTTTTTTTTTGTTTTTTTTTGTTTGTTCCTGAAGTTATATTGCCCAATCCATGTCTGTCTGGACACATTGGTGTTGATTGTTGTAATCATCTTTACCTCCTGTCTCTGTAACGTCCATTCAGCACTGCACTTATATATATTGAAAATCCTTCAATAAACAGATTTTGATTGAAAAAATAAATTAATACATTTTGATTACACACGTGTCCAAATTAGCTCATGTGAGAACAGGAGATTCTCTGAAGGATTCAACACGAGAGAGTGGGCATTTTGTTTGACATTTCTAGCATGCATCTCATGCAGAAATGAAAAACAAAAACACAAATATCTCAGGATGTAAAAGCATTGCCAATTATGTAGGACACAGACGAAGATGTCAAGACTAAAAGGTTTTAGTGAAAGGGGCCAACGCTACCATTGATGGAAACAAAAAAAGCATGATCTCCAGAGGAGAATTTATACGTTACTTCCTGTGCCTGCCTGCTGCACCAGCCATCAACTGAATGCTCCAGAGATTTCTTCTTGTGAATGTGTCTGAGCGGAAAATTTCCTGCTGCATTGTTCACGTGTGAAAGGCAAACCACCGGAGAAAGTCAGTTCAGACCCAATTGTGCGGACATCCTCCGGAGGTCATGTCTGGAACAGCTTAAGTGCGTGACAACAACCAAGAAACACACACCTATGATGTTGAGAGTGAAGTTGCTGTTGCTGCAGACGTGTCCGGCTGCATTCTTGGCACAGCAGTAGTACAGGCCGTTGTCGTCTGGACTGGCGCTCTTGACGGTGAGCGTCCTCTCCTTGTTGTTGATCTGGTGGCTCTTTTCCGTTAGCTTCAAGCCGTCTTTGAACCACTGGCAGGTTGGCCTGAGAGGCAGAGGACAATAAGAGAGGTCAGGCGTGAGAGAGGTTCAGGAAAAGAAGACAAAATCTCGAAACACGATGACTGATGGAGCAATCGAAAATGATATGCAAAGGGCATGAGAACAAAAGGGCGTGACAGATGCTAACAAGCGCAGAGGGATAATTTTACAGTACAGTCTTCACCATGATCCTTAACCCTGTGAACTCTGAACTCAAGGTGAGAGAGGGAGGAGACTCACCGTGGGTGTCCATCGATATGACAGCGCAACGTGACCAACACAGAGCTCTCGATCTCTCCTTCGGAGTCGGGCTCCTTCAGGGTCACGCCAGCGCTTTCCAGCCCTGCAGAGGAACAAAAACAGAGGCGACTGTCAGCGGGAGGAGGGACGGAGCGCACGAGGACAAGAGGAATGACTGAGGAGAAGGACAGGAGGAAAAATTGAGTTAAGTGGTTGTCCTGTCATGTGTCCTCGCAGGACACACGACGACAATGCTAATGGGTACAACAGCACAGTGACTCAGGAACAGAGAGACGGAGCGGGGAGCGACCGCATCACTGGGTCAGCTTACATCAGCATTCCTCTCTTTTACACTCACAAGAGCGAGCCGGGCCTTTACACTGATTTTTATGGACGTTTAATGGACAGCCCATGGAATTACTCTGTTAAAACGACTACTCTGATGTCAGAGCAGCCCATAAACACGGGAAGAAGGGAACATGTTTCTATTTTAGCTATCGTATTCACTTCTCAGTCAATAAAATTCTTGAATATCGGTGTAATGTAAAACCCGATCGATGGAGTCTGACTGACGGATGAACAAGAGAACAAATGAAGAAAACAGATGGTGACAGTTGTCCCCTGAATGCAGCTGCATGGTTTCCCCATTCAGGAAGTGACCCTGCACACGGGGACATTAATAATACACATAGCATGTCAAGAAATGTCAAATCGTTTTTCAAAAAAAGGGAAACATAATACCATTTGTCAAGGTTTGTCCAAGGTAGACAAGCATATATGTATCCCGTGATGTACTGAGGTTTCTCATCCCCTGTGATGACCTGTTTTGTTATACGCAGAAATTTGGTATCAGCCATGAAAATGCTATATTTGCTTTATCTGATGCAGTCAGCGTGAAAAAAGTGCAGGCGCAGTGTACCTTGTGGGGATTCCCCTTCACCCTGCTGTGTATGTTGACTATACAAATACTTAAGAGTTTACACTGACTGAGAACAAGGGCTAATTGTTATTTACGTGATGATATGTAAGCAGTGGTTGCAGCACACAGTAACTCTACACGCTGTGTGGTTACATGGGAATAAGGACGCGTCCAGTGAGCGAGCATGTTTGTTTGGGTTTCCCCGGATTATACATGAGTCAATGGTTTTTTTAGTAAGGTGTGTGGTGTGTGTGTGTGTGTGTGTGTGTGTGTGTGTGTCATTCCCTCATGTTTAGCTCCATTCCTATGAATGCATAGTGTGGCTGCCTCTCGGAACCTATGAAATATGCATAGCATGAGCCTGCCCCTAAGACAGTTGGGGGTGGGGGGCAGCACCCCTTTGAGGTCAGAGGGGGCGCTAGAGGAAAACCTGTCACTGTGAATTAAACAGGAATCCAGCAGTTCTCTGCACAATGGAGGCTCATGGGAAGTCGTCTCTACGGCAACGCGGCCTACGTCCCTCTGGCTTATATCCCCATCTGAGCCAGGCGCCGCTCATTAGCTTCATCTCAACACAGATGCCCCGACAACTGAGAATGTGTGTGTGCTACGCTGAACAAGTGTGTGCTAATATTAGTGTGTGTTAGAGAGTGTTTGTGCATGTGTGGTTTGGTGAGGAGTGAAACACACTTAATGATGCTGTGCCCCTCAGCATGAGAGCATGTGTACACATGGCAGTTCAACACAGGTTACTAATTGTTAGTGTGTCTCACTCAAGGCCATTCCAGTCAATAGGTCCAGTAAGTTAGTGAGGAGGAGGAGGAGGTTGTGAGGAAGGCCATCCAGCGCTATGGGGACCTGGGGCCAGACACTCAGACAGACCTGCTATTAGTGCAATAGAAGCAATAGGGAAAAAAGAAGGGGAGACTGTGAGTCACCGAGGAGGCGGAGGAGGGTGAGAAAAGTTTGATGGAACAATTATCATCTGCAGCACAACGACAGACAGTCATCTGCAAATTAAATTGTAGAATTTGTTTCAACCTGCCTAAGTAACAGGTGGGTGTTTCCAGTTTCAGGTGGTGACAAAGCGTCAACCCCAAGGGCTGAGACTGAAATTCAAAATTATATTCTGTACATAATCTTTGAGTGGAGTATGTCTGTCATGGTTGAACAAAAAAACCCAAGCATGTGTGTGAAATAAGATCGTAAAGTAGTGGGTGAGTAGTGTAATAGGAAAGTGAGGTTGAAAAGATTAGGAAAAAATAACTATATAAAAAGTGAAAAAGTCCTCACTGTAGCAGACACACAGTTTGACTGATGTGTGACCCATTCATGTATGAGGACACAACAACAAGGTGCACCTTTTAACTCAAACTGCCTCATGACTTATTCAAAAGTTCTACACTGCTGAGTGCTAACATATTCTTTCCCCCAGCAGGTGTAAACCTATTCCTGTTTTTTTAAATTTAATTTCCAATTCGACCTGGATTCCCTGTAAATAACACATTCTGAACCCTTGCTCCGCTCGTGGCTCTATTCACAGTTTCAGGTTTCTCCAGCTGTCCGCTCGACAAACAGAAGGCACTCTTTCATAACCTATTAGTGGCAAATACTTGCCTGTAATCCCTCTCAGAATGCATGACTAAGTGTTGGAGCGGGCCTGGCAGCTAACGCCGTAATTAGGGGAGTATAATTATTATGTTGAAGACAGAACAGGAAGCTCCATCAACACACGGATGATAACTGATGAATTGCGAGGATATTGTCAAGGCAGATGCGTGGACCGTTCATATCTCAGTGTGCCAAAAGGTGGCTGTGTGTGTAATAATGTGTGTGTGTGTGTCTGTTTCACTGAATGAGCAGATTTGTTGCCATGGAGAAGAGGCAGGGTGGATTGTGTTATCCAGGCAAGTGCTATGGCTATGATTTGACTGGCAGCACCATATGGGTACGGAAATAACTAAAACATGTGGTATAGTGGTTTCGTATTGTAAACTTTGTTAAAAAAAATGGTCCTAGGAAATGCGTGACGAGCCCAGCACGCCTTCTGAGACGATGTGTCAGATTTTATCAGCTGCGGCTGACAGAGGTCAAAGGGCTCCGCTGCAAACTGTGGCGATTCAGAGATGCTGCTGCTGCTGTAACATGACAGATAGAGGAGGAAGAAAGGAGGGAAGGAAAAGAAACTGACACTGGAGCAAAGTCACTCTGCAGGGGAGAGGCTGAGAGATGGAGCCGGGGTCATTAGGCACGAGGAGCTGCATTTTTCACCTCGCAGATGACAGGATGAAGGGGGGAAAAAAAGTTGAAGTGATTCCGAGAAAAAGTACAGCTGAGCTAGCCATCAGCGAGGATGCTATAAAATGCATCTGCTGAACAAATGTAGGTTAAGGACACAAGCTGTGTGATTAATTCAGGATGGCGTGTGTGTGTGTGTGCACTCTCTAGCTCTGCGATTTGAAAGTCTAACCCGAGAGGAAATTCTGCCTGCCTGTGTTTCTGCAGTTTCATTTCCCTTCTTCTTACACGTCCGAGTCAATGGACTTCAAAACAGTGTCGGCCTTCATCTTATTACAGATTATTATTGAGAGTCAAGCCAAGCGTCGCCTCCAGGACCAACAAACGCTCCGTGACAATGGTGATGCCTGAGCCGCCACGCCTCTGCTGGACACGGCCCTTCGCCACTGATGCCTAGTGACCGGCTGGGACAAAGGGCTGGGGGGGGGGCTAAAACCACTCTTGGACAAAACAGAGGGGAGATAATTACTCTGAATAACTCTCGACTGGCTTGGATTTGACCACCCACCCTTGAGATAGAGACAAATTAACTCTCTCTCTCTCTCTCTGCAGAGGGGGGAGGGGGTAAAAGCTAAAAGCTCTGGTACAGTCTATGTACAGTACATATGGAATACCCCCCCATCCCAACCCCCTCCTCCTCACAACCCACATTAACTGCTACGCACGCAAACTAGCACACACATGAGCGAACGCACATACAGGATTATTGCCAAGGGGGTCTTCGCTTTAAAACCGCGTGCGACTTTATCGCCCGTTAAATGTATGTTGGGGAAATATGAGAACATCTGTCATAATAAGGTCTGATCCACCTAAAGTGATCCAGAGACAAACAGCCAGTGCATTACAACAGACCGACAAACGGGGTTGATGCAGACAGACAGACTGATGGTACGAAAGTGATCAGAGATGATTCACTACTGTGTGCTACTGAACCTTGTGTGTTTGATCCTGGAACATATATATCGTTGTTTCTCGTCTTACACGTGTTTTTAATCAGCTCAAGTTGCTGTATTCTTATCAAACTGATAACTCAAGGCTATCGCATCAATCTCACTGATAATCTCCAGACTGATGTTTGATGGATTACAAACAGTACATGCATGAACATCTGCCTCCTGGCCAATGCATCTGCTTGTACATACCATTGTCATATCTGAAAGATGTGTAGTCGCAGGGTGTCCAGCATCAGGTTGTGTGCTTAATGTGCATTTGCAAAGAGACACATCCACAGCTGGTCAGCCTCAGATAAAGATGAAGAGGGAGACTTTGACATATTTGCTGCTACACAACAAAGAAAAACTTGCACCGTAATTTTCAAGAGCAGTCGGTCTGATATAGCATTAATATCTCCGGCAAGGAATTTATGTTTTCAGCTGTGTTTGTTTGTAAGTTAGCCAACAGGATTATGCAAATACTACTCGTGGAGTGGTAGGACATGGCCCAAAGAAAAACTCAGTAAATATTGGTGCAGACCCGGATCAGGGGGCGGATTCAGGACCTTTTTTTACTAGCTTTAAGATTTTGAGATAGGAAAATGTATCTGGTGAAATTAAATGTGGTTTCATAAGCTGTTGGGCCTTGGCAGAGGTCGGCACACTACTGAGTGCTAGCGCTAGTTTACACTTGGATATATCAAGCTGGTGAGTGACGTGCAGGCTCACTGTGGGCAAAAACAAATTTTCATGATGTGCCTGCAAAACAAAGCAACAGCAATCATATGAACAATTATAGCTATGCAAAGAATCAGGCTGATTAAAAGCAGTCAATACTAATAAATATCCCTGTGGCTCTATTTATATTGTATTGTGCAAACCTGAAGCTGTATCTAGAAATGAACCCCACACAGTGATGAAAGTCGACCAAAACTGTGAGATTGTAAGAAGGAGCTGAAAGACGACCTGAAGCCCAAAGTGCAGAATATCCAACAATTATATCAGGCTAATTAAAAATAAGTGGATAATTACAGTGATAGTTATGTGGGTACATCTTTTAGAGTACACAGTAATTTACTAATATACAATACAGATGATTGCACTAGAGCCAAAAAGTGTGTGTGTGTGTGTGTGTGTGTGTGTGTGTGTGTGTGTGTGTGTGTGTGTGTGTGTGTGTGTGTGTGTGTGTGTGTGTGTGTGTGTGTGTGTGTGTGTGTGTGTGTGTGTGTGTGTGTGTGTGTGTGTGTGTGTGTGTGTGTGTGTGTGTGTGTGTGTGTGTGTGTGTGTGTGTGTGTGTGTGTGTGTCAAGAAAGTGGCTCAGCTCTTGCAGCACGTTTGTGTTCAAGTCGCACTTTGTTACCAGAATAGATTTTGACACTCTAGTCTTCATGTATGGGATAAATGTACATTTAACATCTTACATAAACATAATTCCGTGATTTAATGAGTGCAACGAGAAAAAGAAAATTACTTTTATTAAGTAAATACAGCACCTTCTTTCCAATAAAAACAGGCCCGTCTTTCCAACGTGGGAATGGTAATGACCTGGCAGATAATACAGTTTATTTTGGGTCTGCTCTCAAGAACTGGTGTTTCATGTCTGACTTGTTTTTCTTTTCTTTTTAATCTGTGGGAGTACGTCAGTTGGACTTGGCCGACGCACAGGATCATGTTTAATTGCAGCACATTAAATCTGTTCCCTTCAGATCAGATGAGGTTTTGCAAAACTTATGTTCTTCTTCTAAACTATTCAGATTCGGTGCTCGACATCACAGACCACAAACATCCGCCGGGGGAGGCGCATCCTAAGGGGAAGGGTTAAACCTCATCTCTCTCTTTCTGCCTGTCCCTCTCTGTTTATCTCCCAGTTTGCTACGAGGAGGTCTGGACACTCATCTGTTCTTGTAATCAGCCTTTGAACTAGCAACAGCACCGCAAAAGACAAAACCTCCCGGCTGAACAGAGAGAGGACAACATATTCCAGATGGAGCCATTTTTCAAAACCGCTTTGCTTTTTGTTTTTTGACGGCCATCACTATAACTCAGTGTTTGCAGGACACAAAGGCTTTTCAGTAACAACTGGTACCTGAGGCCCTTCCACAATACACAAACAAGGTTCTTATTATCCTAAACAACCTTGTGCAGAACTCCCATGGCTTCCCCTGGAACTTGGAGAGGGTCACTGAGCTTTGAATTTGGGGGCTACAGCAAAGAAATCAAGACACTAGTGTGCCTCGACTGAAAACGTAAAGGAAATGACTGAAAAGCCTGGAGCAAAGAAGGGCATTGTTAATCTTAACCTAAATAATTATATAGCTAGGAGGTAAACGACTCTGTTGAGTAATATCCAAACAAAAGCCTTTTGAGTGTATACGGGAAAAGAGAGTGTTACACAACGCAGAAAAGAAGAAAAAAAACAGTACAAGCAACAAGAAACACATGCTGGGTGGCACACGTATCCAGTTTCCTTTGGAGAGAGGGAGATGAAGCCACAAAGAACAAGGCAACAAGGTGGAAACATTCCTTCAGCTCATACTACCTGTCATCGTATACTGCCACTTTTGTGTTGCGGTTTTGATCCAGAAACTGGACGCACATCCTTGTTTGCCATTATGAAACCCTGTCAGCTGGCAAATTCTCACTCAGGAAATCAAAGGGGCTATTTTTCTTTTTTCGGAATGAGGCTTGAAATGAAACACTCACACTTGATATTGAAGGAGGCGTTGGTGGAGTGGAGAGTCTCTCCCGTGGCCGCGTTTTCTACGACGCACTCAAAGTTCCCTGCGTCCAGCTGACGATCCACCGCCGTGAACTTGAGGTTGCTGCCCTCCTGGAAGAGCCTCTCGCTGTTCTCCAGGCGCCGGCCGTTGTGGAGCCAGCCGTAGCTAATGTCGGCCGGATCGCTGACCTCGCAGCGTAGCATGGCGCTGCGGCCGTGCAAGGCATCCTGGGACTTGGGCTCCTTGGTGAACTGGATGGCAGCAGCCTGGATGGACAGAACTGGAACGCAGAGGGGGGGAAAGGGGGAGAAAGTAAATGACAGAGGGTTAGGATTTGGCTGCTGTTAACATTTTACTGCTTTTTCCGCTCATTAAGTGTGCGCCATGGCAACCACTTAGCCGTGTGGAGGAATGTGGTGTTTAGACACTAATGGCTAACTGTGAACTATTTTGTCGTAAAATTATCAGACCCAACGCGGAGAAAATCCCTTTTCTCATTAGTGACTAATCTGACACACTGACACACACACACAAACACACAGTCATATCCCATCAGCTCAGTGAGACACGTATCCCAAACAAGACACGATGTGCTGCACACACATCCTCACGCACACTTGAATCTTCTATTTCCCTCATGATACCGTGGACACGCTTTTTGTGTGAGGGACACGTTTTCTGCTCCAGTTACCCACATGTCACCGGAGGAAATGGGCAGAGTGACTTTCATTAAACATGAGTCACAAATCCCCTCAGTTCTATTTTATTGTGACACAGTCAGAGTATTTGTGTGAGGCGATATGGTGATAATATGCAAAGGCAGAGGGAGGAAAGAGGAAATGAATTAAATCAGAAGCATGGAGTCACATTGCCGTTAGCTAGAAGCGCATGTTGCTGTTTGTGTTTCACATTGTTACTAGTGGTCGACTGATATGGGGCTTTCAGTGGCTGATGCTGATAAATAGGATGGTAATATTATATTGTTCATAATTTAGCAAATAATGGAAAACATTTGACACAGTATTGCTGAACATTCACTTAACACTAATAGCAGCCACAGCTTCAATGAGAATAGGGTAGCAGTGTAAATATGATCATTGACATTGAACACTGACCTTTTTATTTTATTTATTTTTGGGATGGGAGGCACTTTGTCCTTTGTTGTCCTTTGTTATGTCTCTATACTGTTGGTATACTGATATGTTTGTTTGTACACATTACATATGAAACTGAAAATAAAATATTTAAAAAAAATCCAAAAATCCTTTATGCATCTTTATCCAAATCTGGCATTACAAAACAACAATGTAAAGATACTTCTTATTCCAGCTACGTTCACACAGCTCACGTGATTTCTGCCGCGTAGAACATTTTTATTGAGACACAGGAGGAGTCTCATTGGCTGCTCCATCTTCAATTCCTGTTTGCTAAACCAACACAATGGACATCAGTAGCCATCACCATAGTTCATCAAGCCAGGCCCTCACCTGCACAATGTTATCATGTCAGGCTTTGTGATTATAAGGAACGGTTCATCGCTGGAGTCGATTGAACATACCTACACCTGCGAGATAGAGTAAGAGTGTGTGTGCGTGAGTGTGAGTGTGAGTGTGAGTGTGAGTGTGAGTGTGAGTGTGTGTGTGTTCATGGCCTCTGGCAGGCCAGGAGCCAAGTAAAAAGGGATCTTTCACTAATGTTTAATCAAGAAGCCTGTTGAAGATGAGCCAAGGGTAATCCCTCCATCTCTGACCCTCCTCATCCCACCGCTCCCGTCCTCCTGCTGCTGCCTGTGCATCTCTTCATCACCTCTGCCTCAGCTGCAGGTGGCACGAGCTGACAGACAGGCAGCAGGAAAAGAAAGAAAAAAAGACGCAGCAAGGCAGAGAGGCAGGTCAAACAAGACATCTAGTGAGGCTGTGTTCGGGTGGGACAAGGATAAATACATTTGCCTTAAATGCCCCCTTGCCTTAAATCTCAAAGTCAGATTTTTTAAGCAAAGAAACCCCAAAAATACAAACAAGGACACAAACAAAATAAGTAGTGGAAAAATAACTAACATAGCAAGGCAGTTTACTACTCTAAGTATACAATGTCCAGGTACGTCACAAAACTCATGTTGAAACCTATTATTTTGCAGATAGGAGAGGTTAGAGTTCACCGGCCGTCTTCCAGATCTTGAACACTGGCTCACAAAATGACAGGCACCCTTTCAGGTTGAGGAAGCGGACCACATCAAGTTGTGTAAGCGTAACACAAATCCTATCTACCGTTGCATGCAAGGTAGATAAGCACCAAAATAAATATGCGGTATCAGGTGTTTTATCAAGAGCTTTTGCATACAACACGCTATGGTGAAAAGTAAGAAGATACCGTTGATAAAACCATCACTGTTCTCATTGTTTGGCCTCTTGCTCACCAGCAGCAACTGCAGTGAAAAAGCTGTTCTGATAATAAAATATCTCAAACATTAGCAACAACACAGGACACAATAGCGAGATGTACTGTAGACTACAACCACCATTAAAATGTTGTCACACAATGGTCCTCTGACGCATCCAATGATGGACAGTTGCAGATTTCCATTAAAAACACACAGACACTTCCAGTCCTTTCAAACCCTCGTTATGTTTCCAGGGAACAAGGATTTTACCAACAGCAATGAGTTGAACATAAATCTGATCAAAGCAGTTCATGCAATGTTTCTCTAAAGCGACTGAATATGATGAACCTTCACATCTGCCCAACATCTGTCACCCTTTCTTGCAAATGTTGTACAGAACTCTTGCACAGACGGCTCATCATGTATGGATTCACTTATTGCATATAGAACTACACATGTGAACACAATTCATAGCCTTAAGGTTGTTACACTTGAGTTGACTGGTTTAAATAATAAGAAATAAGGAAACAATGACACAACGCTCCAGTGTTATATTTTTAGTCCACTGTGCTTTTGTTTTTAATTTCCCACCAGGTCTGGCGGCAGAGACGATCTATGGGGAATCCACTGGGGAGGGTTATATTATTTTCATGGACACAGTGTATCACAGGTCACAGACACATTGGCCCTTTCTTTCAGCTGTAAATACACTGTGGGAGAGAAATTTACAGGCGGGCTCCAGGGGTGACACTATACCTGCCAGATGATTGATTTCTACTTCCCTGCATCAGGGTTAAATGTCTCACTTGGGATGGAACCTCACCCCTTAACCTCAATTTCTGCCACTTCAGCTGATGTGGCAACCATCTCGTTTCATTTCCCCACATAGATTTGAAATCTAATCACAACTTCTTTTGTTCTTGTTTTTTTTTCTAGGTGAAGACGGTGGACTGAGGCTTGCAGCATTACTCACAGTGACCTAAGGTTTTCAAGTGAACGGACAGAGTTAAGGTCTTTGCACATGCACAACCAGTACACCTTTCACAGATGTCAAAACGGCAATAATAACTGAAACTGTACCAAAAACTTTGATGAGTTGATCAGCAAAAATGGAAAATATCCCCGTTTCAGTTTCTCAAATGTCAGGATTTTATATACTTGAGTTCTAGATTGTGAAACAAGATGTTTCACATTCCAAGAACCAACACTGAATTTATCAATCGAAACGAGTATTCAGGAGTCAATGATTATGACATTATACATAGCCTGAGTTCATAAATCATTCTTTCTTCAACGGAGATAAACTCCACAAGATTTATTAGACACAGGATTGTTACAACTCCTCTTCTGTACGACCGACTGGTCTCGAACAATTCCCTGAAGAGGCCCTGAATTGGTTCCATCTGTGGAAAACTGGGATAAGAGGCAGCAGATGGGTTGGAAACTCCAGCAGAGACATCCCCAACATCCACCTCAATCAATCCATCAAGTAATGTTCACAGACAGCGCTCTGCCTCAGCGCCAAACCTACAGCTGGGCCGCGAGGTAGCGCGCCAGCTCCCATCACAGCGAGCCTCCTCTGTACACTGGTGTTACGAGCTTTGGTGGGAGCGCAGCGGAGGCGTGGCTTGCAGTTGATGGTTTCATTTGAGATGCATGATGACATGCAGTGGTGAGTGTGTGTGGATCTTAGCTGCCAGAGGGAATGACTTCCGGGAAAAGTCCCGGCAGAGACGGTGTGAGTAGATAAGGTTTTTTCACATACCACAGGATGACAGACGAGAGAGAGAGAGAGAGAGTGCGTGATTGACTGAGTGAGTGAGAGAGTGAGTGAGGGAGAGTGAGGTGCACTCTATCACGTCTTAGGGAAATCTGCCAAGTGTACTGTACTGTTCAAAGAGAGAAGGCACCGTGACCTACATCTGCAACACACACACACACAAACACACTCTGCAGCCCTTCCTATCCAACACTCATATAAACAGACACACAAAGACAGACTTGAAGGGGGCACACACACACACACACACACACACACACACACACACACACACACACACACACACACACACACACACACACACACACACACACACACACACACACACACACACACACACACACACACACACACACACACACACACACACACACACACACACACACACACAATCACATCGTCTCTCAGCAACACACATTCTACAGAAGATTTATCCGTCCGAACGAATCAATACAGTTACTTTAGGCCATGCTTTGTCAATGAGTCACACGCTGGCTAAAGGGAAAGAGCCGCTTGGATCTGCACAGAGTGACATTTCAGAGAGATAAGCGGGGCCGGTGCTATCCTCACTCCTGCTGAGGGCCCTTCACAGAAAGAGCAGTTGAAAGGGAGAGTTTCAGATACAGTGGGAAACAAACAGAGATAACAAAGAATGGAGGAATGGGAATGTTCTCGTCACAGAAACTCTCAATTCAATGCAAAGGATGTTGAAAAGGAGTTATGTTAAACTAACAATGGCACAATGACATTGAAGTAAAATGAATTATTAAAGGTATGGTTTGGAGTTTTTTGCCCCTAGTATCACTGTGGAGGTGTGTATTTATTTTTATTTTGTCTTGGTTTTATTCCCAGGCCACACCAGTTTTATGGTATTTTGCTGGGTGACAGCTGGGGGAAGTTATGTGCCAAGACTTGTAAAGATGTGCAAAGACATGCAGGAATACACCCAGCAGTGTAAGAATAAAGCCAGTAAACAATAATTAATTTTAATATATAAAAGTGTCACTGGGGGAAGAAAATAGACAATGTTGTTAGACCTCATGGATACAATTTAACAAGAAACCATGAAACAGCACCTTTAAAATTCATATTTTTTTAATTGGTTAATAGGTAGATTTGGACTAGAATATAGACTTATAATATGTGAGAAAATATATAACATTTTCAGGGCTTTTTCTTAATCAAGTGGTTTTTTTTCAGTTCTATTGAAATAATTTAAATTTAAATAAAAGAAAGTGGAATCAAGATCAATTTTAAAGTGCTGGTGAAAACCAGCACTTTAATTTCTCTCATTCTTCAGTGAGCCTCTCTCCTTCTGTTTCTTTCCCAGGTTAATAAACACAAAAGACAGAAAGATTCCCAGCACTGATTCCAATCAATACGCACTTACTGGAAAAAGCTAAGAACAAACACACTAATGCACCCGAAAGAGCAGCAACAGTCATGAAATATTAATAGTTCTACACTTTCAAAACAATTTGAGTTTCCCTGGATTTTGATCCAGGTATCTGGAAAATAAGTTGAAAGAGACAGAAAGTGGGTTAAAGGCGCAGGGGGAAACTGCTGAGAGGGGGAAAATATCAGCACACGGGGATTCTCCTCCTCGGCTCGCTGCACTGCCGACCCCATTAAGCCGGGCTCGGCTGTCGGCGCTGTCAGGTGCAAGTCGCCTTAAAGTCGGCCTGACAGCCAGAACCCACCATAATGGGCTCATCAGCAGCCCACGTCTCTCTTTCACAACGTAGCTCGCTGGCACAGGCAGAGAGAGGTGTCAAGAGCGGAATCAAATTTCACAAGAAACTATACTGAGACGCCTTATCAACTTTCAGCATAGATCGCAGGACGCACAGTCGGGGTCGCAGCCAGAGGGTCTATGAGTTGGTCTAATCTCTGACTGAATGTCATTAGGGTTTATCCATCATTTTTGACAGAATTAAGTGAGACAGTATCTGCAGGTCACACATTCACCTCAGATCTGTTATCAGCTGCTGGGCCTGAAGCCAGACATCTGACAATTATTATTGGCAGCAACATAAATATTCAAATGCCAATATTCATGAAAGAAGACCAATTAATGTCTACAACTTGTAGCTCCAAAATGACAGTAACCCGAGCAGCACATCTGAAAAATTCATAATTGATTGATTTTATTTGTTGAAATAAACTGGAATAACCGCTGGAACAAAGTGATTCACCAATATTTTTCTAGGCTGTCAGCTCATCATCAGTCGACTGTGATTCTTCAAGTCAAGCGTTTGTTTTCTCCACCAAGAACAACAAGAAGGTTATGTTTTCATTCCTCCCTGTTTGTTTGATGGTAGGTTGGTTTATTTGTAAGCAAGATTACAGAAAAACTAGGGAGCAGGATAAGCATGACATTATTAAATTGTTAATACTGATAAAGACATAAGGAAGGAAACCTTTTTTTTCCCGTTCCTTTGTCTCATACAAAATGGATACCTTCAGTCCACCTTTGAAAAGCATCAATCTCAAAAATCAATCTTTGCTCACAGCTCAGGTCATTACTGTGATGAGGGGTCAGAAATCTAAAGTGAAGGTACAATGGGATCAATCACTGGCAGAATATATTCGTTGATATAAGGTTAGAGCTCATACAACACACTTTGTGCAGTAGTTTCTGTCAAGGATTATGATAAATGTAAATAAAAAATATTTTTTTAAAGTCAGGCTTTGAGCCAGGGTGGCTACTACATGATGAATCTTTATTTGTGTTTTATACTGAGCCTGCAAATGTCACAGGGAAAAAAACATGTATGATTTAGATTTTTTCTAGAAATATATTTTTACCTCTTTCACTAGAGTTACGGGATAAAATGTATTTTATGGGATAATGATTATGATGCTAATGTAATTAGCATGGATTGCAAGAGGGTTCGTATGTATAATACATTCGATGTGGATAATACATCAGAAGTCATCGGCATCATACAAAAATTAATTCTGTAGCGCTTCTTAAATGTTTACTGCCATGTGGATTAGAAGAAAGTAGGATATCAAATATAAAATGTGATATCAAATCAAGTGCATTAATAAGCTATCTGTGTGTTATTTATTTAAGATCAATCAATAATTCAAGAGGATAAACAATAATGCACACAAATTATTAAATTATTATGCTAAAAAATAACCTCAAAAGTTGAATTTATCAAATTGCGTCCATGCATTAATTGTATAAAATAATCCACTAATTATGCACTTGGACCACATTTTGATGTTGTGCCTAAAAATTTCAAAGTTTAAGTTAAAAAAACAAAAACAACATCATGCTACATTGTCAAGTCAGTCATCTAGTGTCAGGTCAGGACTTCAAACCCTCCGCTCTAGTGAACGTGCCTCATGCCAAAGATGAACTGAGCAAAGGGTTGGTGAGGAAAACCCAGGGATGAAGTGGAGAGGGTAAAAAACATTGTTCATCGCGTATGATTAATGCTCAGGGAGACAGAGTTGTTTGAAAGGAGAAAGATGTCTCATGCCAGCATGTAGGCCTCGCAGCCGAAGAAATAGGTGAAGCAGAAAGAAGTGCTGCTGAGGGAAATCGAAAGGCTGAAAAAATGTTCTGCAATGCGTACGAGCCCCGCGAGCCAGAGAAATAAAATGAGGGCGAGGGAGAAGGAGAAGCTCAGGGAGGAAGAGGAGGATGAAAGAAAGGGCTCATCACTCGCGAATCAAAAGATCGTTAGAAGGATATATTAAAGCAAAGAGGTAACCATTAACAAAATAATAATACTGATCAACTGGTGATGTGTGAAAATTGTAGACAGTCATTTAAAACCCCTAAATTCTTGAAACCCATCTGATGAAAAAAGATGCAACACCCACACAATAAAGAATATTTCTAATCGGTTTTAAGTTGCACCTCTGAATCAAACTTTAAGGCTGTCTGCATAGGACAGAGCTGCAACTTGGGAAAGTCGTTATTACATCTTTATTTTATTTCATTTTATTCATCCAGATGGTAAGAAGAGTTTGAGGCTTCTCTAAATGCCTCCAGTCCAGTGGCCAAAATAAAAAAACACTTTATGAAGCATTCTGGATGACAGCCAAACAAATCATGATCAGGAGAATTTCCCATATTACACCCTTGTGATACTCTGGGTTTCACAGCTCACACACAAACACCATGAAGTAACATCCGATATAAAACAAAGACGGCTCAGAAGCGACAGTTTCACCCCGAGTCGTACATTATCTATGGACAAGAAAGAAAATCAATATCCAGATAAGATAAACTGATTGATGCTAATCGCCACAAGCTTTCATTGTGCAGGTAAAACAGTTATATTAAATAAGAAAAAAGATGCTTCTGAATTGTATTTATAAAAATCTGAGCCTTAATTCAATCGAAGTTGAACTTAATCTTTACGACGTTATGTTATCAGTGAAGCTGCTGTAATCAGGACCGTGTGACTCCACCAGATCATCACACACCACAGTGTTATCTCTGAATCCTTCTCCAAACAAACTGCTGGAGGGCGACGACAACCAGTGACGACACGCAGCACTGAGGCTGCGAGAGGTTAAAGGGGGAGTCGGCCGCACATGCACAGACGGAAACAGCAGCTCCCACAAACGCTTGGCACCAGTCACACCCGTTGCAGGAGCTCAAATAGCCCCTATGTGTGCGAGTGGTTCAATAGCCTGTCGGCGGACCGTGTCGAAGCGGGACAGCTGCTCTGAAACGTTTCAGGGTGACGGGATAACAGAGCGAAGAGTCTCTGAATCGCAGGGATGAGCGTCGCTGCCGGAGCGTGAGACAGTGATTGGAACGTTCGGCATGGCTGCCATCAGATGTTTATCTCCGCACCTTGCGCTGAGTGACACAGAATTCTCTGTCACAAATGCAAGTGCTGCAGATTTTTGTGAAATACTTTGTTGGGAAATCCAGCAATCTATGAAAAAAACACAATCCTATGAAGACACGACTGAACTACCTGGCTTTAACACTTTGTTTGTTTATCTCCCAGCAAAATCTACATAACCCAATTAAGGGTAAAAGCAGCAGGAGTCCATAACACCCCCCCTTGACTCAAACTTGCACACTGACGGCAAACAGAGCAGCTTCAAAAGAGTTTTTTTAAAATAGGGAAGAAAAGGAGGGGCACAGACACGATTTGACTTCTTCATATTGGATCCATTATTAACAACTCAGAGAGTTCTCATAAGATCTGAAAGAGAGCCTGGCACATTTGGAAGCAACATCTTTTGTTGATGTCTATGAGAGGGTCAGACAGGGGCCGACACGATGACTGGAAAAACATGTCATCAATTTTTCAACACAAAGGATGTGCAGTGAGGGAACACTGACGTAAACCACTCTCTCTTTAAAAGCATCTAATTTAGCAGCTGCTGTAATTTACGCTATGTCCTGTTCAGAGAGTTGAGGGTGGCCCTTTACTTTGTACGATGCACAAGTCTGCTGCCCTCGAGTCCTGTGGAAAAAGTCTAGATTTAAAATCAGAGTGGAACTTCGGCTGAGAAAATGTGCATATTTTTATTTCCAGCAGTTGAGCAATCAGTGCAGATTCTGTCTGCTGCACTGGAATGCCAGGATAACGAGATTAGCTTCCCTGCCAGGGTGGATGTCAAACAGAGAGAAGAGGAGGAAACAAGAGGAGAAACGACGAGCGGTGTGGCGAAACTGATACCAGTCAAAGTCTCAAGTTAGTTGGAACCTCCTTGGAAGTAGCTGTAAATACATTTTCAGTACCAAGTGAAATATGGTCTTGATATTGTAAAGAAGGATGGCAGTGAATACCTGATCAGATTACTCAACTTTCTGATCAGAGTATTCCTGAATGTCATGTCTACTGTGGCATTTCATTGTTTTCAAGGTAATCTATGTGAAGTAAGTCAAACACTTTTAAAATGAGACATATTCTGCTCATATTAATATTCATAATAAAAATAAAATAATGTTTCCCTGCTCGAATGTTCAGAAAACACATCACTTTCCTCAACGTGTCCTTTGCTGCAGCTCTTCTTTTCAGCCTCTGTCTGAAACATTCTGTTTTTAGCTCCTGTCTCTTTAAGGACCCCCTTCTAAGAAAGCCCAGTCTGTTCCGATTGGCCAGCTGGCACACTCTGTTGTGATTGGTCAACCCGCTTCCGGCATATAGGAAATTAGTCTCCGCTCTCGCTGGGCCGGGCTTTGTAAAAGGTCTGTCGGACTAGCCAATGAACATGCACTACTCAAATGTTGCTCATCGTGAGGTTATCAAATGATGAAGAAGTATTGCCTGAGCTACTTAGGTGTTTCAGCAGCTTCAGGATCAGTGCTTTCTGTGGCAGGAGGGACTCCCTTCACTTTCTTCACAGCTTTTCAACTTTGCAGAACTTTTCTAATACACGAAAAATCCTTACACTAAAAGCAGGAAAAACAATGAATAAACATCATGTGTCTCCTTTAAGGCTTATTTAACATAAACCCATTTCCCTGAAATCAGGACAGAAGTGCAAGCTTGGATGATTGTCACATTGACATTTGCCGAGAGGCTGTTCTGTCACAGTGCTTGTTTTTAAAACATGAAGCGAAATGTCAGTGGAAAAACTGTGACAGATTAATCCTCAGTTGGTTGAGTTTGTGGACAGAGATGTCAGAGAGATAAAACGGAGTGGTAACGAAGAGCATGGAAAGCACCAAGCTTTCATGGCCTGTCAACAAATAACTTGATGCGTGTCTGTGTGATTGCATGTTTGAGTTTTCCACTGACTGAGTTGCCTCCCCTGGCTGTTTCCTCGAAAACTGGTTGGCAGAAGAAGTTCTATTAGATTGACAGGTTTTTATGGTTTATGGTCTCGTAAACACAATGGAAAAACCCCAAAGAGCATAAGACAGGTAAGTCAGCATGATACACTGCGCTCGTATTTATTGACACTACATTATGATGGCAAATCAAAACTTCAATTCCTTTGGCACCAAAAAACAATGAAGACAATGTGTATTAGAGATAAGTGTGTGTTGTGGGAGTTCATAGCAGACCAAAATAATGTTTCTGTGCTTTAAAGTCACAAAAAAACAACAAACAGTTAACAGAACGTGAGAGCTAATCTAGAATACTGACGTCAAAATGAGCTCATCTTGCTAAATGTGCATTTTTCATGCTCTGCCGCTCTCCTGGTCAGTGTTTTTCAACAATGCTGTGTGTCAGCAATAGTTTGCCATTTCTAAACGTGAATTTCACAGAGTATTCAGCAGTGCATGAAGCTGAGATGGCGCCAAAACACAGAGGTCAGGTTGCCTCATTTAGCTTGACAGCAGAGACGTTAAACAGAACGGAGTTAGACCAGGTACAATGTCTCTGTCAAACCCTTTGTAGCGGGAGTGACAGATGGTTCACCACAGGCTGATGTCATTAGTCAACACGCTGGGCGTCTGTGGCCTTAACTTGGTGACTTGGTTCTAGAATTATTTTAAGCAGGAAAATGATGTTGCAAAAAATATATGTTTTATTTATGTGGCACAGGATTGAGCACAGATGATTTCCAAGAGTAAAAGAGACTTCCTCACTGTACTACTTTCTTTGCTTTTATCTTTTTCTTTTTATTACTAATCATCTTTATTCTCTTTCTTGTTTATATTTGTGTATCATTTGCTGTCTTTGATTTTAAATTATAATACATGACTTTGCTTTTTGTCTCTGAGGTTTTGTTTCCTTGTCTGTTTTTGTCCTCTGCTGTTTTAACAAAATATGTTTTCAATTACTGACCAATCAATTCACAGTGACATAAAATCATTACATTTGAGAAGCTGCAGATGTTTGACATTTATGCTTAGTTAAGAAAAATCTAAGGAATAGTTTGGGAAGTACTCTCGTGGAGAAACTAATATCTGGACCCTAAATATGTAGCTACCCAGCAGTCGGCTAGTTTAGATTAGCTTAGCTTTATATAAACACTGGAAACAGGGAGACAGCTAGTCCGTCTCTGTCCAAAAAATATGTTCAAACTCTAAAATAAATCAAAGTAACATGAAAGATTGAGTCCCTGCTGTCTCTTTTCTTTACGTACAGAAAACTGACCTCGGGTAGTATTTTATTCTCTGTGGGACATTACATCAGCCGAACACATCTCTGTGTTCATTCTGCTGCTTCTAATTGAAAACCATGTTCAAAGCAGCAGAGCCAGGATACCTCTTTACCAATGGCAGCGGTATGCACACCCACTACCTTAATTCAATCGCTGCTCCTATTGTACCATGTAATTGCACCGTATAAGGGTCAGACTCTGTAGTGTGACTTGCTCCTGTGCAAAGAGAGGACCCGGCTTATTATTACAAACCTCGCTGAGATCACTATCAGTTTGCAGTCGCTTCTCTCCATCGTACCGCTGACAGCGGGGAGCGGGCTCTGCAGCAGCTACACAAAGACCCTTCCCTCCCTTATTGCCAGGCAGCGATGGCATGGCAACCGGCATGCAATGTCTCCAGGTGGACCAGACCGCTCCATTCATTTTTGCATCGCTCTTTCTTCAAACTGTAGCAACAGTCACTGAGGACGTGTGATGCCATTTTGACAACTAGCACTTAAAAATTGCTCTTCCATCAGCAACATGACACTGACCTCATTGTAGCCACTTTTTTTCCTGAACAGAAATTCTGTTTCATCAAAAACCTACATGACATGACATTTTGACAGAGGTATGTCACCTCTCTTATGCTGTCATGAAATGCCCCCTCTCACTCTCTGCCTACAAGTCGCTGCTTGCCGCCCACACCTTTGAAATGAAGTGCTCCGAAGGGTCTGCGAGGCAGAAAAAATGATAAAAACACTAGAGTTAAAGTATGAGTGGGGGAGCGGTATAGGGGAGGGTGGGAGAATGAAGCCTTGGTGCATTCATCGCTTAATAAGCACACCAGGAGGTGGTGAAATTGTGAGCTATAGGCCTCAACCCAACGCTGCTTCAGGTTTAACAGACCACCCATCCTAGGCTATTACCGCCTCATTATGAGTCGTACTACGAGGCCTGCAGCAGGCTTCAGACTGAAGCTGGGATGAGGTTAACCACTGAGGTAGTGAGGATCATCATTATATAGCCAGCAGGAATTAGATACACCACCATAGCTTGGAGTTTAAGTCGGATAAAAATTCTCAGCTAAATGATTTTACATGATATTGTGGAAACAGTGTTGTTTTGCTTTTCTAAATACCACTAATTGATCGATTTTGTGCACCTACTATTACAGTTTAGTTCTAATGTCACCAGTTTGTAAGAGCTGATATGTACATATTTTTTAGATATTGATTGACTTTCAGTGTCTTCTTTGATCTTTGAACTTTACAGCAGGACATCACAATGTCACGCTATTCCTTGTTATTGGATGAGGTTTAAATGACGTTTCACGTAGAGTGATCCCCGGCAGAGCCCCGGCACATGAAGAAGCCTTTCAGAGCAAATGTGAGCCTCATCTCTCATCAACACTACCCCCCAAATACGCACACACACGCACACGCCTATCCCTCTACACCAGGCTTCATAACTGTCATGCTGTATCTAAAATAGAGACATGTGAGCGTGGCCAGCTCTCACCTATTTTCAACACCCACTCATAAGAGGCTGACTGTTGAAACACAGGCAGCCTAATGCATGTCAGTGTAACCCACGCACGCTGAGGACAGAACATGAGCTGACAAGGAGGGAGGGGAAAGACGCAAAGGAACAGAGGGGAGAAAGAAGGACTGATAAGAGGTTATACAATTTGTCTGGAACGCCCAAACAATGACGATGAAAAACTTTTGCGGCATCCACAGATCCCGATTCTGGCCATGAAAGGGGTCCTGGGTATTATTACCCATGGTGCACAGCAATCTGGAGCCACAGCCAACCCTTGCAGCTGTGCCCTTGCGAGACAGAATGAATATGGGAGCAATTATTAGATTAAGACGGATTAGGCTTTGCTCAGGTAAGGCGGGCCGGGTCCTACCCTGTCTCTTTGGTCCTGAAGAACTGGGCACTAATCCAGTAATGGGAACGCTTTTAGAGGAAAAAGTGCAGCAGTGGAGAATAAAGGCCGCCAATTCTTCTACATATGTTTAGTTTTTTTTAATATATATATATATATACATACAACAAAGGCACCACACACGGCAGACATGAAAGCCCAAAGCAAACTGTTTATACAAGTAAGTGCTAGAATTACCCTGCAGTGGGCATGTACAAAACTTAACAGAGGATTTAGTATCAAACTAAATATAAAGGAACACTAATATCAAACATCTGGGGTCACACTCTACAATATTTTCCCAGAATTATGCGCCAAGGATGGAAGATTAAGTCCAAGTGGAACAGGGGAGCTCAGCACTTTGAAGCCAGGTTGAACACGCAAGTCTGATAAATGTTCGAGACTAAAGTCTGCTGTGTAAGTGGGAGTCGGAGACGGGAGGCTGGCTGCACGGTTAAATCTCCCTCTGCAGGACACAGCCTCTACACAGCACTGTGACAGAGATGAGATAAAGCAGAGTTGGAAGATTTGGGATGCTGTTTCCAACTCTCCTGCCTCCTGAAATATGATCTATGAGGATGAATAACTTTGATGGATTAAACAGAGAAAGAGAGGGGGAGAAAATACCTCCACTGCCCAAGCCAGAGCCAAACATGCAGCCTTGGGACGTAAACCGTATAGAGTGCAGCGTTCACAGGACAATACGTCTCCTAAGTGACAGAGCTGCTTTTCCCATCAACGGAGGTAATAAATGATGGTTCCTCCGCCGGCTCTGGCAGCAGGTGGGCGCCCAGTACTTGGCTGCCAGCGTCGGTCTCTTCTCTGCAGGCGGCTCTGGCTAACACCCACAACACCGCTATGTCCAGACACAAGTGCCAACCAGGAATGTGGTGGAACTCTACGAACCCTCAGCAAACTGCACAGCGTGAAGGAGAGTAAGGCGAGATAAGGCGGATGGAAGAAGAGAGGACTGAGAGTAAATGGTAGAAGAAAGACTGACAGGATGAGGCCCGAACACTTGTTTCTGTCATTCAGATGAGGTATTTTATACCAACTTGAGTCATTTGAGCTTTTGGCTTCAGAAAAGGGTGAAAAAGAGGGTTTGTAACAGTTGTCACTTTATTACCGACCACACTGAAAGAGATTGTGCGTGATCTTAGAGTAGTCAATTTGAGAAGTCTATCCAGCGCCACGTTTCTGATGCAACATCCGACTGCTAATACGGTGATGTGTCTATGTTAGTAGGATCATTAAAAACGAGGTTTGAAATTACACTCCTCTGTCAGGGCAGTATACATTTTATGATCTAATGAGATCATTTACAAAGACGAGAGCTCAGAATACTCACGAATGAAAATGCCCAATCAAAAGCCAGATTCTTTCAGTCACTCAATGGGGCTCCGGAGTACACTAAAGACTCCATTATATCCACAATTAGAGCCAACTTCCTCTCACATTCTGCCTTGTTGTCTGTTTCATCGCACTGCAACAGTCCATCTGCCACTGGCCTCGGAAGTGTGTGTTTTTTTTAAAGCTTCCTGATTCTCTCTGGCAGAAGCAATCTGCAGTATCCTCACAGAAGAAACTGTGAAACTGAATTAGCATTTGTTGTTGTTCTTTCAACTGAGGCTGACAACAAACACAGATAGACTACATGCAATAACGGAAGATGACTTCATGATGTTAATTTTAACAGGCATTAATTGCAATGGTTACACCTGCCATCCACACTACTCCAGAGTTTTTGAACACAGAAGACAGAGAAGTTTGGAAACAATCAGGAGAACACTGTCAGCAGCAGCATCTTCCTGATTGGTTCTTGTCAGTCTCGACTCTGCAACCAGGGGTAAATGCATAACGTTGTTAACAGTCAGTAGCATATCCACTTCATCCTCGGTACAAGAAAATAAATACCTCATCTTTCTTTTTAACATTGTTTCTCTCACGTAGTATTTTCTGAGAAACAAACTGCAGAGCAGGTAATCTGCTTCCTGTTTGCACCAGCACGTGTGTAAAGTGTACGTGAATGATCACGAGATATACGTTTCCAGGTGTGCCGAAGTGAAAACCGACGCAGAGCTAAAATGCTTGCGTAAACAGAAATCTTGCCATTTTAAAAGAATATGAATGTGTGTGTGTCTCTTTTAACAGATTACGAAAGATGAAATATAGACATGGGTGGCCTCCAGGCCTTTCCGTATCTACCACTCCCTCCCGTCTTCCCACACGCACACACACACACACACACACACACAGATGTTGATGCTGGCGAGAGGGGCAGGGGGGGTCAAAGAAACCTGGCCACCAGGTTGTTTTCAGGACCAGTCAATTCTGTGGTGTAGATTTCCTAGCAGAGCTTGGCTGGCTGTGCAGAGTGAGCTCAGTGTAGTCACCAGAGTTTAATCAGCCACAACCTCTCTGGACAGACGTCTACTGTAACTGCAGTCTCCACAGCTGAGAGAGAGAGCTCCCTGTGACCGGGGACCACATAGGTGCAACTGTGTATTTTTATGAATCTGTTGACTCTGTAAACACAGAGCAGAAGGTTTTAGTGGCAGATCTCCAATGCAGCACACTTGTAGTCCTAAAGTGAGCCGGGATGCCATTGCTTCATTTTCTATAGTGATCATTTAAGATGTGTTCCATCAATATGATTCAATTATCTATTTACAAACTGCAATTTATTTAGATGAGCACTATGACAAATGATCTATTAAAGCTGTAACTTCACCATGTCAACACGCAGGTCAGCAGAGCTAGTAACAACAAAATCAATCTTGCTGACGAACAAACGAACAAACTCAAAAAAACTAACAGGGGTAAAAACATAACCTCCTGGAGGAGGTAACAACTACCCCAGCCTCAGTAATTCAAAGCACACAACCAGGTCCAAACACCAGCAAGGAAACAAATATCCAGCAAAAGGCAGACGTCACACACACAAGGAAGTCATTGTTGAATTAATGGAGACTGTATCATCTTAATAAAATCTGACAACAAAAACATCCCGTTATGAAAGAGCAGAGGTGATTGGATCATTCCAGCGTGTTTCACATACATCTGCAGCCCAAATTAATATAATTATGTTCGATTATCTTTTAGTTAAACAAGTCATCCTGTGACATCATGTTTGCCAGACAGCAGGGGGTCCATTTGCTCAGCCTGTATGTGGCCATGTAGGGTACTGAGTGCAGTTTCAGTCTAGATGCACATGGAAGTGACTACAGCTCTGTTCAGCCAGTCTGTGACGCCATTTTATGAGGGGACGTGCTGAAAAAAAACACAGTGCGTTTTTCAATGCTTCATTTCAGGCATTAAGTGCAAAATCCCTTGTTGGAAGGTCCGTGGTATTTGGGAGGTCTGTTAGGCTTCTCTTACGTCGTTCTCGAGTGATTTGATCCTAATGTTTCCTTAATGTGTCGTAGGATGTAGTCTGTGTTGTAGTAAGAGCTGTCAACAGTGACTGGATTTCAAGACATATTTTAGTGCCAAGTGTTAACAGGGCCACAGGGACTTCTCAGTATCAGCTGTTATGTTCTTTGGGGGAGAAAAGTGTGGATAAGTATTCATTCCTACAAACTATTCAATTGAATTGAATTTCTTCCCTTGTTTTTAAGTATTTCTTTCTAACCAACATGAAAAAAGCCATCCATCCCTTGGGTTAAGACAGGATACAAATGTTCTGGAAACAATTTTACTTGGCTTTTTCCACCTACACGTGCATCTTTTATGCAGTGAGAGGAAACCCCCATTAGGGAGATATTTCTCTTTAGAATTGAAATGCTTCAATTCCGTTTCATCTGCCCTTTAGTGTATACTATTAAAGAGGCGATTGCAGAGTATGTGCCACTTTCAAATCTCACGTGATGACTGTGCGTGCACCGTAGGGGGTTCATGACATTTGCAGCACCTGGGATTATTTCAATAACAGAGGAATGGGCAGGATGTGGCAGACCCCCGGCATTTAGCTTTGAAAGCAGTGTTTGTATTAGCATTTTGAGCCTAGAACTGTGAGTAAGTGAGGACATTTTGGGAAAATTAGGCTGGTTCTCACTTTTTGACCCACTTTCAAAGGACTGATGGTTAAGACTTACAGAATACTAGTTTGATGGTGTGTGTCTCTCTCTTTTTCTCCTGCTACACATCTCCAATGATAATTCTAGTTTAGTGGTCACGTGTATAATCTATGCTCTCTACTAAGCCATAAATCATTTACAGACCATCAGGTGGGTGCTTGCTGTAGTGCGGGGATACATACTGATGAAGGCTAACTAACCGATCGGAGTGAGTATAGATGAATCAAATTAAAGGCTGCAGCGAAGGATAATCTCTCAAACACACAGGCCTTGCCCGATTTTCATTTAAACATGAGTGTCAGCCTTGAGAAACGACCCGATAAAATTATTCCTGGATGCGAGTACCCTGCTAAATGTCTTTGTTGTAAAGTCTTTTGTTACACAACCTGCTAACTTAATTCAAGCACTATGACAAAGCAGTCATTACTATATGGACGATCACACAAAGCCTCATGGATCCTGTTACTTGGCAACACAAGGTACTTGTCGTGTTTTCCACCCACTCAGGTTGATCTGTACGCAGTCAAGGTGATTATGTTGTTTCTGTGAACGATTCAAAAGCTCAGCACTCGCCCCTTCTTACCTCTGTGCTGAGAAAAGCACTTTGTGTTCCCACTGCTAGCACGCGAGAAACGAGGCGGCCCGAGCTGTATCAACCAAAGCCAGATTACTGTAGGCTCGCCACCTCATATGCACTGTAGATTAGGGGTCTCTGGACAGGAAATTAAATGTTTGGCCTCTCTGCGTTGTGGCGGGGAGAAGTGTTTGTCCAGGTCGGGCACCTGTTGATAGGCATCTAGACATCAACAAAGCCAGGGCAAGGATCTGAGATAGGACAGGAAGACAGACTTCCCTGGGGATAAATCTGAGCGATAAATGCCAACACGGGGGGGGGGGGGGGACGACTGATGTCAACTGGACTCACGTACCACCTTTCCCTTGAAACAACTGAAAGGCGCTGAGCTATCAGCAGGCCTTCACCTTTTATTCACCTTCACCAACTTTTACCTTCCCGACATGAACTCTGATACCTGGACATTGCGCAATGGCAAATACTTTAAACTGATCCGATACCATTGCATTGAAAAAATAGCAAGTTATGTATTATATTTTACCTTGTATAGAAGTAATATTTGCTGTCATTGTTTTTTGGCCTGATTAAATGACAGAGCTTCTTATTGTCTACTTTGACTGTCGTTACCGAAAAAGAACACAACTGAATAAATCCAGGTAAACACAACAATTTCCTTCTTGAAATAAACTGGAGTCTTGCATATGGTCCCCATTCTTGTGGGACTTCCCAGTGAGCAATCTTGCAAAACTGCTGACATTTTAGTTAGCTTTGGCTAATGCTACACACTACTGGAAATCACTTCTTCTTCACCACTGTTAAAACAGTTCTTGTCATTGGCAGTACAGCAATACTACCTATTTGGACTGGCAAGGAAGAAGTGATTCCCAAGAGAAGAAAATTGAAGTTTGATCTGAGTGAAACTAATGTATTTTAAAGACTTGGAATTAAATCGGTACATAGAAAATCTCTACTTCATACACAACAAACATGATGATAGTCAACCAAACAGTATAAACATCAACAAGCTAAAAGACCAATAATAACCTACTTAAACAACACTGTGATTTCTGTTTCTCTGCTGTCCTGGTAAAGGAGCCCCGCAGGAATAATCATCTATGGAAAACCATCTCAATTACATTTTATTCTTATTCCACAACACTCTTTCCATTACGGCTTTCCAGGAACCTCCCCTTGATGGGGTGGGTTGATGTGAAGAGAAGGGATACCATTTGTCTTTCTGCTCATCAGCCTCCAAGAAGAGGAAACACTTCAGAGCAGAACTGCAGCTGGTATCCATTTCTACATCTGTTCTGCAAATGTCAGTGTTGAATGTGTGTACTGACATTTGATGGAATAGAGGAACTGAGGCAAGAAAAGAGGGAGGGAATTCTTCAGAGAAATACAGAGAGACAAAGTGGAGGTTGTTTTTGATGCTTGTCAATACGTCTGCTTATTTGCCCTGTAAGCTTCCATCCTTAGGGCTCATTCATGGCTGGGGTGCTGGCTGTGGTCGAGGGAGATCTGGGTGTATCCTGTGGATCAAATGGATAGCGTGCTCTCATCTGGATGGTCTGTTTCTGCTCAGGGCTCTGGTCTAATGAGGATGCCAGTGTATGGAGTTACAGACCGCAGCTAGGCCAGCGGTGATCCTGACCAGCCAAGTCAGGCTCCCTCCCTCCCCCCTTTACACGCCAAGCTCAGTGGAGATTTCATGGTTCCACATCAGAAAAGTCTCAAGAAAAATAACTTTGTCGACTTGTTTAAGACATGACCGTTTTCTCTTTTCATCACGTAGAAAAAAAGAGACTTATTCAAACGGCAGCACATGGAAAACGATGGTTGTGACTGAGCCTTCAGGCCAATTTCTACCTTTGCATTGAACCGACAAAGTACGTAAGGTAGCAGAGTTGGTGCAAAGCCATACATACCCCATCTTTCTTGACCTTAAACAACTGGATGTCTGTGTCTCAGAATACAGTTATCTCAGGATTAAAAGAAAGCGAGGTATACTTGGAAAAACATCAGGATTAGGGAGCTATTGGTGATAACTGCAAACACTGGTGCTGATGAGCTGTACATCACCGCTCACCTGAAAGTTTCAGATTTTTTCCTGTTGATGTGAACGTGCCTGACCTGCAGAATATCCTTTGTGTTCTTCATACGTGAATGGCAAACTCTGGAAAACATCCGCATCCCAATTTCCAAGCTTTTTCCAGAGGTCATTTGTTGAAAACAGCCGTACAATCGTTTGGGTAATATAAAAACATGCAGGCTTTTTTTAATGGTGTAACTGAAGGAATTATATTAATTTACGTTAATATAACTGCATTTGTTTTCAGAAAGTGCCATTTCTATGCTAAAGCGAGCAACAATCCAAGATATGAGGGAAGTCCTGTAGTCTGATGTCTCTGATAAGACACTTAAAGAGCAGCTCTCTCTTTCCTCTCATAATGGAGGGATGCCATCTCAACTTGAGTACAGGAAGTTGTCCTCTTTATTGCCCTTCCTGTATTGTAAGGAAAGTGCTCTGGAAAACTGCGTACACTTAATAAAAGGGGAAATTGACCTGAATAATATAGTGGAGGGGGAAAACTGGAGATTTCCATGAAAGAATTTCAACTAAACCAAGATCAAAAGCAAGTCATCAATCAAACAATCATCAGGGGGTGAACATTTAAAAAAATGTTTATGCATAACTCTCAGAATAATGAAATAGCCAGTGATTCTATATTTGGAATAATTTTCAAGTCCATAAAATGAACTCTTAACTAGAATAATAAAAAAAAAACATTTTCCCAGTGCGCACACACACACACACAAGCCAACATACTGGTTTCCTCTCCCCTAAATGGAAACAGCATTGAGGCCTGACTCACACAATGGCTTCCCTCTGAGTATACTGTCACTCACACTCTGGGGAAAGACACCTCACAGCAGGTGGTGGCGCGACCCCCTGAGACCTCATGTAATGACACCTTCACACACACACACTCACTGGCAGACACTCTCACGCACACAATCACAGATGCACAATTATATGCTCTAAGGCCACTAATTGGCTTGCTTGGCTGTGTGTGAATACTAGCTGGATGCAGCAGCTGTTGTTATAGGCAGTTCTCTCAAAGGTGAAGAGGGGAGGAAGAGAGGAGGAAGAGTGAGGGAGTCAGTGTGTGTGTACGCGCGTGTTTGGAATGAAGAATTTTGTCTCATGCTGGGTCGCCCCCTGATGCCAACAGCCAATTACCTATGTGTAAAGCCGGAGCCCTCCCTGTCTTTTCTGTCGGGGCCTGTCTGGTCGTTGCGCTCGATTGGACAATGCAGTTTACTGGCAGAGTTCTGCTGCCTGCCTGGGAGAGCACAGTATAAGGCTGCTCTCCCATAATCGCTGCCATCCTAACCCACCCCACACAGGCCACATCAGTGCTCTGCTGGTTCCCTTTCAGATATTTTTGTTCCCTCTGCCCTTTGGGCACTTTGCATTTCCCTCTGCAGAGAGGAGACAGCTTGCACGTTATAGGGGTTTAGTTTTTCCCCACATACACTGGGCGACCTGCCCAGATATATTAATGGGAGCCTCAGTATAGTTTGACCCATTTCAACAGTGGCAGAAGTTTTTCAAGAAGTCTGACGTCATGAAAGTGAATATGTGGTCTGTGTAAGGGAACGCGGTTTATCTGTAACGACAGTCAGAAAGTTTAAGTTCACCTGCCAGTTAATGCTTGACTTATCTTTACCACATAAAAGCTTATATCGACTTACCAGTTTATTAGGTTGTCTAATGAAATTAGATATCATGACCCTAAATAAGTTATACCATAATAAAACTTATCATTTCTACATTTGAGCTTTTTTAACTATATCCACTGCTGAATAGGCCGAGTGGGGAATATATCTATGTAATTTATACGATTTACAATCATAGGACCTCCTGTAATTGTGATGGAAACAAAACACACACACACTAGAACTTATACCAATATTATCAAGGATTTCTCTGTTAATTGTTGAATTAACTTGAGAACAGGACATCATGGGATATAGGCTGGTAGAATGACTGCATCTTCAGAAACACTAAAATCAAATCAGGAAGTAGATTATCCCTGTTGTATTTAGATGAATTTGAACATGACATGATGCAGCCTCTAGCATCTGTAATTGCTTTGTTTTGCAAGTGAATTCTGACTGTGTTTCCTAACCACTGTTTTGATCTGGATTTTACCATGTTAATTCATTTCCTGTGTAGTTTTTACAGTTAATTATAGTGAAGTTGCTCCACAGACACTGCTCAAAAATCACATGTTTGTAATTCAGCTTTTAGTCAGCACCCGTTATCATCGGATTATGAATAAACACAAGCAGATGAGCTAAGAAGACATTGTAGAAAATGTAAGAGGAGTTTAAATACTGTATTTCTGTATTAAATACTAATTTAACAAAATAAATTAGCATCCTGCAGATTGATGGTTTGTGTAAAAGGTAAAGTAGCCAGGCAAAACAGAAACTACAAGTCATATTGTGAAACAATCAGCTGGCCATTTCCTAAAACCTCAAAATGAATGTACTTGGTTTACAGAAACAAGGCATTGAAAATGTATTTAAGCTCACCTTTGTTGGAAATAGTTGCATAAGTCACATCCAAGCACACATGAGGAGAGAAGGAGAGAAAACAAGAATGTTAACCAGGGGCTCAACATCAGCACAGACTTAATGACACAAACAGAAAACGGGTTAATTCTGCCAGGATCACATGTGTTTTTATTTTTCCCCCCCCCATTCTATTCTTGAGTACGACTCTAAGGCAACATGAACATTTCTATCTATCTTTCTTTAATGTGCTTCTCCCAGAATGCAGTACTGCTGTAACAGCAAGATGCCTCCCGGCTCTTGGAGAGCTGGATGAGATAAATCAATCCAGATGTAAACATGAATCCATCTATTCATCCTTCATACATCTCCCCAAAACAATATGGCCATGACAGATTTACGGTTGATCATCGCTGGCAGTATAAACCTCGGCGAGAACAGCGGGAGTAGTTTTGCGGGCCAAACCAAAGGGCTTCTGGGTAATGCTTTCATCCGTGAGAGAACGGCTCGGGTCAACACATCTTCCTCTCTTGCTTTCTCTCTGCCTCAAAGCGACAATCTATGATAAAGGTGAACCACCTACTATTTCTAAAAGCCCCCATGAGCAGCGCAACATACATCTATTTTTTCCCTTCAATCGCTCCCTCTACCCATTTATCTGTTTGGGGCTCATCTTGGCCCCGAACAAATGCCGAAGGAGGGGAGAGAGAGCAGTGGAAAAAAAAGTAAACAATAGATCACACATTGAAAAGTAGGAGAGGGGGCTATTATATTTTACAGTGTCTTAAAAACTAGACATTTGTCACCATTGGTGATACCCCCTTGCCCTCCTGCTCACCCCCTGAACCTTAATGACATGCTCACAACACATTGCTCTATCGCCTGTAAAATAGACACAGTGGCCTATTTATAAGAGGATTAAGTAAAGAAAGAGAGGCAGCAGGAGGGTGTTCTGTCTCCAACCGTACTCCCTGCCTGAAGGGGAGGTCCCTTTACCAGGACAATACATGTATCCTGACGTGTTCTCCAACTCAACGCAGACCTAGTCGAAGGTGAATGTTTCCAGGCCACAACTGGGTTTGAAGGTAAATCCTAGGGATGGGAATCGGCAGAGGCCTCCCGTAACGATACTATCACGATACTTAGGTGGCGATACGATATGTATTGCGATTCTGTGGGTATTGCGATTCTGTAAGTATTGCGATTCGATATTACGATTTCCTGCAATTTCTTTTGGTTATTTTTTGTTTTAAATACTGGACCAAGGAAAAAAGCTGAATCATACCTTCAAATACAACCCAGTCAAATTCACTTAGAGCTTTACAAGTTTTATTCAAATATTAACATTAACTTAATGACTGCCGGGCAGCCAATAGAGAAAATAAATAAAAATGTGCCCTATTATTGTATAGCCCCTGTCAACTGCACACATGCTGACAGATTAAGAAATGTATGCCACTTAGGCTACCTTTAAACAGTAAATAAAAGGTAAATTAAATAGAAAGAATAAAAGTTTACTTAAAATCTAAACTTTGAAATTAACAAAAAGTAGGCTATGCTTCATTGTTGTTTGCATGTAGGCGATGCAAAGCTAGTGCCTGGGTATGTTTAGATTCTTCTGCAAAAACAAGAGCTGGTCAACATGCTCTGGGGTGATGTTGCTCCCCCCCATATATTAACCAATAAATATATGTAAAAAAAATAAAAATTTAAAAATTAAATTTTTTTCTTTTTTAAATCGATTTTGGAGGCAGCATCAACTTCTGCTGCATCTTAATAAAATCAACTAAAGCAGCAAAACAAGCTCCAACTTTCTTCATAAAGATGTTAAAGAACCCCACATTGCTCCATTATCTTTTTCCCTCAACCAATGACAACATGGCATTACCCCACCTAATATAGAGAAATAAACACTGTGGCAAATGAGTGAGAGAAAAGCAGAGAAAGAAATCTTGATTTTAAGACAGAAAAACATACGTGTCTTATCTGAATCAGTAGATTTGCTTGAGGGTGTGAAAGTGAACCCATGCAATTGTTTAGGTCAATTTCAAGTTTGGCAAACTTTGACCCAGACCAGGGCTGAGAGCTTAAGGCAAAGACCATGAGGTGTAATGTCTCTGGTTCTCAAGTTCAACCCCACCCCCAGCTGAAATGAATACAGCGTTACTACCTAAGACAAATGGTTTGGAGACCATATTAATATAAGAAACAGGAGTCAATAGCTCAAATATGTCTTCTTAATTTTAAATAATAGATTAAATAAATGCCGGTAGCTCACATGGCCTCTCTCATTGTTTAAACACTTCTTATTGAATGACATTGACTGACTAGCAACAGCTTGTTCCCCAGCTGGTCCACTACAGTACTGCAATGAATCTTGCAGCAGTTACAGTAAAAAGCATGAACATAACCCACCTGAGTCCCACCACCTCAAGTTCATCTTTGAACATCTTCAAAAGAGAGATGTCCAATAAATCTCAGGCAGCTTTTAAAGAGGTGTAAAGGAAACCCTCGTTGTTAAGCATCATCAGTGACTGCCTCCCCCCCCCTCCACTCGTATATCAGTAACACAAAGAGCAGCTCTGCCTCTGCACAGATCAATGATGACTGCTGCCTCCAGACCTAGTGATTTAATGATTTCTCTCAGGCTCCGCAGACTTGGTGAGCCCCGGTGAAGGATCATTCCCTCGACTTGTAAATTGCCTGTTGCTGCCAAAAAGATTTCTTTCCCAACGGAAGAGTGGTGCTTAACCAACAAATGTCAAAACAATAATGGATCATGTTACCCAGTGAAAACAGGAGTATCTGCATGTCTAATTTCAGCCCCCTGGTCCCACCCATCTCAAGCGTCTAGTAACAGTCTGTTCTATCTTTCCATCTGGCTTAAACCCAGAGGCCAGGCTATAGGGCTAATACAGCCTTGGTCCAGTTCTCAGGTATCAGCACTATTGAATTGAGGCTGAGAGGGAAGGGGCACTGTGGTGAGTAACCCCCCCTGCCCCAACTCTGAAACTCATCCAGGACCAGTGGGACAGCAGGGAGGAGAGCGCAAACACTCAACTATAGGGATGACTGGTGCTTTGAAGACTCCTACAAACAGGCGGTTTGTTTACATTCTCCATTTCACTGGGATGTATCGATCTGCAGCTCCGTGAAGCAGAAGGTCTTGTCTGAGGAAGACCCAGACATGCCCTTGTAATCGACTGATAAGCTTACACAAGGGGAGGATGTGAGCTGCATCATAAAGAGATGAGGAGAATTCACCTTTGGTTATGGGTGTAGCTTACTGGTCATCAATCATGAAACTAATGAATCATATGATCAGATTTAAGAACAGAACAACAATGGGGGGATGAGCACTGATAGAAATTTAAGGATGAATTTCTTGAGGAGGCAGTGGTGGTTTGTCTCTGATAACACGAACGACTTGAGGCATATAGACCATCCCTCATTCATCTGCGTCTGTCCAGACAGCATCTTCCAACAGACGTTTCCACGGCAACCATGGCAGTCCTGGGAGAGGGGAGCCTCACCACTGGTCAAAGGTCAATTAGGGGTAATTTATTTTTTGCTGAGAGGCGCGATGATCCTCCTATCTTTAAGCAGCCATCCTCCCAGTATGCTTTTCTTAAAAGGCAGGAGAGTTGATGTTCGTTCACCAGTGACAGATTCCTTCAGCCGCTGTATTTTTTATAGGTTTTTGGTTTATACTGACTTATTCAGATTTTTTTGCTTTTGGTTTTCAAATTTTTCTTTACAAAAAAAGCAAATAAAAAAATTATTATAAAAAACAGAACAGAAAAGGGCAGTTTCTGTTCCATTTTGCCCTTAAGCTCCTCAGAGGCATCAATGCTTCTTTCCCCTTCGTGTGACAACAGCACTGTCAAGTACAATCCAACTCCATTATAACATTTGGTGACCTGAATGCAGCTCCATTTGAGCCCAGGGCCCATTTCACATAAGAGAAATCTGAAGCAATATTCACTGTGTGGATGTTAAGTGTTCACCCGCTGAGTACTAGCTTCATGCAGACGCTCCTCTCCAAGGGTTAAAAGGCTGTAGTGTCAGTGAAGGCCAACAGTAAGACGGTTCGATGCCACATGAATGTTAAAGATGCATTTGACAAAGCGGCCGCACTAAATTGACCCAAACCCCCGGGCCAAGCAGCCACTGGCAGACCGGCTCATTGGGTGACCTGTCCTCATGGCTTATTAAACGCCAGCACTCAACTGCACATTTAGAGAAATCACAACAAGCACAAATATTTCTGTACACACACCAATGCAATCCACCCAGATCCAGGAGATACTATACAGCTATTTCAGGCAAATGACATTTACTGAAGAGTTATTTAGATGCTATCGGTGGCTCAGGTCTTTGTGCTAAGGGGATTAGCGCCACCGTGCCCAGCGCTGAAAGGCGTCTTTGTGGCTGTAGTCTTTAGCGGGATGGGAGAGCGACTCAAATGCCTGCGTGGAGGGTGTCAATTATCAGGGATCCTGCCATGCCTTGCTAATCTCTGGCCCTGCAGAGTTCTTGAACCCCAGCCAGCGTGTCCTACGCCAGCCTCTAGAGTTCCCTTAAAGCAGAGGGACAATGATAGGTATTCACAGGGAGAGCCACTGGACCGTCAAGCTCCTCTCCTTGAGTGAGAAGCATGAGGGCAAGGGGAAGGCCTGGGCTGCAGGACGACAGGTCTAAAGCAACATTGCTGCGTTAGCAACCACCAGCATTCAACGGAGACAAGCTGAAAACATATGCTTTGGAACAGTGCACCCACACAGGCACAAACCACTCTGAGAAGAAGGTGTCTTTCAGTCATTTGCCTGCAGAGATGTGCCCCTGGCATCTATACAAATTTATATCTGCCACAGAAAGTAGGTGGTCACCTGGGTTAACTGTTTGGAAAGAAATAGGGTGAGGAGGTGAGATTGCAACGGATGTTACAAATGCAACATTGGTTTAATGTACAAAGCCCCCAGATTTCCATTCTTTTGAGAATACAAAAGAGTTTTGAATTATTAATCTAGCCATTTTTTCATTTTACACTGTGCATACTCTTTAATTAAAAGTCTTATTCATAAAGCACTATTTAAAAATTCTGATTAAGGACTTGTTAAACTTAAGCCAAACTGTTCACACAAAGCATCTAAGAATCAATTATAGTCCCCGCCCAAACTTCACACACAGCCTTTTGAGTTTCCAGGGATCTGAGCTTAAACTACATAGTCATAGAGATTTCTCATTTATTCCAAACAGCTTAATCAGTTGCAAAATTCCTGCAGGGTACACTGGTTAACGAAAAAGTGGGTCAGAAATAGAGCGCCATATGTTCCCCAAAGATCAGCACTGTCTCACACTCCCCAACACTGAGTTCTCTGGGATGTTTTAATTAAATGTAGATGAGTGGGAGGGAGGGGGGAGATATGCAACGCAGCTGAAATTCTCTTTCCAGACGTCCTGAAGTTTTAGAAGTTTGGGTGGTTAGAAAGGGGTAAAAAGGGTTGGTGGGTGCATAGGGAGGGGGGGAGGGGCAAAAGGGAGTACAGTAAGAAAAAAAAAAAGAGGGGGGCAGAGGATTAGTGCAACCAAATGAAGAGATGATTCATTGAAATGTTGAATTAATTTGTGGCTGTCCGTTTCTCTTTCACAGTGTGGTTTTCACGGTGTAGGGTGTCGGCCCCCACCATTCCCTGGATCCCACCTCTTCCTCCACATGCCTTGGCCCGGCCCGGCTCGGCTCGGCTCGGCTCCCCTCAGCCTCGCATGGCCTCCTTTCCACTCCACTGAGAAGCAGACATGCAGAGGTCTATCGTAAATGCTTGGCTGCAGAACTTCATAGACCAGCGTCTCATCTCCTCCTCCTCTTCCTCCCATTGTTCCCTTAACCTGGTTCTAATGTCTGGCATGGTGTGTCGCGACCCCCCCCTAGTATCGGCTCAACCCTGGTTCAGCACACATGGTCTACCTCTTTCAAAGCAGTAAAGAGCTGGGCACATTTTGGTCTAGGGTGTGTTACAGTAAGCCAGGTCCCTGCAGTCGTATATATCCAACTGCCCCCAGCAGTTCTCTGGCTTCAAAAAGAGCAATAAGAAGCCTGACTGAAGATCAAGCAGCTCACTGCAACAACGGGGCTATAAAGTCAGTTCAGGCTCTATGTTAACTGCTCCGGGGTAAAATACTGCGGAGCACACACATATGGTTGAAGGCCTACGCAGACTCAGCACAGGGATGACAAAGCTTATTGTCTAGACATGGACGTCTCAACCGCTGGGGACGAGACACTGTCAGGCAATCAAGGACAGCAGCGTCTGTGGCGTCCCACCAACAATCCCCAACACACATGCTCACAACCACCTCCTATCTGGCACAGCAGTGGAATGCGGCCACTAACAGCTCTGTCCCATCCCGGTGTTCACCGAGCAGCTAAGTACAATGTCTCTTTTCAAAGGAGATGCTCAGATGAAAGAAGCCAAGTTAATTGCCTTGGATACAATAGAAACCTCCCTGTAAGGCCCTCCCATATCCCCTGGCAATTAGGGCTCACTTCCCCCACCAGGTACTCCTGAATGGACTGTGAGGTCGACACTGAGCTGTGGCACCAGGGCCAGACTCCACCCGTCATCTGCTAGTCGTCTATAGAGTGGATGAGGCACAATAGACTGGTTCCTGCATGGAACGGAAAGGAAGAGAGGTGGCTAACTAAGCTGTAATTGAATAAATATCACTATTATAGAGAGAACAGGTACAATTATCAGACGAATGTTTAATGCAATTAATTGTGTTCCACTATCAGGCATTACAACAGACAAAATCAGTCAAATAAAGAGTTAAATAACCAATTTGGTTAGTTTATTTAAAAAAAAACACGCCTAATTGTCAGCTAATAACAAACTGCCCTGTGGATTTTGCCTTTGAATTGTAATGTGTTTCCCAAAAATTCAAATAATAATTTTTGAAAGGCACATTTTAAACTAAGAAAAGGCAAAATGCTTTGATTGCATGTCATCTTTCCATGTATTTGTGAGCCCAAAATTTACAACCACATGGACACCGTTCTTCTGACTGTACATTTTTGGGTAATATCAGGCTACGAGTTCAGCTGAGAATTGTGAATCGAGAGACTCTGTGGGAGTGTAATAATTGTCCTACTGAAAACAAAGGGAGATCTAATGCTAAAACCAAAAACACCAGTAAAAGGTTTAAAAACTGTTTAAACGGAGAAGTACAACAACAGAGATGTGGAATGTGGACCGTCTGATACCGGTAAATTTATCAGAGATTTCTGACGCACTTTCAGATGACTCATATTGCCTGTAACGCCTCTCTGTGAACAACGCACCCTTATGAAGAATAATTATATGGTGAGAACGCCGGTTAACCAACTACACTGGTGAGGCAGCAGCCGAGAAGCTTTTATTTCAACGATTAAAGCAAGATGATTAGCTCTAATTACTTCCTGCCTCACACACCGTCTCCTGCAGGTCACAAACCCGAGAATGAACAATGTTTTGCTTTCCCCAGGATTTAGGCTGAGGGGGGGAAAGGAGATGGGACTAAGGGGGTTGAGTAAAAAGACAAGGGCTGAGCTGAGTTGAGCTTTTCTAACCACACTCTTCAAAACACGAGCACGACTGCGTGAAACGTGCACATACGCACACTTGAACGAAGGAACGCTACTCATACAGAAGGTTTTTTTTGGTCCGATAAAACCAAGAGGGAACTGAGTGACAAAACCACCTATTATGGGCTCATTTGTATGTACATCACAGCCTCTCTTTGTATTGGAGTAAGATGTGTTGAGGCGCGCTACTCTGCTCCTCAATGAGAGAGTGACAGCCCTGCAAAACCAGACCCCCCCCCCCTTATAAACCTCTTGAATGAGCCCTCTACAGTGGTTTTCGCTAAAATCCTGCTCTGCATTAGCATGGGTAACGGCTCGCTCAGAGTGGGCCGGGCCACACTCACGGACATGGACAAAACGCCACAGGGAGAAGAGTTTCACAAGTGCTATTGAAACGGTTCAATCGAAAAGCTGCACAGACATAAAACCATTTGAATAAATTTGTTGTGATTACATCATCAGATCACACGTACTAATTATTGGTTCTGACAATTAATGATTACAATATTGACTGCAACAATTTATGTAGAATTTGAGTATGAAGATGTGCTGCCCGTATACCAGGGTCTGCCTTGGTGTGTGGATTAGGGAAGCAACGATTAAATCGACGTAGTCTGAAATATGTGCGGTGTTCTATGATTTATGGGTTTGTACCGTTTGGTGCAGATAGTCAAATTTGTTTAAATCGTCTTTTTATTTTCTATTTTGAGAAAGATGGTGCGCATGGTTGAACAGCACGTTAGCAAAGTCATTGTAAGGATGTTATCAATTCACTCAGTGTTTTGCTGTGTGTCAGTGCAGCTTTGCGGAGCTGTAGACTCTAGCTATAACACACACTAGCTGCCATTTAACCCTCATTATGGATTCATATACAAAGTCATCTCAAACCTCAACAATCCCATCCCATCAGCAATTGACAACATAGAGATGCATAAAATCTTCATATTTGTTAAAGAGAACGAGATTATTTCTTGAATAAATATTTCCATATCTCATCAATCCTCCAAATAGTTATCAGGGATTCATTTCCACAAGTCAGTGTGTCATGGTTTAAGCATCAATTAGTAATGTTTCTACTTCGTTAAGTGGAGGATAATGCATTTGCATGCATGGCTCAACCCAATAATAACATCGACTCATACTTTCATACATGTTATTTCATGCAATGCAGTAATCTTGCACTGACAATCCTTCACCACATTTGTGTTTTGCACTGTGAAATCCCTTTCTGTTGCTCCCCATGAAATTTATCAGCAAACAGGCCCGGTCTACTGTGGCGTTCAAGGACTCGCAGTTGGTCTCGTTGGCTGATCAAAGTTTTCTGAGACTGAAAGCTCACAGTGTGTATTCTTCTGCCCACATTGCTGATATTAACAAGCCCAGGAAACCACACTCTCACCGGTGGGAATGCTCCACACACTGTCTGGATCTCCTGCAACTCTCCCAGATCTCCCAGATAGTGTTTCATTCTGCCAATGTTTAGATGACATGTAGTGGTAAACATTTTAAGTGCTTTTAACAAAGACAAACAAAAATCCAGTCACGGTTTTCGGGAAAACACATGTAAATGAAACACATTGAATCCTTGTGAGTCACACTCCCCCTTGCTGAGCTGATTCGCATTTCCAAAGAACGAGCTGACGACACCTATCTGTGTGTATTTAGCACATCCATGGCCACAGTGAAACAAAAATACAACTGTACTTTGTATGCATGTGTATGCAGGAAACAGTAAAGACAGACGAGCCCAAGCACTTTGACACAGAGACAGAGGGTAATGAGCCTAAACAATCTCCTCACCGGTCATCCACATCCATCAATGACACACTCAGTGCAGATTAGATGGTCTGCATTCATTACCTGACATACACTGCACATCCTGCAGGATTTTAAAAATGGAAACACGATCTGGAACACCCTGCTTTACTCTCCTCTGTGTATATGCAAGTGTTTTCTTCAATTTGGAAGGAGGTGTTTTGGTACTGACTACAGCTGTGGACACAGCAGGGACTCTACCTGTGATAGATGCACTAAAGTGAGATCTGTGACCCGTGAAGAAGAACGTGACAAGGTTCCTGCTGTTGGCAATTCCCCCATTTCAATTTATCACCTGGCACAACAAGCCTCACGTACAAATAAACAGAGATAGACGCCAATTCATACCACACCTGAGGACACCAGGAGCAAGGGGCAGGAGGAGATGAGGTAAAACAGGGTCGATCGCACAATCCATTAAAACAGGAATACGGAAAGGCCTACAGCAGAGAGATCTAATCATAAATGTTAGCTTCACAATATCTCGTCTGCCACCTCTAATGGGCCACTTAAGTATAAAGGTGGAAAAGGCACAATTCTAGATGAAATATGAGGCTCTGGAATTCCCACTTTCTCATAACATACATTAACTGTTTGAAAGAAAAAGAAGGGGGGAATCTTTCCAGCCCTTTAATCTGTCTCGTCTTTCGATTAGTCAAGCTTATTTCAAGGGGACTTTCACCGTACAGAAAAACTTCCATCTTTCACAACAGAGGGAAGAAAAGCAATAAATTCCAAGTGAAAACTGCTCATTTCCAGCTCGGCGGTTGTTTTATCTGTGACAGTGATCGATTCAACAGTTTAAATATGAGCTGAAAATAAGTATATCATCTCCACATTCAGAAGCGTCCACGTCAGAGCTGAGAGTACTGTTGGCGTCATGAGATCATTGAGCCGTGACTTCACTGAGACACAACACTATAGATGGCGCCCTTAAAATTACATTCAAATGAATTAAGAGAAAAAACCTGTGGGGCTATAAATGCTCTATACAAATTAAATGTGTTTATTTTGTGGTGTATTACTTCTTGATGTTATCTAAATTGCGAACAATGGACACTGGTATGGAGCTAAAACAACGGCACCGATGCGTTCTGAAGTCGGCTTGTGGTGCACCGAGACGGTTTGTTGCAGCGTCAAGTAAAGTGCACGCGCAGCAACGCTCAAGCGCATACTGGGCCTAATACCCAGTGTGTGGCGAACTGGCGGCGAGCACAGCACCGATTGCGTTGGGTCCCCAAGGGCCAGGAGGCAGCTCTTCGTTCCGAAATGTACAGTCACTGGAATATCCTTGACCAAAGCTCTAATTGAATGGTAATACCCTTTAACAGACAGCAACAGCGACTCAAATCTTTTTATCCCTCCATGTTACCTCGAGGCATCCCCCCTGTAACATAAATCTTTCTTTCTTCCCTCCACCCCTCTCTTTCGGCCCTGTTAAAAGTCAGAGCCCCTGAGAAGCTGGCAGTGGCTGCAGGAGAGGCATCTCACATTTCAAGACAAAGCCCGATCCTCTGTCAGAAAGGAGACACTCTCCAAACCGGGCCTGCTATTTATCACCAGGAACCTGTTTTTCTGCCTGCTCCCCGTCTCACACCTCTGCGCCGAGAGGCCGTGCGCTGTCGTTGCCTGTTGATAGGGAGAGCCTGTCGGGGATCGAGCCTGTCGAAGCTTTACAGTTTCTTTGCGTGATCGCACAATGAGTAGATGCCACCTAAATCACCTCGAGTCTGTCCGTTTCCCCCAGAGAACGATGCATTTTGTTGACAGTGCAGACAAAAAAAATCAATCACACTGTGTGAAGGTATGCAAGGTGACGTGGGCTTTGTTTGAGTTTCGCACAAACAGAGAGAGAAGGTCGGGCAGGCGGCGATAGCGATGCGTCGGGACAGTGTTAATTTACTAAAGTGTGAATCAACTGTATTTTATGCTCAGCACAGGGAACACGAGAATTTACATCCTGAGAGATATCAACACTGCCACAGTGCTGCTTTTGTCCAAGTAACCAGACAATGGACAGCAGCACACACTGTTTAGAGAAAAGTGACATTTTGCCAAGATTTAAAACCTTGTTAAATACACAACATGGCTGCTGCCGGTAAAGACGCTGTTTCCTGTGTGAAATTGCACGCTGGGGATAATCAGATAATGACCCTGTAAGGAGCAGATTTGCCTTGTTTGAAGGCGAGAGGTCATGTTATACAGAAGCCACAGTGTTTCAGGACCTGAGGTTAAAGCACGCGTCATGACCTCTGATCATAAAGCTCCGACTCTGCGCGACGCTGTTTGACACCCAGGGTCAGGCTTATAACTACAGAGACTGTGGCTTACGACAGAGGGTCAGAAAACTAATTTTCTAACTCGCACTAACAAAGAGCCACTGATTCCAGTGACTGAATTTCACTCTCAAAAGGTCTGACGGCACACCCACCTTCCCCGCACGGCCATGAATCCATGAAAAATACCTTTCTGACAAGCCTGCCACTTAAAGCTTTAATACTGAAACATGTCAGAGCTCTGTAACTTAATATTCTGCTGTCTGGAGTACCAAATATATATTATTTTACCAGAACCCCCCCCCTCTTCTCAGTAGCATTTCAAATGTAAACTTCTTGAAAAATCAAAGTGCTTCACTCAACCAACAACTCACAAGCTAAAGCAAGCATTAAATATCTAGGGGAAGGAAAAAATCTGCCTGAAGCTGCCTGAAAATAGATATACAAGCATTTTTCTGTTTATTTTGCACAGCGAGCTGTTATTTCATTTGGATTAGCAAAGTTCTGGTGGAATGCGGCCAAAAGAAACACTTGAGCTCTACCTCCTCACTCCTCAACGTATATTTCAGATTCATGCAGCCACCTGCTTGACGCTGCGTGTTAAGCAAGTTAAGGGGAAATGGTATTATTAGCAGGGTACCATCGCTTAGAGGGCTGAGACGTGGCGAACAGTCAAAGGCGTTCTTGTTGCCTCTAATATGAGGATAACATTGTTAACATACAGGGGAGTTTGTCTGATAAGAGCGTCTGCTGCAGGCCTGAAAGTCACATGAAAACTGTTAGGGTTCACTCATTTATCATTTCTACAGCTCATCTACACAGAGATGCTCTGAACTACATCCAAGAAAAAAACTGAGCATCAAAGGGAAAAAAAAGCACAAGGGATTCATTTACAAAATCCATATCCCCGAATTAACTAAAATCAATATCAGCCTCACTTTAAATTACTTAAAGCTTCTATGGGAACTGGTCTTTGTCTTACAGTTTTAGAACATCATAAAAATGCGGAAAACGGGCCATTGTTTATGGCATGTACTGAGTAGTCTGGCAACACTACATTTAACAGGATCTAAAACAAAATGGCATTTTTTCACCAAATAAGAAGCATATGGTCTCAGAGTCAATTACAGCTATTTTCTCCCCCGGCTCTCATTTCACAAGAGCCACTTGTTCGCTGCTGAACTTCTACAGGAATCATCTCGCCACACAGCTCATGGTGACCTCAGGAACTAGCCACCTAAAAGCAGCCATCATTCATACAAAACTGACTTAAAAAGGGACATCAGACACACCACAAGATTCCAAGCTTTTTCCCCCCTCAACACATAGTGGGGTTCAAAAGTATGAGACCACACTCTACAAATATAAATCTACAAATCTTCTTTTTCTACAAATAAAAATCTTCTCTATACTTAAATAAGCATGGATTTCACATGCAGATGTATTTTGCATGTTCACAAAATTTGTGTGTTATTTTCCTGACCTTAATTTGAGCCCATGCTTTAAGCAGGGTAAGTAGCACAGTTACACTTAAGAGACACTGAAGCTGCTATAATATTCAGTGGTATTTTAATAACACAAGCAAACAAACCCATGAAGTTTCTTGTAAAAAAATTAGTACTGAAGTTTATGATCCTGTAACCACAATGCACTAAAATAATGTGTATGATGTTATTGTGGTGACGGTAGGTGGAAGCTTTCCCTCCTCATAGTTTAAGAACTGACAATGTTTGAACGTGTGCTTGTAAAAAGACAGTCAAAAAACCCAGCAGCCACATCCTGGGGGCAGGGATTGGATGCAACATCAAAGGCCGATGTGTCGTAGTTTAGAGAGTTATTTAATGATAAATGAATCTGGGAGAATAGTAGAACAGGCCCTGGCTCTTTTCACATCACCTGACCCACAGAGAAAATCAGATCAGGATCACAGGATCAAGTCGTTGAGCTCCAGGGCCAGAGTGCGAGAGAGAACTGGGACACATGCAGCCCGAGGACGGAGAGTTGAGAACTTGTTCAAGCCGAATATACATGTCCACGTCTCTATTCATTCTAAAATGAAGGTCCGCGTTGGTATGGCGTTCCATGCATGTGTACCTGATCACATATTCCATTACAGAAGGTGTTGGCAATGCACAATGAGGTTTGTTAACTGCCATTAAATTAAGAAGCCTCTTATCATGACCGAGTGTGGGTGCAATTCATTCCCAAGAGTTTGTTTGACCTTAAAATCCTTCATAAGGTGGTAGGTACAAATGGAAGTAACGGTTGACCTCCTCGCACGGCCTCTCTGAAAAATAAGCATTAATGTTTTATGTCTTCTTCTCTTCTTTGCAACCTTGTATCTAGAACATGCTTAGCAGAACCCAACGGACTACAAGACCAGAAAACAAAGAATTTGAGATGTAAGAGTTTCTCCCGACATCTACACATGCATTTCTAAACAGGTCCTGCAGAAATCTATGTGCACTCTAATGAAAAGTGGTGTCCTTGAACAAAGCAAACCCCTGATCATCTGTTAAAAGTCTGTTGAAGTACCTATTGTCATTAATGTAACCTCTTTAGGGAGCATCTGAAGAAACTGGACCCTTGTTGTGACCCTGACCTTCATCCATTCATTGCACGTTTAAAACTGACAGAGGTCTGCATGGGAGCTCACACTTCCATCTGTGGTGGCTTAGAACCTGTGTGTCTCCCACACTTTGAATCAGGTCAATGCTTGTTAGAGTCAATCTGCATTGAAACCTGAGCAGATCTTTGGGGGAACAGTGACCTCAGCTTCTCTCTTGACCCTCTAACCTCCCTCCACTCTCCCCTTCATGGTCTGATGTTCTCCAGCTGCCTAAATGAACCTTACTCCCGCTCGAAATTAAGGTCTTCATTAGGACCCTTCTAGAAGCCTTTAACCATGTAACCATTGTGTTCGATATTTATTAACCAACCCAACAGCGGCACATGGCAATAACATTTTATGTGAAATACAGTTTGCGGACAAAACTTTCACTCATTATTTCCAGATGTGACATGAAAACGGAGGAGGTAGCCCATGGATGTAAACGTGTGACCATTATGTTTTTCACTGGTCAGTTATGGTTTCTTGCCATTGCTTTGGGACACAGTTAAATTTAAGAATTCTAAAAGACCATAGTGTATAATATTTAAGACTTATGTCAATTATAACTCACAAGAAGAAATGTCAAAGTCCAAGAATTACTTATACATCCCCATAACTGAAGGTAAGATAAAGTAGGCAATAACCCTTGATACGCTACATTATTTTACAAACTACAGGCAGAGAATTAAGGTATCCAGTCTTTCCCACAGTGTACTGAGATAGAGTCTGACTAAGGGTTTGTAGTCAGTTGCAGTATAGTTGTGTTTGTGGTTTTATTACAGTCTGTTAATATCTGTATCGTAGAGAAAGAACTACAACATTTACATTACAAAACTTTGCATGCTGTAAAAAACATTTCTCCAAAAAATATTTTTAAGGCACATCATAACTTTTACATATTTAGGAGCTAACTAAATGTATTTAAGAAATGGTACATATTCTTTTAACTTTTAAATTTGATACTTTTTAAGACCCCACAGACCCCTGCTAGGCGAAAAGTTAAGTTGTTTTCAAATACACTCCTCTGCCTCTCAACGCCCTGTGGCACCTACCACTAAAAAGAACATAATTAAAACATGAAATCTAGGCGTAATTATGTTGCCACCCTCAAGGTTTTCATAGTAAGTCAACTGGGTCTCATTTGTAAAATCAAAGCCAGAGTGCACTCCCGTAAATGTTCAGAAACATATTCATATTTCCAAAGTAAACCAACTACTAACCAAAAATATGGTACAAAGAAATTACTTCAGGAAAACAGACAAGTCAAGAGGAGCCCAAATGGCGACTTCAAAGTAAAGTTTATTTAAAAAAAGAACTAACACGAGCGTGTGTTTGTGAACGTGAGTGTTTACAGAGGGAAACACGGGGCAAGGGCCAACAGCTCTGGGAGGATCCGGTCCTGTTGTACGGTCTATAATACACTCAGCATATTCTGTGACGGCCTCTCACCGTTTCCTTGCACTGGGGGAACTCGCTCATGTTTAATGCCTTTTGAACTGCCAGAGTTTCAGTAAGAGTTACACTGCCAGAAAGAAAAAAAAAAAGATCAAACAAAAGGGAAGGGGTGGAGGAAAAGCTGCAGGACATCCAACTCTTGCTGTTGTAAGAGATGAGAAACATTTGTGCGGGTGTCTCTGAATAGATGGGCCTGTTTAATTCATGACCAACATCTTTCCCCACGATGGTTGTCAAGTTTAGTCCGACTGGCTGGAAACCAGAAGAGTTGATTTTTTTCTATTAAGCTGCCCTGTTGTACGGAAACTGCTGTTTTCAACAGAATGCAGTGATGTACTCGCTCTTAAAAGATCGAATTAAAGTATAGCAGCTTTTTAATGTAAAAAAAAAAATTCCGATTTGGGTTTAATATTAACCACTGTCAATAAGGGTTGGGTACCGAAATCCGATGCCAATCATGTACCGGTTGCTACAGGCTCCGGACCGGATTGCTGCCCGAGTACTGAAATACTTTTCCTGCTTACAGACAACATAAAAATCACGGGACATGTTAACATTTCACTTCTACATGGCTTTGGCAGAATGTAACATTAGCCTACAATTACCTAGTCTCTACCTAAAACACAAGTTGACAACAAAATGCCTAAAGCCAAGCAGTCAGACTGTCGCTGTCTTTTTTACATGAAAGGTTTCCGACTCCGGGAAGTGCGAGGAATGATTTAAGTTCAAAGTTTGAACGACAAACTTGATGAAGCACCTGGTGACGCACAAGATACATCTGACAGTGTGTGGGCGGACCTAGTCTCTGGGGAGACAATTGATGACGAAACTGAAAGGGATGTGCATTCTTGAATTATTTAAGCTGGGTTTAGCTTTACTTATGTTTTTTTTTTGTGTAAATTTGTTAGGAGTTTTGCACTTATCTATATTTGTATATTTAAGTAAAGTATACCTTTACAGTTAATGTGTTAAAGTTCAACTTCCACTTGGCCTCAACAATGAAAAAAGTTCTTGTCATTGACCTTTGTTAGGGCCTTCTTAAAGAAATCAGTTCAGGCAATGGTTAGGCGCTGGAACAAAACATAAACAAAAAGTATCAATTTAGAATTGATATCAGAAAAAGGAACATAACCCAGCCCTACTGTTAGTGAGTCATGGTTGTGACATTTCATGGAAACAATATCCAAAATGGAAAGGGAAACATTGCAGTTACAACCGACACACACCTCTCCCCATTTGACGTCTGCACGTAAAGAATGCAGCAAGGCATTTTTGACTGTCACTCAACCTACATAGAGTTTAAACATGTCGCTTTTCCAAAAGCAGACGGCAGAGTACACGACGTTTGCTCTTCCAGAGTCAGAGAGTTGGGTTCTTCTGCTAGAAGCTCACCACCATCGAGGTGTTCAAAGAGCACGAGGGAGGAAAATAAAAGCTGAGGGTGGAAGCGAGAGGTGAACCCAGGGCTCGTGTGTCATCTGACCTCATTTTAAGATGGACCTGAGAGGTTGCAGGGGAAGGCAGGGGTGTACCTTTCACTGCAACCTTTTCTTTGCTTCCTCCAAAATGACAGGACAGGAGGGAGCGCACAAAGGCAGCGTAAGACGTCTGCCTGGAAACCATCCACCGAGAGATGAAAGAGCCCTGGTGAAGTCATGGTGCAAAAACGCAATGAGCAGAAATACAAGACTCTTTGAATAATGGCCGAGCGTATTCTTTTGAAAAGGACAGGGAGAAGCATCAGATGCGTTTTTTTTTCTGTTTGGTTTCCTCCACAGTTTGTCAAAGATGACACGCACCAGGACAAATGAATCACTGGCTTTAAAAACACAGACAGATATGTGCCCACAGGTGCATGAGCCACATGTGTGTCACACACCAACACATGCGCAAACATAAAACAGCCTTTCCTGTGGGGCGTCAGTCTGCGTTTACATATTCTTCAGATTCCAGAGGCAGTGAAAGCCCTGTGTGTTCGGCAGCACGAGGGCCGACCCCCCCCCCTCTCCCCATTTGCACCACAGGAAGTCAACAGCCAAACAGCCGCCAGCCTACACCCGCCACGGCTGTTGTCCAGACCCTCAGGGAGACCTCAGCCTTTGCCCTCCATTCTGACCACACACACAGAGCTGAGACCCCCTGTCACGCAGTTCAGAGTGAGGAAAGACAGGACATCTGTCTGGGTCCTAACCTGGATGAGGACACAAAGCAGCGGGGAAAACTCTAACCTGGAACAGAGGATGCTGTTGGGACCCTGATCTTCCCCTGACGCAACGCCGGGAGGAAACAACCACAACAAAACATCTACTTCCTCTGCCTGCTCTTCCTCTGAGCAGAGGTCAGACACTACAGTGGCATTTCTATCTGTGGTCACCCCAGCAGATAAGTACAGGAAGCACTGTCCTGTGCTCCCAAATCAACAAGGCTGTGTTAGCTGGCTGCACCTGCACAGAGCAGCCTATTGTACTGCTGTGTATTATGTTTGTCCTCTGTGGGGACTGAACAATGTGGCGTTTCTGAGGGCAAATACTGATATTGTTGACGGAGGCTGGTAATAGACACTGATAACAATGTCTGGAATTAACTTTTCATTCCACCCACAGACGATGTAAAATAATACCTGCCAGGAATTATTTACACTGGCAGGTATTATTACACTAGTACAAGACTGTACTGCTGTGAATATCTTCAGTTGAATCTTCAACAAAGAGCTGGTTAACAGAATACAAAAAATACTGCAGCAAACAGCTGCTACAATTGCTCATGTCAATGATCCGCAGCAAATTAATCATCATTCAATAATTTTGATTAACAATATTACTGTTTAAAAACTGTTTAAATGTATTCTCAAATTTGACATTCAAGGATTTTTATTCTACTTACATGAAAGAAAATAGATACTGTTGGGCGTTGGACAGTTGGTTGAATAAAACAAAATATTTTTTAAACGTAATCTTGGACAGTGTAAAGTTAGAAATGTTTTCTGTCAAAATATGTAATCAAGAAAATTAACTGGTAATGTGATTTCTCTTTGAGATGAATAAATGAAGGCTGAAAAGGCTTCATAAGCCTTATGTTATAGTTCTTAACAATATTATAATTATATTGGCATTTACGATATAAATACTGTGGGACAACCTAATGTAAAATAGGGAACAGTGTTTTTCCAGATCTTGTTCACGCACAATTAAGTTTGAATTCAAAAGGATTGATTCCAGACTGACATTATACAGGTGATGCATTCGAGTCTTAGAGGTCAGCTCAAACTATTTCCTAATTCCTATAAGTGATTTTTTGATGGAAAACCTTTCAAACACAGTAGTGTTTGTTTTTCAGCCTATGCTGATAATATATTCTCATATTCATGTGAAAATCCATCCAATAAACACAAAACAAATGATCAAGTTTGATCCTCAAGACCTTTATTCTAGTCAGTGGGAAATCCTTTAACAACAGTAGACTGTCAGTTAATAAACTTCCATGTATACCCAGAATAACTCTTTTAATAAAAAAAATTGTAGTAGTCAGAGAGAAGTTTATCAAATAAACTGTTCAACTGAGTTTGAATTAAACATCACAAGCGGCTACATACATTACATCAACCTTCCACATACCAGCTACAGCAGGATGGAAGGATGGAGGGAATAATGCTGGACAAACAGGAAGCACCTTCATGTAGCAGATGTTACGGGACTAACCTACGACCTCTTGTTGCACTGGTGAAAACAAATCATCACACACACACACCAACAGACAAGGCTTTTTCTCTCGATATGAAACCCAGCGGATAGAGATTGAAAATGTTCTGGTAGCGTTTTGGTCAGAAATGGGCAGAGGACCTAATCCACGACCCTGATATGTTTTTATGTTCATTGTATGCACCAACAACCAGAGCAAATTCCAGCTAGGTGTAAACCTACTTAATAAATACATTCTGAATCTGATTCTGAACCAGACTCCTTCATGTCAGATCAGAGTATGAGGCAGAAATACAATGCATTTCGATACAAACCTAACTTCACAGATAGAATAAAACACTGATGTGACCCCATTCCAGCTGCCGCTCTATACACAGTGTTGTTTCCTAAACACTGACCAAAGAGGTGCCGTTTCACCAAAACCTCTTCATGCAGAGAACCCACTTGGTTATTCTGCCTGCTGCGCCATCCAACTGTCAGAAGTGATAGAAAAAACAGTCTGGCTTAAAGCAGACACAGGGGGAGGTTCAGATAGAGGACAGCAGAAAGGAGGCCGGGGTTTAAAGGGATTCGGTAGTTGGCATAGTTTGTGAAACTGGAACGAAACAAAGTGAAAAGGAGCGAGCGGAGGGTGAAACGTAGAGCGAGTGCAGCAGCAACACAGAGGGAAGCACATGAAGCTGGAAAGGATGGCGAGATTGTTGAACATAATTAAAACCACAGAAAATAATGACGCCGGGCCGTGTAATGGGCTTCCCTCTCTGCTGTGGTTCTACTAATTCAGAACAACCGCCTTAATGTACTAACGCCGTAGCAGACGTCGGGTCAGCAGAGGTTTCCCAGGGTGATTATGTGGCCATTAAATAAATCTACTGAACGACCGACTTCACTGAGACATTAGAGACGTAAAAGGGACATTAAATATAGTAAAAAAGAGAAATTTACAAAGCGATACCCTGTGTTTCCCACTGAATTGATTCAGACTCTGAGACAGGTGCACAAAGTGAGAGAGATGTTAATGTGCAAGAAAACTGCAGTGAGTGCCAGTCGCGGGTGCGTACACAGCTGCAGATGAAACGATGAAGTCTGACTTTCTGTGTGACGGTAAAATCTTTACGACAGGGTGAGCCTGCAGAGACAGTGAACAGGAGGCAAATCGCTCCACATGGAAATAAACTGAGCGAAACACCAAGTCTGAGAAGTTATTATGAGAAGTGTAAAATATGAAACTGTGGCACGACAAATTAAAATATGGCTGGCTGCTACCGTCTATATAGGTAATGGGAAACACTGCCGTATCAGGAAGTCTAGGTTTAAACTATGTTGTAATTCATATTTTCTTTTCTTTCTCAATTTAAAGAGGCCACTAAAGGATGATATTAATAAAAAATGGGAAAATTGTGCAAAATGAAAATACAACCAATAAGAATACAGGAGGTTAGTCAGCAAACATAAATAGATAATATTGAGGTTAGAAAAACACTGGTTAAAGATATAAAAAAAACATGTACAGACGAGAAGAAGCTTTTCCACTTAAAGATGTGCAGAAGCCAAGGAGGGTTTTTACTTCTATGGATGACACATGGCTCTGTCTTAAGCTTGCACAGACGCACTCCATCGAATTATACCAACACATTCTTATGGCTGCTTGCTAGAAAAACAAAAAAAACAGCAAATGAGATATCATGAACTAGTTCTGTGCGTTTCCTTGATCTGTTCATTTCTTTGAAAGCTACAATTTCACAGAAAACCTTGTGAAGAGCCACTGCAAATTCTTCCTTTGTGAGAACAGCTGAAAAGTGCTCCTGCAGTGCCCGGGAGAACACGAGCGGCACTGTGGCACTTGGTTCACATTCAAAATGTATGAGCGAGGATTCAAAGGAGCTCTTAAAACAGTCACAAGCGCTGTGCGCCAAGATAAAGTCGCCGGCTTCACTTATACATCTCGCTGCTTCCATCACACACGGTAAACCCCGGCTGTGCAGGTGTAGTCAGGTAGCAGGAACAGGAGGTTAACACTACACACGCTGCCATGGAGACAGATCTGGCCCTACTGTGGCCTTTGAGCTCTGCTTCAACCCACAGCAGAGAGAGAGAGAGAGAGACAGAACACAGCATAATGAGGAGCAGAGCCAAACACAACAAAGAGCAAGTAAACTGGATGATACAGTAAATTGGCACAGATAAGAGAACATTTAAACTACTTAAAGAGAAAATATTCTCACCAAACAACAACTGGGCCCACTGCGGGGTCAGTTGTAGCCAGCTGACCCCATTCATCTGCAGATCAAACAGAGGCGAAGGCCCTTCTCATTGAACACCAGTGTCCTTTTCAGCCTGCTTAAATCTGCTGGTGTTGCTGGGAGGAGCCAGGCGCTGATTGAGAGCTGCCTGGTGTCACTCTGCCTGTGGCCCGTTGCTATGATGAGTTCATTCGGCCCCGGCACACAAAGAGTTAATGGCTGTTGGGATTATGCAACGGCATGCCAGACGCCTTTCTCCTCTCTACCCTCCTCCCCTTTAAAAAAAAAACGGGCCCAAGCCAAATTAGGCATTCTTGCACGTTTCCATCAGATGCATTTGAATGGGGTGGCAACGGCGCACATGCTTTGGCACTGACGCCGGGAACAAAACGAGGGTTTTTAATATTCACCCTCACCAGGGCCTCACACCTGCCCTGCAGGGGGAGCGGTGTCATCCCGATTTACAACCGTCAAAGAGGCTGATATCTACACAGTGTCTGACTAGTGAAAACATCTGTATTTATCATTTTAAAAGTGAACATGAAACCACAGGTTATCACTAAAAGCTGATAAGTGATCCGGCTACAGGAGATAGAGACAGGGTTTATGGCTGAAGACGGTCAGCAGATGTCAGAGGCTGCGTCAGATAAGAGAATAAACATGTCACATTAAAAAAGGATCCGGGCAACTGAACAAGGAAAGTTACTTCTATGTATTAGATTTATAGGTTATAGCTTTCTTTATCTCTACTCCAACTCTATGTTGGTTTTTAACATTACTTAGGAAGGTTTATCGGTAGCACTGAAGTTAGAGGATTTTATGTATGTGTGATGAAGAATTTATATTTATAAGTTATTCAAGTCCACATCTTATTTCTGAATTGGTACTTATTTTACACATTATGGATCATGTACTGGATCACAAAACTTCAATTGGAGGCTATGTACATTTTATGGAAACCATTATATGTCAGTATCGCTATGGAAAAGTATATAGAGAGCCAAATAAAGATTTGATCAACATTGGCCACTATTAAGTTTCACTGAAGGGAGTCCAGGCCCAGCTTATAATCAGTAAAAATCGTTCTTTTACGTGTGTGGATTATTTATTTTGAATTATTTTTGCATTAAAATAAATTAACAAGCTTTGAAAACATTGATTTTCTCCATAAGAAATTTTAACGGATCTTGCTAACACTCACCAGCAGGGAAGCAAACATTTGTTTTCATTATCAATTAACCTGCTAAACAATTCCCTGCTAATTCATAATTTGTTTTGACAGTAAAATGTTAGAAAATAGTGAGAAATATCTGTTGTAACCTCTCATACCTCAAGGAGACATGCTGTACTTTGTCGGACCATGAGTCTAAGATGTATGATCGTGAACAACAATGGATGGTTTCAAATTCTCTCTTTTCAAGAAGTAGGAACCAGAAACTGTTTGGCTATTTTTCTCACAAAATAGCAAACAATTATTTGATCATGAAAATCGTTATCGATTAACTTTATGTTGATTGATAAGTTGGCCAGCAATATTTACCACTATTTGGAATATTAACCATTTTAAGATATTCATCTAAAAAATAAATGTTTAGGCTTAGATCATTTGTGTTTTGCGTTACTGAGACGATAATTTGAGGACAGAAGCTCCTCTGGCGTAGAACCTCACTGGAGCATGACAACAAGTAATTGGAAACGCCACAGAATGAAAAAGAATAACTTTGATGAGGGCAACACAACAAAGTCAGCATCGATGGCGCGTTGGGGTCGAGGCTAACCACTCCCCTCACCCCCACACCCTCCCCACTCCCAGCCCTCCAGACGGGAGACAGAGCTGTGCAGGCAGGCACCAAGTCAATAAACAACAGAGATCCTTCCAGACGAGACTGGCAACCACCGGGTCCAACACACCAACTAGGACAGGAAGGAGAGACGGAGATCTACAAGGACTGACTTCAATCACAACCACAGGGTCCAACGGCAGAGCCAAGCACAACCACCGGCACATGAGCCAACACGCATGCAGTCCATCACACACACGTACACACACTGCAGCTCAAGTACATGGGTCATTAGGTGCAGTAATCATCATCTAAAGCGGGTTGCTCCACTCTCACGGGCCTTTGTTTATTTGGCTGCACATGAAGCCAACAGGGGCCACGGGAGCAGTGCTTACTGTGAACTGTGGTCATTTCATCGGGGGAAATTCAGTCTTCCTGCACAAATCTGCAGGTACGCCTTGTACAGTCACACACCAAGTACTTAATGTCCGGGCTTGGAAAATATGAACCGACAGAAAATCGTATAAGCTGTCATATCCTTCTACCCTTCAAAAATCTGTCCCCCGGGGTGAGGAGAGAGATGTTTTTGGCAACCACGGATCCATACCTTCAAACACAAGCAACACATTTTTAGGCACACTGGAAAGAAACTAAAAATAAGACGAAGCTAAGTGAATTAAGTATTTTCCCTGTGACTCACCCAATTTATTTCAGTCATGAGAAAAAGTCCAGTGAGGACAATTAGAGAAAGACAAGAGGGAGAATTTGTGTTTTATTATTTCCTGTCAATTTAACCTTTATTCCCTCTTGTCTGCGGCATGTCCTGTGGAAACAGTTGTGGACGCGATCTTGTAACTTGCATTTCACAGTCTTTACTCAGTTAAACATCATCCTATTGGCACATTGGCAATATTCAGTTGCGGCTCCTCCATAGGGCCTGGTCACACAAATGGAAATATTTCAGATTCAAATCGTCACTTTCTGTTCACTTCCTATTTGTGACAGCGAGGATGTGATTAGAACATTTGCCTCCTGTGGTGAGGTAAATCACAGCGTGGCTTGCTTGGAGTTCAACTTGGACACGCAATAAGTGTAACATTCCTTTGACGACAACAATCTGTATACTTGGAATATACCCCAAAGACTCCATCAGAACAACGAAGCAATCGAAGATGGTTGACTTTGGACTTCTCCATGCAAGGAGAGTGATTGCACTATATTGGAAAAATGTAGAACCACCATCACTGGCAATATGGAAGAAGGAGTTGATGACTTGTCTTGGACTGGACAAGTCATCACACTGACTGAACAACAGGTTGTGAAATGATCCTGCCTTATTTTATTATTTATTTTATACTCCATTAGTTTGATGTCTGTTGTCATTGTCCATTTTATTTATTTATTTTTTCTATGTCTGTGTGAATGAGTGGCTGTTCGAGGGGATGTAAATGAAAATGTTTGTAAATTCTGCATAAAGTTTGATATGCACTTGAAACTTCAATAAAAAATATTGTTAAAAAAAAAAAAAAACTTGGACACGCAATATTTGCATCACATTCGCGGATGTGTGACCTTGCCCTTTGACTCCTTTCCTCCACCAAAATTTTTTAAAAGTTTCACAGTTGCTTGAGGTCAGTGAACCAAGAGGATGGGGGTGCATCATTAGAAACTACGGGAACCTCAAATCTGGGATGCCGCTCGGCCATGATTGCAATTTCTGAGAAATGCAAGAAGATCCTCCCATGGGAGTAGAGCTCTCTATAATGGAGCGGGAGCAAACGGCACATACCAAACGGCTGAGAAAGATGACACAAGTTCAAAAGGGGTTAACCTAAAACCTGAGTAAACATTGTCTGATAAATGATCAGAAACAAGAGCCATGGGAGACCTTGAGAAATCCTCCCCCAGTCTCACAACCTGTGCTACCAGTCCAACCTTCCTATGTGAACAAACAAACCGAGAACCAGATCTTCCTATTTTGCTCCTTTTATCAGCCTCTTTTCAGCTCAGTGCTTTGTTTTGTTGTCACGCTCAGCTCTTTGAGCACAGCTAGCTTTAGCCGTCCTTGAAACGGCCCGTGTTAATTATAATAACCGACATTTCTGCCTCATATAACAGCCTCCAGAGTTCCAGCACCACACTATTGTCTCCTACAGAGCTACAGATACAAGGGTTCATACAGCAAAAGACAAAAACGAACCAAAACTGTATGACGTAAGCTAATCCGATATAACAGAACAAATCAGGAATGGATCAACATCAAGATATTAATCATGATGTTTTTCAGAAACAGTATCTGGTGAGATGAAAGTTCAATCTGTAAACTGGTCCAGCTGGTTATACGGCTCACATCGGTTATTACTGACTCAATAAATGAGGAAAAAACAAAGGACATGTTGGAATTTACTAAGTAGAAATATTGTCAGTACAGTTTCATCTGTACACACACACACACACAATATATATATTGCTTAATTAACATAAAGATTAATCAAACTGTTTAAAGCAATGACTCAATTGTTTTGAGGTACATTACCACACATTGAACCCGTATATAATTAATTGATCATGTAAAACCACTTTGTAAAATAAATTTGATTCGTTCAATTCAGTTTCCTTAAACATTTAATTTAGACAAGAGACATAAACTACCAACACAATAGGATCACACCTCGACCTGCAAGAGAAGCCGAGTAAACTATCAAAAGAAAATGAATATGTAACTTCAATATTATTTTTAAAAGTAAAAATGTTTAAAGTTTTCTCCCATGTTCTCAAAGAGATGCTAGTAGAGTAGTTAATAGTATATTAGTAATGGGCCATTTTCAGTGTTGTCTGGCTTTTTATAGAACAACATTAACTGGCTGATTAAGAAGATAAACAGCAGAACAGTGGATACTAATCAAAGCCTTAAAAAGCAAATGATACAGTGACAAAGTGCGATAAAAGACCCCACCCCCCCCAAAAAAAGGAGTGTTAGAGGGCTGTTGTACTGGGACGTAAAGATGTTTATATGAAACATGAACCCTGCAGCACTTCAGGGAAATAAACAAGAAGTCAGAATCAATTGATCGAGGGGATGAAAAAACAAGACAAAAAGGACCAGATCAGAAAACAATAAGTTACTTCATGAGGATTTTTTATCGTGTTTTAAATTGTCTTGTCATATGATACTGTTGAATGTATGGATAACTTAAAGCGGTTTACTGCTTCAACAGCCATGCATGAAAGATTCCAATCTGAAGCTGTGCTCTGTATTCTAATCCACTAAAATATATATCAGATATATTTAAAATAAATACCAACGAGGCTTTTTTATTTCCACGATTATTATCCAACTCAGGACCGTAAAACACTACATGAGCCTGACAGTAACTAATCAGTTTATTCCTTTATCGTTTCCTCTCCTCTGAATCCAATAATTCCGAGAACCTGAACCATGGAGCATCCAAGCAGCCTGCAGGCACAGCGGGGTTAATAGGAGCCGAGCATATGGATTTTAAAATAAAGCAGCGGCAGGTGGGCATGCTGACAAAACATCCTGCAAAAAAGCTCTGATGGTTTCTGTTTAGAGCCGCACTCAAGATCCTGAGCTGATACAGAACAAATGCTACAGATTAGCTTCATGGATCTCCTAATAGAAGCAAGCGGAACCAGCACACCTACTTCTGGGCTTATAATACCTTCCATTTGTTGATAGCAGAACAAATCTGTTACACAGATCCAATCCTATCCAGTGTGATTTTCCACAGTTTTCCTTTGTTGGATGAAGACAGAGGGATTCCTGAGGTTATTTGAGTCTGGATTTACTGGGGAAGAAATTTGACTACACATCTTTAAATCATCACGGGGGGATTATTTATTCTTTTGCAAAGAAATCCAAAATATTCACGCACAAGGTTTTGTGAAATGCAGATCTTCAAGTGCATGATGAAGGATTAAAGTGGAGAGTCTGGGAAGAGGCAAGTGTGAGTGAGTGTGTTTAACATTTTTACATCTATCTGAGCACCTCCGCAAAATTATATTTCTTTGCATGAATACTCCTGGAATCAGAAATCGTCCTCGTGGAGGCGATGGGGAAAATGAAAGAGGAAGGGGTGGGAGCTATGAGTGGGCGGATGAGAGAGACGCTGCATTAAAATGACGGACATCAACGCCATACGTGGTTTCCATGTGATCAGAGAGCGGCTTCATGGCTCGCTGCTGGTGAGACACAAATAGAAACCAGATCCAGACATGTGAAGAGTGGGTGAGAAAAACAGAGCGATTGCTGTAAACTAAAAATACCAAAAAAATCTGGGTAAATGTCACCACAGCGCCCGGATCATGCAGATGAGAAAACCCCTCCAGAGACATGGCGTGTTTGGTGTGGACAGCTTCATGTGGTACAAAGCCACAGTAACAACCGGACCAAGTTCGCCGCCATTTCTGGCCTTTGCAGAAATGAATGAATATTTAAAAAAACATATGGAGGACATTTCGAAGGCCGCCTAAAACGTGAAGCTGCTGTGATAACCCGTAGTGGTGGGGGAAAAAATCGATTCTGTTCAGTATCGAGATATTTTGCGCCCGCGATTATATTGATACTGTAGCACAAAGTATTGCAATATTTTTTTTTTTATATTTATTTACAATTATATATGTAACAGCCCCTGGCTGGCAAAGCATGACGAGGAGAGTTTCAGAGTTTAAAAGACACCTAGTGTGTATGCGGAAAGGATGTTCTCCACTGCAGGAGATATAGTAACGGCCCAGAGGAACTTTAACATCTGAGCATGTTGACCAACTCCTTTTTCTGAACAAAAATGCCAATATTCCCAAATGAATTTCACATTTTGGGTCATGACCTTGCCGGTCTCAATTTGATTGAATCTCTAGGTTACTCTTATTTATATGATTGAGCTCAGTGTTCATGTGAGAGGTCTCCTATTCAGAAAATAATTACAAAGGTCCTGTGTCCTGAATGTTCAAGGACAAAGTTTTTGCACTACCCTTTCTTAGTTTTTGCACTTCAGTTAATGTGTAGAAGACAATGTTGTTCACAGAATTAAATGTGACATTTGAAGTGAGTTGAACAGTCTTTTTTTCCTCAATTTTTGTAATGCCTTTGAATAATTTGGGGGACATGAATCGCAATAAATCGCAGAATTGAATCGCAATACTTGCAGTATCGCAGAATCGCAATACTATTGAATCGTCACATTTTTGCCAATTCCCACCCCTAATAACCCGGCCGACCTCGATTCATGCATCCAATAAACACACAACCCCACAGCAGCCTGCGTAACCCCTGCCGCCTGCACACAGAGGACACATTCATCCCTAAGTGGGCACCATGAGGAGACTGGAGGTGGAGGGAGGGAGGAAGGTCGGGGAGGGGGGGCAGCAGCAGACACACTTCAACTTAAAGGAATTCTTCGGCCACTTTGACTGTCATGGCCGCGTTGAAGGCGCAGGCAAACACAATCAGCGCTCGCCTGCGTCTCAGTCCACATGCGGAGATCAGATAAGAGTGAGTGAGTTGTGACATGATGAGCGGTGAGTTAATGAGCCTGATCCCTGGCAGGATAGAGGAGCATTCCTGCCACAGAAACCAGGGAGCCATGTCTTCTCCCTGGCTTCTCCTCTCTCACCCTGCAGCTGGGGTTATGAACTTTTAGGGAGGCATTGACCTTGTAAGGACGGGGGGGGCAAGTCGTCATCTTTATTTGTCCATTTGCTTTTCTTTCTGAACACCTGAGGGCAACACAGACCCTGGACTCTTTTAAGACTGGCCTAAAGACCTTTTTATTCAAGAAGGCGTTTTTACTTTGAGTTGCTGTTTTTTAGGACTTTGATTTTAACTATGTACTTGTGGCCCTCTGAGATTCTCGGATGAAGAGTGCCTTACAAATAAAATGTATTTATTTTATTTATTTAACAGTGCAGGCAGGAGCACGGCCCGGCCCGGCTCTCCGTCCATGCACATGAATCACAGCTCAGACAGAGTTATGAATATGATAATCAGGAATGGCGTATCCAATGTGTTGTGTGGGGACGGGAGTGGATTCCCATGGGAATGCATAATAATGACAAGAGCAATGGCTGCCATCGGAGGAAGATGGAGAGCTGCCACCCCCCTCTGCTCCTCATCCCATGTGGAAGTGAAGGAACATGTTCAACAGTGTAAAACAGTACCTGGCTCTTTGGAAGTTCCTTTGATATCGAGTCCTTTGATTCTCCCCTTCTTTTTTCCAGGTGAAACTTCAGTCAACCTTAGGGTTCAAAATAATCTGCCATTTTGAGGCCAGACCCCCTCAAACATGCAGTTGTTGTTGTTACCCCCCCCCCCCCTTCCCCACCACCACCACCACCACCAACTGGGGCTAATGGGGGAGGGGGGAGGTGTGGATGGGGGAGTTGGGGAGCCCCCCCCACCCCTTCCTCCATTGACCTCGATACAAAATGTACTTTAAATCCACCAAAATGTGAACTTTACGAATTTTGATGTGGAGCTGCAACAATTTATGAGACCCCACTCATGAGACCCCCAGCCGCTGCTCTCTCACATCAGGCGGGCAGTGACCACCGCTTCACCACGGTCCTCTGGAGAAGCGTGGAGGTCAATGTCGGGTCTGTGTGTTGTTTTTTTGTCTAGTTTAACGGCAACACAACCAGCAGAAACAAGCGCTGGAGTGTGTGTCTGTGTGTGTTGTGTGTGTTGTGTGGGAGAGGAGGGATGTAGTTTGTAAACCAACCTTGGAGGCAGATGAAAACAGCGGCGAGCATCGGATCCACCGGTGGTTTCCTCCAGCGAGGCGCCGCGGGGTTCCTGCCGCCTTCCCTCCGCCGGCTCTCGCTCCCTCCTCCGGATAGATCCATGAGCGGCCCGGTGCTGCGCTGCTCCCCGGGGCTGAGCTCTCCGGCTGCGGCTGGAGGGAGACCGGTGGTTGTAGTGGTGGTGGTGGTGGTGTGGAGGTCCGGTGTGTCACCACCGTGAGCAGGTAAGCTAATACCCGGCTACCTGCGCAGGTCCGCCGGGTGGAACTAACCCGCACGGCTCGGCTCACCTGGTCGTTCCGGAGACAACAAGCGGGAAGCGGGCGGCAGCATGCGGGGCGGAGGCGGCGGTTCGCAGGCCGACCTCTCCGGCGACTCACCGAGTCCCCGGGAGCGAGGAGGAGCGAAGCCGAAAAGTTTTGAGGAAAAGTCTAAACTTCCAAGTGTCGCACCGGGCAGAGATTGAGTTCAGCCCCGCGGTGGTTCACCTCAGCCCCGGTGGTGTGGTGTCCGTGTGGCCGGTGCAGAGCCGCAGAGCCCCGGGTCCGATGAGTGCTGCTGGTCGCTGCTCTGGCTCCTCCGGCTCCGAGAGGTTCCACCGCTTCCTCCCACTGAGACATGTTACACCCGCGTCCACAGCCTGCACTCCGCCTTCACAATAAAAGCCAGAGACACTCACTTCCTGTGCGTTTCCTTTGACTTGTTAACAGCTGTTCCTTTTACCAAAATCTGTTTATTGAAGGATTTTCAATATATATAAGTGCAGTTCTGAATGGACGTTACAGAGACAGGAGGTAAACATGAGTTCAACAATCAACACCAATGTGTCCAGACAGACATGGATTGGGCAATATAACTTCAGGAACAAACAAAACAAAAAAAACATAAAGGTAACAACAGAAAAAAAGAAAAACAGAGAAAAAAACAAATGCAACGTTATACAGAAAAGAAAGAAAATATATCAAATAAAATCTTCAGCTGTTCTTTTTACATTTAATTTGATAGTTGTTGGATTTAATCTTTTTATTTGTATTTGAGTCTAGCCGCTCCCTTTGTTCCCTTTCAAGACAAAGTTAGAAAAACACATTTATAATGGAAAAAGTCCATCAAAAAACAATTTTGACTTATTGCAACTGAATCTAAGTTTTAACTTGTCTTTTCCCCTCATATGTTCACTTTATTAATATGTTCAATATTATTCATTTTTTGTACCACTGTATCGGTTGAAATAAGTTTCACAATAAAAGTCAGAGACACTCACTTCCTGTGCGTTTCCTTTGACTTGTTAACGGCTGTTTTTTTTACATTTAATTTGATAGTTGTTGGATTTAATCTTTTTATTTGTATTTGAGACTAACCCTAACCTATTTTACTCCCAATTGTCTTAGAATTGTCAAGAATCAAGACAGTACAATTTCTTTGAAATAAAGCAAAACTACAAAGTGCTATAAGTAAGTGCCATTTTAGTGCTACCAAAGTGTTAGTTTCAAAAAGTGGTTAGTTTTTTTTGTTTGTTTTTTTTTTTATTCAAGGTACAGTCGGAAGAGGTGTGTTTTTAGTTTTGGGCGGAAGATGTGTAAACTTTCAGATTTCCGGAATGTCGAGTGGGAGCTCATTCCACCATTTAGGAGCTAGGACAGCAAACAGTCGTGATTTTGATGAGTGTTTAGTGTTAGTGTTTACAATTGCTTATTTATTCTTTTTGCTGCGTGGACAGCAAAGGTTGTTTAATTTGTTTTCTGTTAGTATTATTAATATAACAGAAAAAAAAAACAAATGTACATTTTTAAGTCCCCAGATGCAACTGCAGAACCTTGGGGTGCTGTTTCTTTTTAAACCTAGTTCCAAACCTTTGTTCCCTTTCAAGACAAAGTTAGAAAAACACAAGTCCATCAACAAAACTTTTTTGACTTATTGCAACTGAATCTAAGTTTTAACTTGTCTTTTCCCCTCATATGTTCACTTTATTAATATGTTCAATATTATTCATTTTTGTACCACTGTATCGGTTGAAATAAGTTTCTATTCATAGTTTGTATTTGTAATATCACAAATTACTGTTTAAATTGTACAAAAAGACACAACACCTTCGATAGTTCCATTTAGTCCATAGTTGTGTAGAGACCAAAAGGTGTTTTATTTTTAAATGAAAGCACTGAACATCCGGTGTGAATCTGTGCATCAGTGGTGGCTTGACGCGTGCTCCCTCTCTCCCTCCTGTGCAGCTTCCGGTACCCGGACCTGGAAGACAACACTGCGACCCCCTGGTTCAACCTGATCACTGTCTCCTTCCACTGCACATATCCCATCATCACCATCATCAACATCACCATTTGCTTTTTGCATTGTGTATTGTGCATTTCACCTTTTACTTCACTTTTTATATCTTTTATCTTTTATATATTTTTATATAGATATGTTTATATCTAAATAAATGCTACCTTATATACATATTAGAAAAAGTGAGTAAATAAGAAGTAAATAGTAAGTAAATTTATATTGTTTTTTTATTATTACTATTGTTTTTCTTATGTGTGGTGTATTTATTGTGTTTCTATGTTTCTATGTTCATTGTATGCACCAATAACCAATGCAAATTCCAGGTAGGTGTAAACCTACTTGGCAATAAATACTTTCTGATTTTGATTCTGATTCTGATCATAAGAATAACAATAATAATGTCTAGCATTTGTACATTTTATGCATCTAGTCACTGTCAAAGAAAAATAAACTATCAACATTATTTTATTATAGTCTAAATTAGTTTCTTAATAATAATCTCTCAATATCCATAATATCTTACTCTATAACTCCTTTGCATACATATGTCTAGTAGGTATGTTGACTAATACCAACTGACATACTGTATAATATTACTGTGATTTATATACAGTCGCAGTGTTTATGATTAAACCTGCATGAAGGTCCCTGATGACCTCACCAGCTCAGTGGGTCCTGCCCGTGCAAACACACCACTGGTCACATGGGGACGGGCCCTGCTGGCACCACCGGTAACACTGTGAGCCGGACTGGTGCCATGTCACTGGTCCAGCTGGCACCTGTGTGACTGTGGCTCCCAGTAACGTGCAGTCCACCTGACTGAAAGATTAAAGGGTCAGGGGAAAACTGGATGTTTTTTTTTTAAATTCTCTTTTTATTTAGAAAGGCACATTTCCATCACATACATTAACCAATCTTTAGTCTGTCAAGGACATAAGAAAGGATGGATGTAGTAAGTTTGGGTGATTTTGTTCATACTGCCTTTCTGGCGTTTTGTTTTATGGACCTGAATTACTCCATGTAGGAACAATAACAGAGGTAAAGAGAACACAACCGGGGAGCGCACATCACATCAAAAAAAAGGAGGATCACACAAAACACAAGTATATTCAAATAAAATCAGATCTAACTGGTTTTACATACTCAGTCCATTTGGTCCAGGTCTTATAAAAAATGTGTTTCTCGACCTCGAGGGAAAAAGAGATCTTTTCCATAACATAAATCTCATACACAATTTCAATCCATTCATCAATGGTGGGAGGGTCCACTTTTAACCATTTCCTCGTGACACATTTCTTACCAGCTGCCAACAGTATAGCGAGCAATTTTTTGTCTTTTATGTTCCAGGTTTCAAACAATATATTGCCCAAAAACAAAGTTTCACATTTTAATGGGATGTTCACATTAAATACATTGTTAATATGTTTGTGGATCTGTTCCCAGTAAGACCTCATTGCTTGGCAGTCCCAGAAAATATGGAGGTGGTCGAAAACTGGATGTTTATAAGGTGCTGTGTTTAAAATGATATTCAAATCCGACAGCCACTTGCGTTATTCTGTGTGTGTCTGATGGAGGAGGGAGCAAACTGCACACTTCTTTCCTGTGAAGTTTCTGAGGGCACCAGAGTCAACTCGTGCACTAATGAACTCTGCTGCTCGAGTTTTGCTGTTTGCTTCCAAACACAGCTGAGAGAAGGAGCCCGGCAGCTTCTCTGTCGAACGGGGAAAAAAAACATCCTGGGATCGGTTAAATCAAAGTGCTCAGAACTGAGGCTCCACATTAAAGCTTTGAAATGCTGAGAGATTATGAGTGAGCGGAGACCCCAGGCTGACTTGTACCAGGAGGAAAAACTCTGGGAGACATATCACGCCTTGGCAAGCTGTCAATTTTCACAGGGTTCCCACAGGTACTTAAAGACACTGATGTGAAAGATCTTGCTCGGAGGAATTCAGATTTTTAATCTGCAGGTTTAAAGGACAAAGCGAGAAATACCCCAGGTCTGTTAGAGCTGTAAACCAGCTATCAAATGACAACAAAACGACCAGAAATAGAAAATTGTTGGTTTTTATTTCTGAATCAAGATCAGTCAGTGGTTCAGATTCACTATCAGGCATTATTCTGTTATTACACATTCGGCTGTAGAAGAACCAGGTCCAAACAGAAGCACATTCACCACTTACCAACAATCTATCTATGATTTGTGAACTTATCAGATTCTATTTAACATTATTACAGGAGAAAACTAGTGGGAGAAAACAAAAACAATCAAAAATAATTACAAGACATTCCAGTTCTTTTGTGTAGCTTCACTAAAAAATACAATTAAAGACAAAAGACGCCCATCTGAGAATTGTGCAAAATCTATCATCACCACATAATAGAAATCTAGACGTGTTTCGCTCATCGTTGTCACCGTGACGACATCATGACACTCACACTCCTGCAGACGAGTCACACATGGCACCAGAGATTCATTCAGGCCGACCAGGTTGAATTAGGCAACCCAGTTCTGCCTTATAATTTTTCATATATACAATTTAAGAAGTTGAACATTTCCATCTGTGTTTTTTACCATTCAGAAACACATACAAATTGTAAGTAAGTCATATCAACACAAGATATCCGTAAAAGTCATGTGACTCATATCACACCAGTAGAATAAACGTTTCACCCTGTTTCCCAAAGCGTTTACCGACACCTCACATAGCAAATTAATCTCAAGAGGCGAATGTTTAACCATTAAAATGAAACAATAGAAAACAAGAGTGTAGTCACGGCAACTTTACATTATGTCATTTCATTTTTTTTTTTCACACATGTAATCTTAGGAAGCGGAAGACACAACATTTTCTAAAATTACATCTACATTTAGAGAAAATTACCAGCAGAGGTGACGTTATGGAAACAGATGGAGTCAAAGTGCGGAGTCAGTGATTCTGAATAAAGGGTGGTGGGGGGTGAGGTACATTTTCTTGGCTGGGAAAATGATGAGGAAAGAACCAAAAGCAAAAGCAGCGACCTGACTTTCAAATTAAACACAGTAATCGTATATTTGTCTTAATGAGATGAAACGTCTTTGGGTGTGGATCTGGGGGGAAGTGGGTCTTTGGGTCAGATCTTGTAGTGTCGTTAGTGATCGGAAGATGAGCCAGAGGGGGGGGGCATCTTTGTTTCTGGGAACAGATCGGCTGACAGAGAGCCGCCAGCGCACCAGTGGCTCAGTTTCCAGTGCGGAGATCCATGGTGCTGGAGCTCAGGCCCCGGCTCTCCTTGAAAGTGCTTGCTCCTCGACTCTGAGAAACAAGAGGTTATGATTTGAGGAGGACATGAAGTTTAACATCTCCAATAATGTAGCACAGATAGATTCATACAGAGTGATCCTCACCTGAAACGAGTCATCACTGGTTTTGTTCAGGTAGTTCAAAGAAGCAGCTCGCTTCATGCTGATGAAAGAAAAGTAAGAAAAAGATGTTCATACAGGGTCTGAGCAAACAAAACTAAATACAGATTACACCTAAGGTTGGTTATTTCCAAGCTACAATGAAACAAGCTGCAAACGTCTATCATAACAGAGGATTTGTTCCTTACTTGGTGCTGCGGGGCTCAGGCGGCCCGTTGCCCTGGAGTTTCTTCACCAGCATCTCGCTGCTGCGACGCAACACGTCCCTGAGCTTCCCCAGAGAGCCACTGCGCTGCAGGGCTCCGCTGCCGTCCTGCAGACACACACACACTCATCAACACACTCATGCAGCACCAACCGTGTGGAGGAAAACCTGCCATTGCAATTCTTTTCAAATCTTTTACTTTACCTGGAAATTATACATCGGTGTTAATCAAAGGTTTGAGAATTTTGGGAGGAAATTATGCTTTTGCAAATACGTGTTTTCTTGCATGAACAAGCAACCAATAATTGATATAAAATATAAATATAATTCATATCAATATCATCTTCAAGTTAATCTCTCACTGTAAGGAGTAACATGAAGAGTTTTCACACGCATCCTTCGTGAAGGTCTCCTTGTGGTTGAGCTGTGTGTTAATGTCATCATCTACAGTCAGCAGAACTAAAGTGATCAGCAACTATTCTCACAGTGTCTAAGAGGACAGGAATTAGTTCCAGCTTCTCAATGGACAAGCGCTGCCTTTCTTTATAATACGTTTTCCAGTTTTTAATGTAAACATGTGCAGTTTTTTTATATTCTAACATTTTAACCCAAAATAGTTCATCAGTTCATTAACAAGTGAGCTGGTGGATTTATTAAAAATAACTAAGTTGTGGAATGAGACCAACAGACCATCAGACAGGATAAGACTCAAGTTTATCAGTTTTAAGTGTGATATAAGTTATAATTGAGTAATTAAGTAATTTATCCATCCATCCATTTTACCACATTGCAGCTATCATGAATAGCGTTTTATTACCAACCAACCAGGAAACACTGTGCACCTCCTTTGGCTTTGGTGGGACACATAGGTGTGATCATAATGCAATACAGTCGTATCACCAGCAGGTAGAGCTGTGGATGAGTCTGAGGCTTTGGAGGCAGCTGCAGAGAATGAAAACTTTCCATCCAGAGAAGAATCATAAAACAAACTGTTTCCACCGATGACACATCGACATTGACGTCTCCATCCGAAGTAGAAAACAGACAAAACGTTCACAAATGAAAAACTTTATTTGAGAATACCAACATGTGTTGATGCAATAATCTTCACAATGCAGATGGTAAATATAATGCAGTCCTACTTACTAAGATAGTGCTTATAGACCTTACCATTAATGTTCTTCCACTTGAGGAATCTGAAGTCACACTATATATGTCAAGAATAGACAGTTCAATAAATAAGCATTCCACTAACACAACAATATTGTCATAATTATGTGATGAACATAGTCGGTTCTTCTTTTGTTCAAGAGTTGCATTAGAAGTATAGGTGGACTCATTGGAAGGAATGAAGTATCAAGGCAAGTAGCATACTGAAAAGCCATATAATAGTCAATGCACTTGACAAATCTATAAATACAGCCTACAATTATACTTCCAAGATGTTAAAGTACATTCAGTTAGTTAAACATCTCAAATAACATGTTGATCTTGAGGAAAGACTCGCACTTGTACTTGTGGTGGCTAAAAACATTATTCACCAAAATGACGATGTTGCAAAACAACCATGTAATAAAAAGGCAACACACCCCATTGAGCTTTGTGTTTTCAAAATACCGTAACCATAGCCAGAACGGGCACTGTGACTGTACCACCAAAACATACACGAATACACACTAACACTACAGTGGAATCAAGGCTTCCATTAAATCTAAGTATTATTCCTACACCAACATATCAAGGCAATTCTGGGCATGTGTGTCCTTTATTTTGAAATCCGTTATCATGGCAATCTTTCAGGGGTCTGTGCGCCTCGACTACTTTCTTTGTAAATGCAAGCCTTTGTGAACATCGTGTGCCAACATAGAGTCTGCGTGAAAACTCCATCAATCCAAGGACATAACTGAGAGCAACTTGATAATAAATCACCATGGCAACAACAGCTTGCTGCGATCGGACCAATTTTGCCGTCAGTCTTGGCCTTTAATGGTGCTGAGTGTTTCTTCTCATTCACAACAGGTAAACACGATGTTATTGTTGACAAACTACTGCCTTTATATTCAGCCACAAAACTATCGAAAAGCATTCTTTTAAAAAAACGTAAACAAAAATCATACAATAATCGAATCAAATAGGAAATACGTCTATAAAAACAAAAACAGTAATGCTCCCTTCTCATTTCCTGCCAACTATGTCCGGATTGGCTTGTGTAGCTTTGCAGTACCATTTCATCTGTTCAGGCGTTTGATCTCAGGCATTGAGTTGAAACAGAAATTGTAAAAAGGTGCAAGGAAAATAAATTACAAGTGACACAGGCCGGTTGGAATCTAGCTTTGAGGTCAATTGTCACTTTGAAACAGGCTGAGAGCCTCCTCACACCTAAAGTCTTGAACATGGTCCAAACCAAGGTTCATGTCTTTGTTACATTGTACATTTGATGCTGTTAGTTTTGGTTTTACATGTGTATGACATGCATACGTCCTGTCACCATCACCTTGAGGCCGATCCTCCTGAACTGAAGACATCTGTATGTATACGGGCGTGTCTGACCTTGGTCTGGGTAGTAGTCTTTCCATTTGAGAGAAAATGAATGAACGGTTTTGTTAACTTCATTTCAACGGTTATATTGTGGTTTTTACGACCAGCATCATTAACTTCAGGTCCAGTGCTCCGCACTTAATGTGCCAAATGAGCGTCCTTGTGGCTTAAACATTATATCCGCACGGCAACCATTACTTTGAGCCTCGTGTGCTTCTTTTTCCTCTTCTATTCTTCAATGTTGTTTTATCCAAATAAGTGTTGTGTGTGGTGTGAAAGTGCCGTGAGTTCTCAAGGCAAAAAACAAATTCAGCGTGCGACTGTTGCAAATCAACTGTGGAAATATATTATTTTGTATAATTTTAATTGTATAGTAACAGTTAGTTTTCATCTGACTGTGGGTTGGAGCGATGTCTGGAGCTAAAGCTGCTGTCAAAGGACGCACTGATCCTCAGAATCTTTCAGCATTTCCTCTGCGTGTTAAAACTTTTTCCAGTAATCTATATTTCCATCTTCCATCTTCTCCTATCCGGCTAATAATGCATCCATTAAAAATTACAAGTGGGTGTTGGAGAGAAGGAAAATGTGCGAGTGACTTCCTCACAGGGAAAGATTACATACACTGACTATTTTTAATGTTAAGTGAGAGAAAGAGTAGGAGTAATGATTTCTGACATGGAGAACGACACATGGTTAGTGAGACGGAAGGTTAAGAGAGATAAAGAGAGAGAGAAAGAAAGGGAGAGGGGGAAAACCAGAGCACAGATGAGAAGAGAAGACCAAACGTCCCAGCAGCGGTCAGTGGAACTGGGGACAGAGGTGACAACCAGGTGGGGGCTTTCTGAGTCTCTGCCGCGGAGGGGGGGCGCCGGGACAGCAGAGGGGCTTGGTTTGTTGGGACAGAGGAGGCCAGAGGGAACGACAACACACATCCTTTTACTATTGTGTTGGGGAAGGAGAGAAGGATGGAGGAATAATCTTGATGGCTTAGGCCTGATAAAAGAGAAAGAGAGAAAGAGACAAAAAGACAAAAACGGCACACATTGTAAGATTAGGAGCTCTGGGGGGGTTCGGCTTCCTGATGCAACTGTGACACCTACACATCTGGAAATCTGAGCTGCAACTGCTTCTAACAATAACCTGCCCTGTCTGACCTGCACCAGGTTTTCTGTAACTGCATCAAACTGATGTGAAAATCCAGCAGCACAGGAGCTGTACTAAAGGAGAAGCGGGTCGGTGATGCAGTGGGTAGGCGGTTGTAGTCACAGTGACTCAGCAGTTTTTCCTTTCCTCTCTTGGTACCAAAAGGTCTGAAGCTGGCACACTGCACTCAGCCGGTGACTGTGCACTGCAGACGTCAGACATCTGCCAGCATCAGCACGAATACATAATCATATAACTATTACACTGATGATAACAGCGACTGATGTTGTGATAATATCCTGCATCTTGAATCCAAAATGTTAATCTAACTTCCTTTAGCCACTTTTATATCTGATAAATTACGAAAATATAATCCTATTACATAATAATACTGAACTCAGCTTTCCCTATGTTCTATTATCTTTACCTTTGACTAATACATCCATTACCGAACCTATTACTACGTCATATAATACATACATATAACACCTAAGCTTATCAGGTGAAGTAAGATATCGAGAGGGGGAGTACAATCCACTGAGTGAGAAAAAGAAATTTCATAGAAAGGCTGATTGTTTGTCATGGCAAGAGTAATCAACTAGGAAATAGGTTAGTGACAGAAAAGAAAAAAGGGCAAAGGATGAAATCTAGAAACATGCAAGCTAACAGGAGCACACTGAAGCTGAACACACAAAGCAGAGACAGACACACTCACATGACTCACATCATGCATTTAAAAAAATGAGACGTGCACACACATATTGTACAAATTAACACAACCACAAATTTCGCCGACAGCTGCCGTCTCAATCCACTTGTTGAACACACACTGAGTAAATGAGCTAATGTTGAGTGTGTAACATCAGACTTTCTAAGAGCAGCGTGTTCGGGCAACGCTTTACAGAAGGTGAATGGCAGGTCTGACGTGTGTATCACATTCTCTCCGAGCAAATATGTACACAGAAGCAAACAGGAGTTTACAAGCCTCTTTTCTACAACATTAAATAGCCAGGTGACAGTTGCACATGTCGGCAGATGAATGGATGGATGGATGGTATTTATTTAACAATCTTTTTAACACCTCAAATGTTTTGGGACAAATTATGTTTCACGAACTATCTATAAAAGCATGAGAATGTCATGAGGAGTTTATTTGCTTTTTTTTTGTCTGAGTGAAGTGAGTTTCTACTGCTGTGGCTGTGATCGTGAAAAGCTCGCACACAACCTGCGTTCCTCTGCATGCCGACACACGTTTCAGAGACAGACAGGTGCACACTTGGATGAACACACATGCCGGTGCATTTGTGGATTGACTTTCCAAAGCGGTTCGAGCAGCCGTGCTACGCGTATGTGTCAATGTGTCAAGAGAGGCGTTCACACTCACACAACATCCAGCAAACACAAACCCCACCTTTCTACTAGATGTTACCCACTCAGGGAGCAGCGGAGGTCAGGTTAACAGACATTTCTCAACCACGTGTTAACACAGTGAACGCACATGGTCCATTAGTGTGCATGTTAAGGGTGAGCCCAGCAGGCCGGCATAGCTACATGCATGTTTGGACTGGGTTGGTGCAGTGAAGGGCGTGACTGCACTTAAGTGAGGGGAGAGGCACAAGCTCATACGAGGCATCTCTTCTAGCACAGTCCTTTCCTCTGGCTTATGTCAGCATGACCAGAGGGCTCCTTCAAGCAGGGACACAGCTTTAGCAGCGACGATTTAACTGCAAACACTGCTGCACTCAATATCTGCAATTTTTGTTGGCTGACCCCTTTAATAACGAGGAGAGAGGTTACAAGTCCAAAGGGAAGCTCTGTGCAGAAATGAAAGCTGCACTGTGAAATTACATTAATGATTGTTGGTCTAGGAAACCGCCCGAGCGGACTTTATAATGAGACTATAAAAAAGAAGGATGGACTGTTGCATTAAAGCTGCTCCATTTACTGGAGAGAGAGATCCTGTCAGTTGAATTTATTGGTGGAAATATGAGGCATCCAAGAAGGGATTTCGACAGGCGGTATCTCTTTGAGCAGATACATATTAATGTGGTGCCAGGTTGCCACAGAATGAGCTTGTGCCTTTTTGTTGCCTCTCCACTTGTGCAGAAGCGTTACCAGCAGAACAACGACATATTAAAACAAGGCAGCAGCAATGAACAATAAAAGTAAGAACATTTAGACCAAAGCAAACTTAGATGCTGTCAGTAACGGGTCAGCATGCCAAGACACTCAATCAGCTTTACTTTTCTCAAAAAATAGGTTTCCTGGTTGACCTCATGGGAAGGACATGGAGGCGTGCATCTACAGAGAGCTGATGGACTGGGAATGAGAAGCTATTTAATTTAGAAAGATAATTTTAATAGAATGTTTGTGTAATTCATATTCAGTCTATGATAATATGTCACAGTGTCATAAAATGATGCACTATGCATGTAGGGTAAGCAAAATGGGATATATAACGATATCAACTGATATGACTTTTTATCTTGATATGATCTCTGCACAAAGGAATTACTAATTCATGCATTTGTGCAACTTGACCACATTGAGAGAGGGCGTCCTGAGCTTCCTGAGCGTACTCGACAGCTTCCTGTCTAATGAGACTTCCTGACACCTCTGATGATTTAGGTAATAGAGCGAGAGGACTCCCAATAATCAGTCCACATTAAAGCATTGAACTGAAAGAGTCCTGTTGTCTCATCTTTCAAGTTAGATAACAATGCATTCAATTTCTATTACTTTGTTGGATGGTATGTATTTGTTTACATTCTCTGTGATTACAAACACCACCTTGTTCTTCCAGTGAGGTCACTGTCCATGACTCTACTATCGTGGATTTGTACTCACCCCATTCCACTCCACGCCCATACTCACTTCCTCGCCGGTCTCAGAGCCGCTCTCATACTTAACGCTGGACAGGCTGTCCCGGCTCCTCCGCCTGTCGCCATCTGAGTCCTTCAGGATCTCCACCATACGTGTCTGGTTGATGGGGTCCATGCCCTGATGGAGACAACACACACGTATGATGCACATACAGATAAATAAAATAAAATGCAACCAGCCAAGATGCAGACGTTAGCTTGACAATATGGATGAGAGTGCTCAGGATGCAAAGTTATATGGAGAAAATTTAGTGATTTTAGGTTTCCTTTCTCCCTTGATGCATTGTCACAGCATCACAGAGACGAGGGAACATTTGAAATGACTGTGAGGTGGGATTGATGTTAGGGGAGAGAGATGAGGTCTCTATGGGGGCTATCAGTTACAGACAAACCACTTACTGTGTTGCTCTGGATCCATAGAAATGTAGAGAAAGAGAAAGGGATATTATAAGATTTGACGGGGATCACATTTCAGACTTCAGTAAAGCAGGAAGTGATGAGCTATCTCCATGCAGCCAAGGCCATTTTAAGTTTGGAAATGCTGCTCACCTGCTTGCGAGACCTCACAGCGCATTCTTCCAGGGTCTCAGCAGCCTCTAGCTTGCCCTGACGGCGGTACAGGGCCCCCAAGTTCCTCAGGGTGGTGTTCACGGTAGGGCTGGACACAAAACAGATACACACCAAAATGTTGTCTTAGGTCATAAGAGCAACTGTTTCATTTGAGCTATCAAAACCCTGAAGAAAGCTACTGTTTATATATCTATCTATCTATATATATATATATATAGATATATATATATTAACTAATCCTGAATGTCACACTGCGAAAAAATTAATGAGAAAATATAGAAAGTTGAAATAATTTATACAATATACAGATGTCACCTATGTATAAATAAAAAAGCAATTCATATCCATCTTTTATTAAATGTGTTTGACCAAGCAGTAAAAACATGCTTATCAGTGTCTGCCTCACCTATTGACTTTGCAGGCCTTGTACCAGCCTCCATACTCCCCGTATGGAGTGTTGTCTCTGTGCTTGCCCTGGAAGTAAATAAGGGAGAAGAGGAAGAAAAGCATGTGAAGGGGAGTGGTGATTTTAAACTGGTTCTGCAGCATTTTTCCTATATTTACCTACAACTATCACAAGCCAAATGGGGATTATAATGTTTTTAAAGGACAAGATCGTATTTCACTTTCCAGGAAGTGAAATGTAACAGTGCTCTCCAAATTCCCCGAAACATTTTATAACCTTGCATTTGCGAGTCTTTTGTACTCGTTTTAAAATGTTTTATGTTTGCTCTGCTTTTATTCAGAATTTCACAAGGACGATTACACAAGCCCCCTCACCTTACTCATCTCCTCTCTTTCCTCTGCATGCATCCAGATGGGCTTGTTCTCAGCTGAAGACACAGACAGGAGAGGTGGTCTACACACAGTGCAATAGGACTGGACAACAGCTTAACTGGTTGATATCAGCAGGTTTATTGTTGTCCAACATGAACATTAAATGTAATTTTTTTTGGTTGTATTTGGCAAGAGAAATTCAAGAAGAAGTAGTTGAATTCTCTTATCACCTGGAGTAAACATATAAAAATGCTTAATGTTCTAAACAGTTGTTTATAAAATCAAGATTGATTCAGCAACATAGCATAACTTGAGCTAATTCAACAATACATACAACATACAGCTTTTCTTTTTAAAATGTATAATTTCATAAAATCAAGATATACTGTAAGTGTATAGATCTTCATACATAAAACAGTATAAACACAACATGGCAATCAAAATACCACCTGATCTTATTACACAAGTAAAGTAATAAAAAAAATCATTTTTATCACTCCATTTCAGACAACCTCTACTTAACTTTAATGTTTTCAGTTAATCATTAATATGCATTGATGTATTAAAATTAATGAAATACACCTTTGAAACATGAGCTGTAAGATTAAAAAGGGATATTCAACATTAGCTGTCTCTGTTTTAAGCTTCTGTGTTGCGTAACCTTCACCTTCAACTCACCAGGAGGTTTAAAGAACATCTAAACACTTTTGTCAGGTTAATATCCCACATGAAAAATGGGACCTTTTTGAAAAATGTGAGATCCTTTTGCTCAAAAAGCATCAACACAGTGCATTGGGTTGAGTCTTTCATTCCATTTTCAAAGCAGTGAATCTAATCCCTTGAGAAAAGCCACCAAAAAGCTTAACTTCAACTAAAAATGAGGGAAGAAAATAGCAAGAGCTCATCTTTCAGACAGGTAAAGTCTTTATTTCTTCAAATAGTTTCTGTAAGGATTCTCAGATTCCTCTGAATGGTGAAGGTTGGCACCCTGCTTAGAACATCGTCCCCTTTCTGACCAGCTGTCCATCAGTGACTCTGCTCACTGGTGTGAGATGGCAGAAGTATAAGATGGAGTATAAGATAAAGGTGGAGGGAAGTTGAGAACACAAAAAACAAATTTAGTCTCTACATAATGGAACCCACCACCATGATTCCTGGGATAACGAGATATTTAGTCTCTGTTTATAGGTTGACTGAAACAAGCACCTCCAGCTCATTAATAGAGAAATAACATTTCAACATGCAATTCCATATCCTGTAAATTATAATATCCGCTATGAGGCCTTACCATCAACAGATCCAAACTCTTTCTCATGGGCACGAGTCAGGATCTCTTTGTACAGAATCTCTGCCTCCTTATATTTCCCTTGTTTGAGAAAGCAGGACGCCTGAGGAGGAAAAAGAAGCAAAAGCACATTTTTGTGATGGATCAAATGAGCCTATTGACTAGTAATGTAGCCCCTGAGACAGCAAGTGCAATCTGTCTGCATATTTCTCCTGAGAACTGCAGTGGCTCCTTATAAAACTATTTAGCACTGCAGAGCCTTCCCTTACTGTCGCCATACAGCCTTTCCATCCTCAACGGGACAGGACAGAAGCAAGATGATGACTCATGTGCTGAAAAGGTGTATATACTGCTTTATAACTATTCTTTTTTTTTAATGGCCCATTTGCCACATCAGCTGAATATATACAGATAAAGTGTTAAATAGACATTAAAAAATGAGTGGTTGCGCTCACAATGAAATTATTGTGCGACTGAGTTTACCTTGGTACATTCAAGGCTCAATAGGGACTGTGAAAGGGGGAAAAAGCTGATATGGTGGTAACTTTTCCCTCACCAGGTTGTTCTTGGTTTTAGCAACGTTGGCGTCATCTGGGCCCAGCCTGCACTCGTAGATCTCCAGGGCGCGGCAGTAGTAGTACTCTACCTCCTCATACTTGCCCTGGTTCTGGCACAGCAGCGCCAGGTTATTGAGCTGTTTGGCCACATCTGGGTGGTCCTTCCCCAGGACCTGATGGAAATTAAGAAGCAAATGTTTTGAATTAACATTTCAGTCTGTGTATCTGTCTCTGTGGCTTCTCTTCTCGCTGCATTCGCCTGGCAGCATGTCTCCCTGATGCAGGCCCTCAGGAAATCAGATAAAAGGCTGGCTGATCAATAGATGGTACAGAATATAAACTTCAAGCAAAGACAAATCATTGTATAGTGCTGAGCTCTGTAGCTTTACCATGTCCCCATCTGTCTCTCTACTCACTCCCCCACGCCTGCTATCCATTTTTAGCTGTGCTCTCAATTAAACCCTCCAGTTCCCCTCTGACATAGGAATGGCCCTCAGCAGAGACTTCAGACAATTTAAGAAAATAATTTGCTCACATCTCTATTTATAGTCTTTTGTTAGCTCAGTTACAGTGGCTCCAACGGACATTTTGAATAGATTATCACTGTTAATTACTCTAATATAATGAGATAATAGTTCACAGGTTTAGCCCTCAGATCAGGCCTCGATAGCTGTGTTGTGAAGCTCTCTACTGGTTCAATCCAGGGATGTGGCCTACCTTTTCTCTGATCTCCAGAGCCCTCTTACACAGCGGCTCGGCCTCCTTGTACTTCCCCCTCTTTCCGTACAGGACGGCCAAGTTGTTCAGCGTTGCAGCGACCTGGTCAAATGGAAACAAAAAACCTGAATAAGGCCAATTCCTCTCTGATTCAGTTTGGTATTCACAGTGTAGCGTCGCAGTATCTGAACTCTGTTATCTCTGCAAAGGGGAATACATTTTCATCTGCATTGGTTTGTTCTTTAGCAGAATTACAAAAAAACTACAGGTCTGAGATTAGCTCTGTGCTTTAGTAGATTCCTTTAGGCTACAAAAGATGTTTTGAGGACAAAGCGTAAATCAATTCTTGCAAATGTGTTCATGTAAAAAATCATTATCTGACTGTTGGTTTTTCTATTACTGTTGGAAAGATTTCATGAATTGGTTTATGGATGTATGAGCACACACTGAGCAGTTCTGATAGATTTTTTAAGCCTGCAGATGCATGTACTTTAATAGTTGGACAAAATTCCCACAGCCTGAGTGAGCAGCACAGTAAACACTGCAGACTGTGCAGTTATCCAGGTGACTAATCTTATCAAAAATGGATGTGTCTAAATGAAGACATGGTTGCCATGGCAATGACGGAGTCTTACAGCAGGATGGTCTTTTCCCAGGGTTTTCTCCCGGATAGACAGAGCATCGTTGAGCAGATGGGCTGCCTCTTTGTATTTGTTCTGATCCCTGCATGAATGACAGAAAGAGGCAGGACAACAGCATGAGACCGCAGTGTTTCTCATTCTTGTGTAGAGAGGAGAGCAACATGACAAAAGTGAAACAACAGCAGAAATAACTAAAGCTCATATATGGGGTCGTTTCTGACCTATAGACCAAGGCCAGGATGTTGAGCATGGTGGCCACGTCAGGGTGGTCGTGTCCAGACGTCTTCTCCAGGTCCTCCAAAGCCTGCTTGCAAAGGGGCACGGCCACCTCGTACCTGCCCTGGGAGGCGTACTGGATCACCAGGTTGTGCAGGGTCCTCAGACGGGCTGGGATCTCGTAGCCTCCCTGCTGGGCTGCTGCCACGGCTGCACTGTTGTGTTGGTGCTGCACTGTGGGGGTACAAAGGTTGAACACGCAGGTCAGAGGTCAGCGTGCTTGCCAGGCAGAAAACTCTGACCTGATTATATCACTGACTACATTTGAATGAACATAATACTGTGATTTCAGGAAATCAGATTAAGTGGGTTAATTCAATTAGTGTTTAATGGCATGACACAAAGTTAACCGGATTACCGTCATTCAAAGCAAGTGGGGTTATTGAAAACCTTGTTTATTCTTTTAACTAGATTTATGCTTGTAGTTATTTTGACAAGGAAAAAACTTTTGTGTTTGCTTTAAAAATCTAAATTATCGTATTAACTGCTTTTCCAATATTGCAATACACATTTGTTTTAGTCACATACTATAAATTATTTTGGATGTATTTTTACTAAATGATGACTATATCATTTGGAAGCGAACCATCCTTTATTAAAGACAAGCCCTCTTATTAGGTGTTATAGATCTATGGGTGAAATATGTTCTTACTTCCTGGGCCATGCTCCTCTTCATCATTTGGGAAGAGGTCGTCCAGGGAGTCCTTCGGTGTTTCTCTGTCTTTCTCCTCCTGCTGCGAGGATGAAACCAATATGTGGATCAGACTCTCTGACAGACAGCAAGAATAATGAATGACAATACAGAGACCAGGCACATTAGATATGCCAAATAATCAACGACAGGTATCACACACAACTCAGAAATTCTGAATGACAAGCACATTGATCTGAATACATCAAATCGAGCACACATGAGATACTACCTGTCTGAAAGCTTATCATTTATATAATTATATCAGCGTAGTGACATTCTGATCAGTGATGCAAAACGTTCAGGTACAGAAGATTTTTTGTGGTGCTACAGAGAAGTTTTGCTAATGACGTCAGCTAAAATTACACCATCACTTTTCCCACAAAAATTGTGAGTCATATAGAAATATATTAAAACAACCGTAATTTCCCGTGAATTATTTCTTTTAAACATTTTTGTGCCTAAACTTATTTTGTCCATTCAGATATGCAAATGACCAAAAAAGTAGAATATCATTATTACATGATTAAATATTTGCAATTGGATGAATTATTGGGCAATTTAGACAAATACATTCAACACTGCATAAAAATTACAGTTCTTCTTTCACCATGACATGATGAAAATAGAGATCAGGATAAACTGGGCTCATCAAATGATTTTATTAATGCAGTTCCCAGTTCAAAGCTGGATAATGGATGACTTCCTGCTTGATCGAGCAGATGATGGATACAGGCTATTACATTCTCATTCTGTGACTCCGTTTACAGTCAGGATTTGTAGTGAATCATCTCCAGCTCCAAGAGAACAAGAATCCAGGAAGAAAAACTCATTCCTGTCACTAACAATAGTTGTGTTCTTCTTTCATATCCCAAGTCATTGACAGTGCACTGCCCCTTACAGTTAAATTAGTGCTTTTAAGGCATTTTCATCCTAATTTGTTCTATTTTGGTTCACAGCACAGGAACAGTCTAACCAAAAAGGCTTCTCCATTTCACTGCAGAGGATAAATAATAGATTAAAGCTGAATCTATTGAACTCAATTGATGAGGACAATCTAACATGAAACGACACATGAGCAATGTTTGAATGACTCAAAATGTATGACCCAAATATTGCAAAGTTATACAAACAGCCCATTAATAATACATAGGAGCAATTGTAATAGTGTGTGAGGGGCTTTTGTCTTGATACCAAGCTTACTGTCAGTGTAAAGTACTCACAGTGGGTGAGACATCTTCATCATATTTTTTCAGCTGGTTCATGAACTCCAAGTGTTTCTTCTCCTCCTCCAGCTGGGCCACATTCTGCTCGCTCTTCTGCAGCTTCTGCTGGGTGTTGGCCAGCTCGTCACGCAGCCACTGGTTTTCCTGGCAGAGCCTCCTCACCTGCGCACGCAGCTTCTGCTTCTCTGACTCCACCGCGTTCAGGTGGTTGGACAGAGCCATCATCACCTGGGACAGAGACAGCATTCAAGAACACTGACATTTAACAAGGACAAACTGTTGCAGCAGCAGGGTACATTCAGACTCAGGCTGATTCTGAATGAATCACGATCACCACACAAGCTCAGTATAGACTGAGAAAGCAGAACCACCCAAAGTAGAGGACAGTAGCATGTGGTATTGTGGATTAAATAACACACAAAAAGAACCTTAAATGTAATTCACTTCATAAAACAGAACATTTTCCTTTCACCTCATATCATGACCAAATTATTAACTTCTTAACTTATCCTCCTTCTACCCCCCCTCTCTTACCTGTGCTTCTCCCAGGCCTAGTTCAATCATCTCCACTGACTTGCGGAGCAAGTTGGACTTCTCATGCACCAAGTTGGCCTCTTCATCCTTCTTTAGGCACTTGATGGTCTCCAGGAGGCTATGGAGGATGGAGTTATGCTCATTCTTCAGGGCCTCCAGACCCTGGATCACCAGCTTAGTGTTTGAGATGATCTCCTCCTGAGTGAGCTTCTCCAGCTTCTCTTCCCTTGGATAAACCATGGTGGACATCTTCTATATAGCTCAAGTACCCCTGTGAAGGTTGAAAGAAGATTGGGCACGTGTTAGAACTACTGGACTTTGTTCTTAGCAGTGATGTTCACAAAAAAAAGTTATTAGTTTATTACACTCAAAACAGGTCAATCTGAGGAGGGCTGTTTTAGACAGGGTAAAAAGGGTGCTGTTTCAAATGATCCCTGTGGTGTTTTGACCAAAATATGTAACAGACATTTCATTAAGACCCCAAGGAACTATATCAACTTGTGGTAAATGGGCATAACATGTCTCCTTTAAAGATATCAATGTCCAGCAGTGTAGAGCCATGCTATTGACACAGTGTAAATTCTGTGCTCAGCAAATACGATTTGACGACAATCCTAAAGCAACGTTTTGGGGATGAAAGTGTGATATTAACTATTGGGTGCGATACATCGGGTCAGCATTTTTGTGATATTAAAATTATACATACTCAGAAGGTGGTTGGCTCAATAGGTATAAAAGATGTTTAAATACACCATGAAATAAAACATGCGCAATATCAAATAACTGTGTTTTATTCAAGACAGGCAGAAACTAAGACTTCTGGAAACTAGTCACTCACAGTCACTTGCTTCCTGATCAGCCACAACTTGACTACCAGCGGTGAATATAAAGCACCCCTAACCTTACTTTCAGCAACAGTTCCAACTTGTCGTCAGTCCAAGCTAAGAAATGCCTGGACTTTACTATAGACAGAGATTGCATCTTATAGGGAGCTAAAGCGTCTGCCTGTGCGAGGATCATTTTAAACAAAAAATGAGTAGAAAGCTGATGACCACAGGGGACATTTTATTCTGGGAAGACATGGTGCTGGGACTTGGCTCTTATAATAAGCTCTGGTATGGAGCAGGGCTGTGGCTCACAGTACCAGAGGGCACACAGATGCTGCATTGTGAGTGCCTTCTGATGCCAACATTACTTTAACCAAAACAGAGGCCTAGCTGGCTTCATGGCCGGCACAAGAGTCAAGGAGACGATGACTGAACAAAAGCCTCAGCAATACAGCTCAGCAGCTGGTCAGGACAGAAAAATAACCTCAGTGTTAGGAATACTGTGTTCAGAAGAAATGTCAGCCTTCGGGTGAGTACATGGAACATGTGCTGTTTTCCCAAAAAAGTCTGAAGATAATCCATGACTCACCATTGGCTCCATCATTATGTCAGAGCAAGAAGCGGCCCTGCCCATCCAAATAGGGTCCAGGCAATGTTGCGTTAGAGCAGTGTGTTTTATAGCAGCAGCAGTGAGAATAAAGGGTTAAGGATGCAGAACTAAACAACCACTGAGAGCCACCTGTCTAGAGAAACATGTACTAGATTGTTTGGTCCAACCAACTGTCGTAAAGCTACAAAAGACAATAATTAAACTCAAGAAAGGAAACCAGAAAATACATTTGAGAGGTTTTCAACTAGATAATTTTGACATGGATATGATTTAGCTGTTTGTTACAATGTTGCACTATCGTGGCGAATGTGGATGTAAATAAACATACTCAATAGTACATTTATTACCAAAAAAGGAATTAATTTGTTTCAGCTGGAATATCCACCTCACTTTGTTAGCTTCACCATCATCAGACCTCTTCTCAGAGAAGATTTGCCTATGTATTTTCTGTGAATCATGGCTCAGCGTTAGAGCTGAATCTTGCCATGGCAGACCCACCAACAACAAATCTACCGAGGTCTATTAATGGTATCCGGTAATTACAACCCCCTCCTGTGTGATTCATGCATGGCACATCATGCAATTACAGCTGTGCTCTATCATGGGAAGCGTTGTTTATGATACTAATATATTTCATGGTAGACAGTAGACAAGCACACAGGGACAGCTACTGCAGTCAATTCCAGGCTGTCTTAACCCTTTATTCTATCTGTGGAAATGAGCTTTACTCATGAGGACAGTGATAACTTAAAAAAAACACTAAAAGTATGATAATATGAAAAGGTACACGGGTTAGGGCAGCTGGTGAACCTGGTGTGTTCTTCTGGTTGTGGGTTTAATTTCCCTTGTTTCTCTTTCCCATTGCACTGATAGCTAGCATGGCACGTTAGCACGAAAGTTGTCTACTTTGAACATGAAACAGTGATTGTTGTTGATAAAATGATCACACCAGCAACATGCATCGAGGTCGACCTTCGTCAAACGCGTTAACACAATTCAAACGATGGACTCCAGCATAACATTCATTCATCATTCATAACACTCATCTTGAAATGATATTGTTCATCTATTTTCTTCAATTAAAAGCTTGACCATCGACCACTAACTAAATCCAATGAAAAACACACACAAAAATGCATAATCTATGAAGGAAATGGTGCCTGTTCATTATTTCCCCTTTCCCAACATAATTTAGGGTAAGTAGTAAGATCACATATTCAAATGAAAAATGTAAAGTGTTACAAACTCATTAGTACCAAACTATTTTCTGGGTGCGTGCTGTAGTCGTGGTATGCACATGTTTAATATGCCATGAAAAAAAGACCAGAGGGCTTACAGTCATCGCTTACAAGACATACACAACAGTAAAATGTGTGAGTGAGCTGTAAAGTTCACCTGCAGGCAAGAAATAACCAGTTTCAGGAGAACTTAACACTAAAGACAAATAGACGATGACACGGACAAGAGAGAATCATTCTGTCCTGACGAAGAAAAAAACTCACTTTCTACTGAACTCTTACCAGCATTGTTATAAAAACAAAGCCTGTTTTGAATAAGTTTTGAATATGACCATCATGCTTTATAGAAGCACGGTAAGTGAACCCGTACTTGACGTGTAGGCATGTCAGACAGACCAGGACCAGCCTATTTTCTCACAGATTAAGTCCGACAATGAAGCTCATACCTGCTCTCTTCAAGATACAAAACGATCTGTTCAAAACAAAACGAGCATATTCACAGATGAAGCAGCTTATTACCCTATGCTGTTACTCTGACTCTCTGAGCTGTTGAACATGGGGATGAAACGCCTGACTGGCTTTGCATAACCAGCAGATAACAAAGAATAGTGGTACTTTCATGTCAGCCAGCAGAGAAACAAGCTGCTTTCCCTTGATAAAAAACACAAACACCTGTATCAAGTACCTGTACTTCAATGCATTCTCCAGGCTGCTGAGGTTAATATTTTCCATGTCTTTAAAGTGGCGAGATAAAGTCCAACAGGCCTGTTGTTTTCTTTAAAACAGTGCACTTAGATTAATGTTTAACATTTCCCCCATTTAATCATTGTTTTATAGGAACCCAGTGCAACCATAGCGCTTTTGAGACAATATATAAAAAACATGCTCCTCCTGTCGGGTTAGAGCCTGAGTTATATCAGTGCTATGTCCTTTTCAGACATCTGTGTATTGCTTTTTATGAAAACTTATGTTTTACAGAATAAACAATGCAGAAAAGTATTTTGTATTTTTTTATAGCTAAATACTTTACATAATAAATTTGGTGTATTTAAATAATAAGTTCTATATATTTAGTTGAATTTGTGTTTGACCAGGTAGTGAAGTGACCAGGATCAACCATAGTTCATGAGCAGCGAGTCAGCCAGTGGTTCCTAATCATGAGAAAAGTTGCCGGTTAACTTCTCATGACAGGAAAAAAAGTAAATACAGGCAGACCTAGAGCTGCATGCATGCCACTTTAATATGTATGTAAAACAGATAAGTCATGGTGCATTAACAGATGTTCCTGCTTCTTACTGGTAGTTTAAGACAGATGGAGGATTTTATGAAATGTAGTTTTACAGTCAGGCTGAAAACCGGTCAGAGTGGAAAGTTTGCACAAGATATCAAATCATTATAGAGAAAAAGAAAAAAAGTGTCAACAAAATCATTGTGGTTCTTTACTTTTTAGGGATTAAAAAAAAAAACTAAAACATAACTGACAATCTGAATAATCACAATCTAAGACTATGTCCTTTACTAAAAGCAAATAAATTCCTGCTAAAGAGTTAAACCATCTATTATTCACACTTGCAATGTTTTCAGCTGCTGCGGACCAGAAAACTAACCTCGGTTTCAGTGGAAGATCACAGCCTCATAGTTTGGCACAGACAAAAGCTGATGAAATAATGACTCCTCATCCAGCAACAGCGCTAAATGCCGGATAAGAGCATCATACAATTGCTGTGCTAATCCAGAGAGATCCTTCTGAAAATGAAAAAGGAAACCTTCCGTGTGAAACAAATGGCAATGACGCTGGACTGCAATGAGAGCTGTCTGTAGGATGATGGTGACCTTCCCACTGCTCGTTCGGAACAAGCAAACATCGGCTCAGGGCTCAAATCGAGAAACGACCCCGCCCCTAGCAGGAGGAAAACAGACGAGTGCAGAGGGGGGAGGGAGCCATGATGATCTAGACTCTGCTTCTCTATACTCATCAGACACAAAGAAAGATACCTAATGAGACGCTATAGATTCAATGATGCTTCACTCAATAGAAAGGAGCTGCTCATGCCACACTGCAAGGGTCAAAATCAAATGTGTCATGGTGCGACACAATTTGTGTGAAAATAAAACTGCTGGTCATTCATTCTGACCAAGTTATACTTGTCTGATTGTCTAGTATTGAATATTTGACCTTGTTCAGTCCAGTAAATGGTCATAAAGCTACAGGAACATTTGAAACCTACGCAGCATTTGAAACATGACACCAGTACTGTAATGATCCTACAGGAAATGCCAGTTTATACAAAGAAACTATCTCTCTCTCTTCAGTGACGTTCATGGGCTGACTAATGCAGCAACGTTGACCAGTTTTGCACCAGAGAGTGCTGATACACAATCAAACTGGCCTTTTCTTACAAAACTAATCTCTCTATATTTCAAAGTGGCATAACATCAGCTGTGTTGCACTGAAAAAATGGACATGACGGTAACGTTGAACTCACAGTATATAGGAGGCTTAATTTTATGGTGCATAGAAATATTACATTAAATCCACAGTGAATAGCAGCCTTCTCTACAGCTAACAATTCTTCAAACCCTAAAAATCTATTTAATAACAAGGCCATATGAGCAAAAATGAATTTGCTGAACAGACAAGTCTGGCTTTCCTGTCAATTCTCCCAGGAACTGAATTTATTGACAGGTTTGATGACTCAATCTTGCAGGCCGATCAAAGGTCATATCATATATTGCAGTTTCAAAGCCAACACAAATGCCCGCGGGGAATGCAGGTTTATGAAAGATCGGTATGTTTTCAAAGAAACAGCTTGGCTCTGACTGTTTCCTTTTTTTCTCTGATCAGTGGAAGTCAGGGATGCGGTTGAATAATCTTTTTTCGCTTACAACGATTCAAGAAAATGTGGTTAGTGGAAGGGAAATTTTCTGAATGATCAACAACAGCGCTGGTCTATCTCTCTGATGTGTTTAGCCACCCGGAGCTCCACTCTTCATCAGTCTTCATCAACAGAGGCCTGACGCCTCACATCATCACAATGCCATTTGGTAAACACCATTACTCAGCGCCTCGTTTCTCAGAATCTCTTCCTACCATTACTGAACTACCGCTTTTCAAGTCGATGCTTTTAGCCCACAGATCCCGAAGCTGAGGATCAATGCTTATTTGCTATAAATAAAGCACATTGAATCATTCGGACTTCAAGAGGGGATGAATCCAAGTCAAGAAGATGACAGCTTGGGTTTGGTTTCATGCTTGACGACAAAAGTTTAAGTTTCTGTTTTAAATGTTTACATTCATATCGAGATTAAAATCTTCTTAGCGGTCAATCTTGATTAACAAATTATAATAACTTTCATGTTAAAAATGATGTGTTAACCTGCTCATCCAGCCCTATGTTCAGCTTAATGTAACTAATACAACTCATTGCAGTGGCCATGGGACTAGGTGGTTTAAGGAAGATTTAGGTATGTATGATTATTATGGACTCGAGCAGGCCAGACTGCAGTGGGAGCATCAGCAAACCGGTTGCCAACCTCTGTGCCATCTCCCCAGAGACGCCTTTCTGGTCCGTCTCAACATTGGCTGCAGCGGATCACTTCATCTTCCTCTTGTTTCCTGCTCGGACATCTATCTATCTATCTATCTAGCTCTCCTACGGGCCTGCATCACTGCCAGACACAAAGGAGAGGCTGCCATCGAGAAGGGTGTGGCGGGGCCTGGGACACCGGGGAGCGAAGTGCCACTGACACGGTCCACGGTCCACCATCCCTCCACTGAAACCAGCAGCTGAGAGCCATCTGTCTGAAACATGTCCGACTGAATACTGCCACTGATTGTACAACAAACACCCGGTAGATCCATTATAAATCAGCCGGGGGATCTGTGTAACTAAAGGAGTATCGAGTTGAAACGGTGACACCTGTTTACACTGACGTCTGCACTGCTGCGCTATGATGAAGCGATGCTGAAAACCAGTGGATATGGAAGCGACATGTCAATGACTGTGCACATCCTCCGCCACAGGAAGCAGCAACAGACTCGGAAACATTTGCAAAATAAAACATACAATGAAAAAAAATAGCTTGTAATCATTTAGCGTCAGGTCTCCTCCTGCCTGGGATCGTGTGTTTCATTTTGTTTTGACTTTCGCATTTCCCTGCGGAGCTTCGGCTCCTCCCGCCTTCACCCAGCAGCTGATTAATTAACATTAAAAAGGAACATGTTGGATCCTTCCCGGGTTTTATCGCGACATTTTCTGGATGTTGTGCGCGTTACATCAGGCAGTGAAACTCGCCTTTCGAGCTGCCCAGTTCTCCCGTCGGCAACAAGCTAGCTTCGGCTAACCAGCTAGCATCACCACTCCCTAGCAGCTACGAGTCTCTCCCGCTCGGAGCGTCGAGTTCATCCTTTCTACGCGCGGTGACTTGCATCTACACTAACTCAACACGCAGCCATGTTCGGCTCTCCGGTTCTTCCACCGTGAGTTCTTTAAAATGTAGGTATCACTTACCGAGAGCTCGGACTGACGGCCAGCTCAGCCCCTTTAAATCCAAAATGTCTGCCACACTGCGCGGAGCTCCCAGCAGCCTCTGCGGCGCAGAAGAGGTGACGTCATGTTTTGTTTTCGCCACATTTCTATGAAAATAATACAAATCAGAATCAGAAGTATTTTATTGCCAAGTACGTTTACACATACAAGGAATTTGCTCTGGTTAATGGTGCATACAATGAACATAGAAACATAAAAACGCAATAAATACAACATACATAGGAGAGCAATAAAAAATAGGAAACCAGTATATATTTACTCACTGTATTCTAGTTATTTACTCACTTTTTACCCATATTTATACAAAGTAACATTTATTTTCACATAAACATTTCTGAATAAAAATATATAAAAGATACAAGATATAAAAAGTGAAGTAAAAAGTGTAATGCTAAATGCAAAACATTGAACAATGTCAGATTGCAATATGCAATGTAATGCAGTATAATATAATATGATATGATATAATGTGTTAATTTAACACATCCTAGAGGTGTGGGGGTGGAATAAAAGTCAGAGTCAGGTGGGGGTCCCGGGCCTTGTTGATAAGGCCAATCGAGTCGGGAAGAAGTTCGTCTTGTGGCGGGAGGTTTTGGTCCTGATGGCCCGCAGCCTCCTGCTCGAGGGAAGAACCTCAAAGAGTTTGTGATGTTTGAAATCTAGATGTATGGACATTGAGGAATAACAAGTCACCGTATTTATCAAAAGTCTGGGGGAGAGCATTGTCTTTGCACAAGAGCAAATATTATTATTATTATATTTACTATTATTATTATATATACTGTTGCTGCCATTATTACTATATACTGCTATTATATTGGTATAATTACTATCATATATAAATATATATTATGTTATATTATATACTATATACACTGTACTATTTTTATATACTGTCTAACAATAACATTACCATCATATCATCAGTACTATTACCATCATCTTGCCACTGCACCTTATCTACCTATTTATCTTGTGTTTCTGTTTTTATTCTTTCTACCTCAATATTTTTTATTTTATTCTATTGTATTGTATTTTATTGTATTCAAATATACCGGCTGCTATGACAACTTAATTGCCCTTCGGGGATGAATAAAGTAATCTATCTATCTATCTATCTATTATCTTTTGAGCAAAGCTTTTAGCGGTGCAGATCCTTTCCTTCAAACTTGTCACAAAATTCAATACTGTGCTGTCAAATCACCTGCCTTCAACTGGATCTCATTTGAGAATATAGGCAAGATGGTGAATATACCTTGCACGTTTGAAGGTCTTCTGCACAATTTAAGTTATCATCTGCCATTAGATGTTAGCAGGTGTTAGTGGCCACCAGTGGATGTTAGGGACATAACTTCAGTTGTGCACCTTAGCGACTGCTGTCAAGCCAGCCGACACTCGCATCTATGGTAAACGCATCCAAGGCGTTTTTTCAAAATAAACTGTTGACATGGAGTACTGTACTGTAAAATGTTTGATATTCAGTATGTAGGTAGTCTGGGAGGTCCTGGACACAGGCATATCAGTCTCTTTCTGAACTTATTGAGCAAAGTGTTTTTACAGTACTTTGAGGTACCCAAAATTATCTATTTTCTACAGTGACAATACTGAAATGATCAATTCCACAGTGAAAATGTTGGACTTTACTTTGAAAAATCTCTTAATCTATACAGTATAAATGTTTAATATTCAGTATGTAGGTAGTCAGAGAGGACCTGAACACAGGCATATCAGTCTCTCTCTGAACTTATTGAGCATCGTGTTTTTATAGAACTTTGAAATATCCAGAAATGAACTGATTTGATTGTACACATGTTGGACTTTACTTTGAAAAATCTCTTAATCTACACAGTAAAAATGTTTATTATTCAGTATGTAGGAAGCCAGAGAGGTCCTGAACACATGCCTATCAGTCTCTCTCTGAACTTATTGAGCAAAGAGTTTTTAAAGAACTTTGAAATATCCAGAAATGAACTGATTTGATTGTACACATGTTGGACTTTACTTTGAAAAATCTCTCAATCCATACAGTAAAAATGTTTATTATTCAGTATGTAGGAAGCCAGAGAGGTCCTGAACACATGCCTATCAGTCTCTCTCTGAACTTATTGAGCAAAGAGTTTTTAAAGAACTTTGAAATATCCAGAAATGAACTGATTTGATTGTACACATGTTGGACTTTACTTTGAAAAATCTCTCAATCCATACAGTAAAAATGTTTAACATTCAGTATGTAGGTAGTCAGAGAGGTCCTGAACACAGGCATATCAGTCTCTCTCTGAACGTATTGAGCAAAGTGTTTTTTTAGTACTTTGAAGTATCCTGAAATGATATATTCCACAGTTGAAATGTTGGACTTTACTTGGAAAAATATCTGAATCCCTACAGTAAAAATGTTTAACATTCAGTATGTAGGTAATCAGAGAGGTCCTGAACATAGGCATATCAGTCTCTCTCTGGAATTATTGAGCAAAGTGTTTATATAGTACTTTGAAGTATCCAGAAATGAGCTACTTGAAGCTAAAAATGTGTGACTTTTATTTTTCGTAAAATCTCATAATTGATACTGTCAAAATGCTATTCATGAAAATGACAGAAGTAAGACGATATATACTTCTTGTGAATTTAATCCAATAAATTATTTTTCAAGTATACAGTTTGTATAGGCTCCATGTCAACAGTTTATTTTGAAAACCGGACGTATGCCCTCATGTGTTCTTCCTCTAACTTCGAGTACTCCGTTGCCTTCCCCTTTCTGGGCGGTTTGGATGCGTTTACCATAAGTGTCAGTATATGAGTGCAGTATAATTTTGTGTGTCGGCTGATTTGACCACAGTCATAAAACTTCGGATCGATTTTCTCAGAGCGTCCCACCGTCTTTCGAAGGTGGAACTAACTTCAGTGACGGTGGACAGTCGTACCGGTAGATGGCGCTCTAACCGTGTGATTATTTCTACAGTCGCCCTTTACTGTGAAGTCGTGGTTTCGTCGTCATGGTAACGTGAAGCGTCACCCCCAGTTGTTACCAGTCTTCTTGTACTTTTCTTCCAACGTGTTTAAACTGATACCTGACGGGGTTTGTTGGAATTCTTCTTTTTTTTTGTTGTTGTTGTAATTAAAGCAATTTTAAGAACATCACGTAAATAAGTCAGTCTGCTCATATTGGCCTTACATTGATTTTAAATCATTTTGGCGCAAAGAATGCATAAAGGATGAGTTTTAATAATAAAAAGATTCATTTAGGAAAACATTTCTCTTGTTCTGGAGTCTTTCTAGATCTTTGCTATTGTTTTGATGCTTCCTGTTTATTTCCCATGAGGTCATAGTTCTCTACATTATTCGGTGCAATCTGTAATTAAACGTTTCATCGGGTTTGTGTGGACAAACTTTAGATATTTACAAAAAACATTTCTAGTCTGGACATTTCTCTGTCTGTGGTTTTATCACAGCCGAGCACGACACGCAGCTCTAATCCCTCCATGACCTCCCTGAGTCGAGAGGGCGAGAGAAGGAGCTGGAACGAGGGAGCGGAGGACACTTAAGGAGCTGGACTTCACATCCAGCGGGTTGGACTGCTTAGACCGGAGTCATGCATGGGGAGCAGAGGACCACCTTCCCGGTGCTTCGTTTGGACCTGGACAACTTCGACCTGGCGGAGGCGGAGAGGAGCCGCTATGTCTTGACCAGCCCCCGATCTCTGCAGTCCTGTTCGCGTCTCGGCATCAAACCCGTGGAACTTCTGATCAAATCCCTGAACGAGCTGATCGCTGAGCAGAGGGATGTTCCCCTGGAGGCGGTGAGAGTTATGCACGAATCCTACGAAAGGGAGAGAACGAAGCTTTTGCAAATGTGCCGAGAGGAGCGGGAGAGGATTATCCAGGGGAGAGCCGGGGACAGGTGGCCGGGCCTGGAGGAGGTGCCCGTCGCCAAAGGGAAGGATCAGTCAACACAGAGACACTCCATCCCCTATGCAGACCTGTGCCTTAAAGGGAAACCAGCCAGCAGGTCCTCCGGCTCTGCTGCTGGTGCCAGAGAGCCAGACAGGAGCACAGTCTGCAGCTACAGGCTGGGAGACCTCAGGCACTCCCCAGCGACCGAGAGGAAACTGGAGAGGCTCACAGAGGACATCAGGAGGAAGATGTGTGTCACAGTGTCCGAGAGAGACCGCAAGATAGCTGCTCTCATGCTGGTGAAGCACGAGGAGGAGCAGGCTCGCCTGGAGCACTGTCAGCAGGAGAAGCAGGAGCGAGAGGAGGCCCAGAGGCAGATGGAGGCCCAGCAGGCTCAGGTGGAGAAGAAGAGGAGGAGGGAACTGAGGCAGAGTGTGCAACACTGGCATGAGGATCTGGAGGCCCGCAGGAGGGTGAGGGAGCGTCAAGAGAAGGAGAAAGTAGTACAACTCAAGCTGGAGGCACTTCTGCAGGAGGACCGCTGGAGGAGGCTGAAGGAGGAGGTGGAGAACCAGCGTAGAGGAAAGATGGAGGCTGCACAGAAAGAGGCGAAGGGACGCAAACACTGCCAGGAGAAGATGCTGAGGGAGAAGCGAGAGAAGGAGAAGAGGGAGCAGGAGAAGGAGAGACAGGTGCAGTGGTGGGAAGTAACGAAGTAGAAATACTTTGTTACTGTACTTAAGTAGATTTTTCACATATCTGTACTTTACTTGAGTATTTCTTTTCCTGACGACTTTTTACTTTTACTCGTTACATTTGAACAAAAATATGTGTACTTTCTACTTCTTACATTCTCAAACTGGCTCGTTACTTGAGCATCTCTCTCTCTCTCTCTCTCTCTCTCTCTCTCTCTCTCATCTAGGGTTCAAACTTTGTAAAATTATACATTATATACATTATTTTCATATTGTTGTTATAATTTTTCAGTCAGTTGAGATAAATCTTGAGGAGAAACATTTTGGGTTGTTTTGTGTCTGTATAGGCCTAATATAAAAGGCACTTTGCATTTTTAATTTTGGTACTTGTACTTTTACTTTTGATACTTAAGTACATTTCAACACCAGATACTTTTGATACTTAAGTACTTTTAATATGAGCTACTTTCAGACTTTTACTCAAGTCATTTTCTGACGGGTAACTTTTACTTTTACCGAAGTCACTTTCAGGTAAGATATCTGTACTTTTACCCAAGTATGGCTTTCAAGTACTTTATACACCACTGGACAGGTGTCAGTCGAGAAGGAGCAGAAGGCCAGAAGGAGCAGAGAGCTGCAGGAGAAGAAAGAAAGGAAGAGGCTGCAGGAGGAAAACCACAAAGAGCTCCTTCGACACATCCTTCTGAAACAGGAGATAGAACAGCGTGTGGGGGAAGAGGAGGCCCAGATGAGGAGCACCCTGGAGAAGAAGCTGCATCACTCCTATGAGAAACGTACCCAGGCCGTGGAGGCCCGGCTGAAGGAGCTGCAGGGGCGAGCAGCCCGGGAGGAGGAGCAGGGTCAGAGGGCGCAGCTGAGGTCTGTTAAAAACGTGATCGTTACTTCTTTAAGAGAAGAAGAGCCAATTTGGTTTGTCAATCAAAGTATTTATTTAGGAGAGCAATGAACAGGTTACAGCAAAGCAATGGGCTTCCAGTACATTAGTTGTATCAGAGCTCGCTGAACATCCGGCATCTGTCTATTTTATAGCAGTAGATCTTCGTTCCTCCTCCTCGGAAGTGCGCAGGCGTAATCCATCCTCCTGGCTTTTTGGAACAGGGAGACACTCCCAATGACGCTATAGTTGCTAGGCAACCTGTTTACTTCATAAAAGACCTTGAACCAGGAGATGCAATGTGGGCCAAAGGTGTTTACAATTGGAGAAAAGATTATTATGTTTTCTGCTTCATCAAAACAATCCTGACTGTGTAAACATTCGGATCCTCGAAACCAAAGCAACATACAAAATTAAGTCAACAACGTCACTCTGTCTGACCTCCTATCAAGACAGCTGTGAGACTGACCATCAATGTGACGCACACATTTATAATTTGTAGATTAAACATTAGGAAGGAAAAGGTTATTATTAAATTATTTGTACTAAGCATAATATCTAACTAAAAATACTTCTATCTTTATTTGGTAAGAGTATAAATTTAATTTGAAATGATGCTATCTTTATTTGTTTAGAATTCTGTCAGATACAACCTATAGTTAAAAGTTTGAAATTCCAACAGGTCCCAGCTGCAGAGGGTCCAGCAGCTCACGCACAAGCAGATCCTGGTCCAGCAGAACCAGCGGCGCATGGAGCGGGCCGCCCGGTTCACCTCCGCCCAGCACCGGGACAGAGCTCAGCGGACCCAGCAGCGCAACCAACACAAGCAGCTCTGTCACCAGAGGCTGTGGGAGAGGCTGCAGAGAGAGGAGGAGGCGATGAGGAGGCTCAAAGAGAGCTACATCTGCATGAAGGACTGGAGGAGAGAGAGGCTGCGGAGACAACGAGAGCAAATACAGGAGGAGGCCAAGACGCTGGCTCGGGCCTCCTTTCACCTGATGGACAGGGCGAGGCAGCTGACACACAGAAGGACCTTTGACCAGATGGCTCTGCAGGCTGAGCTGACGGCCTCCATGAGCCACATGAAACTATGAGTGACATGAAAATGTAGCAAAGGCACGTCATACATGTCGATGAATGTGTTGTTACCGGGCTGCAGCTGAAGCTTTAAATACATGTTGGGGCCCCCAGCTGCACAGAGGGCCCTTGAACACACCATGGATCCTTATCATGTTAGAATTGTTCTCAATGTAGCTCAATGAGGGATGTGCAGAATTTTATTTGTGTAACGACCCACAAAGTGACAGTGCGATTAGATATCCAACACAAAGGATGGTGCCATATATTGTTTTAAATATATTAAAGCAAAGAAGGAACCTGGAGTTATAGGTCTGACCTTGTGGTGACCTCCCATCAGGAAGATCCAGCAGAGTGGTTTGTATTGAGAGATCCAGCAGGACACAGTTTAGTTTTACACACAGTCCTGCCTGTGGAGAGTTGAGAAGTGTGGGTGAGTGAAACTGCCTCTGGTGGTACATGAAGGAGTTGGAATCAGTGTTTTGAATTTGCTATAAGCAGCCAATCACAGCCAGTGGAGCCCAGAGAGGAGAGGAGGGGTTCAGGGAGAATGTTTGGATGTGGAAGATGAGCCAGAAGTTGCAGCGTTGACCTCTGGGTAATGTTCAGCTCACCACTGTGTCTGACCACCACTGTGTTTCTATAGAAACCTTTTTTATATACATTTATGTGAATTAAGCAGATTAACATTAACCTAAATTGCAGGAATTGAAGCAAAACCAAAGAAATATATAAATGTAGAGTAGAAACAGCTGAGTGAAGTGATGACATATTGGACAGTGTTTTGTATGTTTCACTCCTTCTCATGATTTTATTGTATCTGGATATGTTTTATTATAATTTTATTATATAATTAAAAGCAAAATGTCTTAATCTTGTTATTGTGTTTAACACCAGCCTGATTTTTCTATGTCAAGTTCTCAGAGGCAGTTGATGAAAAGGGTGCAACCTGACACTTTGATCATTAAATAATGAATTAGCACCAGATAGTTTACGTTTGCATCAAAAAAGTAACTTGAGGCATCATTATAACAGAAGCATACGTGTTTTTATTACATATAAACGTCTGCACTCACTGAAGAATTAAGAGGAATCATCAAAATTGAGAAAAACAAGTGACATGACCATAAATTCAGTGAGACGTGTGTCCAGCTGACTCACATATCATCTAGCAGACCTACAGACTTCATAAGTATTGTTACACGTTCCGACACGCGTCCAAAAGTCAGTAAAAAATCTCACGTTAAAAACTATAACTCCTATTTAATTACATGAAAGTTTCACATCCTTTCTCACGTGTAGTTTTATTGCACATTGATAAAACAGAAAAACTGAGCTCCAGACTAAACAACAAAACAAGGAAATAAAAAAAAAAAAAAATAGCCTTGCCCAGTTCTCGTATCTTTGGTGTAACAGACAGTATCATGTGATCCGGTCGTTCCTGTAAATCTATCTATCGACTTACTGGGATTTCACCGCTTACCAGGCCCTGTTCTCAGCTTTGGCAGCAAATGTAGCCTATTCTGTTTCCCATTATGTTTTCTTGAAATGGAAACTCAGTCAACAGAGGACGACATATTTGCCATCAGAGTCTTTATACTGACTGCAAAGGTCTTTTGAAAAACAAACAAAAGCTGTGCTCAAGGAGCAGTTTCACAGAGAACACACAAAAGTAAACCCCCGTCCCAGTCATATTGTATTTCCTCTAGAGTTTACAGACTAGGCTAGAAAGGTGCTCACAGTCTTTCCCCTCAGGTGCGGTGGCACTGTGCCCTTTCTTTTCTTCTTCTCAGTCGTCATGTAGCCCGAGTGCCAGCACCATGGGGAGCACGACCCCAAAGATGAGAGTGAGGCTCTCCAGGAGCCCCACGTGGCGCCGCTGGTGGGTCTCAGCTCCCGCGGTGGGCTGCTGGGGGTCAGAGGAGGGTGGGCCCTGGTCTGCTCTGCCGCTGTTGATCTCCGGGAGAACGTGCACCGTGGCCACGTAAAGGAAAGTCCCAGCTGAGAAGAGCATTCCCACGCCTGTGGAGCTGAGCTGGTTCTGAGGCGAGCTGCCAGACTGCACAGACAAACACATGAAATCAAAAATAATAACAGAACCAACGACTGAAATACTGAGATACGAGATATAAAGCTGTGTTCTCACTGAATGTAATATGAAGTAAGAGGTGATGGCAACTATAGGTGAGGCAGCTGAAAAGGCCAGCAGGTGTCCCTGGATGTACTTCCTCTCGAGTCCTGAGTGCATCAGAAACGAGACCAAACCAAAAGCTGTGGGCGCCTGGGAGATAAGAGGGAGGGTCCGCTTTATTACAACTTATTAAATGGATTTGGATTTAAATAAATGGATTTGTATTTATATAGCGCTTTTCTAGTCTGATGAAGACCACTCAAAGCGCTTTACAGTACAGTTTCACATTCACCCATTCACACACACATTCATACAGTGCATCTACTTGCAGCACTTTGTTATTCTATGGGGGGCTATTTAGGGTTCAGTATCTTGCCCAAGGACACTTCGGCATGCAGATGGTTCAGACTGGGGGTCGAACCGCCGACCTTCAGGTTGGAGAACGACCACTCTACCCCTCAGCCACAGCCGCCCTAATGATTAACGATCACCACCATATTTTTCTCTCTGAGAAACTCACCTTGTGTAGAATCACTGCAAAAAATACTATGACTTGCACTGTCACTTGACCCGTGGACACAGCAGCTCCGAGAGCAAATCCATCGGCTGTACACAGAAGAAAAAAGATGTTCATACAGAAGGCTGCGACTAAAGAGGATGTTTGTGCTTCTTTTCTGTGTGACATGAAACGGATGAAGTTTGTTACCATTATAATAACACAGCCACACCCTCATCTATTTGACAGGTTAGGTTTTCTATTTTGCATGTTCTATTTTATTTTTCCCTTCTTTGCATATATAATCTATTTGAGGCATGAAGCTTCCTCCTACTCCTTTTAGAGAAAGGTTTTAATGTCCCGACCAATAAGAATGAGCCGATAACTTCCAGGCACTTATCATTGAGGCAAAATGCCTAGAAATGTCCCACTCTTAGTGTTAAGGTGCAATACTTGGGACACTTCTAGGCACTTATTATAGTACAGGGTTTATACACATTTTGACCAATGGATTTCCATGACTTTACCATGACTTTTCAATAACTTTAAACCAAATTTCCATGACCAAACATTTTGTGAAACCTTGGTGTATACATGGAAAAGTGACAAAATTCAGTATTTAAGATAACAAAGAGAATTTTGAAGCATACCGTATACTGTATTTTGAGCATATTTTTTTGAATTTTTTTTAAATATTTTTATTAGGAGGTAAGGCACAGAAGAACAAGAATCAATGATACAGTCAACCTCCTTGTATGTTTTTCTTAATTAAAGGACCACATGAATGTGGTCCTGCGAACAATACATTACACAATTCAATGAAAATAAGAATAATAATGATAAATAAATAACTGAAAATTCTATTAAGTAATAATTAAGTGTCAAAGCTGCACAGTATAAATAAATAAAAATAAAATAAAATAAAAAAAAGAATAAGTAAATGAATAAATAAAAAGGAAGAAGAAAGAGAGGAAAGAGAGAGAGGGGGGGGGGTCCGTCAATCAGGGGGCAGGGACTGGAGAGAGTGGAAGAATGTAAGAAAGGGAAGCCACTTATTATAAAATTTGTTAGCGCTACCTTTCACTGAATATCTGATCTTTTCCAGCTTTAGGAAAGACATGGTGTTGTTGAGCCACTGAGTAATAGAGGGAGCTTTAGTCGACTTCCAGTGGAGAAGAAGGTGGCGTCCTGCCAGTAAGGAAGTAAAAGCTAAAATGTCTAATTGAGTAGAGGTAAACCGGTTATGGTCCTATCATATTTCTTTTAAAAGCACATGAATTATTTAAAATTCAGCGTAAATCAACAACATGAAAATATGAATATAACAAATTTCCATGACTTCTCCAAAACTTTTGGGATTTAAATTTTTTCGAGCACTTTTCCAGGCCTGGAAATAAACATTTAACAATTCCATGACTGTTCCAGGTTTTTCATGACCGTAGGAACCATGTACACTTTACTCTTTGTTACTAGTCTAACAGATGGTTCAGAGAGATTCAGCTTCTGAAAGCTACATGTAGTTAGATTTGAAATTAGCAAAAGCTTCCAAGTCTTGGTTTAAACTGAGAAAAAAGTCCTTCAACATAAAAGACTCAGTGACAGAATCACATGCTGAGTCACATGAGGCCTTGAACAACTCTAAAGCTTTGTGGGGAATCGTCCTTGCTTCAGGCCCTACATGGAATTCCTTGAAACATCTTACTTACCTTGGGCAAATACACAAGTAATGATAAAGGAAAAGTGCTGTAAATATTTAAGTACCTGCAGCGTGAATCACCAGCCCCAACGTGGTAGTGACGCCGACGCTTTTGTGCGGCTGAGTTGCTTGGCCTGAAATGAGACGTCGCACATGTTGTGGTGAGGAATAAAGACAGTGGCGGACATTAGGTGAAGCTGCGAGAGGTCAGCCAACTTGCCACGCGTGGAGATGTAACTTGCAATCTGATCCACTGCAAACATGAAGGTGAAACCCAGCGTTAGGGCCACTCCGATGAAGAAGCGCGGCGGACGGCCTCTCTCTGTGGAGATTGTGTTTTTGTCGCTGCCATTCAGAGAGGAAGGCCCATCAGAGGAGGAGGAGGATGCTGCAGAGAGAAGATGAAGGACAGGGAGAGCTTTTGATCACAGACAAAGACACAGGTGGACATGCACAAAATGACTGAACCACTTCAATCACTATGGGCTTCATCACCCTTCAGCAAAGGGCCACAATCAAACAATCACTTCATCATGTGCAGATTAAGTGCTGCAGATTTCCCTCCTTCAGCTCAGATTGTACATGGGGTTGGTGGGTACAGCGCCCTGCTCACCAATCCATGACTCCTCCAGTAAACCCACTCCCTCTGGGATGGTGATGGCCAGTGCGGTGCCACACAGGAGTCCAGCCCCGAGGACAGTGATCAGCTGCAGGCTTTTCTGAAAGAGTGGACACATGATCATATGATCAATGATTATATCACTATTACTATTATTATTATATATACTGTTGCTGCCATTATTACTATATACTGCTTTTATATTGGTATAATTACTATTATATATAAATATATATTATGTTATATTATATTCTATATATACTGTACTATTCTTATATACTGTCTAACAATAACATTACCATCATATCATCAGTACTATTACCATCATCTTGCCACTGCACCTTATCTACCTATTTTATTTTATTTTATCTTGTGCTTCTGTTTTTTATTCTTTCTACCTCAATATTTTTTATTTTATTCTATTGTAATCAAATATACTGGCTGCTATGACAACTTAATTTCCCTTCGGGGATGAATAAAGTACTCTATCTATCTATGATGTCAGCTGATCAGTGAGATTCTTCTTCCTCCTCCTCCTCCTCCACAGTGTTATTACACACAAAACTGATTCAGTAAACACACATAACACCATCAGCAGGTCTCTCACTGCAGGTTGAGATACATTGTTGATGCGTGTACACTCATCTGGGACTTCAGGACAACATCAACACTCACCTCGGACAGTCTGAACAGCAGCGGGATGAATCCAAGTAGGAAACAACCCACAAACATCGCCACCGATATGAAAGTAATGATGAGTCCACCCTCCATGGCGACGTCGGTGTGTTACAGACCTTCAGGTGGCGGCTTGGTGTGTTGCTGTGTTACATGCTGGTGTTGAGTGGGTCCCGGTGGATCAGTGTCTGGATGGCATGGAGCTCAGAGGCAGTCTGGCTGTTCCCGGCTGTTCCACGTCTCACCACGGCACCTCCCTCCCCTCTCTGCCGAGCAGCAGCACCCAGTGTCGGACACTGAGAACTGCAGCCCCCGCCCCCGTCAACATCTGGCCCAATCACCTACCCCCATTCTTTTCCTGCGACAATGATCCATTACAGTACCAGCTGAAATGCTCGACCCAGGGGAGGTGTTTTGTCAAAGGGAGTTATCCCAGACAGAGAGTGTGCCACCTAACTGCAGGAGCACGCCTACGATACAATTGTGGTGGTGCGACAATATTATGCTTCTATAATATCAATGATAGACTGTAAATTAAAGCCCTCAAAAAGCAAATTCATTTGGGTTAGAATAATAAGAATAATGCCTACAGTTTCAATAGGGCCTCTCACCATTTGGTGCTCGGGCCCTAATAAAGATGGACGACATGAAGGCTGCCCAAAAGTGAAGCCAAAGAGTCTCGACCCCCACCTGGTGACAGGCTGTAGGGTACCTCTTCTACTCCGTGTTAGAGGATGGGACATGGACCAAACTTATAAATCAATGTACACTTCAGATTAACATTTTTTAAATGATATTCGTTTGGAGTCGGACAAGTTGGGTGGGGGATTCTTTATACTGAACATGTCTGGATGTTTGGCCCAAGCTGCTCTCTGCGAGCCAAATGGCTCAAAAGGACTCACTATTGTGAGGTAATGCAAAAGTATTGCACAAAAAAAGTAGCGCGAGGACACAAAACATATTGTGTGAGAATGCAAAAGTATTCCCCCAATAAATTCTTGCTGTGACCCTTTGGGGGATCTGTACACTAACATAAGTTCATGGTCAGCAAACTAAGTAATGTCTGTCAAGCAGCAGCATTTATCAAAGATTGCTAACATTAGCTGAGCTAAGTCTGTAACTGCAAAAACATCAAGAGTATTGAACTGAATTGAGATGATGTTTTGCTCCATAATGTGACTTTTCATATGATATAGGAAAAAGGCAACCTAACATGTTGTCATTGTTAAACAGAAACTCTGATTGTCCACAAACTTGATTAAATACAGATTTATTGTTCAAAGAGCTGAGTGGGAAAGTAAATATGTACAGAATAGAAATCTGTTGTACGTAACGGCCCTTTGGAAAGAATGACAAACGGTGATATTCGTCATCTCTCTATCTAGAATGTAAATCTAAAAAAGACAAAGCACACAGAAACAGTCTAGTTTTGCAGTTTGAAGGTGCAGCGACATTTTACCGTTACATTATGGAAACAAGGGTGAGAACTTCTATTAGACTGTTTGACTGTTGTTAACTAAAAACACATATTCATTTCCAGTGAGTACCACCATCTAAACCGATCTTATGAAAAAAATAAAAATAAAACAATCCATGAAAAAGATAACAGTGGCTACAACAGATAAAGAGAACTAGTCACCATGACCCCGTTCAGACCTGGTATCAGCATCTGTCCTCAGTGATCCCATCACAAGTGATCAGCACCAATTAGAGAACTAAACACACCCAAGGGACAAAAAACAACATAATGTCTTTGTGACCACAAATGACATACATGACCACAAATGACATCTATGTTAATTTGCATATAAGGTGGAGAAGCGAGATCAGATCTCAAGTGGTCACACGAGACGCATTCAGGGATCAATGCCAGATGTGAGGAAGTTAGAGCTGTCCACTTGTGAGTGGATGGAAATACCAGGTCTTAACGAGGCCAAAGGGTATCATCTGAAACTGACCCCAAAAAACCCACACATGGCCTCTCTCTCTCCATCCTCTGAGCAACAGAAACGGATCAGCAGGATCTTGACCTTCAGTCCTCCTGCAGCAGCCATGCAAGGATTTTCCCCTACAGGGGGCAGCATCAGTAGCAGCAGTCCGACAGCAGTACAGACAGAGGCTCAGGGATAGGAAGGGCAAAAAGACAATTACCAGTGTAGTGATTTGAATTCGGTTCTTCCTCAGTGTGGGGATGTATCAATCTTGATAGCATTTAAAATCCCATTCATACAAATAAAATAGGTAGTTTAACAAATGCAAAGTTTTAGAGTTGTACAGGGTCAAAGCGGCTGTTAGTATTGATGATGAAAGCTTAGAATTGGACATATTAATGGAAGAACATGTTTTGAGACCATGACATTCTGCACAGACCAAGCTTTATGCTGGTGTGAAAATTTCACTTGCTCTCCTCTCTCATGAGCTGCTTCTTCCGGGGAAGCACCTGGTACAGTCATTTAGAGATACTCGCAAAGGACTATGGAAAGTCCCTCCAGGCATGCTGTACTACGGTACCTTGGTGAAACTCGCTCGTATAGGACAGGTCCTCTCTTTGAAGTGCAATATTGTTAAGGAAATACAGACAGAATATCACACCCCTTACAGGACAAGGCAAAACATTCTTCATCTGTGCATTGGTTTCTTTCTTTCATGGGTCTATGTGCGGGGTATCAGGGCGGGCCTCAGCTAAATCGGCCATGCGCTGTCAGTGTACATTCCCACAGAAGATGACGTTTGGTGAGACCCAGTGGAGGACGTATCCTTGAGCAGCAATCCATGTAATGCTCAGTAGACAGTGTGCTTACGTTAGTGTAAAGTCCCTCGATGGAGGTTGAGATGCTTTGGAGAACTGTTGGTCCAGTTCCTAGTTTAGTTCATAAGATCAGTGCACTCCTCAAGTTAACTCAGGCGGTCTTTCAATTTCTGTTCTAGGCAGCGTCAGTGCCTCACTTCATTGTCGATGAGGCTGTCCTCACCAGACTGGAAGTCCTCATTCAAGCCATTTTCCACATTGATTATTTCCTCGTCCTGCGAGGATCCCTGGCCGTCGTCGCCACTTCCTGAACCAGCCTCTTCTGAATTTGGGTCTTGAAGTACCTGAGCAATGTACATTTGCTGTGGGGGAGAAAATGAAAACAAATAAATATGTTGAAGTCCGAATGCTAGATCATAACTCGGAATAAGTTCTCTTTGACAGCAAAGGGTTCTTTACATGGGTTTAAACACATCCTGCACTTTTTTCTTTTATACTGAAATCATTAAAAAATAATAAGAAACCAAATCCATAAATATTTGAAGCTTAAAATCATTTAAAAAAGGTTGTTTTTTTCCTACAACATAAAATGAATTTAATTTCATATTCAAAACAATAACAAAACTAGTTTGATAATGTTGTGAAGCAGCAGCTGACTGGCGAAAAAGTGTGTTTTTCATTCATTATCCGTCATTTGCCCCAGAAGTTATAGCAGAGTCGAGCAAAGACAGAGGCAAAGCGGATATGACACAATTAAAAAGGCGAATAAAATTAAACAACTTGTTGTATTGAATACATTTGGGGATTTCTCTGGGTTTGAACATTTAGGGAAACATTTTGGATAATGTAAATACACAATTTTGCATGTTTGCATGGATAGCCTCTAAAATCTTTAGCAGTACGTCTGACTGAGAACATACCGCTGCCTTGTTTGCGGCATTGGTGCACACCGGACGCCCATTCTCCACTCCATCAATGTCCTCGGTGTCAATCTGGGATAAAAAACATATTTAACATCAGTAGCGGAATATCAAGCTGGTTTCAAATACTGAGATAAACAATTCAGAAAACATCTTTATGAAAAAGGTGCAATTATTTAAGTTACCTTGTAGTTATGAGCACTGAGATATTTAAAATGTCCAAAGCAGACATGAGAGAGGCAGATGATGATTGTGATGATCAAAACTATGAATGTGAACATGGACGTTGCAGCTGAGAATCCTGGGGGATAACAGAAGAGGGAAACTTGTTTAACATGGTTAACAGTAAACAAATCTGTGCATGTGTTGTGACGTGAGTGGCCAGTAGATGGAGTCCTCCTCTTACCCGTGCGGACAGTGGAGAAGAAGAGAAGCCAAAACAGACACAGAATAGGAGCAGCCACCACTTGGTTGACAGCTCCAGAATGGATCTTCTTGTCCAGTTTGGATGGCAGATAGGCATAGTACATGTTGTATCTGTCTGCTAAGTGTTTTAGCAGCATGTACATCAGTCCTGCACAGGGAGACAAGACATTCAGCAGAGGTAATCAGCAGAGGTAATCCAATTAGGCCTGCTGATAAGCTTGAGCACAAAGAACAGAGCCACTGTACACCGCCTGTTCTCTGTATGTTTCTTCTGCACTAATTTCATGAGCGCACTATCAGGGATAATAAATGGTAGAACTCACCGAAAGGGACGATGATTGGGCAGGTGATGCTGTAGGCCATAACCACAGTGAAGATACACATCATCCAGGCATAAGCTGCCCCAAACTGGAACTCATACGCTTGGTGCTGCAGAGACACAATGAATATTTACTTACTTTCTCGATTCTTGTTGTTCTGGGTTTGTACCCTCATGGTTGAATGCACTTATTGTAAGTCGCTTTGGATAAAAGCGTCAGCTAAATGAAATGTAATGTAATGTAATATTTAAGAAAATTCTAAATCTAAAAATCCTAATATCGTTGACAATTAATCAACATTATAATCATATTTTCAAACTAAAATCATAAAACTGTTTATTATTATTTATTATAAATGATTTGAAATTAAATTCCTGGGTTCTGATTTCTAGTCCCTTAAATGGTTCAGTGTGTAAGATTTAGCCAAAGATCTGATGGCAGATCTTTTCAGTCATGTATAATCATCTGAATTGTACAAATTGTGGGTTTTTTTTACCCTTGACTGGGCCCTTTACATTTACATCAGGAGCTGGTCCGCTGTTTTTTACATTAGCCCACACTGGACAAACTTAACACCTTTTGAGTTTTTAGAACAGAAGGCTACCACAGGTTCTCTCTCATGTTTGGGAGATGAGGGTGAGGTGAGGGGTACTCAGCTGCAATATGCAACTTCACCACTAGATTCTAAACACTGAACCTTTAATATGGCTTGTTCGTGCACACTGCAATGCCACAGTCACTTGCCCGTTCAGTTTAAAAGTAGATGTTTTTATATTGAGCTAAAAAGTCTTAAACTATAGCTGTTTTTCCCGACATGACCTGGTGGGATCCCCTGCTGTGCTCACAAATCGCCTTGTCCTGGATTTCTACGGTATTTATACAAGGAGGTCAGGTGGTTAAGTTTGCAGAAACTGCGGAGCGTCTCACTCAGACAAGAACTGTGGAGTCAGGTGCATGTCTGAAAGCAGCTTATTTCACATGGACCCATAAATGGTTTAAGCTTGGTAACCAGGGAAGGAACGAACCCTTTTGACGTTCCGTCGCTCAGCTGCAGAGCGGGCCAGGCAGAGCCGGATCATGTACATGAGCAGACCTGGGATCCTCAGCAGATCCATTGCGTTTCCAATGAAGGCGGACGCGATGACATAGTTCACAAAGAAGGCGCCATTGTCAGGAAGGAACACACACCTATAGGGTAAAGAGAGCTGTAAGTATCATTTAAGACTAAAAAGAAGCCTCATGCTTAAGTTTAAAAATACATTAGTGCATAACAGAATTTCAGTTCAAGTTAATTCTATAAACTTAGTGAGACTTGATCTTATTTCTAAATGACTGAAATAAATATTGAACAAAAAAGGCACTTAGTAGAGTACATACCTCCACCAAGGCCCAACAAGCCCCTTAAATTCAATTAAGCTGCACCAAATCTCATACACTCATAGATATCAGGTTCCTAAATGTGTCTCATCATCATTTATGAATCATTCAATGGAATACCAAATCTCACAATGTTATAGAAAGACAAAAGATTCCAGGATCTGCCCCTTTATGCAAATCTCAAATGTTAAAGGCTATTCCCTGACCATATCCTTCAATCAAGTTTAATAAAAATCCTTTCAGTCGTTTTTATCTAATCAAACAGACAAACATACAAACAAGTGGACAGGGGTAAAAACATGACTTCCTTGATGGAAGTAATAATGATTTTTCAAAAATAGATTAGTTTCCGCTAGTTATGGTGAATAAATAAACTGTTTAGAAGATTTCATCCTGTTCTGCTTTTGTCTGTTTAAATTCAAACAGCCATGACATTATTCCACTTACTCAAATCTCACTGCAGCATCTGCCAAGAAGCTTTTGTCAAAAAGCCAGCGGAAGAAAACATCCAAACTGAAAAGATACGAGGAAAGCAAGGAATTATTAAAACTATTTATGCTGACAAGGTAATTAATGTGCAAATTAAACATTCAATTGCACTGAAGGAAATTTATTAAAAACATGCTATACCTGCTGAGTCCTAGGGAGGGCAGCAACAGGACCATGAAGATCAGGAAAGAGTAGCATTTATGCATTGTTGTCCTGTTCTCTCCTGAGCTACAAGGCCAAAGGAAACATTTAGAGATCAAGATCACACAACCAGCTTAAAGGTCAAATGGAAACAATTACGATATAACTATTGACTGCAGAAAATGTGACTCATACCGGGTCCAATGTGCTTCAAAGAAGGCAGAGTAGTAGACAATAGTAGGAAGTAAGGCAGAGAAGGACCACAGGAGGAGGGTGGGGAAGAACTGGGTGACGATTGGATTCTGGAGGACAGATCAGAAAGAAACAGGCATGTTATGTGAAGACACAGAGGGCTACATTCCTGTGCATCTGTAACAGCATGCAGACTGGTGATGGCAATGTTTCAGTATGGTGATGAAAAAGATGGGTGAACTGAGCTCACATTTAGGTACTCCACTGGTTTGGTCACATTGAACTTGTCCATCGTGGAGATGATGATGGCCGGGGTGGTGAGGAAGAACAGGAGGAGGAAGAGGACGCAGTTGATGATGAAGAAGCGGATCCACCAGGGGAATCCTCCCACTGACAGATGCTCCCTGTGGGATAAAGGTTATTTGGTGGTTAGATCGACGCTGAGTGGTGACCTGCCGTTATGGACACAGCTGTCCTGTAAACTGATACTGCAGCTCAAAAGATGCTTTTTCATCTGGTGAGAGAAAGTCTTTTCAAAGTAAAATGAAGTTCCATTATAGTGAGAGCATAGTAAAGAATATAGGAATGAACTTTTCATTATTATCATTAAATATGTTTAATTAGGGAGCTTTGAAATACTAAACTACAGCATGAAGCAAAGTTATCAACAGTCTTCCAGATGAAGTATGCAATGTGGGTTTGTTTTGCAGTGACAGCTCTTCAGATAATTTTCAGCTTAAAGATAATAAACTTTTGACAGGCAACCAGCACTCTAAAGCAGCGGCAGCTAGGACTCATTAACATAAGTGACACTGTCGATCAGGACAACTGATGCATTCACAACACGGACAACTCATTTTCCAGTTAAGGGTTCTGGGTACTGTGTCGAACTTCACTAAACTTTGAATAAACATGGTCTGGACTTTATTCGCCGTGGCTTAATTAAACTGCAATCAGCCTCCCCACAGACATACAGCCCATTTGAAAACAGGCAGGTTTAGAACAGGCACTGCATTAGTAATTATAACATGAATGAAATAACATTAGTGTGTATCAGGGGCATTATGAACATTTTCAGCCCATTTTCATTTTAACAATACCGGGATAATGGTCACTATTATTATGATATATGGATAAATGAAAGAATATGAGACTTGAAAGTTTTCTTACCAGTAGACATTCTGTGGATCTGGGGCATAGCTGACAGTCCAGTTGTGTGTGTGCAGCTTGACACTGAACTGAGAGATCTTGGGCTCCTGACGACAGTGACAGCCCTGACACTTGCAAGCATTAAAGTCCTTCGAAATACTGAAAACATAGATGTGGAGGAGGGTCAAGAGCCATGTAATTCAAAAACAATCTCCAAAGGTACACATTCCATTATTTTCAACATGCTCAAATGTACTTACATGGCCGTTATGGACTCATTCTGAAAAGTGACAAAGGCCATTCCTAAAGGTTTCCTGTTGACCTTCTCTCTCTCCTTCCTGTAGTCTTCTTTTAGTTGTCCCTCCAACTTGGTGTAGTAACTCACTGCCTCTTCCTGTCAAGGACACAATAATACAGTCAAGACTCTCTGATGTTTGTTTTCTTACTTTAATCCTAGTTGCCAATACACAAATGATGAAGCTCAGTTAATACACAGGAAACAAGATGACAAGCTATTAAAATACAATATACAGTAAATGTCAACCTTTAACTTGCCCCTTTATATGTAATAGCTTAAGTTGAGACAATACACTTTCACAGAATTTAAACAATAATACAACCTTAAGGAGATTAAAATCTGTAATACTCGAAAGCCTCTGGAATTACTTGATAACTTTTTAGAAATTAGTTAATTTGGTGATTATTTATATGATATAAGTATCAGTTGGTCCGCAATAAGAAGCTACTTAAACAGAGGGCAGAACACAACTCAATAATGTGAAATTGCAGCAGCAATTACATTTTTTCCGTCGGTCATGTTGAACAACAAGCTTACTGAACTTATGGTTCATAATATCATCACCATCAGAAGTAAATGCAAATGTTTTGTGGAGTGCATTAAAACTTCTCTTTTTAACAAATATATAAAATGGTCAAACACACTATGAAAGAAGTTCTATATATTTGTGTATGGATATGATTTACTCTGCCCCATTGCCCCCTCTAGTTGTATATTCCTCATTTTATTTATAATATTATTTCATAATTTGCTCCAATTTGTTTAGTTTAAAATGATGGTTTAATTCTTATTATCTATTTTTTGTCACATCCTGGGGGGTAACTGATCCAACACAGTGTGATTCTGTATTGGACACAACTTTTCAGGCATTGAAAACGATGACAAAAGAAATTCTTTTTTTGTGCTCAATTGAATCAGAAAATAAAACCAATTCATAATGTATTATAATATCATTTTTCACTCAGCGTGACAGTGGGAGGGAGTGCATAGGATGACTTTGATTATTGAGGGGTTCAAATACCAGGTTACGCACACAGCTTATCCAAAAATCTCAAATTAGATAAATGTTTTTCTTATCTTTCAATGAAATACAGTGAAAACAAGTTTAAGGAGTGTGTTATTTTTTAGATAAACCTGCAACATGTTAGTCTGACCTGCTCACAGCCTTTGATGATGCAACAGCAAAGGTGGCCACAGGGCTTTGGGTTGACCATGGTGGTTATGCTTTCCTTTTCCTGCAGGTCGATGAAGAACTTCTTGTTGCGCTCTGCCTTCTTTCTGTATAGACAAAATTTAAATATGTGAGCAAATAAGAAATTATTTAAAACAAGACAAAACACGCACTCACGGTTAAAAAATGTTTTACCGATCAGAGTTGAGATTCATCAGTCTGGCCACATTGTAACAGATTCGAGCTTCCAATACGACACAATTTTCATACGCTTGCCTATGAAAGACATACAGAAGGAGAGAAAGTGAGAGAGTGGACACATTTACAGAATCACAAATGTACACAGTGTGCATTATTTACACATTCCTAATAACATCTCTCATGTGACACCAAGTTATAACATCGCCACAAATTGTAAAAGGCTGTCACTACAAGGTTATAGGAAGGGTGGGGGGATGTTTGATGGTGTATGTGTGTAAATATATAATTTTGTTAATACTATTTGGCTGAGTAGGAGTTGAGCCAAACACCCCTCCTGTCTTGACACATGACTTGCATAATCCTGCTCATCTGGCTTCTATTATGGACAATTACACATATAGGCCAGTCATTGTCTGATCCTGGCCATATGGGTGAGGACAAAACAACTGTTCTTAACAGGGAAAGGCACGGCTCTCATACATCCTATTACAGTTACTGCACAGTTTAACCCATGATCATGGACCATTTTGACAAACGGACAGATGTATAGTGGACAGATTTATAGTGGTATAATATCCGTGGAAGCAGGACAGCAGCAAGAGAGGTCCTGAAGTGAGCTTACTCAAAGTGCTGCTTTATCTCACTCTCCTCTGCATATTTGGAGATTCCATTGACAAATAAGGTGCGTTTCACCTGCACGGAAATAAAAGGAAAGTAGTTAGCAACAACATTCAGAGGTATGTGAGCAAATAGAGGATTTTCTGAAAGTATGCCACTGACCAGGTCATCCTCCTTGTAGTGCATCTTGGAGGTGTGCCGTCGCATGCTGTACACTGTCAGTAACAGGTAGAGGAATGCAAAGGTGGTATGCAGCCACAGTAGTGTATTACTTTGGAAATAAAGGGTAAAAGGGATTTAGTGACATGGTTACAAACAACAGGGCAACATAAAAGTGCACATAATGCTGTAAATTAAGTATATGCTGAATTAAGTGAAGGTATAAGTACAACTCACTTGGCATCCAGATTTGCTATAGTGGTTCGCCCAAAACTATAGGCATTGTTTTCTGTAAAACAATATTACAAATATTATTCACTGAATTGTATAACACTGCATTTACTAAAGCAAAGAATGTGGGACAAGGTTTAAACTGGTAGAGTAGTAAAACATTTGGTGGAGTAAGTTCGGAATGACACAAAATAAAAAGTATGCTTAAATAAAAGTCAATGCAAACTGGTCAAACAAGATTAAAAGAAAAGACTAAACTATATATATATATAAACTCACCAAGTAGATTTCCAGAGAAATTAACGGGCAAGATGATGCCCACAGAAAGCACGCCCACTACGACCAGTAGGCCAATGATGTGGCGCTGAAAGGACAAATAATACACTGCATCCTCCCCACACTTTTCCCGTATCTCCTCATCCCTACAGAGAGAACAAACCAATATAATCAGCAACCTAAGATCAATTCAAAGCAGACAATCCATTTAAAATCTGTGCTACTCTAATTTCTCTAATTTCCAATTTGCTGTAAGTAGGTAGACTCACTTGATGCGGAAGATAGCAGTTAACCAGGAGCAGAAACCCTAAGAGAGAAGACAGTAGAGAACTGAAGGTGTTGTAACAGCTTTCATGTAACATAAAGTGTCAATATGATTCAATACATTTATTGTGTAAGAAATGGCATATTTACTAGGTCTTTCTGATCAATGTCCACAGAGCTGGAAACTGACGTGAGGCGTTCATAGCGTTCAGGTGTCTCTGATGTCATCGCAGAGGCCATACTGTATACAGAAAACCCAACACAGTGTTTGTATGACGTTACACAACTACTCAACATCGGAATGAACTACAAGGGATGTTAGTTGTTCACACCTTTGGGAAAGTGGGATTACCATCAGTATGGAAAAGTTGAGAGAACAATAACACACCCACACACGCCCTGAAATGGACTGAGGAGAGTCATCCCTGTGGGATCCACACAGGATTTAGGTTGGTAAACCAGTTAACCACAGGGAGATCTCTACAGCCACATTTCATGCACTATTAAGAGCCTACTTGAGGTTGAATACACCATTACCACCAGAGGAAAGGTTGTAATTAAAAAGAAGACATATCTCTACACAAAAGAGGAGTCACCAAGAAAACAACACAGTGATTATCAAGAGGCAGATGTATGGAATTTGTCCAGCAGAGCCACAGCTTCTCTTTGACAGATCACATGATGAAGATCTTAATATTTACTGTATTCCATGTTGATGACACTACATAAGGAAGGTCATGTCAGTTCAATTTATACATAACTGGAAAATATGAAGATTAGCCAGGCTCTGCTGGAATTCCAGCACTGGTTCAGTCTAGTGAGTACAACATGTAAGGATGACATCACACAGATCTATAAAGAAGAGGGGAGAGAGCCTGTGGCTGTAATCCACAGTCAATTCTCCTCTCCTACATTCCTGAGAAGAAGGAATGGCTCAACTGAGCTCTACGAGGCTGGATGTACTGTAGGTGCACCATGTTAGGGCCTGTCTATGAACAACCACAGATCAGTGAAGAATTACCTCTCCCTGTAAGCATCTTGGCTGTTCGGCTCATGCAATTCGCTCACACAGAGGAAGTCCATGCTTCATAAAGAGGTCAATACACAGATTAGCAAACATGATCTGATTAGAATGGTGAGAGAGGACAGGGACACATGACAAGAGAAGAACAAGAATGACAAGGAGAGGCAGAATGATTAGGAGCCGGTCACTGACAGACACCTGAAGAAGGAAGGAAAAAGCGAAACCATCAAGAGTGACAAACAGATTGAAACCCACAGCAGCCTGGACAGTATGATGGTTATAAGGTTATCTAGAGAGAGAGGAAAGGGCAGAGGAAGTCTACTGTATGGAGAAATAACATACTATTCCCGTTCATCCAGGCGACTGTACCGCTGATCCGCTCGTCTAAAATGAAAAGCAACACAAAGCCATTCAGCTCAGTTAAGGGATAATGGCCCTTTTGGCCAGTACGAATATACATATTACACCAGTGGTATATCCAAAAAGGTTCATCCTTGTATACACAGATATAAAGAAATGGCCAGTAATTTGATAATATGCCTTTTATTCTTTTATGAAGCTTGAACCACAAACATGCTTAATTTATATCCCATCTTTCCGATGATTGCCCACATTTTCACTTAAGGCATCTTTTACTTTTCAGATTTGACTAAAATTGAATAGCCAGCCAATGACCTTAAGTCAGCAGAGTCATGAGACAATAAACTACATTTCCTGTCAGAAGTGTCTCATGCTGCCACCCCCCTCCCATCCTCCCACCATGCTGCAACCCCCTTCTCGGCTCACATGCAGCTGAAAAAATAGTGTATCTGCAACATCACACAAACACAGCAGGGGGATGTAGGTGATGGAGCACTGTGTCATGCACTTTCCAGCATTCACAGTCAAATGGGCCTGTAGTGATATCTGATCTCTCTCTCTCTCTTTTCATCAGTCCTTGTGTTTCATCTCATGATACAGTGGTTTAAATGGAGCAATGGTATCAGCCCATGTTGACGGGTCCAGTGTCTCATTGGCTGCTTCCAAATCTACATGACTTCAAAATCTTATTATCCTCAGTGTCAGGATGTCATTAATTTATAGAGGGGAACTTCTGTCTATGTGGCTTAGATGCAGACAGTGGGGGTTTTGAAAATTCTTAATATTGAATAATCATGAGTCTCTTCCTCCATTTCAGGCTTGTTCAAACAGCTGTCTGTCAAACATGTAACAAAGCATGAAAATTGCCAGCAACTTTGACATTAAAAGGAAAACTGCTGATGCCGACTTCCTGTCTGGTGTACCATCCATGTGATGTCTGCTTCTGTCCGAAAACAAAGTGAACTCCACTCTTGGAAAAAGATTACACGATTTTTAATTGTTAACTTGCTAGTGCCAGATATTTAGCGGACAAACCATACACCCTTGAACTGTAAGCAAATCACATCAATGTCTAACAGTGGCTCTGTTTAGAACAGGCGCATGACTTGCTGCCTTTTACACTGGCTCTTTAAAAAGTGCTGCCAAACCCGTGGCAATGTCTTTTTTCTTCTGCAAATGTGTGTAACTAATCTTAACTGGTCACACCAAGATGGATTTCTTTGCACTACTGCAACTTCTTGAGTAAAATTTGGGTCAACTGTATAATTATATATTTGTTCAAATCGATTGTTCCAGCTGCACAAACATTTTTTGGAAGGTAATTTAGTGCCAAATTGTTAATTTATATCAAATATTGACCATCAACCACTGCAGTGTATTAAAAACATATTACAATGTGATGTTTACATATAACATTTCAACCATTGTGTGTATATATAAATAATATCATTGCTTTCAATGCATGATGCTTAAAACCGAGGTGTGGATTGGTGAACTCTGATTACCTTTCGGTGTCGGTCACCAAAGCGAGGCGCCCATAATCCCATGCTACTTTTCTCAAGAAGGAGAACACGAACAGCAGCACCTAGAAGAACAAAATGAACAGCGGCTATCAGCACCTCTAGTTCCTTTAGTTACATTACACAAACATACTGAACAAAATATACATAACTGCAAAAGGTGTTTGTTTTTTTTACATTTAAGTCATTGCTCAGATGTTGATATGAAACCCGTATGACACACATGAGGCAATCCAACAAATCGGCCAGGCTCTATTTGAAAGCTACGCTCATCACCTGTTGTAACTGGGCACTTAATTTAATGGACAAAGGTACTCACCAAGAAGCACATAAAATCAAGAGCGAGGACAGTTGGTACCCCTCCGAAAGGCAAGCCCACCAGTACTGTGCTGGGAATTCGAGCTGAGTAACAGTAGTCCCTGGTGGAATTGGGCGGAGGCGTGGGGCAGCTCTCCGTCTTGGGGGAGCATCCTTGAACCCCCAAGATGGCCATCATCAATATCAACACTTGATGCATCACTCACTGCAGCATGTTGACAACCTGAAAAGAGGCAAAAGTGTTAGATCACCGAGTAAGCTGACTATTACTATTACACTCATATACTTCTGTATGGGTCTATCATGGACCATTCGTCAGTACATGGACAGAAATGCAGAGAAGAGCTAAATAGCTTGAGATATAGATTTGCCATCCCTTCCTGCTGAGGCTTCTGTCTCGTCATTAGTCACATGCTTTGCTGCTGCTTTTGACCACATGTCCAACCACTGTAGTTAACTTAACTCTGAATTCAATGGAAACCAGATAATGCATTAACAGCTTAAAAATGTAGTGAGAATGCAGAGTTGCACAAATGGTTTAATAAATCAAGCTGATGTTTCGGTTTCTAACTGCAGTGTCAGACCTAGTATTAATAACTAGTATTTTACATATTATTGAGACTTCTCACATTGGCTATCTTCATAATTCAATAAGAAACCAGAAACAGCAGACCTAACAATCTACCTTAAGCGTATTGATGGACAACACTGACAAAACATGAATAGTGTATGAGGGATAATGAGTCATACGAGACATGTATCTTTATTATCCTGGGCAAGGCTAGACAGTCCTTTCTCCTGTCCGAGCACACATCTAAAGTTAAGTGCAACATTTTGGCAAGTCATCCTGACACCAAGGTCAGCATTCATACATACAGTAAACAAAGATGACAGGCAGGGCACAATTTGTTAGATAAAAAACAGCAGACATCGAATCAAAGCCGGTTGTGACATCCTCAATGGAGGTTCAAATCATGAGAGAAACTAGAATAACAATCAAAAGAGCTTATACTTCCACATAGGCCTTAAAGTGTTATAAAGATGTTATAAGATGTTGAGACAGAACAACCTCTGAAAACTAAAGCACCTTCTTTATCTCATAAAATATTGACGCATTCTGATCAACAAGGGGTTTGGAGAGTGTGTAGCTATTACAGAGAGGGCTGGAGTGTGTTTGCAGTTGCACTGCAATACTCGTGCCCTTTGACCCACTATTAGCAGCAGCATTCACGATGCTGCTCATCTGCCCCAACACTAACTCATTTATCCGCTCCCTGGAATGCTGTGACATCAGTGGAGAGGGACGCAGCCAGCGCTGAACAATAAGCCGATAGAGACCACAGGGTTCAAATGGACCGGTCTCAACCCAAGAAGGACAAAACTCACACCCGCCACTTCAGCAACACTGCTGCACGTCCTGGATCCATTGACACAGTTCCAGCTATTTAGGATTCAACACCAACATCTTAAGGGGGAGTTTAGCACACTTCAAGTCAAGAACAACTATATATTTCATGTGAGTTATAGATACTTTTTTAAGGAATAGTGAGGTAAATTACTATATCTCTTGAGTGGCATGATTACTTAAAATGTGTAGGACATGTATCTATACAATAATTTCTGTTTGTTGTGATCTACAGTGGTTGGACTCAACCACACAAGCTGATAATACAATGCAACAGCACTACAATACAAACTCTTCATCTCTGCATTTGTTTGAGGATTATAACAAAATTCATTTAGTTTTCCCTCGCCATTTGTCTAGCCTGCCGTAGCATGTATTTGCTGTGAGGGAGAAAACACCATGCCTGGCCATTAGAAACTCACTCTAGAGAGTCTCCCATTTGCTCTTAAGCTTAAGCAGTCAAAACAGTGTGGTTTGTGAGGGATTATCATTACATATGTCCTTTTATTTTTAGTTAAGACAAACAAGACCAGAGCGAAACATCTACCAGGGACAAATAAACTGAAAGAAGTCAGACAACAGTGCATCATTCAGTTTCCCTCAGGCAGCTGCATGTTTATTTTATACTGAGAATACAGATGCCTTTTTACGGTAAGTGTACCTCCACTGTGAAACTTTAGAGCACTTCTGTTTTCCATCTACAGCACAGATATTAATGACCTTGTGCATTAAAAATTTGTTTTCCATCCGTATGTGAGTCATCATATTTTTATCTACAAAGTTAAATATTGAAACAGGTTTTGTCTAATACTAATCAAGGGTTCTGAATTCGGTTTGAAGCAGTCAAACAACTACAACTGTCTGATCACCTTGCTTGCATAACTAAATAAAACAAGAATTTAACATGGGAGGGGCACACTAGAGGAGCCAAGATTAAATTAAATTTTCATATTGCTCAACTCTTTTCTCCAAGGACGCTCACTTCCTGTATAGACTATTTGTAACTCAAAACCAGCACCTGCTGCAGTTACTATTCACAAGTCATTCACACATCTACAATACAAGACAAAACATATAACCTATAAACTTAATAAACTACTCTCAATCATTTGAAGGGTTGGTGTTAAAGAATAAGCACAAACACGTGTGTGTGTTCTGCTTCACAAGAGCTTTTGACTTGGCTCTTGCAATGCTGCTGGCTGATAGCTCTGATTTGACATATTAGCCTTGTTGGTATTAGCATGTAAATCATTGACAGCCTCCCCGTGGCTGAGTGTTGACGATCACAGATTGCGATGATGTCAGAGTTCACTTTCATAATCATGTCACAACATGCATGTCAATTTAAGACTACACATAATACAAAGACAAGGAATCCAAGGAAAAATTATAAATGTTGGAGTTCAAACATAATTAATCAATTTGTTTATTTGGATTACCATTAACAACTAAGTAAGTATGTTTCCCTGTTGACATTTTGATTCATTCAAATATATTTGGTATTTTCTGGCTAATCTGTATTAAACAGAAACCTCCCATATTCAATAATAGAGAATAGAGGAGTGATCATACAAAGATTAAGATGAGACAAATTTCAATTAAAAATGTCTGTTTGACAACAAATTATTATATTGAAGAGGAAAACAGAACATAACATAGAAAAGTGTCCATTATTGTGTAAGAAATGGAACGAATTACATTATCTCTATTTAGTAATCTCATGACCGTATTTGAAATGTACCTAAAGTGCTAAAGTGTGTGTTCCATCTCATCTTTTCAAGGGAAGCCTGAACTGATTGAGTCAAACAGACCACAATCACTTGCAGTTAAATGTAATAATAAGCAATAATAGCATGGGATTTCACTGTGTGGTTACAGTCCTATGTACATGAGGCTTAGTTTAATGTGGGGAGCTAATCTCTATTATCCGTGTCACCGTTTCAAATTCTAGATGAACACAGGGTGTCAAACTGATCAGGTAATAAAAGGGTTTCTGTTTCCATTCAACTGGTGATGGGCATTAATCATCATTTTACACAGTAACAGATGTAATGATGGATCAAAGAATCAAATATGTACCCATTGCTTTTAGCATAGTAAATATATAAAAAAACATAAATCTAGGAGAGAAACCAATACCCTCAGGTTTTGGTGAGGAGTCGAGTCTTAATCTGGGATGTAATCGGTATAAGCAAAGGTGTCAGTGTGATAATTCTCCATCTATTTATAGCGGATGCAAAAACATCTCTTATCCCTTTAAAGGCTGGTCACAGGCTGTGACTAGTGCCCGGTGATACCCACGTCAGTGAATGCAGCAACATAAACCTGTTACCCTACAGAGATTCTCCAAACACAGCATTGCTCAACCACCAGCTCTACAGAGATAGCTGAGATATGCGAGGAATTACTGATCCTCCACTGGTTATGTGGAGTGGAGACATGCTGTACGGAGCCTTACAGACGGATGGGCAGACTTTAATGCTGCAGCTGCATTGTCTCACACCGCTCCTAGTATCTTATCCCATCCACAGGGTGTCAGATAGTGTGGTGGTCCAAGGAGCTCTCAAAATTATTCATTAAAAATGTATTGTTATTCTCATACAGAACAAAAGAATATGATCAGTTGAACCTAGCCTAACATCCCCGGATGAGAACAGGCGACCTTAATCTTGGGGCTCGGGGGTGGCAAATGATAAATAATTCATGAATGACACAGCCATCTACTTTAATGTAAAGCTACACTCCGCACAACCGACAAGCATCTCGGTTTATTCGGTCTCCCTTGCTTGTTGACCTCACTGGAGCCCAGTTAGCTTGGCGCTAATGCTAACGGGATGTGTTTACTGGCTGTTCTGACAGCTACAGTTACAGAAGCAGCGCACGGTTCGTTTCGCATTTAGCTGCCACGACTGTGGAGACAAAACAAACACGTCTGTGGCGAAAACCAACGAAAACAAGGGCGTTTATGTAAGCGAGCATAACAACTTACCTTGCTATGATACGCAGCAGCAGCAGCAGAAACTGTTACAATTAGCTAATGTGAGCTAGCACCCAGTAGTTTCGTTGAAGTTAGCCGAGTTAGCCCCTCGATGTAGCAACAAGGGTGGGCAAAGTAACAGGTGGAGGTGGTCTAACGCCCGGCGGCCGAGTTCCCGCTTCCAGCTAGCATCTGCGGAACACGGTGCCGGATCCTGGCGAGTCGCTGAGGCCGTGTAACTGTTCGCGATGACGGACAATCCTCCGCTGTCTGTCAGCCGGTTCGACAAGTCTGCGCTAACCCAACCAGTCCGCCTGCCAGCCGAGGGCTATCTGCGTGACGTACCTAGAGGGCGAGCACATAGAGAAGCGACTCGCCCTTCTGGGCCACGACCGGGATCTTCGTAGAGTCTTCGTTGTGCAGCTTCTATGTTCTTCTAGAGCTATGTGGTCCCCTCGGCGCGTTTAGATGACGCACACAGACTTACTAACAAACAAGCTAGCGGTAGCCGCCTTTGTGCTTTTTGTTTGTACGAGCACACATTGTCATGATTCAAGAATAAACATCAATAATAAAGCGGGTCAAACTGTTTACAGTGTGAAATATTTATATAATTATCTATCTAGCTATTGGACATTGCGTCTTTCGGCTAGCTCGGCTAAAGCTAGCCGGTCGCATTTCACCGACGTCACACTTTTGACATTGGCATGGAGCGTGATCACAGGGTAAAGCTAACCAGACACACGTTTTTAACTTAACCGTTGCTGCTTTCTGAAAGGAAATATTCTAGCATTTGTATTATTATAATTTGCAGTTAACTCGCTTAACCATAACTCATTCGGCGTTGTTGTTGGAATACCCGTGGTTTAGAATCTAATGCTAGCGATATTGTCCAACCCTTTAGCTTATTAGCAGCTAACTGTTGTGTGTTTTCTCTCTCCAGCTGACACACTTCTCGTAGTTATGGCTCTCCCACAACTTTCAAGGTGCCTGACTGGCCTCATCATGGGTCCATCGTCCATAATGCACCAGAGGACTTTTAGGTAAGAGATCTATCCCTCAGGTGTGGAGCCCAGTATTTACAATATTTTATATTTTAATCCATAGAAACATGCTGTTAAATTTAGCCAAGAAACAGAATATACTTCACTACAAGGCCCAACAGTCCCCTATAATTAAATCAACCACACACGCCTAGATATTGATCCGCTGAATGTCAGAATTATTTCATCAAGATTCACACTCCGCTCCATATACACTTACTTCACATCATATGTGATATGTGTTAATATAAACCATATTGATATTATATATCATTTTATACAATAATATTGTCACACTCTGTATACATATTCTTACACTCATAGTATATTATATTATCTATTGTATAGTCAAATACTTATATTTATACCTCTACTATATATCATATATAATATCATACTCTCTGTATATTCTTTGTAAGTCTATATACACATTTATACATTTGTACATATTATTATTATTATATTTACTATTATTATTAGATATACTGTTGCTTCCATTATTACTATATACTGCTTTTATATTGGTATAATTATTACTATCATATGTAAATATATATTATGTTATATTACATACTATATATACTGTACTATTTTCTATATACTGTCTAACAATAACATTACCATCATATCATCAGTATTATTACATCATCTTGCCACTGCACCTTATCTACCTATTTATCTTGTGTTTCTGTTTTTATTCTTTCTACCTCAATATTTTTTATTTTATTCTATTATATTGTATTTTACTGTATTCAAATATACCAGCTGCTATGACAACTTAATTTCCCTTCAGGGATGAATAAAGTAATCTATCTATCTCTTCGACAAATCAACAAAAATGTTGCACTGTTAACAAAAGTGATAAAACAATCCTTGATCTGGTCACTGCTTCAGACCAGCATCAACATTTAATGAGTTCTTCCCTGATACTCACCACATCCTTCCACCAGGGTTCATGGGACTCTGACCAGTAGATTTTGATTAACCTTATCAAATAACAGATAAACAACACAAATGAAAATAACCTTGTTGCATGAATCAAAGGGATGATGTCACCAGGTAATTGTTACTCTTTGATAAGTGGCCGCTGTGTTTGTATATTGAAATAGCAAAACTTCAATGTCTCGAAAGTTTGTATCTTCATATTCCAGCGAAGTCAACATGGATACTGTCACAATTTGTTTGACTTAGGTGGGGGGTGAAATACTAAAGTTAACAATTTTTCTTGCCAGTGTGACTGCTGTTGCAGCAGCCATTCAGAAAATGTCGAGAGTCCGGGTGGTGGACAACAGCCCTCTTGGAAATACGCCGCATCACCGTCCGCCAAGAGTAATCCATGTCTACACCAAGAACGGCGTGGGAAAAGTTGGTGACAAAGTGCTGCTTGCCATCAAGGGACAAAAGAAGAAAGCGCTGATCGTTGGACACAAGATGCCTGGAGAGCGCATGAGTCCACGCTTTGATTCGAACAATGTCGTTCTGATTGAGGACAACGGGAACCCTACAGGGACGAGGATTAAAGTTCCCATACCGACACATCTGCGGAAACTGGAGGGAGACTACTCTAAAGTGTTGGCAATTGCTAGTGTATTTGTTTGATACCTGTATCAGCCAGCTGTTGTTTTTGAAATCCATATATAATCTGTACATTTCCCCATCTGCTGGGAATAAAAGACGATTCATAATTGTATATTTTCCCTTCAGTAAGCTTAAAAGGAGTGAACACTGAGTCACAAAAATTGTCTCTTTATGGTTTTCCTTTTGTTACTTAATTCATGAAGTAGATTTAAGTCCTTGTCAACATGTTTGACTTTCTGAGGCCTCTCTATGCTTACTGTAAATATAACCTTTAACGTGAATGCATAGGAGTTTTAAGGAGCTGCCAAATGTGGGTGAAGATTATGTTGTCATGAACACAGTAGAGAAATTATAACTACGAGGGCAATATTTATTGAAGGCACAACATACATTCACAACACAAAACATATGACTGGCACATCTTTAATAGCTGTTAACAACATCATGGTGTTGTGTATAAGGCATTCAGTATCATGTGATCCCTGCATATGTCAATTGATTGAACTAATACATTATTTCTCAATGTGAGGCAACTTCACTAAACCGCTTACTAAAATCCAAGTGCAAAATAAAACAACTCAATTTAACTGCTTGACATTTAATGTCAACTGAAGAAGACTGGTGTAAAATATAAACAGGCTAAACTTCAGTATCAATGCCAAAAATACTAATAATATTAATAATTAATACAAAACTTCAATGACATCAGATCCAGGCCTATACTGCCACCTACTGGTGCAAGATTAAAACTACCAACTCTTCACTGAGGTGAGAATTTCCCGTTTCAAATATTTCAGTGATTAAAAAATGAAAACGAAAATGAATGAGCAAAACTATAAGACTTCACTTTTTAAAGCACAACATCTTATTATTTTTAACCTGCTTCAGTGGGATGTCATAAGTCCAAATGTTAGTATGTCAGTTAATTCATACAGACAACAAAACTAAAATGTAGCACTGTAAAATCATCTGCTACAGTGCACATCACAGCTAGTGATTTTTGTCATGCACAAACTCATGCTGTTTTATCGAGAAGACAGTTTATGTAGCACAGTGAATGCTTTATACTGTAGGCTTGCATAGTTTCTTAAATTCAGCCGGGATACGCGTCTTGGTTCCACTTTGGTTATTTGTTACACAGCATTTTTTTTGCTACTTCAGATGCTGAGGTGGGATGTGTTAAATGATCAGCAGGTCACTAAGGCTGAGGGGTCTTCAGGGTCCCGGTTCGTGGTGGTCTGTACCTTTACACTATTCTTCCAGTACAGTCTCCTCCTCATCCACACATTGTCAGGAAAAGCCACTGGCAACATGAGACAGAAAGTTAGAATAACAGAAGAGATTGAGAAGCTGTCGGGACTTTCTTTTAAAACAGAAATTACCTCTGTGACGTTCATCTCAGCAACTCCTGATCCTTCTTGGTCAAATTGCTTGTAAGATCCTGTTAAACAATTAGACATTTTCATTATTATCAAAATATCTTAATTACAGCTGTATTCATACTTAATATTACGATGTATACGCCGTAAGATAATATGGTGTAACATTTTGGTTTATATATTTCTAATGACATCTGCATCAATATTACTCACTAAACATGGCTTCAAGTTTGACCAAGCAGCAGATGAAGTTGTCAAAGTCAACCATCTCGTTCTCTGCGTACCGGGCGACCAAGACCTGGTTCAGTCTGTTGTTCAATTTAAAACCTACAAAGGGAAACAACAAAATGGAGAAAGAGCTGCAGTTCTCATCTGTGAGGGAGTGTACATGGATAAATGAGGATCATAATACCGTGAGAATTATACCTGCTGCCTCCACAGCAAGACGCATCTCATAGGAGCTCATGGCCCCAGACTTGTCGAGGTCGAACTGTCTAAAAATCAGCTGGGAAACAGTGGCAGAAATGTAAGTAGAAATGCAGAGTTGAAGTTGTATTATACCTTGCACATATTTTAATAAGACTTACCAGCCATTTCCGGATCTTGTTCCAGAGGATTTGAAACTCCACCAGTCCCAAACGGGCACTGCCATCTTTCTGACAACCATGGTGTCAAGGCAAGAAACTACAAACAGAAAATGCTAAATAGTTTTTTTTGTTTCCAAGTAAATCAGTTCATAAAAGGTTTGATCAGCTCACGCCTGATAACTCAAAGAGGATACATCCATTAGATTGACCATGGTCCTGCATGATTCTACACTGAAGCCATCAGTCTTCAGGTCCTTGTCTGAAATAACAATAACACTCTTTGTAACAGGCTGGTCCACAATGATTCAGTTACAGAGGCATTATGGGAAGAAGACTACACTCTGCAGTGGAATCTGATACAGTAATGGTAGATGTATTACTAATATGTAAACTTTCCAGCACCTCACAATTGTTGGCTAAAAATAAAACTCACGCCGGGAGACAACTCTGTTCAGGATGGTCCGAAGCTCACGAATGGAAATCTCCATATCCTGGAAAACACAGCAGACAAGAACATTTTTCGCATACGGTTCAAATAAAAGCTGAATTTTTAACTGTATATTTTATATAACAATGATAATGCCATTTTGGATCTAAGATATTCATTTAAAAAACCACAAAAAATTTGAATTACTGTTTTCCCTATTGTATTTATATCTCAAAACGATTCAAGCAGTGTAAGCGAGTACAAATGAGATTCAAAACAGGAAGACAGGTGTTTCAGAACATACCTCCCCTGCTAGCTGAGCAAACATGGACTTAAAGGAGTCATCAATGTCGTCTTCAGAGATTTCCTCCTGTAGGAAAACAAAGAAAAAGCGGCGACTTATGCTTCTGGATCCTATTTCTTTCATGATATTATTAATGTTGATCATTTTTTCATTCAGTGTTGATCATGAGTAATGTATAAGTACTTCATCTTCCAATTCAGCTGAGACTTCATCATCCAGTTCTCTGCAATGGACAAAAACATATTTACATATATGTGATTTTTACTTTCACACATCACAAATACATTAAATGACATAAACATTACACACAAATACACACACATACTCAGTTTCAGATTGCTTCTCAGTGAAGACCCTGAGGACAAAGTCGGCCTCTTGGCCAGGGTCAAAGGTGGAGGGGACGATGAGGTACTCTCCCGGGGGCAGACGCAGCCGCGTGCTCACCTCTCTCAGGTTGATGAAGGTCTCTGAGCGTGCGCACGACGACATGCTCAAAAAGAAGTTTTTCTTCAAGTGGACATTCTGGCAGCCCCTGTACTAAGGGCAGGAGGAAATAACACATAGGTCGGGATGAAGTTGTTTGGTTCACCTAAGCTTATGTGGATGTAATACACAGGAGTATTTTCTCTGTATTTTTTAATGCTAAACCTACCTCTTCTGGTATCTGAAAAAAAAGATAAAGGAAGAAATGAATATGTACAAATAGCATAATATTAGAACAGTAAACCATGAGCTTGACAAGGAGAGTGGAGTGATCTTTCACAGTTCTTACCTCATAGAGAGCAAAGCCAATGGTGTGCATGTCCTGACCTTGGCGCCGATGTCTGCGGCGGTCCTTCTGCATGAGAGCTACTAAAAAACTGCACGCCACCTCATCATCCTCGGGGTCATCGTCTTCCTCCAGCAGCGTGATCTTATACTGAGGGTTGATCCAAAACGTGTCTACAGAGACAGTGCAATGTGTCAGCCTGTTTAATAGTCACCGTAACACAAGAGGACCTGGTTGTTTGGCTGTTTGAGATATCACCACTTAATTACTTTATCAGTAATATTATCTATGTCAGAGTGTACATTTGTGCATTAAAGTGATTTTTCCTGCGAGCACACAGATGGGACTCACTGGGGTGGTTCCTGCAGCCTCCAGCGGAGCTTCCTTTTCTCCAGGCGCCGTGGAACTTGATGGTGTTCCAGTGGCTGACACTGTCCTCGCTCAGCGCATCAGCAGTCAGGTTACAGATCTCAAGGCGAGAAAACTGCCTTGTGAATTCACTGAAGGACATCCTGGAAGATTAAGATTAGCTTAGTCAAAAATCCTGACAACTGACAACTTTTGTTACGCATATTTCACACTATGTCAACTCAGTTCTTTTTCAAAGTTATATTCACATATATGTCTTTTAAACATGAAGCTGGAGTAAGGAGGTTGTCAGGTGGTCATATCGATACAAAGTGTAAAAAACAACAAGTTGCTGTTAATGTGATGAGATGACAAAACACTTAGAAGTCAATGCTATTGAGTGGAAATAAATATTCACAAATAACCCACATAAATAACCCATTTTCAATGTATTTCACGATCAACAAACAAGAACATATATTTATTGGAGAGCTTTAGAGGAGCTGATGTGTGGATTTGTTGCCTACGGACAGAGCCAGGTTAGATGTTTGACCCATTTCCATCTTTGTGCTAAGCTAAACTGAGCTTCTCCTGGCTGTAGCTGAAAGGAGAATTCTGGTATTTTTCAACCGGGGCCCTATGTTTATAAATCTGGATTTTTAGTCAAATAGTACTTATGACAACTTTTAGAATTACTCCAGTAGAATGCCTCTGCCAGGCGCACATTCATAAACATAGGGCCCTGGTTGAAAGATATTGGCATTACCCTTTAATATTTACAGTACAAGTGTGTGAGCTGTATCAATGTTCTCATCTTAAAAAAGGCCCAAAGTAAACCTAACCATTACTTAAAAATCAAAACATTAAATTCATTCAATCTCCATACTGCGACATCCTACCAAAACTCCCCGTCTTCCATCTTAAGATGCAAGTCCTCTCGTTCAGAAGGGTCGATCTCATCCCATTCAGGCGAACTAGCAAAGACACAGGAGTAAAGAGAATTAACACTCTTGAAAGAGGATATTAAGAAAAAGAAACTAGGGATGAAAGTACATCAGAGACATGTACTCACTTGTCACTCCAGGCTCCAGTCCACTCCACCTGGCCCCAAGGGTTACGCACTCGGATAAGGCGCGTCAAGTTGCCACGGAAATCGACCTGCATAACACCAGGGAGACAGTTAACTAATAACTCTTACTGTTATTAACTATGGTGACCTATTAGAGAGAACGGAGCCATGCACAGACAGACCTCCTTCAGTGCAGTGAGTGAGTAGGCGTGGCCCTTCACGAGCTTCTTGAATGTAACAGCCTCCATGTCGAAGGCACTGGAGATCTGCATAAAACATAAAAACATGACAACTGCAACTGAGTGTGAATAGTTTAACACAGTGGAGGGGGGGGGGTGGTCGTAAAAAATGACTTTCATAATTCATGTAAAATTTAAAACCATTTCGTATTTCCATTTTAAGATAAAAACAAATGTGAATTAAAAATATGTATGACCATAGTGTCCCTTACAGCAGGTTTATTTATAGCACCAATATGTGCACAAATATTTTTTTCCCCCAAACTAGATCAAATCAGTATCCTCTGGGATATAGTGGGTCCAACATCTCTTGTATCATTATTTTGGAGGGCAGGGACTGAAAGGTTTGGGAATCCTTGATCTGGCATTTAAATAAACACAAGAGCTTTTAAGATTATTGGCCTTCTAAAAATGGTGCAGTCTTGATCGTCACATCTTGGTGCCGTGCCAGCGTGGTCAGCACTCACATCGATGGAGCAGCCCAGCAGAGAGCCTCTCTCCAGCGCTTTGCCGATGATCCTGTACAGATCTTTGGGAGCCTTACGTAGCTCGTACATCTCGGACACGCCGCCCGTGAAGTCCTCAAAGCCCTCAATGGTGCTTCCTCCGGACAGAGCCTCATAGGAGCCGTTCAGCCTGATGCCACATTAAAAAAACATCACATCAGTTTGATTGTCAACCTCAACAGCATTTCATAATGTGCTTTACAGCTTCTCATGGTGAATAATTCAGCTGCTGGCCTCTTTCAATACCTACTTAGCATAAGCCTTCTCCAGGAGTGCACTCCAGAATTCATTGCCCTCTGCAGAGTGGACAAACATAAGCTCGCCGTCTTTGACAGGCAGCCTGTCATCAATCACGATGTCCACCCACTCGCCGAACTGCCAGAACTGCAACACAGAGAAACATCTGACGACTCAGGACAGATTTTTTTTACTACTCTCGGAATTTATTGCGCAAGAAGTCTGTCAAAATTCCCAAGCTAATAGAAAGCCAGGTGTAGTGATGACGAATTAAATTGTCCCACCGTCATTTTGGTTACTTGTGCTGTGGGTGATGTTCCCGTTAATGACAGTTAGGGAAACAGGGCAGTGTCTGTTTTGTTTTTGTAGTTCCTTCAAGCAACTGTGTTCTAATAACAAACAGAATTATTTGAGATCCTTGATTTTGCCGCTCCAATGTGGACCAGGGATCTGCTGGAGTCCTGTTACATGAGGGGGTTGTCGTTTTTACTCAAAGCAGACAGACAGGAAACTGAAGGAGGCTGGGGGGTGTATGGATTGTAAAGGACTCAGACATAAAGCAAACACACCCACAACAAGGGCAGGACACTAACTAGCGGCAGTGGACAATGACTGTGGACTATAGTGGATCCCATCCTGATGCTGGATCGTGATCTTGCTGGCTGCTGACCAGAGACTATGATTGCAGCAGGACTACTTGACATATAGTATTGAAGTTATCCTTCAAAAATGTTTACCCTCATCGATGCTGCTAAAAAACTTTAATCCCGATGATGTTTTCCTACACTTGACATCTATTGCACTCCTGTCCGTCCTGGGAGAGGGATCCCTCACATGTGGCTCTTTCTGAGGTTTCTACATATTTTTACCTGTTAAAAGGGTTTTTAGTAGTTTTTCCTTACTCTTGTTGAGGGTTAAGGACAGAGGATGTCCCACCATGTTAAAGCCCTATGAGACAAATTGTTATTTGTGAATGTGGGCTATACAAATAAAATTTGATTGATTGATATTCACTTATCAACCCTGCAGCTGGTGTTCTATATGTTGGGGAATTTAAAAAATAAAAATCCACCATCAGAGGAGAAATCCGAGAGCAGATGTTTCACACCCACACAGACATTTGAGCGCAAATCTGAGCACAAGCAGGGCAGAACTGATTGTGAGTGCAGGGTTTTGAGTAGAATCACTGCAGAATTTAAATGTGAAATTTTGCTCTCAAGCTTACAGACCACAATCATGCATAAAGATCTGAAAATATATATTATAAAAGACTAGAAGGTGAAGTACCTGAAAGTGGAAGATTCCAGCGTAGTCATCTTGGAACGACTGTCCGTGAGGGACCACCCGATGAAGAAGCCTCTCATTGAGGGTGAGAGAGGCGATGGCTGCTAAGAGCCAGCAGTCACCTGCGGGCGAGAGAAGGCCTCCATCCAGTAATGTCTTCCTAATTCTTTTTCATGATGATTTAAACATTAATGAACCGCAAGGACTTACCGAGCGCTCCCTGACAGATGTCTGTCCTGGTGGCACCACCCACAATGAACTGAGGGTCCTCGGTCAGTTCCTATGGAGAAATGAAATACAATTTAATCAATCATGCAAAATTACATCAACAAATTTTGGGATCTACAGTAGCAGTGCTTTGAAACACGACACATCTTTCAAAGCTATTCTTTCCACCTATGCATCAACGGCTTGTGTTTTAATGAGGCAATGTAAACATATGTCCCATTAGGGAGTGGTCCGAGAGACACATGCGATGCCGACAGCTGCAGACGGTGGTCAGAGAAGTTCCTGTCCCTACTTGTCCTATTCTGTCTAAGATTCCAGTCTGGAAATAAGATAGTGTCACTGATATGTTTGCTTACATACAATAATCTGTTGAGTCACCTGGAAATTGCTCTTGTGAAAGAGTTTTTCCCCAAAATAACGAGAGGGGTATTTAAAGGTATTTCAAGCTTTTCCACATCACGCGTAAATATGGTGTTTTTATTTAAAAAAATGTCTCAATAGGATAATAATCAACTCTCTCACTCAGTTTCCTCACCGTGGGTCTGATCCACTCCACATCTCTAGTTTTGGAGGTATAGGGGGCGAGCTCCTTGAAGCCCAGGGATGGAGGCTCGGCAGGGAAGTAGGGGTCTTCGAAGAGGCCGCCCGACTCCACGCACTCCTGCTTCAGCGCCTCATAGTCCTGGTTGTTCAAGTTCACCGCCTGCTCTTTGGAGCCCATGCCTTCTGCGCGGAGCCTGTCGGCGTATATCGTAGCAGATATCCCTCCAGCTGGATTCATGCTGGTGCAAGATATAAATAATGGCAGTGGTGGGTGGGTACACACGGAGCTGTCTATAAATAGCAGAAAGCTCATCCATGGCATGCTCTTGTATTAAGAGTTACAGGAAACCAATCAGGTGTAAGAGTGTTTGTATAAAAATAATGTTTATTCTAGTGATTAAGCAGGATTTCATTTCTGCGGATTAATTAGCTGATTAGAGTGGACTTATTTAGTCCAAAGCTGAAATTATAACAAGAAGCTGCTGAAGAAACTGAGGTCAGGACCTTGGTATCACATTCATGTAGTAAATAAATTTTTTTTTAAAACTATGTACTTAATGTGGAGGTTTAGATGGTGATTCATCAGATTTTTCTGACTGCTTTTAGGAAAACAAGATTTAAAAATCTGAAAGAAAAATTCCTTTTTTTATCCCCAACACTTTTGTTTTGGACAGTTTGGTGAGGATTGTCTGAAAAACCTAAACATAAAAATTTAAATAAGCAGTTAATAAAAATGTAAAAATATAATTTAGTGGTCTTATTTAGAGTAGCTGGGGTTTGTTGGTTTGACTCATGACCTCAGCATTTCCAAAGTCCAGGCAGCAGCTCTGTAAAAGAGCATCAGCAATAATGCAGGCCTATTCCTGACAATACTGGTGAGTGGAGGAGGGTTATGGTAAGTGGTGACATAAATAAAAACAGTAAATGAAGCTTCAGTGAGAAACTACAGAGAATCAACAGAAATACAGAGAGTTTGTTTAGATGTAAAGTGACGACAGGAATGTGAGACATGAACAGCAGAGCACCAGCCTAAACACGGCAAACACAGGGATAACAAAGCGAGTTAGAAACGTGATACCTTGACTGTATATGCGGGCTGAGGGGAGGAATGAGACAAAAAGGAGAGATAATGTCAATTACTGATTTTTTTAACACAGGGTTGAAAACAAAAGTGTTCTCCTTTCAAATAATTGTGATTGCCATTAGTTGGCGAGGCAGGAAAAGCAGGCCCTAATGGAAACTTTACAACTCAGTGGGGATCTTTCTCTCTCCCCTAAATGCTTTAAAATGTCAAAGAAGTTCACAGCTGTCAGTGAAGCATCAAGAAGCGGCTTGTTGAATTGAACCTTTTCACTTGGCTGGAACCGTCTGAATCAGAATTGGAAACGCTGGGACACTCTGCTCCACTGGAGAGGAATAATAATGAGCCGAGTTCATTAAACAGAGCAGGCATTCACAGTCGGAAGGGAAAACTTGGATGAAGCTGCTGAGGTGAAAGAGCCGGAAGGGAGATAAGAGATGGAAGATGGCGTTAGCGAAAAGAAATCAGACGTGTTGCTGTGCAAATCAATGTATTATTTTGGCAGAAACCACTCTGCAGGCAGGGAGAGTGTTTATGGGGCCGAGCCCCTCGCAACCCTGAGGCCCCCCACATGCCTGTAGACCAGAGTCTGCAGGAATGTCCCTGTGCTCTGACAAACAGCTAGAGAGGGGCTGTCAAATGACCAAAAAGGATCTCTCTCCTGTGTTTTCACCCCCCAGTGGACAAAGAAAAGCTGATCCACGCAGTCCTGCGGGTGGTGATGTCATCCATGGGACTTCAACCCTCAACAGCAACCTAAACCCAATCCACTAGCCTCTCAGTGTAAACATGGCCTGCGCGTAAAAGTCTGAATTATCCTGCGCATGTGTTCCCAGCTTCATGAATTGAAGACGATGATAAGCTCTCCACTATTTAAAAAAAAAAAAAAGTCACAGTATTTCAGGCATTTAATACAGGCTCCTATTTGGATTGTGAGCAGCACCTGTTCAGCAGAATAAGCAGGCCTGTGTTTACAGTGTGCACTGGGCTGCAGCCACACATTTCCCCTCTGCACCAGTACCTGCTGGTCACACATGAATCTGTCCCATTCAGTGGGACGGCTGTATCCGTGCAGACTGTTGGCAACAACACAACATGCAGTGCGTGAAAGCAGACCGGACTACACAGAGGCCTACACACTCCAATAAAACCACGACGCACCGTTAACCTGGAGCCGGTGAACGCGGCGCACTGATTCTAATTAAAGAGAAAGGAGACGGGACTCACCACCGCTTTAAAGGACAACTCAAAGCTCCACAGGAACACTCGTGGGGGGACAATCGTGCAAATCTGTCAGAGGGGGGGTAGAGGCTCTGTGGACACTGGACAGTAGCGCAGGCCCACCCCTTTCCCCTACACGCACGCAAACACACACACGCACACGCACACACTGCAGGAGACACCACTACAGTAAGTGGAGGAGGAGCGACTGGCACACACCCAGCAGTAACACACCCTGCCGCTGGAGGTGCTGAAGACAGTGAGGTTAAAATAGAGCTCAATCATATAAATTAAGTTTAGACCAAATGTTTTTAATAGACTAAAAAAGGGCACGGATTTAGGGTCGTACTCAATATAAATATCATATCATAGATCTTAGTACAGACAGATTGGTTCTTTTTTATTTTATTTATTACTGCAGCTTATTGTAGTCACAGCCGTATCCTTCAAGTCAGTCAGGTACACAATTAGTGCAACAAAATGAAGGAGTGATACACAGAATTATGTATGTAACACACACACACACACACACACACACACACACACACACACACACACACACACACACACACACACACACACACACACTTATATAGTAGTATAAATAATTTATATCCAAAGAATTAATATCAATATTCAATAAATACATATTGTTTCAATCTAATATTGTAGTTCCAATTTTTACGTTTGATATTTAAGTTACCACAGGGTCAACGGTACAATAAAGAGTGAGAAATGTCAGGTCAGGTCAGCAATAAGAGAAATGTCATGGACAAATATAAAGTAAGAATTTATTTAGTAATTATTTAAGTAAGAAGATATACTTATTATTAGGTTAGTATGCTTAATACTTACTTAACAGACATATTAACTAAAGAAATATACAATCAGAAAAGAGCCTATTCAAATTCAAAGAATTACTTTGAATGATTCATGTTTTCTGAACATAATAATGCAATTTCAGGTTTTACTTGTCAAATATAAGTTAACACAGGGTCAAAGGTACAATAAATAGTGTTTGATTAGAAGGTCAATTCAGTTCAAATATAATATATACACTAATTCAAAGTGTGAGAGTAAACCCAACCAGTGTAAAACCAAAGTGACAAGTGTATACAAGTTGTTGTGCATTTGCAGAGGATATGTAGAGGAATACTTGGATGTTAACTGAGTTATGAATTAGGAAGCCTGATGTCCTGGTGTAGCCTGGATTTTTCACAATCATCATGTGTTGTGTTTGAATAAATACACCAACTGTCCTGAGCTGCTCTGAAACAAGGTTACCACACATGGACAAACCATGAAAGTTTAAGCTCTATGTATAGATGCATTTAATAAACACGTCGTTACTAAAACGAAAATAACTGCCCCTTCCTAAGTAGCACATATCACAAGAGGTGTCGATATAAACTGCTGCTGTCCTCAATACACATGTGTATGTTAGAAAGCAAAGCTCACTGACTAACTAGATCAATAAGTTTATGTTAAATATATACACGTTGCTTTAAACTGAGTGTGCATTCTGATTTAATCAGTGGGAAAGGGACGGTTCCACTGTCGTCTTTATCTCAGAATGTTTGGGGCTGATTGACTTGACAACAGCTAAATAAATAATATGGCCTGCCACCTGGAAAAGTAAATATTAGCATTCATTTCTCTTAATCCTTATCCTGGAAAGTGCCTGTGTCATCTGAACCACACATACCAGAAAAAACATAGGCCTGTCAGAGCGTTGTAACATAGAGATAAGTAATTACTATGATAAAGTACTCAAATCTTATTTTCTAAATCAACTTTTTACATTTTAATGATGGGTTTGAAATGAAAGCAGTATTTTTAGCCTAATGTGAACTAGTTTTAGTTATTTCTGGGGGGGTTTCACTGTGCTCTTCATGCTAGTTCGAGGTGGATGTAGATCTGGTGGTGGAAAAAAAGATTCAATAGAATCTCAATCTATGACAGTTTGTGGGTTGTTAGATCTCTGTCAATAATTCAGCCACACCCAAACAGACTGGATCCATTTTGTTTTTTTATATCAAACTCTAGATACTTCGTGTACATAACAGTATAACTGAGTAGAATACGAGTTTCACTCAGAATGAAAAGCTCATAAATGATTATGATCTAATTCTGCAGCTCCTCTCAGCCCAATTGAGCTTAACTATAATGTTTTTGTTAACTCCCAACGCTCTCAAAATGAAAAATCTGTGATAAATGACAAGGCAAGCAGAAGGCAATTAGAGAAAGTTGGCAACAAGTGGGCAGAAACAGCTCCCCAAATGGACTGTTAAACTGAAAGGGAAATTAGAGCCTCCTAGCTAATGTGAAGTTTAAATGTGTACCAGCTGGAAAAGAAAATGTAATCGAGTCATATCATTCAAGTTCACATTAGCATTAACATGAACAAAAATAACATTAACATAACATTATTTGCTCAATTACTTTTGGTCCCCTAAAAGTGATTTATATTCATTGTGGATGTAAACATCCTCCAATTAAAGTTGAAAGGTGGCACTTTGAAATCAATCAGTGTTTCATTAGAAATCCCCCAGAGGCCAGTGTGTAGTGTACAAGTGCCAATGAACTATTGTAATAGGAACCAAATCACAGTTGCTGCATCAAGGTATACGTGGTATTTTACTTACATAAAGTCAATGGTCGATGTCTGTCAGCTGTTTGGTAAAAACAACAGTACATGTATAATTAATTATTTGTAATGCAGTCTGAGTCCAGTAATAATGTATTCTATTGATATGGGCATTACATTATAGCCATATTGAATCATAATGTATTTGCTGACTGCATATAGACATCCCCCAGGCTCAGTATTGCAATGTCAATACTTTGCTTCTCTGAGTCTTGCTCAACTGTTACTTCATTACAACCATTTAATCTTCCATGTCTCAATTCTAAGCGTTGTGTGAACTTAATCCCTCACATTAACCTGGGGAAAACATCTCTATTGTTTTATTTTCTTTGATGGGATGTTTTGTAAAAGATTGTTATAGAATGTGGCAATGAGAATGGTGCTTGGAGTCCCTTTAGGGAGTGGCCCTGTTTGCATTTCAGCTGTGGCCACAGCCATCTCTCAGGTGATTTGCCTAGGGTTGCTGTGGTCTGGTCTGTTTGCCTCACCTGTCCATTGGAGGCCCCTCCCTGTCTGTGATCCCTGTATTCCATAACCTGTGGCAGACATAAAGGAAGCTGGGACAAAGACACGTCTACTTTGTGTCCTGCTCTTCTCACGAGACAAAAATCCAGGCCCAGCGAGTGTAGATACTGTCCGAGGTGAGGATGACATCCACGGCACACCGACTGGCCCACCAGAAGGAGAGGGAGCAAGGCTTTGGCACCAACCAGCGGGCGGTGAAGTTTTCCCACCAGGACTATAAGCGTTTGCGGCAGCAGTGTCTGAAGAGTGGACGTCTCTTCGAGGACAACTTGTTTCCAGCTGAGAGGAAATCCTTGGGCTACAATGAACTGGGACCATACTCATCCAAGACCAAGGGTGTGGAATGGAAGAGGCCAAAGGTAGGTAGCATCTTTCTGAATATGTGGACCAAAAGAAACTGGATTTATTAAATTTTTCTAAAAACTAATATGAAAAGTTCCCTCTCACTGTTTGCTGCTCTATAGGAGCTGTGTTCCAACCCCAAGTTCATTGACGATGGAGCCACGAGGACGGACATTTGCCAGGGAGCTCTGGGTAAGTGAGGGGAAAGAAAATGGATGATGGACTGTAATGGCTTTTAGAAGAAGTATACTGTATATATCTGTGGAATAAACCCCTGTTTTTTGAGCTTGCCAAAGGAAGTTTGTTTGGAACATGCCTACTTACTGCACTGTTGAATTTTGGTAAACACCACATGTTGCCCAATCTCAGAGTGTGAATCTGCTCCGTTGTAGGCGACTGCTGGCTCCTGGCTGCTATAGCCTCTCTGACTCTGGACCACCGCATCCTGGCTCGTGTGGTGCCTCCTGGACAGAGTTTCACAGAGGATTACGCCGGGATATTTCACTTCCAGGTGACAAACACTTTTTTTCATCTGACCCCTAACCCTGAATTTCATTACCTCTGAGTTTCCGGTCTTATATCTTTCGTAGACTGTCTTCTTTCCTGCCATTTCAGACCAAAGAATGATGTGTTATTTGAATGAAAACTGGTATTGTTATACATCCGCAAGGCAATCAATACCTCACCAATGTTAAAAGCCACTGGCTTTTCACTCTAGCGCCACCACCAGTTGAAACTTAAATACATGTTGAATAAAAAACCATTGTGACAGTATAAAAACAATGAGACAGTGTACATATTTTACATCTGTGTTTGATATGTAATCACTTGACACACAGACAGAACATCCAATCGCAGGCTCACACAACTACCTGCAGGACAGGTGTATGAACTTGGAGGGTTTAGAACTAAGTCATTGAACTAATAAATATTTTCGTCATAGTTCTGGCAGTATGGTGAGTGGGTGGACGTGGTGGTCGACGACCGTTTGCCCACCAGAGATGGAAAGCTGCTGTTTGTCCACTCAGCGGAGGGCTCTGAGTTTTGGAGCGCTCTACTGGAGAAGGCCTATGCAAAGTATGTGTTACCCCTCTTTTATCTCCAATCGAAACACTATGTCATCTGTGAATGTGTAATGTTTTCCTGTCTGTCTGTGTCTGACAGGGTGAATGGTTGCTATGAGGCTCTTTCAGGTGGAAACACTATTGAAGGTTTTGAGGATTTCACCGGAGGAATTGCAGAGATTTACTCCTTGGACAAGGCTCCAGCGAATCTCTTCCAGATCATACGGAGGGCACTGAAGCTGGGTTCACTGCTCGGCTGCTCTATTGATGTGAATCTTATTTTACTACTGCTTTGCATGACTATCTGCAAACAATCCAACATTTAGCAGCACTAATGCCATCAATGTTTGCTGTTGGTGCTTTCAGATAAGCAGTGTCTACGAGACAGAGGCAGTCACATCTCTGAAACTTGTGAAGGGACATGCATACTCACTCACTGGAGCAGAAGAGGTACTATTTCACTTTTTTTCCATTTAATTAAACAGCATGCACATTTCCCCTATATATTAAAGTCTTGCTCTTTCCGCAGGTCCGTTGCCGAGGCATAGTGGTTCAGCTAGTCCGCATCAGGAACCCGTGGGGTCAGGTGGAGTGGACGGGGCCTTGGAGTGACGGGTAAATAACTGTATAGAGAAACCATCAGCTACCATTGAATAATTCAAGGCATTTTTTAAAAGCATGATGATTTCTAATTACTATTATTAGATCCAGTGAATGGAAAAACATCAGAGAAGATGAGAAAACAAACTTCAACCACATGGCGGAAGATGGAGAGTTCTGGTAAATCTGCTGACTTTATCCTTTCAATTACATCACAAATTTTTTTATTTTGGATGTTTTGTTGATGGTAGAATATGGATTAATAATTGTAATCGTCTGTATCTCCAGCAGCAACTGTTTAGGTTCTGAATCAGGCTGTGAAGTGAGATGAATAACTCTTTTTTATATATATTATCATATAATATATATTTTCCTCTTGCCAGGATGTCCTACTCTGACTTCATCAGGCACTTCTCCAAGCTGGAGATCTGTAACTTGACCCCGGACACGCTCTTGGGTGATACAATGAGCCACTGGAACCACTACCAGTTTGAAGGGATGTGGCGGACCGGTTCCACAGCTGGCGGCTGCCGCAATAATGCAGGTGAGGGAAAATAAAATAATATGTACAGTTATCTCTAAGTTTACCCTACCTCACTTTCTGAATGTGTTCCAGCCACGTTCTCCTCCAACCCTCAGTTTGTGGTGCGTCTGGAGGATGTGGATGACGATCCTCTGGATGGAGAGGATGGATGCACTTTTCTGGTGGGATTGATGCAGAAGAATGGACGACAACTGAAGAGGCTTAACCGCGACATTGAGACCATTGGCTTTGCCATTTATAAGGTGTCTGACAATAATATGACATTTCAGATGAAACCAGTTTGTTGTATTTGACTATTTTATGACTAATTGACTGATGTGCAATAAATATGCGTCTTTCTTTTTTACAGGTCCCAGATGAGGTCTGTATTTGTCCTGGTACATGTCAGTAATGATCTTCAACTTAAAATCAACATTTAAAATTACATCACAAGTATCAAGATGATTGTTTGATTGTCTTGTGGATGTCTGGGCTCTCCCACAACTTTCCATTAATAAAGCTCCTCTGCTGTCAACCTTCAGTACAAAGGTCGCAGCAATGTCCATCTGGGTCCAGATGTTCTGCTGCGTCAGAGAGCTGTGGCTATGAGCAGCAGCTTCGTCAACATGCGAGAAGTGTGTGACCGCTTCAAACTCCCTCCAGGGGAATACGCCATCGTCCCTTCAACCTTCGCACCCCACAAGAACGGCACTTTCGTTCTCAGGGTGTTCTCAGAGAAACAGGCTGCGACCAGGTATCTGTGTTACAGTAACAGGCAGACTACATGATGTTTAGGGTCATGTGCAGTACAGCACAGAGCTTTGGCCCATACAGCCATCTAGTGGACAAAGTCAGAGGATGGCTCCTTTAGTCACAAATAGAAATGGTAAACTATTTGTTATTTCATTGCAAACCAACAGAGACTGCTCACACTCTGTATTTCTGTTTCAGTCCACTGGAGGAGGACATAGATGCTAAGATAGAGGAGGTAAGAAAATCCACCAAGTAATTTTCTTTCCTCCGCAGTACTGAGTTTAAAAAAAGTCTCACAGTAAATTTTAAATACACATTGGTCAATATAATATACATATTAAATTGAACATGCTGAGATCATGACTCACACTTGCTGGTATCTTTCTCTCACAGGAGGAGATATCTGAGAGTGATGTGAATCCTCATTTTAAGGAAGTCTTCAAGAAGCTTGCAGGCGATGTGGGTAGAAGGAAGATACAAAAATGCTAAAACCGCCATAATCCTGGCTTACAAATTCAAATTCATGCAATGTTTTCTCCAAACAGGACATGGAGATATCTGTCTTTGAATTGATAACACTTTTGAACAACGTTGTCTCTCACCGTAAGTACTTTTGAAAAAGGTGATTTATTTAAGTACAAACTCTTTTAAGTTCATTGACTTCAGACTTTGTTTTGTTACTTTCTTGTAGGGTCTGATATCAAGACAGATGGATTCAGCCTGGACACAGGTCGACTTATTGTCAGTCTGTTGGATGTATCCTCTTTAAAACATTAAGCAGACACTGATGTGAAATAGCACCTTAAATGTACAAATGTCCTTCCACTGTGACCCTGCAGGATCTCACAGCACTAAAGCTTTGGAGTTAAGATCCGTAAATTACATCAGTTATGATCTTATCCAGAAGGGGGCAGGGGTAAACGATGTGGAATCAGATCATGATAATGTCAATATTCCACATTTAGAAAGATAAATAGATAGATATTTTAAAGGCATTTACTCTGCCAATCATATATAGTCCTAGATAACAACTCTAACAGGGCAATCATGCAGAATTGTATTTTCTCCAAGTTCACTTTTAGTCCAATTTATTGTGTAACCCCAACTTTTACTGAATGATTTAATGTATAGTCAAATATAAAGAATACCCTCTTTAGGATTCATTAATGTAATAATCATCTGCACCAACTTATCCTTGATCTGACGATGACTTAATATCCCTATTCAAAAATGTTAGATAAGTAAGTAACTAATACATGATTAGTCACAGGCTTTGCATGGTGGATAACTTAACGTTCACCAGAAAGATGAAAGTGCTAAGCTGGGACTGATGGAGTTCCACGTACTTTGGAACAAAATACAGAATTATTTGGTAAGTTGCGATTAAATTGGTATGAAATTAATTATGATCATGGTAGGAACACCTGTCTGAATCTGCTAACACAAATCATGGCTGCCTGGGTCACACAGGAGATCTTTAAGAATCACGACTCAGACAAGTCTGGCACCATGAGTTCCCATGAGATGAGAGGCGCTGCCACTGAAGCAGGTAAAAAGACATGATCACGAGAGGAATCTCAAACACTGATGTCAAACCAATGGTGTTAAAGTGTAGACAGTGTAAAGGACCATGCAGCTTCTGCTAATGCTTCGATGCAAAGCTGTCATCCTCTGCTGCATGGCTCCAGGATATAGCAGCGATGTTGTAGTACTGCATTCAGACTCTTATCTTTGAATTGAGAATGTCACTAAAGCTGAAATACCTGTGGATCTAGTTACAGTAATGTGAAGCCCATGACTTTTTTGTAAAATAACCGTTAACTGCTCAGGAAAATAAAGCATCCTTATTGGCTGGCATAGCAGGTGGTGTGTTTGGATGTATAATTACTACTACCAAAAATTGTCTGACCGAATTAGCCAGTTTGATTCCTTCCCTGCACATAGGTGTCTGTCATGTACGCTTTACCACAGGAACAAGAAGAGTACGGGCGAGACTGTGTAACATAACTCTTCCGTTGTTAATAGCTGACACCTCTCTAAAGAGGAAAAACACTTCCCCAGTATTCGAAATGATCCTCATGTATGAAACCAACTCTGCAATCTTACAGGAAGTTGATTATCGTCACAATTCTTCCACAGGTTTCCATGTCAACAGTGCCGTGCTGCAGGCCATAGTCAATCGTTACACCGATGCTCAGTACGCCATAGACTTTGATAGTTTTGTGGCGTGTCTCATTAAACTGGAAATGCTCTTCAGTAAGTGTCAACAAATACAACTTCAATACCTCTTAATCTTACATTGATATGTATCAGAGAACTGAGGCCTGCTTACATTACCCGTATGTGTGTTTTCCTCTCAACCAGAAATGTTCAAGTCTCTGGAAAGAGATGACTCAGGGAAGATCGAGCTGGACATGCAACAGGTGAGGAAAAAAGAGTGTCTGGGATTTAAGGCACTCCCACTTTAGACACTGTGTTGTTGCATAACTTCTTGTTTTTCTTTTTTGCAGTGGCTGTGCCTGGCTATGAACTAGATGTGGAAACAACACAAACGGGGATTCCTTTGTGATATAAGACAGTTAACCCAATGAGAAAAGCATTTAACATCCACTTTATCACACATATAAATGCTATATTACACATTTCAATTGAATTTGCTGGAGCCTACATATAAATGGAGAAAACCTATATGAGACATGTTTTATCACGCATGTTTCTGTTTTCTACTTTTATTAAAAATTGTGTTTTGCTCTTTGAAAACCTATGTCAAATGATAGAAAATAAAAAAGTAAGAAACCTCTTTACTGTTCCTATTTATTTAATCTTGCACAGATCACACAGATTAAATGATTCCAATATTGTCCGCACCTCCGTTTTTCATTGTTTTTCCTTGTAAAAAAATTATTCCTGCAATAAAAGTGCTGTGGTGTGTTTTCTATGATACACTCACATTTTTATGGAGTGACATTTTATGAATAAGTGTAACTTCATTTAATCAAATGACATTCAAGTCGTTTGATTTACTTTATTTTTCACATCTACTCAACATGATAGCTGCCTCATACTAAATGTGACCCTTTATATTGAACGTATATGATAAATGACATGAACATTTTATATGTAATTGTAATAGATAAAGTTATTATTTTAGGCAAAACATTTCTGTGAGTGTACAGAAATGATACAGAAATATCTTAGAGATTCAATCCCTCTGCTACAGAGACTGTGGTCCACATCTTGGCCAATAACGAGCCAACAATCCAGTCCAGAGACACAGTGGGAAACAGGTGAACCATAAAAGGCAATCCCTGATGCACTAGTTTTTATGGAAGCCATGCAAATACATATAGATTATTTGTATCACTCATGTGTTGCAGTTTGTTTATAATATTAATATAGGTGTGATCATACACTGTGCAGAGAGAGAGGGTGTTATTCAATGTATTTGCACCATTTTCCTGCTGTGCGTCAACATCCAAAGCATGTTGTATTTTAGGAATAACGAAATGCATGATTATAATGAATCATGATGTAAGGTGTTATAATAATAAAGATAGATTGATAGATAGATAGACAGACAGACAGACAGACAGACAGACAGACAGACAGACAGACAGACAGACAGACAGACAGACAGACAGACAGACAGACAGACAGACAGACAGACAGACAGACAGACAGACAGACAGACAGACAGACAGACAGACAGACAGACAGACAGACAGACAGACAGACAGACAGACAGACAGAGAGAGAGACAGACAGACAGACAGACAGACAGACAGACAGACAGACAGACAGACAGACAGACAGACAGACAGACAGACAGACAGACAGACAGACAGACAGACAGACAGACAGACAGACAGACAGACAGACAGACAGACAGACAGACAGACAGACAGACAGACAGACAGACAGACAGACAGACAGACAGACAGACAGACAGACAGACAGACAGACAGACAGACAGACAGACAGACAGACAGACAGATAGATAGATAGATAGATAGATAGATAGATAGATCGATAGATACATTTCTGAAGTATATGGAAACCGTGTAAGTAGTCAACAATTTGCCACAAATACCTAGAAATAAGAAGGAATAAAAAAAAAAAGTGCTTCATTCATTTCCACCTCTTTCTTTCAGGAGTTGAGCTCCAATCCAAAATTCATAGCTGAAAATGCCACCAAGACTGACATTTGCCAAGGAGGGCTTGGTGAGAAATGCATTTTCATATTTACAGTATTTATTTTACACAACAACTCCAAAGTATTGTAATGAATTTGCATGCACATCAGTTGTGATGGTGTCGAGGACTGTTTCCAGAAAAGGATCCAGTTTTGTGTTGAAGTATCATCATATCTGGTTTCAGGTTTTCTGGTGAATGTCTTTTGCGATGAATGGATATTAAATTTCAGTGAAAACTATTCCCGGTTGTCTGATAATCCATTAACAAAATAATGCCAATTTGGTATTCAATAAAACAATATACATTTACACAGTTTGTATGTGCTGTTCTTTTAAGAAGTAACCTCAATCATTTTTTTGGACATTTTGCGCAACACAATAATTGGTTTTCTTGCAGATTGATACTAATCTCAGACCAGTATGGTAAATATGAAGCAACAGCCAGCAGCCAATTAACTTTGCTTATAGCTTAGATTGCACGCATAGGAAACAGCCTTAGTTTCCAAACAGCTGCTTATAACCTCCTACCTGCACCTCTCAAGCTCACCAGGCAACACTGTATATCTCATTTGTCAAATGTCAGTTTTATACTTATCTTTTGCATAGATCATCCTACTGAGAAAACAATGGGATTCAGCCTCAGAGGTAATGGTGGGAAGATTATTTTTACATTTACATAAGAGCCCAGTCAGCTGTTTTCCCCTGATCCCTGTCTCTATGTTAATGTCAGGTAAAAGAAGAGCCAACTTTGAAAACATATCTGAGCACACCCAATAATAGTCATACAACAGACATGAAACTTGAACCGAGGTGAGAACAACAATGGTTTTTCTCCATGCAAAAGTTTCAGGAAAGTTACTTCTTGCAGACCAACCCACATCTGCGAGAAGCATGTCTGCATGAAGCCAGGGCTTACAACTAAACCTGGTCTTAAGAACAATCTTATTTTAACTTATGAGTCATAACACTTGTCCAAAGACTTATATAAAAAACGAATGACTCAGCATGTAGCAGGTATTCTTCATACACACCCTGCCACTGTCATTGTATGCATATTGTTCTTCTATATGTCGCACTATATGCAAGAGGAAATGCTTGTAGATATTTAACAAAACACATGTTGACAATATGGATTTTTGGTATAAGAGCCATCCTTTAATCTGTGCAGAACTATTCTTAAGAAACCTTTTAAATAATTCAAGGACATAGGAGCCATTTCAAGGAAGAACATTTTCATCTGTAGAGGATCTTTATTCAAATTCTGTTTGTGTCGGGTTTGGTTTAATTGATGCTGTTTCTCTCATAAACAGAGGAAACAGTAGTTAAAAGTAACACTTTCCTGAAAAATGTTCAAGTGTTAAAGAATCAGTCAGACTTTCCACATGTTGTCTTATGCATTTAAGAATTCTGACTCACACATATATTCTTCTGCTACTTATGATGATGATGATGATGATGATGATGATGATGATGATGATGATGATGATGATGATGATGATGATGATGATGATGATGATGATGATGATGATGATGATGAGGATGATGATGATGATGATGCTGATGCTGATGATGATGATGATGATGATTGTTATTGTTGTTGCTGTTATTATTATGACTACCTCGGCCAAGGGGATCTGTTCATTTGCAGGATTATTTTTTGGTAACTTTCTTTAACACTGTGAACTGGGACACATTTTTCTTTTATTTCTCAAGTAATTATGTGTAGATCTTGATGAAGAAAAAAGTGAAATATTTAGGAGGTTGGTATAGAAGAGTGTGTGCAATTTGGTGTGGATGTAGCTGAGAAATGTAATGTCTTAGCACAAGGGTGGCCTAGGTGGAGGTATGTGCTCTATTGAGAACATTTCTAGTTCAGTAGTTCAGACATGAGTAGTTCAGACATGAACCAGCAGATGGCAGAGTGCCTATAGAGTAGAGGTGTGCCGCTTTGACGTCACTGACTGGGTTGTGGCCAGACTTGCTGTGTGCTTGCAGCAGCATGCAGCTTTTCACTCACACAGCGCTATGCAGCAGCCATTTCCTGCCCTGTGTGCTTCAAGATTGTGATTCTTTTATAACTCTGAAAGCGTTGTGCGGAATGCCATTAGCTCTGGTAGGGCAGGCTTTACCACAGTTATGATAATAAACGACCCTCGAGCTACAAAATTAGAGTTTTCAGTGGGTAACTCTATTGTACTTTTGCTGAAGGAACTGTCAACAGTTTGATATATATGATAATGTCTCTGTTTTTTCTTCACAAATAACTGGTTTTTGACGCTCGCAGTGCAAGTGTCAGCCAGTGTAAGTTATGACATGCTGACATTTAGACACCCTGCTTTTTGGAACAGGATGTGGGACGGGCCTCTGACTCTGTAACCACTAATCCTCACAGGAAGCCAAGCTACTGTGGTGTTGAAGCACAGTGTCTGTATTCAAAAACAGTCACTGAAGAGGTGGAGTTTATTATGTTCTAAATTCTACAACAAGGGGAACTAAATTATGTGTATCATCTAAAAAGAAGATGAAGAGGATTCTTCTCTCGTGTTTCAATAATCCGGGACAGTTACTGTTTTTGTCGCTGGCAGTTGCTGTAATTCAGATATTTTCCCACAACACAGAGATGAGTGGCTCTACTTCTTCACTTATTTTACAGCTCTACAAGCCTATCCATGTGCCACTCACAAGATAGTTATATTATCTTATGCAATAAAAATAGTCTTTTTTTTGTTGTTGTATTATTAACATTTCAAGTAACTAACGAATGGAGAAACGTACTTTCAACCATCGGAAAAAACATGATGTAAGATGAGAGGAGGTTCCTGTGAACTAAGCCCCTGATTTTATTTTACACTTCTGGACTCTACAGATCGTATCATCATAAAGATAATTTATAAGGTTAATTCAGTTTAAATGCGTTTGTTCTTTTTCCTTCCTGTTTTCTTCTTTGACACAGATAGGCACATCTCTCTTCCCACAGGTAGGGCAAGAAAATCCTTTTGGCACATCTGCACACTCATCTTAACCTTTACCATATAAGGCCACTGAGCCACGTCCCACAGGCAGATGAGTTAAAAATGTGGACAGGTTTGTTCTCCATATAAGGATGTCATGTGCCGCACCCACCCATGAGTGGCTCAAGATCACCTGGGCTTTTAAAGCCTCAAAAGGAAGGCGTCTACAATACTGAACTCAAGCAGATGGAAAAGCAGACAAATAAAAAAAAGAAGCTTGCCCTGTATAGCGCTGATATATTTTCACTGTGATTTAACACGCCGATGATGACTGCAATGAGAATAAATGCACAGAGTTTGCTGAGGCTGCAAGCAGCTGAAACTGTCACACCTGGGAAGAGGCCGGGCCAACTTTGGGAGGTGTGCTCATTTACCACAGCCCCTCCCCCATGAGTCAACCTGCTCTCTCTACTTATGACCCTTCTTCTTTGAGGCTGCTGCTGCCATTTTTGTCTGCTGCCTGCTCCTTCACACATCTGAAGCAAAATGGTGAGTAGCTTCCTCAAAGCATTTCACTGGATTGACTTTCACTGTGTCAGTGGACACATGTAATGTAGAGGTGACACTCTGAAATGCCATATCTTCATTTTAATGAAATCTGAGAATGAAAAGATTAACTGAGACATTATGTCTGAGTATAAGATTTACATTTGATGTAATTTAAGGTGAAAAGCTTTGCAAGTGAACAGAGAGTTTGGTGTTTGACTTGTTCAAGGTGTGGTTTTGCCTCCAAAATGGAGGGAGCTTTGTTTGTGGTTGAAACTTGTTCTGAGAGAATCCTCCGGGGCGGTCTTTCTTGTACTAACTTGTTCCACAATGACTGGAATGTGACAGAGCCGAGGCCTTGAAGATTCACAGGGAAGCTAAGCTCATGGCACGTTACTGAAAGAAAACTGACGCGATAAAGCTGACACAATATTTATAAAGTGTCTTAATGGCGTGAACACTATTCGTCTAGTTTTAAAGAACTTCCTGTTTCTTAATTTTTCACTTCTGCTTTTGGTCTCAAAACCAAAGCACAACTGCACATCTGCTCGATTATGAGCCAATCCTCCCCAAGTGTTTAAACTGTGATAAGTTTTCCATCTTGGAGCTTTAATTCATACACCTAACGGAGAAGTGCGAAGTTACTTAATCCCATATTCAAAATGTTCAGGAAATAGAACTTTTTGAATGATATGAATGAGATTGAACCATTTGCACTTTTTAGACATTGTTATATATAACTATTATAGCTGCATTTGTCTTATGAATCTGCCCTCAAGCTTTAGTATGTCATTCATTGTACATATGGCAAGCCACGACAACAATGTTGATTGTCTTTTTAATATTTTGTCCCAATGCTGACTTGAAACATTTTGTGTTTTTCTCAACAGGCGTCAGGGATCAAGACTTCTGATGAAGTGACGACGCTCTACAATGAGATGAGACTGGTGAAAAATGATGCAAATCAAATGGAACGCATAAGATTGGTAGTGTTTGAGATCAAAGACAACCAGATCCAACCGACCAAAACTTTCAGGCAAAAGGATCTGCTCGAAGTGGAGAATGTCTACAAGCTTTTCCTGGAGCAGATGCCCTCGGAGACATGCTGCTACCTCCTGTATGACTGCCACTTTGAAACCAAGGACTCACCCAAAGAAGAACTCGTACTTGTGATGTGGTAGGTCCTTGTACTGCAATGGAAGCATAAGAAACTATTGTTAAATTATTGTCTCCAACTGCACCCTAAACCTGTAGCAGACCATAGAATCACCAAGCAATATACAGTGGCATGTCGAGTAAGTGAATAAGAGATGACCTATTGTTTTTAATTTTATAAGCAAGATTGTTTTTATTTCACAGTTTCACAATAACTGGTTTAGTGAGTTTCTTGGTCCGTCTCGGATGCGCTGCTCACTTTTCGACAGCCTTTAGGTTGCCTTGTTTAGGTGTTGGTGATGATGCAGGAAATGCTTTCTCATGATACCTCCCCCATGTAGTTTGTATTTGTGTAGGCGTGGCTGCGCAGTAGAACAGTGCACCACCACTCCAGCCTGCTGAATCCTCCTGAAGGTCTTCTGCAGTCAAACGCAGGCTCTGATTTTCCTCTAGCAGTTTACTCAGACACCTTTTTTTGTTCTGCTTGTGTCACTGCCAAGATGACATCAGAGCCACAGATCTGAGACTGTGCTAGTCTCCCCTCACTACGACCTAGAAGAGGTCTTCAACCTATGTCTTATCTTGTGGTATTTTACCTTTTACTCAGTTCACATACCCCCATATTTCACCTCTTCACTAAATCTACATGAAAGAGCATACCTGGGAATGTTTCTTTGTCATTCCCTCTGCAGAATGCCCTTCACATGCTGTATCTGACCTTCCTTGCAAGGAATAATGTTTACTTAAAAGACTATTATTCTCAGATAAGTCTCACCAGGTCAAATTTCCATCACACTATTTTTTTTTAAATAAGATAAAGATTTCCTAAGTAAGATAAAGATTTGGTCGTCTCCCCCCCCCCCCCCCCCCCACATGTTAACAGAAAGAGAAATTTCAACCAAACCTTTCCATTCCAATGTAATCCTTGTGAAAAGTGACATTTTATACTGAGGTGACACTTTCCTGTTTATGTATATGAATAATTATGTTAATGGTGATTTCTCTTCCTATCAGGACTCCTGACACATCAAAGTGCAAAGACAAAATGGTCTACGCCAGCTCAAAGCAATCCATTAGGAAAGCCGTGCCAGGTAAATGTTTTTCCACTTCTTTCAATAGATTTTTTAAAAAACATTTTTAAAACTGATTCTGGTAGAAGCTTAGAGTGCACGTTGCATTTGGGCTTTGTCTGTAACACCCTGTTTGTGTCCTCCACAGGTATCAAGCACGAGATGGAGTTCAATGACACTTCTGACTACGAGATCGAAACCTTTGCAGAGAAACTGGGGAAAAACATTTCGAAGATTGAGGGCCACCCTTTTGGATGCAGAAAGTAATTAACAAAGCATAAAAGGTCAAGTAAAGGGGATTTGAGATGAGGACACCAGGGCTTCTAAATTAACCTCCGTTTCAAGGATTGGGTCGTCACAGTTTAAAGGGAGGGGTTAGACATGGGATTAGATTCCTGTTACACAACAGCTGAGGTCTGTGCTCTACTACACGTTCTAGTCACACCAGCTTGTTGACATAATATAATTAATGATTGGAGGTATTCATACTTTGATACTATTGTCTGTCACTTGACTATTGGTTACAATTCCAAGTGATTGCTGATATGTACAAACCGTACATACATGATGTTAGAACCATGTCTATTCCATCTGCCTTGCTTTAGGGGTTGGTTGATAACTTCTCTGCATACAGCTATATCTTACACACCCTGTTAGGTTTAAAGGTCAAAATATCCAGGCTAAAACTCTGATATCTGTTTTTCTAGACTCTTACACTTTAATGAATACAAAATAGTATGACTTTTACAAAGAAAAATTATTTCAACGAAAATGCAGGAGTCCTTGCATTGAGTATTGTCAAATAAATTTGATGGAATCAATTAAGTGTGTGTGTGTGTTGTTTTTTACCTGATGATTTCATGATTGACAGCGTAGCTGGTATTCTGCCCTTTGATCAGCCCTCCTGAGACCTTTCACCTTTTTGCAAGTCGTCCTTTAACATTACAACCCGCTGTAATTACGATTGGTGCCTCGTTATTGGGAGAAAATGGAGCCTATAATTAACAAGGGGGCAAGGGGTCAGACAAGGGGGAGGGTCTTGGCACAAGGATTCTGCCTCCTTTCACACAACCTTAGGCCTTTTGGTGTTATACTTCCAGGTTCTATTTAGAGGGTTACCAAAATGACGCCAGCTTGTAGGTTTTAAGTTATAACGTGTGTGTGTGTGTCTGTCTGTCCCTCCCTCCATGTCCCTCCATGTCCCTCCCTGTCCCTCTCTGTCCCTGTGGGAAGGGTTTGAGGAAGTCTAGTAAAGAAAGGGAGCAAAGTATGCTGACCTGGTAGCCAAGTGCTGGAGGAACGGATGGAAGGCTTGCTGTGAGTCGGTGGAAGTGGGATGTCTGCTTTGCAGGCCAGGCTCAGCTACATCTGGTCCTGAGGTACCTCAGTATCTGTGGGCTGGACGAGAGTCATTAGAACATTTTCAGAAGCTTCATAGAGGTCTTTCTGTTTATTTATTTGAAAGGAGCAGTGCTCATTATTTGTAAGACAAAATGATCCGAGCCAGAGGTAGCTGTATAAGGAAATTTCCATCTGTTGTCCCTAGCCAGTACGCTAAGCTATGCTTCAGCCTCAAACCAATCCAGCCCTTTCCCGGTATTCAACCTTAGTGGCTCCAGTTTCATATTTATTAAAGACGTGAGTGGCGTCAATTTCATTTTACACAACAGGAAAATGAAACAAATTCCCTGTTTCCAGCCAATTTTGTTTTTTATATTACTGTTTAATTTCTAATCTTCAAATAGTTGACTGTTGAAGATATTATCTTCAGAGTTTCATCTGCCTGGAAGCCATTTGCAAATCTGCATGGACACAGCACCTCCTCCCTTCAGCTTCAGACCTGCACGCTCACACCATCTGTCACCTCTGCTTACGGTTGCTCAACATCCTTAGTTTGGAAGTGAGCACAATGATATGCGGTTCAGGGGAAACAGGTTTTAAAACCTTTTTCCTTTGCCTTCGTAAACTAACTGTGTTAAAGCTAGGGGTAGCTAATCATGGAAAAGTTAGCAAGAGCAGGCATCCCACCATCTCCCATCAACGCTCTCGTCAAAGCTACCCCCCCAAAACACATAAAGACAACTTTTCTGTGACTCATTTCTTAACTCCTGGCTATTGTCTCTGCCTCAGCCAGGTATGTTTCTGCCTGAGGGCTCCGTCACTGATCTGCGTCAGCGGAGCTACAACATGAGATCTCTGGCAGGCCCAGTTCTAGACTACTCAGACTGGGGGGCAACTTTTCCCACAGTAGACTTTGTGTGAGCATTTATCCGAGTTTTAAAGAACTTCACAACAGAAAATTCATCCAAGCTGTGGTATAATACTTCTTTCAATTTAAAATATGATTTTAACTAGGAAAACATAACCAAGAAGAATGTAGAGTTATTTAGAGTTCACAAACAGTTGATAAATGTTGGGAAAAAGTCTAATGCTAAATATTGTAGATAGCTGTGCTTGCTAGCTATTTATCTATTAAAATATAACAACTACCAGCAGCGACAAAGCAACACCTTTTTAACCCGACACTACAACAAACAATGCAATAATTTTGAACAAAAAAAAGCTTTATTAAGATGGAGGATTCTAGGAAGAATACTAATATGCTTCCCCTGTCACATATGATTATTATACAAATGCTTTGCATGCAGAATGAACACTGGGGAATACGTCTTTTGTCCTTAGTGTCAAACTAGGGCTGGTTATCGCCACTGATTTCCCAATTTGATTCGACTCTGATGAACAAGTCTGGTTTCAATTCAGTTTCCAATTTTATTTGATTCAATATGGATTCAGTTAAGGATATTTCATTGTACAATAACAATTTTGCTTGAAAACGAAATAAATTCTCAAAGAACTAAATCTGTAAACTGTGCAAGGAAACTTTTAACTTGGTGCATTATTATAAATATTAAGGTAGACATGTCATGTTGTCCCAGAAATTATTGTGATAAATGATATTAAAAGTATCATTCTTGGAACCATTTCATGCCACTGAAATAAAAATATCGTAGCATAACAATAATAACACTTACAAAGAGCGATGAACTTTAAATTCTAGTGACACCAAACATTTGTATGCCTGCGCGGAAGCACACATGCAGGTGACGTGTTCCAATAAGGAAGCTGTGACAAACAATACAGCAATTAAACCCAACACTGAAGATTGTTTGTATTGATACAGGTTGAGTTAATTTAAAAAGTTTGCTTTGGCAAATGGACAAACTGTGAAGACCTGGAGACTTTGGCTTGGTTGTCCTTTGAGTAGTGTTTTGGTTTTCCAACAGCACCTAAACCCCCCTGGGGACCAGAGTGTGAGAGACTGTGTGTGTATGAGTGAGTGTGAGTATGTCTGTCTATAGTTATTAAGGCCAATTTTGGTTGACTACCATCATTGTGAGGACATTTTGGCTGGTCCTCAAAATGTCAAAGGCTTGTTTCTGAGTTAAGACTTGGTTTTAGGGTAGGAATTAGGTTAGGCTTTATGTTGTGTTTGTTAAGGTTAAGGTAAGGTGCTAGGGAATGCATTGTCAATGAGTGTTTTCACAACTATAGAGACGTGCATGTGTCAGTGAGTGATTGAGTGAGCAGTCCGCCTCGCTCCAGGAGAAAAGATATGCTCAACAAGACTCGCTAAAATGCTAAAAAAACAGCCCTATATTCCAAACACCAATTGGGTGGGCGGACTAGAAATTCTCGATCTGGGCCTGTTCTCTGGTATAACTACTGCATTTCCTTAAATAAAAGTAGCCTATGTACTCAACTAAATGCCAAGGCACTATGGTAGCTCTACATCTTACAGTCCTGAAATAGTAACCAAAACTCTGTTAAAGCAAATGAATGGATTCAGTCAAGTGCTTTTACCTTGAAATGGGTACAGGAGGGGTTTGTGACAGTAGACAGATATAAAAATTAAAACTGTGGTGACAGATAATTTTCACTGTCAATTTTGCGGTGAACCTCACGGAGAAACTCAGCGAGACCCTGACTCTCTGAAGAACATACAGGCAGTGTGGCTGCTCTAACGTGATAACATGGGTGCCGAAACAAACAGCAACATTTTCGGTGATACACATGAGCTGATGTACCCAGTGTGGTCTGTGCATTTTAGTACGGTGAGTTACAGACACTGACTTATGTTCCTTACTTTTTTCAGAAAACTTTATTTGTTGAAAAAATCCAGACGTGAAGAGGATTTTAACAAATACTATAAAAAGTGTTTCACAAACAACTCAGCATCCCGTAAACTTTAAAGCAAGTGGCAGATGTTTGGTGCACCGACTTTCAGATTAACGGTTTGATTCATTCCAGATCTCAAAGTGTGTCAAAATACAGGTATTTTTGTCTCGCCTCACTGTGGGTTGATCACAACAACAAAGACACAGACAGGGATGACAGGTGACACTGTAGTTTATTCATTCATACAAATTTGATGTGTTATTGGCTGCCAGCTACAGAGGACAGCAGGCCCTAAAAGGTACTGCATCACTGAACCATAAAATGTTCCCATCATTCGACCACATAGAAAAGACATACAAAGTAATTGCACAGGTTGATGTACGTTTGACGTACAATCGGTTTCCCTTTTAACACTGAACTATGGGGAATTGTTTGGATTATAAGGCAGGGGGATAAATAACTTCTGACATAGCCAGAATGGTTGATGGAATGTGTGTTTCAGGAAAGACTGCAGCAGGACTCCCTCCTCCAATCTTACTTTGAAAAGTTCATATTATATCAAACAGGATTCCTACAGTTGCAACAAATGCAATTAACTACAGTAAAAGAAATAAATTGTTTTGGAATGCATAACTATGGTAATCATAAGGCATATTTGGCAGTTTGTGTAGTGTCCGCAGTATACATGTCAGACGGACGTTCCTTCCTTCAGTTCCACATATTCGCCCTTCAGAGTGGAAAGAAACAGATCAGAGTCAATAAACAAGCGGTCCAAAATCCTTTCATCTAGAAACATGTATTTGTATTCTAGTGTTAAGCCCTGAGTCTTCTACTGGCCAGCATATACCAGGTATAAGTTTTGTCACCTTGCCCTCCAGGTGCTCCTGTAGTGTTTTCACTGTGTCTCTCTCTTTGGTCAGCTGCTCCTGTGTTGCTTTGAGAAGCTGCTGGAGCTTGGTGGCCGCCTGGCCCAGGTCCTTGGACAGCTTCTTCTCCTTGTCTAGGCGCTCCTGTGGGGACAGCAGCAGAAAGTTACTTCAAAGCAAAAATGACACTGAACATATGGAGACTCAACGTCTTTAATACTCAAGTTCCTCTCCTGCATTGACAATACTCCATGAAACAAATATCTTATAGGCCTTCAAATCACTTTGAAACTCGCAGACCTCAGGTTCATTTGGTATTGTCTGTAAATATGAAAATTAGCCAACCCTATCTACCTATACCTGCAGCTGAGGTGCGTGCTTGAAGAACATCAAACACCTGACCCTCTGCTTATTTCCTGTTTAGGTAAGTAATATACAAATGTTTGAAACATAGAAAGTAATTGTTATGATCAACTAGCTCTGACTTAGCTACCAGAGCTAACTGAGCTTGCAAAATACTGTCAATTTGCTTCTCTTGGCTTCTTCGCGGATTAAAAACTGCATTAAATCAAACTGCTATTGTAAAGTTAAGTGAGGCAATAATGATAGTAATATGCTGAGTGGATTGGAGTGGAGTGATTGCTCGATAAATTATTTATTTTATACACAATTTAATATTGAACTTGGGTCTCCATTAAACCAAGTGAGGGTGTGTGCTTTAAAAATTAGATCTGTAAAAAAAAAGGTCAACACACCTTGACTTGAGCAACATCCTCTGAGTCAGTTTGTGGTGACTCTGCAGAAACCTTCAGAAGATCCAGCTGAGTCTGAAAGACTGTGATAGTTTCCTGGGCCTGAAAGTTTGACAACACACACTGATGTTATCCAATGAGAGTGTATTCAGAGCTTTCTGGTGTGACGAGACTAGAAACAAAAACAGTGCATCGTCGATGGCTGCTACCTGCTCAAACTCCTCTGAGAGCTGCTGCCCCCGAGCCTCCTCCCCATGCAGCTTCTCAGTTGTCTGACTCAACTCATTCTGCACCTGATGGTAAGCACACAATAAATATATACACTGAAAAACGATTAACTCATCACGTGTGTACGCAAGCATTCTCATTCCAAAGCAGCAACAATGCATTCACAAACACAGAAGCTGTTCTGCCAGTGTGCCAAGTTAGTTTCCTTTCACACTATTTCAGGTATAAGGCTCAAGACTAATGTTACATTTCTGTTGCTGTTAAGAATCCTACTGAAACATTTTGAAAAAAACAAAAAGGAGGAGAGATGGGCATGCCAGAAAAGGTTAGAAAGAGCAGTGTTAGAGTTATATTCACTCAGTCAATGCAAATAATGGTTAGCACAAACAGTTGCTGTGTCTTGGGAGAACTGGACGGACTGGAAAAACAGCTTTATCATCCGTTGCTTAGTATCGGTGTACTGTGACCACATCCTTGATTTAGGACTTTGTGGTGTCTGTATGACACAGATCACCAAAAACCAAAAAAGTGTGGAATGATAAGTCAATAAAATGTAATGATTTTCTAACAAATTTAACCAAGCTGATTTAGAAAACTATTAAAAAAACAGAAGTGTCCGAGTCACTGTCCAGTACTCTCTGACAGGAAGTTAAGGGTGCCCTGTGACGTTTGCACCCTGACCTGACTGGGTTGAGCCTCAGCTGGGCCATTCTGTTCGCTCTGAGCCCTCATCGTGACCTCGCCCAGTTGCTCTCTGACCTGAAACAGGAAGCCGTCGCTCGTCACTGGTTACATAACCTCCATGGGTCCCCTTTGTGTTACATGTCACTGAAACCTTACTGAGCTGGATGTGCATCAAAGCACTGGATTTTACACAAATTCCTTGGCATGTTACATCTCAGGAAAAAAAAATCTCCATCTGTTCTCAGTTACATTGGTGTATGAATCTGTGAATACTTTGTAGATTATAGGAAAGCAGCTTAAGTCAGTAATAGTCACCTGTTCAAGCTCCTCCTTCTGTGCCTGGGATTCCTTCTGGGCCAAATCCAGCTGGCTCTGACACTCCGACAGCTGCAGCTGCAGCTGAACATAAGAGCACAGCAGAGGAATGAACAGATGTCAGACAGATACTGTTCTACATGCACCATATGAAGCTGAACCTTAGAAAGAATACCACAAATTACAACATTTAATTTATTAAACACAAAATCTTCAGAATGTTTATGCCCTCATGTTTATCAAGGATTTACAAATTCCCTATGATCATTGGATAGTGGCCTTCTGGTAGTTATGAATGACTTAACCAGCTACGATAATGATGCTTCTGTTGCCGCTTTTAAATCCCTTCTTAAAATGTTCTTAAAAATGTTTTTATCTGTGTGAATTTTAATGTATGCTATTGAGTCATATTCCTTTTTATCGTTTTGTGACACACTTTGAAACTTTGTTAAGAAAAGTGCTATACAAATAAAATATATTATCATATTATTATAAATGCCTCAAACTACCCACATATCCAACAGTAAAAGGTTTATACAGTATAATTAAGTCCAACACACAAATGCTCACTGTTTGTAATGCTGAAATTTTGTTTCTGATATGAACAAATATGGAAAATAATTAAAAAGATGGACTGTTCTTCTAAGATCCTCCATCTCTGTGTTGCTGAAGAACAGATTTCTTTATCTTTAGTTTGTATATTAAGTCAAATGTCTTTTTGGAATACAGGTCTACAATTTAATTAATATACAAGTTGACCTCCTTAACAGGTGAAGTTGCATATAAAAATCCAACAAAAACTGTAATATCAGCATTGCCCATTTCAGTGACGCTGCTGTAATCTGTAGATTTAATTTTCTCATGTACCTGCTCCATCTCCTCTGAGGTTCCCTGGTTGTCTGACTGCTTCTCCAGCTGAGCTTCCAGAAGCATCATCTGCTCCTTCAACTGCACACACGAAGAAGAAAAAAAAACATATTTAGAGACGGTTACCTCAAGTGGCCATTTAAACTTGCTTGGGTGGTGTGAAAAAGCATTCCACCTTATCTACACTTTGATCTTCAGCCTCCAGCTCGCTGACTTTCTCCAAAGCCTGGTAGTGCAAAGACAGACACATCAGTTTAAAGAAATAATTTAAGTGGACCAAAAAGTGGTGAAGAAACATTTAAAAAAGAACTGAGTTCAAAGAGATAGAACTTACCACCCTCAGCTGTTCCTCTGAGTCAGCCATCTTGGACTTCCATACCAGCTCTTCCTCTTCTACGCTCTTCTGCAGATGTTTCAGCATTCCTTCCTAAAGTAGACGGCACCAGGATTAAATGAGCTGCATATATCTTTTCCATAAGGTGTACAGCACCTCTATTTCATCCCGACAGGAAAATGTCCGCACTTATGTGCATGTCTGAAAGCAACCTTGTTCTAACACCCAACTTAGAGACAGTTTGTATTGTATCATTCACATCATGATGTCAGTCACGTACTGTTTCAGCCAGAATTGTCCTGTACTGTTCACACTCAGCCTGAAGGGAGCCGTGGCTCGCTTCAGCCTCCTTCAGTTTCTCAAGTAATTCCTGAAAAAAGAAAAAAAAGGGGGGAAAAAAACATTTTGAATTTTGCCAGGTAAATTCAAACCAGTCAAGGTAACAGCAACAGTTTTTTTTAAGCCAACTTACTGGCAACTCTGTGCTTGAATCTTCCTTCTGGCTCTGCTGGTTCAGAACCTCCTGAGCTTTCTGTGTAAATTCTTGCAACCAGTTGGACTAATGGAGAAAAGCAGATAGAAATATGTCACTTGATCTATTTTCAGCAGAATAATGAATAAATTAGAGATTGAAGATTATTCAGAAACTCAATCCTTTTCTTACCTGCTCCGTCTCTAAAGGTATTTGTGGGAAGAGTGTCTGGAGACTTTCTTTGGTTTCGCTTTGAAGAGCAGTCAGCTGTGCCATGATGTCCTGGTTCGGCTAAAACAATGAATGACAAATCAATAATCATTAAGTAAATTAAGAGCAAAGCAGTATTTGATTGATAAGCCACGAGTGTGTACACACTTACTTCATCAGTCGTCATCTGTTCTTTCACTTCTCTCAGTTGCTCTTCTAATGAGGTGATGAGAACATCCTTCTCACTCAGACTAGTGGCAGAACCAAAACAGAGGCAGAAATTGTTTAACAACAGACCCAACAACAGCGTGTGATGGATCTCTGTGTGTTCACAGTTGTTTACCTGTCCTGTAGTTGAGTGAGTTCTTCTGCAGAGCCATCTGACTGCTGAAACAGAGACAAGAAGCAAAGGAGTTATTCATTGTTCTACAGGGAACCTCAAGGAGTAGAATCATGCAACATAGCCGGAGGTAAACTTACTGCTGCGTTCTTAATTTGCTCCAGCTCTTCTTTAAGGCTTGTAAGTTCCTCCTGTAGCGACGTGACAACACTGCCATCCTCACTGAAATCACATGCAAATTAAACACAGCGATAGAGATAGATTGATGAAGATAAGAAATAGAAAGACAAAAGCTGTAGAGAGATAGTGGTAGTGAGATGGAGAGAATATGGAGATACAGAGATGGGTAGATATTGAGAGAGATGGTGCAGAGTGATAGAGATATAGTGATAGATAGAGATATGGAAAAATAGAGTGATATAAGTAGGCAGAGATGTAGAGAGACATGAAGATAGATAAAGGTGGAGAGAGAGATCGATACAGAGATGGAGATTGAAAGATAGATGGAGGTGGATAGAGACAGAGATATAGAGAGATATTGATAGAGGGATCGAGATACACGTTTAGAGAAAAAAGATGGAGAAGATACAGAAATAGACAGGGATAGAAAGATATAAAGATGATATATAGAAAGGTAGCTACAGCTAGAGAGATAAGAGATAGAGGGGGATGAAACAGTAACCTACCTCTGGTTTCTTTGTTCAAGCTCAGCTATAGTGTTCTCCTGTAAGGAGATAAGATTGTTTGTGATTAGCATCAACAATTTTCACATCTTTGTATGAATAAAAAAAATCTGCCAAGGTAATAAAGAAGTGATTTAATCAAAAGATATTTGTAACACTTACGGCAGCTTCCTGCTTTGTCTGCAATTGTTTCAGTTCCTCGTGAAGCGTGCTCAGCTCGCCGTCTTTTTCCTGAAGGCTGCAGAGGAGGCACAGAATCTAAAGTCAACGGAACAGCTCTGGATCTAATGTCAACTCTGATAAAATGAGGAGGATTAAACCCTTACCTGAGCTTAAGCTGTTCCAGTTCTGCAGCATTCACCTGCGGCATCATAAATGACAAAAAGCCTTAGGTGTGACTATGTGGGATCAGCCGTCATGCCATTTAAAAAAAAAAAAAAGTAAAATTGACACAGCATGTTCTACCTGATTGTCCTCGTCCTCCTTTTGGTTCTGACTGGCTTCCAGCAGAGTGTTGATGGAGTCCACCTGCTGTACGAGCTGGCTTTTCTCTGCCTGGATCTCCTCCAGCTGAGCAGTAAGGGCTTCCACCTGAGCAGAGCGCTCCTTGACGTCAGCCTCCAATATCTCTGTACGCTCTTGGAAATCTGCAGGGAGAACACACACTCAACTTTTATGATGCAGCCACTGGTCACAGAAAAATTCCCTAAATGTCTATAAGGTAGTATTTGTTCTACTTGCTGCTGTCATTTAACTAAAAAGAAATTAAACTGAGGCACCATCCATTCTAATAGGTGTAAGTTTTAAAACAAGGGTTTTCTTCTTCCATACAAGTGTTTAAGCTACAGAACAGTAATAATTCCTGTGATAGACAGACTCTGACCTGAGATTGTGCTGCTTTCCTGCTGAGCCTTGTCCAAAGTGGCCTGCAGGCTGCTGCTTCTACTTTGTGTGGTTCTGAGCTCTTCGCACACTTCCTCCAGCTTCCTCTGTAACGCCTGCTCGCTCTCTGCATGGCCAGCCTGAAATAAAATGAGCAGTATAAGTCAAACTGTAGAGGGCAGCAAAGAGTCGCTGAATCAAACTCTATAAAGCAATACTTCACATTATCAGTGCTTGTTTTCCTATTTCCACACACTTAAAGACAAAGATAATAGAATATTCACAGATTTTCCAACAAAGGGGGAACCAGAAAAAGTTGAGACTGTGTAACATGACAAAATATATTTTAACAGCATATTTGGATTTCTTTCAAGGAAGAGATGTTTTATTTATTTAAAGAAATGTTTTGTATGAAGTGCTTTGAAAATTTTGAGATAATTAGTCTGCACTAATCTCTGCAACAAATTCAAACCCGCAAATTGTTGACAATTGACCACAGACCGATGGCCTGAGCGATTGCATAACACGATTGCATTTACCTGGCAGGTTAAAGACCTTAACCTGCCAGAAGGGATGTTTGTAAATGACTAAACCAAATGAGGACTGACTGTCAGGAAGTGTTGACACACTTACGCCACATAACTCGTGACCAACGGCAGTCATTACTATGACATTGTGTAAAAGTGAGAACAGTGAATGAACAGATAATGTAAAACAGGGATGCACTGCAGTCTTGAAGTCATCAGAAAGACAAGTTGTAAATAGCTTCACACTGTTCTTGTGCTTTTACAGCCCGTTAGAGCGGGCGGGTGAGGAGAGATGCTCGGACACGCACGCATTCCAGCTGGTGCTGTGAAGCATTTTCCCTGCAGGCCCATTATTGTATGGCTGCATTCCAGCCAAGCCCTGAGCTCTGTGATTACAAGGCAATTAAATTTACCATAACATTAGAGGGGTGGGGGATAGGTGGGAAAAAACTATGCTTGAATTTTTTGGAGAATACAACTGAATGGCCACTCAATGAAAAAACGGCATTCGAAAAACAAGATTAAGTTGTGGAAACTTGATCATGTCCAAATTAATTTATAAAGGAGATGATGTGGTATTCCCACAGCACAGGCCAACCTGCAGCAGGGAGAGTTGCTTTTCAGCAGCGGAGGCCTTGGCCTCCAGCCCTTTCCTAATGTGCTCATCAGCAAGCAGACTTTCCGTCTTCTCTCCGAGATCCTTGGTTAACTTCGTACATTCCTGACGCAGCTTGGCCACCTCTGCATTTTGTCTGCAGCAGACAAAAAAAGAGAGATACAGAGAGTCAGAACACATGACCATGCAGGCCAACTACTCCAAACATTACCCAGAATCTGTACATACTGTAATACATTTTCAAGTATTACTGATATCAATAGGTAGAGCTACACGCATGTCATTCAGCACTGTCAGTCATTGGCTATTGTAACAGGGAAAGACTCACTTGCTCTCTGCTTGACTGGTGGCTTGGTTGAGGGCATCGCGGAGAATGGAGTTCTCCTGCTGTAGACGGGCAAGTTGGGCATTGGGGCCTTTTTCCAGCTGGTCCTGCAGGCTGAGGACCTGGAAAAGTTTAAAAAAAAAGTTTTTTAAACAACTGGAAATATTGCACTTGCGTTCCTTAGGCGGCTGCTTGGCATTTAATCTATCTCACGAACAAAAGAGTAAAAACCCTTAATAACAAGTCAAGATTATGAAGAGGGCAACAGAGAAAATATAATAGCACTAACCTTTGCATTGAGCATCTGAGTCTGGGCTACATGGTCCTGGTAACTGGCCTGCATGCGAGCTTGGAGTGCGATCATTTCCTGCTCCCTCTTACTCAGCTGGGAACTCAGCCTTGTCTCAACGCCGGCAACCTTGGACTTCTCAGCAGACAGCTCCTGTTAAACAGACAGCAGATTCAGACTCACCTCAATATATCTGTGGCTACAGAGCCAGTATTTCATAAAGTGACATGTCTCTACAACTATTTGATTTATAGTACAGGAAGGTATCAATCCTCGGAAGAGGAATTTAAAGTTTGATGAGGATGATATAGCTTCTGACGACACAAATGTTCTCACTTTTCACTATTCAGGACAAGACCACATTATAAAATAAAGAATGGGTAAAATCTGATATTTTCTTTAATATAAACAGTAACCACCTGTCCTTACATCCAGCACCAACCGTAGTGTTTATGTACAATATCTTAAAATATACAGGACAAGATGCTCTTGTGATAAACCATGGCCTCTCCTCTACTGCCACCTATAGGCTGACATATACATTACATGAGATATGTAACATCTTATGTAATGAGTGGGTTACAGTGAAATTGAGTGAGCTTACTGTGCTCTATGATAATCGTGTTTGTTTGAGTGACTGTGTCAGGACAAAAGATAACAAATGTCTATACAATTTCATGCTCAACTCAGACTTAACCCCTTTAAATTTGAGCACCAACATGTCTTTTTCTCCGCTGCCACCTTTAAGTCAAACTACACTTTGACTCACTGGCAGAAAGGATTTAGGAACAGAAGAGATTTGCATCCATCTGACAGTAGGGGAATCTCACAGGGCTGCCAGTATGGCCGTACACCAGATGTGTATTGTGGCAGGAATTTGGCAACATGTGTGACACTTCAAAGTCTAACCTTGGTGAGTTCTCTAAGACGGTTCTTTGCTGCAGAAGCTTCCTCCTGTTCTGCTGCCAGCTGTTTCTCCCGCTCCTCCAGTTGTTTCTTCAGCAAGGCCACTGGGTCTCCTTTCTGAGTGGCCTGAAAATATGAATGTATGAATGTACAGATAGTTAGAGAAAAATGTACGCAGTGAGCTATTCGTGCTGTGCACCCTAACCAGGTATTGTGGGTGTATTTTTCCTCATCACAGCAGTTTTTCATACCTTGTGCCAGGTGTCCTGAATGATGCCAACTTTCTCGGACAGGATCTCGATGAGCCTCTGTGCCTCCACCTCACTGAACACCATGCTACTGATAGTGGACACCAGAGCTTTGTAGGGAAGGTACAGCGGAGCATCAGTAGAATCCACCGCTGCCACTAAAGCGACAAAAACAATATTTAAAGTTTATTTAAAGTTTGAAACTACTGAGGCAGGTAGTTTTAAAGGCGATATGCAGTCACAGTTAAATCTAAATTCCCACATGGCGTCAGGAAAAGGACAAGGTTGTGACTTGTCCTATGGGTCTGGGACCCCGTGCAGCTTCAGATAGCAAAATGATGGGGCACTGTGGCACCAGGCAGAGCCAAGCCTCGGGCAAGTGAGATCTCCAACCCCCCTCCCCTTCTTACCCATTGTCAGGACACTGAGAGCCTTTGTCAGCAAACAAAACAGGGCAGCGATGTTTGGACAAGCTGGCTTGCTCTATGCCCTCTAGAACTGAGTGCCAGACATTACCCACTTCTGCCATTGGCACAACTTTCCACGGATACAGGCCTAGAAGTTCATCAGTACTGACAGGGTATTACTGCCTTAGATTGAGTGTGTGAGCGTGTGTGTTGTGTGTAAGTAAGTACGTAACACAACTGTGCAGACATGCCCCCATTCTAGCTCTTAACATCCAAGTCTGACTACTATCACCAGTGTTATGGCTAATGTAGTTCCTGCCTTGGGAACCATTTCCATCAATTCAAGGGAGACGGCTAATTTTAACAATGCTGGTTCTTGCTTGACAACATATTGATAGACTCCAGTGACTTTGTAGACTAATCTAGGCCTTGTTGTGCGGAGAAGGGATTGTGGGTAACTGTAGCTTGCAGTGACTTGCAGAGGGTCCCAGCTGAATGTGACAAATTATAGCAGTCCTGTGCATCAAAAGGAAACAATGAGATACAACAGGGGAGGATATCTGGCAGCAGCATTAGCAACAAACATTTTTCTTAAATGCTTTTAAATTATTGGTCTAAAACCCTCATAAATGAGTAAGAATACTTGTACTAAAAATGATGAGGGGAAAGTTATAAAGCACTTAGAAACAATGTAGAGGTGGGATTTCGGCATATTGGCACTGAAGGAAGTGGCAGGTTATGTAATGACATAGTTACTGATTTGTCTCCAAAATTGTAAGTGACAACTCTACAACATCAGCTTACCAGGCTCACTCTTTTTCTTAGAGGACTTCTTCTTGGGCTCCGGTGCTTTTGCTTCAACAGCAGGAGCCTGCTGCGATCCCACAGGGGGCACTGCCATCACTGGGACCTCTTTGGTAACAGCCTCCAGCACTGGGGCAGTCTTGGATGGAGCTGGTGCAGACTTGGCTGGGGCTGCTGCGGCCTTAGCTGAAGGGGCAGACTTGGCTGGGGCAGACACAGGGGCCTGGGTTGATGGAGGGGCTGCAGAGGACTTGACTGGTGCCGGGGCAGACACTGGGGCAGGGGCAGCTACTTGGGTTGTGGCAGGCTCAACCTTGGCGACCTTCTTCTTCTTTTTCTCTTTGGGAGAGGGTGCAGGTGAAGGCTCGGCAGCAGGAACTGGTTCAGCGGCAGGTACGGGCTCAGGTTCTACCGGTGCTGGGGCAGCAGCTGGCTTAACCTCGACAGCAGGGACCGGCTCTGGGACAGGTTCAGGAGCAGCAGCTACAACTGGGGCAACAACGGGCTCAATGACTTCTTCAGCATCAGTGGTGTCTTCTGTTTTTTCTTGCTCTGGGATCTTTCCATTGGGCTTGTCTTCCTTCTTCTTTCCACGGCTTTTCTTCTCAGACACTTTGTCCTTCTTCTTTTTGTCTGAGCGACCCGACTGTATCTTACCTAACTCTCTACGTTGTTTAGCTAGGGCCTCCTCATAAGAGGTCTCTTTCATGGAAAAGGTGGAGACTAGGGCAATCCCGACAGCCGAGATCACCATGAATCCACCAAACACCACTATCCCAAGGGTCTGGGGGTCGTAGATATCCATTGTTCAATTTCAGTAAACCTAAAAATAGAGTGGTAGACTTGTTAACATATTTGCAAAAGTAAAAAAGTTCATATAAGTTATTCAACTTTCCTCTGTGCCTAGACAAAATGAAAACTGACAGCTGGTGTATTAAGAGCAGCTGGTGAGAGAATTGTGATGAATTCTGCACATCTAGACTTTACCCTCAACCGCCTCAAGGTGTCTCTGTTACCCCATTAACTTTTGCCTTGAGGCAGGCTACATAATGCAGAACAGCCTATCTTATCAGCAAACAGTGCATAGCCCCTTGTCATATGGACTCGTATCAATGGTAAAACATGTGCTAATACAGCTGGAAAAAAAAAATCACTCAATGTTCCATTTCTTACACACAGCTTCATTTTAAAGTCCAGCACTGAGCCCTCTGGCGCAGCACAAGCACTGAAACCAACTGAGCCAAAGTAAACACTCATATATAACAACCCCAGGCGGAAAAAAAAAACATTCCCGAAACACATAATGTTGACGATCATTTAGGAAACGTGTCATAAAAAAAGGTCCACAACTTCAAACATGTAATTCTCACTATTTGTTTATCAGTGTTTTACTAACCAGAATGATTTAAGTTATTTTCACTTTCAACTTGTGGTTAGGGTTGTAGGGTTATGCTTTATTATTATATCATCGTGCAAAATAAAATAGAATACAGTGGTTTGGTATGAAAATGTAATTCTACAAATCAAGGCCCCATTTTTTCATAGAGCCTCTGTGGGCAAATTGCCAAAGCAAACATTGCTGAAAAATGTAATCACATTTAATAAAAAATAAAAAATGTATCAGAGCTATAGTAGAGTTTGGTGCATGAGTGAAACGCTGAAATTAACTTACGGCAGAGAAAGAAACCCAAACCATTGAGGCAAAAAATAGTACATAAAGTACATAAAGTTACCAACCACTGGGTGGTGGTTAATTTCCTGCCCTGCAAAAAAAAAAAAAAAAATCTGTAGCTTAAAGGGTCTTTCAACCATCACATTAAAACTCTTAAAGGCTCCAGTCACAAACCAGAATGTCTAGCCTGCAGGAGAGGAAAGTCGACGGAGAGAAGACGACAGCTCAGGGCAACTAAGAAGCTTTTTTTTTTTTGCAACACTATTAAGTTTTATCCCTGTTTTTATTTCAAATGAGGGACAAATGCTAAAAAAAAGAGAAAATGAGGGGGCTTAGCAAAAAGGCAGCATTGTGACGTGGTATAGTAGAGAACTGCTGAGCTGCTTTAGGTGTAATCGAAACATGAGTCCAGAGTCCCTGTTCCCAGCAGGGTCTAAAAGCCACGTACAGAGAGTACTACCTCCTAATCTGTGATGTCACACGTCACTGTATCTCCACTCAGACCGAACTGGCAAAGATGATTTCAAGAAAAACTGAATTATAGGGTGACTCTCTGCAGATGAAAAATGGATCTCAAGGCTCACAAGAGGCAGGACTATACAATGAAACTTACTCTACAGAAACTTTTTAAACTTTAGATTCCTCAAAACTACAATATCTGGCTTTCATTAGTATGCAATGACCAGCTATACGCGAGGCATTGGACATTAAGTCCTAATAAAAAAAAATGAAAATATCAACTTTACTCGTGGAGGTAAAATTCAGAGGAATGCCTGGTGCATTTGATTTTTCCTTTTTCGGGTGATACACATGTTTCATTATGCTTGGTGTTAGACGGTAAGAATAAGAAATGTTCGTACAAAACCACCACACACTTTTTATTCCAAACTTTAATACAACAGCAATGACTTCCAACAACTTGCATGACAGTTTGTTCAAAATGAAGCTAACATGAAATGAATAAAACCGGAGACCACAGCTGGAAAAGGCCTCGACTCCTACTGAGACACGGAGGACCCCTCACATCTTCATCCTTTCTTCAGACGTGCATTAACTCTCAGTGTGCAAATGTGCAAATTACTTATATGTTAATGCTTTTAAGTGGTCTAGCATTTCCAGCTAACACTGTGAATCAATGAACTTGGCTCACGTCCTGCACGTTATGTTTTATAGTGTCGGGTTACGTAACAAAAAGATGAACTATAAACGCTCCCAATAAAACCGGAGAGTAAACATTTAGCACGGAAACGCTGTGGAGTAATTTCCACCATAACTTTATTCCGCAGTTTTTTCCATCCCCCTGGTAGTTAGCAGGAGTTAGCTTCCAGGGGCTAGCTAACGGTGGATCAATGAATAAGATGGAAAAATCCGGGATTCCCACTCTTACCTCGCCGGTGCTGGAGCTGTGTGAAGGGGAAGGAGAGCGGGGTGGAGAGCCGGGTGCTGAGGACGAAGGGACGGGTGTGTGTGAAGCTGCCTGCTGGTCCCACTGTGTGGCTCCTTCTCTTTCTTCCACTGGTCTCCCCACTCGCTCCGCTGGAGAATCCGTGCTCCGCTGTGAAGTCGTGGCACTTCGAGCTGGCTAGACGCGCTGGCCCGGTGCCCCCCCCCACACACACAGCGACCAGCGACAGACGGCGCCTCTGATTGGCTGCAGCGCGCTGGAGCCGGAAGTGAGCACGCCGGGAAGTGTAGTCGTGTAACGTCGACGAAAAGGAGCAAACTCTCTGAGTCAGAGAGTTTTCTAAAACAAAAGGTGGTTTGTTTGATCTGGGAAGTAACGGAGCGAAGTTACTGGAGTCAAGTGCTGCAGTGAATCTGTTTACTGGTCCCACCACGATAATTCTTTATCGTTTTTAACCTGGTGCATTTCACTGTTCTTCATGTTTACACAGTAACAGGAGAAGTTTAGTCCTTTAAATCATATACGACTAAAAACATTATGTCTCAAATAGGTTTTATTTACCCAAGGACAATTACACATAAATTGTGTTGCTAGTTTCCACAATGCCAAATAAATGAATTTAAACATATCTCAAAATGTAATCTTTATCGTTTTTAACCTGGTACATTTCACTGGTCTTCATGTTTACACAGTAACAGGAGAAGTTTAGTCGTTTAAAACCTATACGACTAAAAAACATTATGTCTCAAATAGGTTTTATTTACCCAAGGACAATTACACATAAATTGTGTTGCTGGTTTCCACAATGCCAAAAAAATGTCAAAATGTAATAATGCAAGTACTCATGAACAAGGTGTGTACATTATCAAGGTAATAGGCTTGTACTCAGTTGTATATACTTTGAAAAAAAATGTAAATGAATAACTATTCAAAGAAAATAGTAACAAAAATAGTAACAGAATAACATAACAAGAGTAAAAAGTATTTCTGTCTGTTTTTATATTCAACAGTCAGTTCTGTTTCCAGCAACGAGAGGACAATTACACATAAATTGTGTTGCTAGTTTCCACAATGCCAAATAAATGAATTTAAACATATGTCAAAATGTAATAATGAAAGTACCTATGAACAAGGTGTGTTCATTGTCAAGGTAATAGGCTTGTACTCAGTGTATATATATATATATATATATATATATATATATATATATATATATATATATATATATATATATATATATATATATTTGAAAATGAATGTAAATGAATAACTATTCAAAGAAAATAGTAACAGAATAACATAACAAGAGTAAAAAGTATTTCTGTCTGTTTTTATATTCAACAGTCAGTTCTGTTTCCAGCACCGAGAGAAATATACAATATCATATTAGTACACACTTTCTGACCCAATTAGATTTCTTGCCACAGAAAAAATTTCACACAGAATATCATTGCCTCTGGAGTTTCTGAGATTAGCGTAAAAAACGATAAAGGACTTCTTTATCAGTGTAACATCAGCTGCACAAAAGACTGAAGTTGTGAGGGACATTTATGTTTCACACAGATCAGATTAGTTGTTGGACAGCATGTACTTTATAAGTACGTTAGCGATAAGGCCAATAACACATTCAAACACATTAAACAAATGCATGGAAGAGGAATAATAAATATTTCTTTTATTCACTATTTCCTTTGTTTGTCTGATCAGATAATTAACATCATTGCACCCTCAAATAATGGCTTTACAAGCAAGGCAACAGGCCTTTCAGAGCTTGTCATCACCTGCCACACCTGAAAGGTCAAGCTGCAGGATGTGCTTGTTAGCATTAGTGACGTCTGAAGCTCTGACAGTACATCTTGAAAAGCTTGTTAACCACACCTTCCTTTATTTTAACGCCCAAAAAAGTACCACTGGGGAATAATTATAAAATCGTATCAATGCAATTATAGTAGCACAATGAACACCTTTGTGATGGATTATGCAAATATGATGCGTGGAAGTTTTCCGTGGAATGCGGAGGTCGGACGCACTTATAATGGAACAGTTTTCTGTCCACACCCTAGGTCATAGGTATGTTTATAGACATTCTTTACACAAGCTTTCCTTGGGCCTTTTGTCGCTATTGTCACATATGTTCTTGTGAGACTTTTACAAAATGCATAGTAAAAAACATATAGGAAAAAACTTCTAAATAGTCCCCCGTGTTAGATCTACTCATTCCCATCAGCTTTAAAATATAACAATAACATTTTTATTTATCATCGTGTCTTTCCTGTACATACAAATAAGCCTCATAGACAGTATGATTAGCAAAGCGTCGTTTCATATGACCTGCTGTACCAAGTGAAAGACCGACAGACCAAACCAATGATCTGCCAAAACGATTGGAGTGTTTTTCATCTTCTGCAAGTAGAAAACCACAGTGGGTGATTTTGACTTCCCTTTGCATTGCTGCTGTACCTGGACATGTGACGTGTTCAGCTCCTGTTCGCTCTTTTGCTAATATTTGTACAGTGTGACAATCAAGAGGATAATAAGCCTTCTACTTATATGACACAGGATCAAACAACTATATTTGTGTTGGTTGCACCAGAGAAAACAACGGAGCAGGGTAAGTTGCCCTGACCTGGGGAAAGTTTGGCCACATTTCATTGTTTTAGCAAGGAGAGACGATATTTGGCCCTGACTTTTTGTAAATCAGTGATATTCCAGAAAAGAATCGATGAATCCCCTCAGTTTTATGTTGTCTCACATGTGCCAATATGAGTGAGCTTGTTTGCTTATTACGAATACTGTCAATAGGGGTTTTCATCAGGGAAATAGCGTTTATTTGTTTTTAAATTTGAACCTGCAATCTGCAGCATTTCACACCAGAGAAAAACAACATTGTAAGAAACTGTCATGATATCTGCCTCTTTGAAGTCGGTGTGTTGGAATATATGGGTATTAGCCCATGGCCTTGGTGGCTGTGTTATTCAGTATGTTTATGTTTTAAACGTTTTCAGCCTCTTCACTTTAAAAACTAGCATTGGAATCCATTTTTAGCAATGTAAACTTTATTTAAATTTGCCGGTCTCTCAATTCTTCGTTTTCAATTGCTGGAGAAAACTTCTCTCAGCAGCCACTGTAGTGCAAATAGAAGTATACACCAAGTTTCAACATAATTCAGTCACCTCTATAACCTGCAAGTTGCTATTTTAACTCAGACGATAGAAGCAAAAGATTAAAAAGGTATATAAATTGGCAGATTGGTGCAACTTTTAACTAATGAGCACCAAGAAGTATAGCCTCCTGCTCTGTTTCACTAAGGAAGAGGTGACGGTTCAGTTTCACCAAAGTGCAGGTGCGCTTTTCTATAGCCAGTCCCTGCAGAGGACACAGTTCCTGTTTGAGGCAGCCTTCATGCTTTATGGCTCCAGTCATTCCCCTCTAGCAGTGACTGCACTTATCATGAAGTTTCAGCTGAACAGTGATAGAGCTGTGGGACATTACGCAGGTGTTCAGGGTCAGTCAGCAGAAATAACATGTCGGCTCTTTGCAGTTCGCCTGTCCATGACCAAAGTGGTTTCATACTCAGAGAAACACTCATTTCATGACATGACACAGCAGAAGAAGAAACCAAGAGGACTGATGTGTGTGTGGTGGATGATTTTGAGATTTTATCATAAAGGCAAAAGTTGATGAGCAATATAATGTGATAATGCCTTTAAAAGACTCAAATATGAAAACATCTTCACTTCTGCATTTAAAGCCTGTACAATCCGAGTGTGCTTAGAGGAGATAAGGATATTCATAAAATCTGCAGTGTCATTCTTTGAAGCCAGCAGATTTCTTGCCACAGACAAATTTCACACAGAATATCATTGCCTCTGGAGTTTCTGAGATTAGCGTAAAAAACGATAAAGGACTTCTTTATCAGTGTAGCATCAGCTGCACAAAAGACTGAAGTTGGGAGGGACATTTATGTTTCACACAGATACTGATCAGATTAGTTGTTGGACAGCACGTACTTTATAAGTAAATGCTGAAAGATCGTGGCACTTTCAAACACGTCAGGCTAAACTCTGACCCTTTTACTATACATTCCTCTTCACAAGTGTTCAGTTGCAGAATTATTGAGGAAGCCTCTTGGATGTGAGGTGAAACATCTTTAGTATCTGCAACTAAGTCCAGTTGCCCTTGATTCAGCTCTGACCTGACAGAAATCCACTCAGCCTTAAATCAATGAATCAACCAATCTGATCATGTAAACATTGACACATGTATCCATTATGGACAATTATATATAATATCCAAGATGGACTAAAACAATACTAATTTCCTTCTCCATGTCTAATTCAAGTTCCTTTCTCTATTGTGTGTGTGGAAATGTATAACTGTTTGTATATGGTCTTTGTATACATTTTACAGTTAAGAATACAGGGAATAAAATGCTACCACGGGCAGAAAGTGTTTGATTAATAACACAAAAATGTTTGCATACGCTGTAATGTTTGGCAGCAGATAATTTGTTTGGGTCACGTTGGTTAGCGCTGGTCAGAGTAAGACATGAAATGTGCATTTCAGTGGTGTGGTGCTGATTCCCTTGAGCACTCTGGCATTTCCTCAAAGCTTACCTAATACTCCTCACTGTCCCATTCCAGGACATACTGTGGTCAATGGATTTAACACAAACATGTGTACAGCTGTGTTTAAATTCATGGGCCCACACACTGAAGCTTGGTGGAAAAATAATAAAGTGAGTGGATGGATTCTGCCACCTAGTGGTATGATGGGTGGCTCAAATACAAACCCGTATGTCACACAAAAAACAGAATGGCAAAAGATCGAACTTGGGAAAAACAGGATTTATTTAATGTAATTGTTACAAATTTATAAAATGCTGTTCTGTAGGAAAAAGCATCATGTAAAGGTATTCACACAGTTGGAATCCATAGAAATACATTCAATTTTATATAAAACTATAATGTATTTAAACTCTCCACTGAGCCGGGTCGGGCCTGTAAAGTATCTTTTTTTTTTCTCCATTTTTTGTTTAGTGCATCTTTTTCGGTTTGAAATAAACCAAGTGTTTAGAAGATCTGGTAAAATATATCATGTCCAAAACATGACAGCCTATAATTAACAATTTAGGGCAAAATAAAGAAGAACAATAATTACAAACTAAAAAGGGAAGAGTGAATAAACCGAGTTGGCCAGGGTGAAGAAGCAGCTGAGGATATAATACATGTGGTACAGGGGTAGTGTGGGTGCCCTGTGCAATGTTGTTGCACATTGTTTGATTTATTCTTCTACCGGTCTCTATGAATCCTCCATACGTACGTCGTTGATTACTGTGGGATCTGACGCCACTTCTTACAAATGTGGATGAATTCCTGAGGTGAAGTGCAGCTATTTTTAAACACTTGATGATCAGTCTTGTCTTCTAACAGCGTGGTTTGAATGCACTCTAATCTCAGAGGCCAAGAATGCAGAGTATGAGGATATTTTTTTCCAGGCACTAGTTTTGCGTCAGTCTTTAGCAAAGGAAAAAGCCCCCGAAAGATTAAGCATATGACCTGTAAAATGTAGGTATTGGCTTTGCAAAAGACATTCTCTAAGCCTTTTTGTAAAAAGGTATTTACATGAGGGAGGAGGTTAGAGTTCAAATTCATGGAGGCAGAAACGTAACGAAAAAGGCAAGATTTATAATATGTGCATAATGTAAAAAGGAGAAATTAAGAAATTACCCACAAAAACAGAAGTCATCTCTGTTAGCGAAATATGGAAGACCTGAATGGTGGCGGCCTCATTCTCTAAAGGCATTACATTGAGTTTGACTTCCATAAATAATGGAAAAGGATGGACCACAGACCAGAGGACAGGGACTCTGTAAACATGGACACATTCGTCTTACGAGACACTGGTGTTTCTCGTGCAGGGTTTTAAAGTGGCATCAGACCCCAGGGTGGGAGCAGAAAGAGGTCTTGGATTCAGGTCCATGCAGGGGCCCTGGGGACGTCAGGTTATACTGGTGATCGTATGGACAGAACCAGTTGAAACACGTCAGTTGCTCTTGAGCAGGTCAATGCATCCTTGCAATAGAGTCGCATTGTTCTGTGGAGACAAGAGGAAACAAGTTTTTCAAGAAAGTATCCATTTATTGTTGTTGCAGATCAGGAAGCATATCCAGAAATACCTTTTACACTTTCTTTAACATTGTGAGCGTTTCTCACATTTTTTTAAATATTCATGGAGCTTGATGAAAACCATCAGGCATATTTAGGGTGCTTATATTTATGAGTGTGTGCAATTTGGTACAGACCCAAATACAAATCTGGATCTAGTGAATTTAAATGTGGCTTCATAGGGGGACTGTTGAACCTTGGCCAAGGTATGCACTCTGCTGAGTGACATCAGAGTTACTGTATCTGCTTTTAATCTGGTTTTCTCTCTCTTTAAAAAAACTAGTTTCCAACATTTATATGCACACTTGTATCCGTTATTATTAGCTTTTTATTATCTTGTGTTTGCATGTATATACAACATATGCTACGTATGGAAACCTTAAAGAATCATTATCTGGATTTTGTGAAACTTGAATATGTCAGATGGGTCGTTCTGAAAACAGTTCTAAAATGCTATGTATACTCACTGATATGTTTACTAGGAACCCTTGCTTCTTGTTAATGTTCATTCAGCCAAACATGGGCAGCAGTGCTATGCATGAAATCATGCTGGTACAGGTCAGGAGCTTCAGTGTTCACAACAAACTGTGATCTTAGCAACTGTTGGTGCCAGACAGGCTGCGGAGTATTTTATAGTATTTAACTGTTGTTTTGCTCAGAACAAAAACAAAACATTCAGTAAGCACTAGCTCTGCAGAAACTCTGTCTTGCTGAGAGAGGTAAGAGGAAAATTTACAGACTGGCTGGTTTCTCAAATAACCAGACTTAACTGAGGTGAGAAGAAAAGCATTTTAGAATGTATGACATTAAGATGAGAGGTCTACAACAGCAGATGATTGTGTCGAGTTTCACTCATGTGAGACAAGAAGTGAAATCTGAAGTGCCAGTGGGCAGAGGCTCATCACAACAGCACAAACAGAGCTAAGTCTGATGAATCTAGATATCTGCTGAGGCTGTAGATGGTGGGTTCTGAATTTCACATCAAGATCATGAATTCATGGATCCAACCTGCCTTACGCCTACAGATCAGGCTGCTGGTGGGGTTGTGATGGCATGAGGAATGTTTTTTGGCAAACCTTGTGCTCCCCTAAATACCAATCAATCAGTATTTGAAAGTCGAAGCCTCTCTCAGTATTGTTTTTGACTAAGTGCATCCCCTCATGGCCACAGTTTACCATCTTCTAATGGCTACTTCCAGCATGATTCTGCACATGTCCAAAAGCTGTCTCAGACAAGAACTGAAGCCGAATACAGTTAATGTGCTTGGTGAGTGTATGTTCCCATGGGAATGTTATTAAAGTATTGTCATTAGTTCAATACTTCTAGACAATATAACAAAGTAGCCCTGTATCTAAGGGTTGTATTATGCTTCTCACCTTGGCATGTTTTATTTCGAGCTCAGCCATCTCTATGAGGTTCTTCCTGAAGGCAACAACACGCCTCCCCTTGAAACCAGTGAGCTCTAGGAGGAAAACATTGAACAGTTTAAGGACTCACATAGCGCATTCCAAGCACAAAAATCTGTCTGAATCTATCAGGATTAACAAACCTTTCTTTCCAGAATTTGAAAGCTTGTCAAATTTCTGCAGGCACTGCTGCTGGTGCTCCTCTGCCTGGGGAATGTCCTTGCTTTTCAGTCGAGCTTTATCTAAAGCCTTGTTAGAGTTCTCGTAGTCAGCTAACGCCCGGGCTCGCCTGTATAAAAGGTCCTAACAGACATGATCCACACAGATGAACATAATGAATGAACTAATAAAAAGTTTTAAAGAAATACTTTAAGAGAACCTTCACTTGAAGCACATTCAAAATATCAATAAAAGCAATCAATGATGAAAATCAATCAATGAAATCAATCAACTCCAATAAGTCAATATTTAATCTCATGTTTTCGAAAGACTGATTTTTACAAAAACAAGTGTTATTATAATAATGATCCAGAAATACATGTGCTTCTGTTTTATGTATCAAGGTTATCCTTTTTTCCCAAATTATAATAGATAATAATTTGGTCTTGAGCTGAATATAACAAAAGTTTTAATTTCCAATATAACTTAAAATGCCTGGCTTGTTGCTCTATCGAATGCAGATTATTTTTTTCAATCTTTCAACTTAACTTGTGGTAAATAGCAGAGCAATACTAACTGCATGTTGGCGTTTTGCCTGCTTGTGATGTGAATCACGACCAGACACCATTGTAATCTGTGGACCTTGGGTAAAGGCATGCGATAAATATGTCTCACCTTCGCAGCCTGAATGTCTCTCATGTAGTATCTTAGCAGTTCAGTCAGTTTCAGCTCCTGGTCAGATGCGACTCTTCCCTCCACTTTCTGCATTCAGAGGCAAAGTCACAGAGTAGCAACCACAGTGTACTAATGAATCAGGATAAATGTTTTTTACAACGTCGCAGTTTTTTTGAGACATGAGGTTCAACTTACTCTGAGTTTCTCAAACAGATCTGACAATTTCTCCAGGTGTCTGACAAAATAAAATTATACAGTGAAAACTCTGCAATTACATGTTTGATTAACATGTCTATGTCTATACATAAAGCATGACATTTGCATCACAACTCAACATGTTGAAAAAGGAAATGACACTCACTTCTTATTTGCTGTACTATCATCCGCTGAGAGACTGTTCAATGTGGCAGAGATGTGAATATAATCATCCGCAATATCTGAAATAACAGAAATGATCTATCAAAACTACAAAAAAACAAAATCCCATATAGAAATTAATTAATTGCAGGACAGGTCCCCTTCCAGTTAATAATGATCTAATACTTTTGTGTGTGCGGGTCATTTTTTCTGCTTTGGCAGTGGAATCTTTTATCTTGCTGTAGTAGTCGAGAAGGAATGTCTTCTCCTGCTCAAAAAAATCATCGACTTCCTGTGTAGGAGACAAACAAACTTGGTAAGTTGGGAAGTGGTTACAACACTGAATCTGTAAGGCTGTCGTACAAACACTGTAGGCAGATCATGCAGAAGCCCCACCTTCACTCCCGAGATAAGGACCTCATCAGCTGACTTCACCATGTTTTTAAAGAATCCTCCAAACATTTCCTTGGCATTCTTCCTTCTCACGGTCAGCTAAAATGACAAAATTAAGAAAGAAGAATTTTAAAATCTCTAAGAGGAATATTACTTATTTGTTGTGTAATGGAACTAAATAAGAACTGAAATATCATTTTTGCTTGTACCAATAGTTCATTGTTTTTGTGTCATTATGCATCACAGTGTGATCCACACGTACATTTAGCCGGTGCTCTTTTATCAAACTGCTACCTAAATATATAAAGCTTGTTCTTCAAACAAACGTTAGAGCGACTGACAAAGACTTCATAACTGCTGATCACAGCAGGATGTAAGCCATGTGTCACAAGTGTCCAGTACACTCTACTTCCTCTCTGTCCAACAGACAAGTTGGAAAAGGAAGTCAGCATTATGAGGAACTCACATCCTGGTCGTACTCTAAGAAAATCTGGAAGTTTCTGTCTTTGTTTAAAATGGGGTGAGAGGACACTCGCTGCAGGAAGATTTCGTGGACTTGGACAGTCTTCTTGAACACAGCCAGGTATTCACTGAACAGAAACAAACAAACACCACATATTACACAAATAAAAGAGCTTTTAAAGGACAAGATTCTGCATAAAGGACACATACAATACAATATATTTATGTTTTGACTGAGAGTCACACTCACGCCTCCAGCTCCTGCTTCATTTTAGCGTACTCTTCTTTGGTCATAGTGGCTTCACCTTCCCCCAGTTTGTGCATCTTCTCTCTTGGGCTTTCGAAGTCAGGCTTTGGGGGCGCTGGAGGAATCTATGACAGATAAAGTCATAGCAGGATTACATTTACTTTTTTTCATTCATTCATGACCGGATAAATGTTCTTATTTGTAAAATACTTTCAAAAGGATAACTGCTTGATTTTTTAAAGATTTACAAATACAACAAACCAAACATATATCTGAATTATCCTTTTGTCATTTAGTACATAGAGCTACAAGAGAAATAGTGATATTACATCGTTTGACTTTGTCTGTGTCTGCGTATGTGAATCATGTGTGCAAGTCGTTCAACTCACTATCAGACCAGCGTAGTCCTCGGTCTCCACCAGAGTGTCATGTAGCCAGATGAAGTCTTCATGCTGCCTAGGGACAGAGAACTCCGGCTTCTGGAAAGCGCTAAGGGTGGTCTGGGAAGAAAGTTACATTAATTTAATATGTTAAAGGAAAACTGTCAACTAATTAGAAAATAGTATTACTGAATATGCTTAAGATTAGGGGTAAGGTTTTTGTTTCCTACCTTTGTATGGACAGTAAACTTGACTTTGTCCCGTTCACAAAGTGCGTCAGGAATGTCAATGAGTAGAGAAGCATCGTTGTTCAGATCCACAGAAACAGAGCGCATCTAAGGAGAGAGAACACTTCAGGGTTATCCAAAAAATGTAGCCAACTGATCCTGTGTGAGAAGACAAAAATATATATTTTTGTATGTTTTCAAACGCTTTTTAATTGTAATTATGGGTCAAAGGCATCAGGTAAATCTTAGCCAATGAGACCAGAATACAAATCCTCAGTGACTGGAGTCTTCCCAGGCCTGACAATATGCAAACAGTTCAGAGGAATGTGCTAATAAAAGATCCTAAATCCAGTCCAATTCCCATCGTGACTGGCTAAAACTTCACGGTGGGGCCAAACTGGGGTTCGAATCTAGAGAATCCAAAAGGAAACAATCTCTCAATCTGTGCAGCTCAGAGTCAATCCAGAGAGTTCATCTGTACAACCAAACATGCAAAGAAAGTATAGTAGTGCAAATCCTCCAGGGGTGTAGAGCTGTGAGTCTCTCGGTGGTGCTGGATAGTGATGGCAGTAAAGTTTGGGATCCAACAGTAAACACAGAATCCAGTCCTTTGGTTTAAGATTCCGCTCCACACCCTTGTTGATCTGCTATACTACGAGATAGAGAGCAAACGGACTTGTCTATTTACTGTTGTGCTGGTTAGGGAACAAATCCTACACCCAGCTGCCAGAGTAAAGAGCACACCCGTCGGGAAGAAGGTCTCAGAGACAGAAGCAGCTGCATTAAAAGTAGGTCAGGGTAAAGATATCGTAGTGTATTTGGCCACTTGTCACAATGCTAGTCATTTTAGTTATTACAGGCCAGTGTGCTGCACAGTTAGTGGAGCAAAGACGTAGCTATGAGCAATTCGCGTAAACTGGGCTAGTTTTAATAAGTTGACCAAGTTGGTTAACATGACCGAACGACGGTTTTCTCAGTCTATATGCAAACTGACTTTACTCGTGAAGGTTTAACAGACTTCCCGAAAGCTTTACCCATGACACGATAGCTAGCTTTAGCCGCAGGCTAGCGTTGTGTGGGCAGGAAAAGTTAGCGGCAATAACTTGCCACAAAGCCAGTTTCAAACTCCCGAGGCTGAGTTTTAATGGGGCTCATGTGCCAGGAGCCCTTCGTCTCACCTTTTCCTTGCTGTTTTCGTCTAAAGAGGATGTCATGGTGAGACTGAAATTGACGGAATGGCAAGAACAGGCCAACCAGCCGAATAACAAAACTAGAAGCAGGAAGCCCTCCCTCCGCTCACTGACGAGCTGTCAAACCGTTTTCTGCGCCCACTTCCTGGTGATGAGAGATAAGCCCCGCCTTACAATGAATTTGATTGGACGGTGTCAAATACACGGAAGGTACGACTGGTGTTTAACCCAATCAGACATGTTGCATTTGTGTATGAGTTTTTATCGAATGTGCTTTCTGATGCCCTCTTTTTAAACAATAATATAAACTGTTGTTTGTCGTTAATGGAAACATGGAGTGGAACAAAAAGTAAGCGAAACTCTAGTTACTCTGTGGAGCAGATGGCTACACGGATGTATTTCGAGGATGCACCGCGTACTATGGGTAACGTAGTTTTGCGCCTTGTGGGTAACGTAGTTTTTTATTGTTACAAAAGCATCGATGAAAATATAATCAGAACTTCACTTCCCGTAGGCGGAAGTTTGTGCAACTGAAAAGACGCGTCGTGTGGAAACAGATGTGTTTGTTTGGAGCGGTAACTTTGGAACATGTTGGGGCAAGTACGTGACCGTGAAATATACCGTAAAGCCTCGAAAACAGCGTGGTTTTGTGTAGTTGGATGCCTCTAAGTAGACAATAAGTCATTGTTCTCAGGTTGTTTGTGTGGAAGTTGTCAGAATGTTTATTGTTAAACGTGTGGTGTGTGTTGGAGGCATCACGCTCATCCAGTGCACCTCCCGCCCTGTGAGGAACTTCTCAGCCTGTCACTGCCTGAACTCTCCTAAACGACGCAGCTCCTACAGTTTAGCGGTCAGTGATCGATACTCCTCTCTGGTGAAGTCCGTCATGTCCTCCAGGGTCAGTTCCCAAACCCCAGACACCCTCCAGGCGGAAGACGAGCACATCTATGGACCTGTTGTCAAAGCTCCAACGCCCTCATCTAAACCAGAGAAGAGGGAGCCTAAGACCCTTCATCCCTTCTTACTATCTGAGAAGACCCTGGAGACAGAGGAGACAGAGTCCGGACCTCCAGTTCGGATTCTGTTGAACAGGGGCCAAGGAGGGTCCTCAGCACCGAGTGTGACCCGCATCCTTCAGCAGACCCTCTCCCCGGACCAGAGATTCTACCTGGAGAGGTGGAAGAGGAAGATGATCGAAGAGCTTGGGGAAGATGGCTTCAAAGAATACTCTCAGAGTAAGTACGTTAAACATACAGTGTGTGAGACTGTGTTAAATTCAGATTGTTATTTGTGACATCTGTGCTCAGAAGTGAGATACTCGCGTTAACCGAAATTTGTTTTCAATCAGATTTGTTCAGGCAAGGCAAGCTTTTCCATTCCACTTTGGATGACATCATGGCGTCGGGTGCAGCACAGGAGAACAAGGCTCCTGCGGACACACCAGAGTATCCAGCTGAGGTTCAGGGATACGTGGAGAGCATCTCTCACGTCCTGGAAGACGTCAGTGCAGTGAGAGCGATTGAAAGCACTGTACATCACGACAGCCTGGACTATCTGGGAATTGTGGATTGCGTTGCTCGCTACAGGTACACACGGTCAATTTGCAGACACAGGTACGGTGTCTTTCCAACGCAAAGTGGATATTTCACACTCGTCCTTTTTTGTTTGCAGAGGTGTTCTATGTCTTATTGACTGGAAGACGTCAGAGAAGCCCAAGCCATTCCTGAGCAACACGTACGACAACCCTATTCAAGTGGCAGCCTATGCCGGGGCTTTGAACAATGACGGAAACTACAAATACCAGGTGTTTTATAGACATAAATGCTGTTTTTCTGATTATAGGTCAGATTATTTATGATTTCTTACTACCACAGTGCTACACACCTTCAAAACTTCATACACCACTGATCTCTTCTCACTGCAGGTTGATCATGGACTCATTGTAGTGGCTTACAAGGACGGCTCGCCTGCCCACGCTCACCAGCTCAGCTCAGAGCAGATGCTACAGTACTGGAGGACGTGGTTGCTGCGACTTGAAAAGTTCACAGAACAGAGGTGAAGAAGTCAGATTCATTTCATTCAAAATAATTTCAGTTTTTAATGCAGGAGGAATTTCAGTCAGAATTAATGTAATATAAAAATGCAGATTTCATTAAACAGGTATTACATTACATTAGATTACATTAAGCTGACGCTTTTATCCAAAGCGACTTACAGTAAGTGCATTCAACCCTGAGGGTACAAACCAAGAACAACAAAAATCAAGAAAGTACAATTTCTTCAAAAATAAAGCAAAACTACAAAATGCTATAAGTAAGTGCCATTTAATTGCTACTAAATTGTTAGTTTCAAAAATTATATATATATATTTTTTATATTTATATTATAAATTGCATTTACCTTTTGATATACCTTTCAAAAGGTATATACAGATATTTTTGACATTACGATTTCTTCTTTTCATTCCAGATCCAGTCATACGTCAATGGCTTTTTCAGAAAATAAATGAGGTGTTTGAAGAGAGCTATGCGAGTGCATTTCCATGAAGCAGGTTTTTTCAGTTTAAGGACACTTAGTTATTTAGAATATATAATATTTTTATTTGTTACCATCCACTGAGCTGTTCATTAAATGCCAGCCAGGCCTGCCTGTATGTGGGATCTTCAGTAAAGCCCATGGTTTTAAAAAGCCTGTAGGAGACCAGGTTCTCCTCCTCTATGAAGCAGTAGACTGGATAATCCTGAGTGTGGAGCCTCTTTGCCATGGTGCTGATGAGGACTTTGGCGTAGCCTTTGCCTCTGTGCTCTGGCAGAGTGTACAGCATTCCCATGGCACACGAGGCATAGGTCAGGATCCAGGACACTGGCCTACGTTGTGCATCCAGCACGCAGCAGGAGGGGAAGTTTGCGATCATGTTGCGGATCATCCCCACAGCCTCGTCATCATTTGCGAACTTCCACGTCTGACTCACCCAGCCAATGTGGGATTCATCCAGAGAGCCGAGGGAGATTCCTGAGCTGAACACAACAAAAAGCAGAATTATGAACAACCTATAAGACCTGTGATGATCATGACCTGTCTCCAGAATTAAGATGTAATTGCTTGGATAGGCCCTACCTGTCTACAGAGGGAAGCTTGGATACATCCTCTAATATCATCATGTGACACACTGCCAGTTTCTTGCTGGACACGTGTTTTTCTGATGCCACTGCATTGAATGTCTCCATGTGCCGATGACTGATTGCTTGGACAAAATAAAATAAGTTTATTTTTTGTATTATTAAAACAAGATTAAGGATTCCAGTGTCAGAAATTTTTTCCACCTTGATTTGAAACTAATTATGCAAATGTTGGTATTTTTAGAAGACAGACAGATCAAAACATTTATTTAATGTTCATTTCTGGTTTGAGCGTTGGTTTTAACGAATCTACTGATCTTTGACCTCATAAACTTTTGAGGTGTCAGAATTTGACAGAAATGGTATATCTTTCTCAGATCATTAAATGATATAACACCAACAGTGGGAGGACTTTGACAGGAATGAAGGAGAAGCAAAGTTCAAAACACAGCTGCATTAAACCTTAATGGCAGCAATGTAAAATAATGCAGATGTCTGGGTTTTGGAACTTAGTCCTTATTGATCTGTCTTCATATGTCATTTAATGGGAAATGCTTTCATTAAAAATGCATAGATCAGTGCATTATAATGTCATGATAGTATTTCAGTCACTACATAGGGCTGCTCTGTTAAGATCAATTTGCTAAAAAATGACAGCATAAATTAGAAAAAAAATGTATTTTACCAAGACAGAGAAACTTGGTCCAATCCAGGATAGAGGACTTTCGTATGGTTTCCTCCATAAGTGCTTCATCCGTCGCAAAAAACAGTATATCTTTGAAGAGATCACCTTTCTGGAAGAAAAATATGTGATGATATTGTTCGCAGAAATACACAGAAACTGTGTGCGTGTGCGTGTATGTGCGTGTGTTACCTGCACATGCATTGGTCTGCAGACAATCACAGTGAAGTGTGGCCATGTGTCCACCAACACCTGGACAGGGTCTGAGCTCACTCTGTTCAACAGGACCAAATTACCGTACACCTTGAAAACAACGCAAACAGCTCAATCATAATCCAGATAATTAAATACATTCAGTTATTATTACTGAGACGGTGACAAGATAACACTGTACGAGACCGACACGAATCAACGAGTTACGATCTGACATTTCAATCTGACTTTACAAACCAGTAGTGACCGAGGTAGATGTCTTCTCAGCCGGGTCTCTGCCTCTTTCAGCTGCTCTCCGGTCAGCTCCATGGTAAGTGTCGGTGATAGTCTCTGAACTGTAAAGACATGTACCCTGCAGTAAACGAATTTATATGTTTATGGTTCTGAGAGATTGGCTGTGCTGGAGATACAGGCTGACGTTGGGATTGTTTATCGATTCGCACTTTCGCCACGAAGATCGAGAGCGAGTTTGAATGGGGAGGGGGGGTCCCTAAAATCAGTTTTTTGTAGTTTACCACGTATCGAACAGGTCTTGATATTTTAAATCCTTCAACAGATGTATGGAAGCCATTTTCCTCATTGTGGCTATGCTCAGTTTAGACAGGGTGATTTGTGTTCCAATTGTTTCTTATCCATTTGCTAGTTTACTTTCTATAGACATTCCACACAAATACTGATGATCACATGTCATCTGCTAATAGGATTCATTTATCTTCCCCTCCCTGCATATGGTGTGACCACATGATTCATGTTTACCAAGAAATCACGTGGTATGGTCATTATACTATTACTTCTGCATTGCTCTGCACACACCAACTGTACAGTAAATATGCTTGGAGTTCAACAAAAAATAGTAATAGTAGAGTAATGGGTAATATAAGACTTCTAGACTGATGCACCAACTTTTCATGAAATATCTAATAAGATGAGATCGAACGGATGGATAGATCACTTTTATTTGACAGATCTGCTGTAAAAGGAAATAGTTTTATTTAAAGTATGTCCCTCATTATTATTATTAAAATCCACATTTGGATGCATAGCTTTGGAGAAACAGTAAAGGTTTATATAAATTTGAAGAAGATTACAACAGCATTGACAGAAAGTGTTTTTAAACAACTTCCTTATTTTACCATTACATTTCATTCCTGTTTTATTCATACAGATACAAGTTCCTGTCACAGTGTATCAGCTACACATTCAAAACTTTTGAAATCAAACGTTGATGTCAAACCACTGCGCCCTGTATGAAGGATCTTCAGTAAAGCCCAGGTTTTTAAAAAGCCTGTAGGAGACCACGCTCTCCTCCTCTATGAAGCAGTAGACTGGGTGGCCTTCAGCATGGAGTCTCCTGGCCATGGTGCTGACCAGGATTTTCGCATATCCTTTCCCCCTGTACTCTGGAAGAGTGTACAACATGCCCATTGCGCAGTAATCATACACCAGGATCCAGCTCACGGGCCGACCCTGTCTGTCGGTGATGCAGCATGTCGGAAAGTTGCCAATGTAGTGTTTAATCACGTTGTAACCTTGCTCGGTTCCTCCAAACTTCCAGGTTTTATTCACCAAGTCAACGTGGGAAAGGTTAAGAGATGAGATCCTTGATCCAAGCTCACTGTATGAAAAAACCATTATGATAACCTCAGATCTGAGAGGAGAGAAACATAAGATAAAGGGCTTTTAATGATCTGAGCGTGTACCTGTCGACTGTTGGTGTGAGAAGATGGCTGCTGTCTGCCAAATACAGAAGATGCACCAATGCAAAGGGTTGGATGGAAACTTGTCTGATAGAAGACACTTCTTTGAGAATGGGTTCATTGGATGTGTTGAGTCCTTAAAAGAGAAAAAATATTTAGGTTTTTACAATTGGGCTATTTTTCTTTACAACTGGTGGAGTAAGTATTTACATAACTCACTCAGGAAAAATAAGAAAACCTTGCATGAATAATCAATAACTAGTAAAATATGAAATTAACAGTGTCTTGACAAAACAATTGTCAAAACAGGAGATCCCTGAAAATTATAATGGCCTTCTACAAAAGAGAGAATTAAATAGCAAACGTAGATATTGACAAATGCTTCAGGTCCGATTTTACCTTTCCATGTTAATAAATGTGTTGTGTGGAGAAGATCACTTTTCTTTTGTTTCCTTTAGCTTCTTGTCTGATACCTCTGATAAGCATTACTTGGAGATCTATATATGAACTGTGTAAATTTAGCTGTATGCTATGTTATATAGATTATTATTACTGATGATAATGTATAATTATCAAATTTTCTTTGATTATAATGGATCATATTTCATAAAGTACATGTGTAATGTACCAAATTGTTGATTCCAAACTACAATAACTAGCGACGTTTTAAGGCACAACATTTACCTTGGAACTGTGTGGGAATATAAAGTGGCATGAAACAGAAATCACCAGGCTACAATAACGTGGAACTTTATGAGCTGGAGTTGTCTTGTACTTTCATGACTGAACAAGAAAGTACTTGTTGTCTGCAGTGCTGTGACCTCACCTCCAATGTTGAAATCTGTACTCCAGTCAAGTACATTCTCCTGTGTAAACAAGTCCTTTAAAACCTGTGCATCCGTGCTGTAGCATGACACCTTTTTCCTGAGCTGCAGTGCAAGCTTGACCTGGAAAACAAACACAAAATCAAGCAACCATGTGGCAGCATACCCAACGAATACCCAAGGTCCAAGGAGATGAACTCACCTTGGGATCAGGTCTGCAAATGATGACCTTAAAATCAGGCCACGAATCAACAACCACCTCCAGCGTACTTGGTTTGTTCCTGTTAATACCATAGAGGAAGCCATAGACCTTAAAATGGGGGAGGAAAAAGAATCGCCTCAGTTGTTTACAGGTGCACTGCGATTAAATGGTGACATATTGAGGATTAAATACCTTGTAACTTTTTGGTAGGTGTTTGAACAGAACTCCTTCAGCAACCTTTAGGTCATCTTTGTTCAGGACCTTCATGTTTGGCTGGTGGAGCCTCCCGGATGCAGTTCGATCTGCCTGCCAGTTTGAACTCATCTGTTCCGGTAAAAACGGTTTCAGAGTCCAGAACCTGTTAAATCATTTACAGTCTGTCATCAGCTTCACACACTTTATATCTGGTGCCACCTGTGCTTCTATGGCCGGAACCCGAGTCAATAAGCGGTCTAATTCACAAGGAAAACTTTCAGAGGAGTACATGCTCTTGTTTAGACTTTCAAAGTAGGGAAAGAGGGAAAGAAACAAAGTGGTTTTCCTCTGTAGCTGCTCCTTTAGTATTACTCAATACATGATATATTGTTATAGACGTCAGAAAATAAATAACAGAAAGATGGCAAATGTATGAAATAGGAAGATTTTTTTTCTTAGGAAAGCTGTGGTAATTATTATTTTTATCAATTCCAGCCTGTATTTAAACCTTCAAACATCCCACATGAACTGTGTATGGTATGCCAGATAACAAATAGAAAAATAAGTGACATTTGAACAACAAATGATGCAGTAATGCCTGATTGGATTTACCAGTTGTAAATCTGCAAAAACAAACTCAATATGGACACAATCATTCAAGTTCAAGTGCAGCTTTAAATCATCATTTCTTTATTAGGTTTTTAGGAAACAACAAAACAGTTCAACACATAATTATTTGAAGTTTGTTTGATTTAATGATTATGCATAACTACCTGCACTATAATACTGCATAATTTGTTCTGTAATTTGACACAATACAACTGTCAGGTGTCAGTCAATCTAACATACAGTGAAAAAGCAAAGGAAAGTGGAAATGTTGATATATTTGCTGGTTTTCTAGTACAAAGTATTGCTTTTGCGTCAAGGTTATTTTTGCAAACGTTGCCCACGCTGAAGGTTTCCCTCGCAGGTCTCCGTCTAGCATTTCTCACCCACCAGCTGGGTGTCATTAAGCCATGGGCGGCTCCACACGGTGAATGTGCACACGTAAGGCTGCAGGGAAACAGGTCAGAACACACATCAGAAGTCACATTTAAATACTGAATCAAAATATGTACTGTGCAAAGCACTTCAATTACTTACCGAATAACTCATGTTCAATTATTTGATAAACCTAGTCATGTAGTCAAAAATAACTATTGTGTGACATCTTTAGGTTTAACAGTGTATTCGTGTAAGAAGAGTGACACATTTTTATGTTCCGTTAAGGTATTATTGACGCAGGAAAAGTAACTTTACACCACTCTACTTTGTCTAGTTTCTACTTCTCTCTATGGCAACAGCAACAAAGCTCAATTGATAGAAAGGGGGAAGTATGCAGTTGATTTGCAATCTGATGAAAAATATGATCTATTGTTTAAATGTTAAAGGTTTAAAGTTTCTTGATTAACATCCAACCCGTGTGTCTAAAACCTCTCCGTTTAAACAATGAATGAAAGCTGCAGTTACCCGAGCAGAGGCTGGGTCTTGGTAGACGGCGCACACTTCGTTGGCAGCATCGTTCTTTCTGCAGGGGGTCTTGGCCATTTGCACAGTGATGGTGTACTTGAAGCCAGCAACCACCTGGAGGAATACATGGGTGAGAAAAACAGGAATTTTCTCCCATAATAACAAGCACTAAAGCATTAACACAGAGCACATTTCAGAACTTACATGAACACACAACACTTATTATCATGTGTCTGTCGAACACCAGGGAATGAGCTGATGCAGCTCCACAGTGTCTTCAACACGTTATAATTTAAGATAAGATAAGATACAATAAGATAAGATGTGATACAATAGGATAAAATATGGTAGAATATGATATGATAAGGTAGGGCACCATAAGATACAATAATATTTGATCTTACGATATAATTCAATGAGAAAAGATACGAAAAATAAGATATGAGATATCATACAATAAGACATGGCAATGTCTGATAAAATAAAATGTTTATTTGCAGAGTTACAGCGGCAAGAGGGAAAGTAAAAAAACACTCAGTAAAAGTAAAAAAGAAGTAAAAAATAAAACATATAAGCTAAGGGATATATAAACAGTGTAACAGAAATCTATGAAGTGTATGATAAACAAGAAAACGCGCAATGGACTGGTGAATGAGTTGGGAAAGAGAGGACGGGGTGTGACAGGATTATGGTGTTTACATCCAGACCTATGTGATTATGGATTATCTTTAGGAATCCATGTGAATACGTGAATCGAGGAACACACGAACACTCAGTGTGGACCGGAAGGTTTGGGTGCAGGCCTACTGGCACTGAGGCCTAAAGACACACTGGATTACCGTAATTCCCTCGGGCAGACAATAAGCAGCCACTGACCTGTCTCTGGACCCGGATCACTTTAGCCACCTGGCTCTGGAACATGTCGTTGGAACCTCTGTTGTGTTTAACGACGGCGAACTCGAGGGCGTCCTGCGCTTCGCTGATATCGATGTCTTGGGGCCCCCCCACCAAACTGCCCAGGCCCACGGCGAACAGAGCCGCGAGGACGGGAAAGACGAGCTGGTTCATGGCGTTTCTGTCGGTGGAAATACGGAGCCTGGCAGAAGAGGAACTAAACAACAACACAGGTCTGGAACCCACCTTTTTATGTAAACAGCGACGTCACGGCGGAGGGAGTGACGTATCTGCACAGCCAATCAGAAAGCTCTGCAGCGCAAACCTGCACTGATATTTTCCACGGCTGCACCCCGCGGGAGGGCGGAGTTAGACCCTTCAGCGCCGCCCTGCTGGAGGGTCAGGGCGTCTCATGAAGGATGATGAGGTTACTGGTCAAAATGGCAAAGTGTTAAACTAAGAAAACCTGATTCTATATGGTTTGTGATTGTATTGCTTGTTTTCCTTGTAATATTTTAACTACCACTAACAGTATTATATATATATATATATATATATATATATATATATATATATATATATATATATATATATATATATATATATATATATATATATATATATATATATATATATATATAAAGATATATATTATATATTTAGATGTATATATTTTATTTTCTATTTTAAATTTTTTGATATTTTATTTTATTCTTTTTATTCTATTTTATACTATTTCTATTTTTATTTTATTGGGTTGAAATTACTGAGCATTGCTTAAAGAGAGTGTGTGACCCAAGCATTTCATTGACAGTGACTACTTCATGTTATCTCTGTTCATTTGACAATAAAAATCTTGAATCTATTTACATTCTATTTTATATTTATCTACATAGTTATATATTTTATTATAATTACCATTTTATTTTGCTATTTTATTTTTATTGTATATGTATATGTTTAGTTTTCGTTTTGATATCATATTCCTTTTTTGGCTTATGTTTTACAATGCATGTAATCTATTGTTGATATAGAAGAACAAATTACAACATCTAGAAATATCCTCATGTGCTCTTAAAAACAATTGGAGTGGCACACACCTCTCTAGCTTCTTTTAAATATCATCTAAAAAAACACTTTCTTTCTAATAGCTTTGGGGAATGTTACATTTGCATATATTTAATATGGGTAAAATGCCTCGTTTTGGTTTTAAACAATTTGGTGAGGTGACCGGCACTCCTACATCACTTTTTTTGTGTTTGCAGAGGACAATGTGCACCGATGACCAAAAACCATTGACACAGCAAATTCCTGGAAACCAGAGCAAATACAAAATACTTTGCCACAAGAAAAACAGGAACATGATCCATAAATCCATACAGACTAAAGGATTTAAATTATGACCTATACTATAGAATGAAGGGACCCTCATGATTGGTCATAATCTGCCCCCTTTATTCAATTTCTTTGAAAAGAATATCTGGGACGTCCTGAGGGAATAAGGCTACCCTCACACTCAGGCCACTAAACCAGACACTGCAGGTGAGGATATAAACCAAGAGATAATCTCACAAACACTGATGACCATATTGACATTGTTGATGGATTAAGCACAATCTCTGTTGTTGTGCTCTCCAGAAAATTCCTGAGAAAATAAACTGAAACAACTCAAATGTCACCAAAATTTTGTACGCTCATTATTCTGTTAGTTCAGCTGTTTTCATAGAGTAGTTTAAATAGTGTTTACTGGATGTGGAGAGAATGATCCTCAATCTTATTGTGGTCAGAATAGAAATAACATTGTGACAAATTGCTTGCAGTCATCATGAATAACTTTGTGCAGGAAACACAGCCTGGGTGACCCCTTGAAAAAAAGTAGAGAAATCCAAACAAAAGAGTGGATCAAAGCATGCGGCCAAGCTCTCACATGTCAAAACTGTATTTTTTTATTTAGCTAATCTGACCTTTATATCCCTTGAGACCCAAACATTTCTTAAGTTTTATTCAGAACAGGGATATCTGTTCCCTCTGGACATGATCGTTGTCAAATGTGCTGCTCTTTGTGGAGCCCGGAGCCAAATCCAAGCAAATAGTTTTGAACATTTGAAAAAAAAATTAAGAGGAAGGTTTGATCTGGAAAAACACAACAATGTATTAAAACGTTTTTAAGGGGTTAAATATAATTTTGATTCAGTTCTGGAACAGTTTTGAATCAAATATTTATTTTCGTTTTCATATATTTTGATATTTGGGGTCTATAGTCTTCCGTTGCAGATTTTATATTTTCATATTGAGATCTTATTCTTTAACTTTTTTTTTTCAATTTCAGAACTTTTTTCCACTTTCAGATCGTATTTTTTCAGTATCAGATTTCAAATGATCACAACTATGACCTGGATTTGGCTCCATTCAGCAGCTGCTGGTTTCCTATAACCAGTTTTGGTTTCTGAACCACTTAATCACCTCTCAGACCAATGTTATGTTACATGTCTTTTTAATGATAGAACACAAACAAATCTCTGTGTCTATGATCCCACCCACAAGACAACACATCCAATTCTTAACGTGTCCACAAAATTGCAACAATGCTGAAATCATATGAAGGTTAAGATAAATGTAAACATGTACACAGGTGATACTGGCAATCCAATGTGTCTACAGATTGTATTAAATAAAGCAATATAATGTGTTAAACCTCTCATGTTAAGTAAGTTAGAATGATATTGCATCAGTATTATGCTTGTTGGTTTGTGTTTAAAGGGATAGTTCACTGAACAATTTAAATTCACTCATTATCTACTCACCATTTGTGGACTCAAACACTTCCCGCCACCCTTCCATCGGCATAGTAGTGAGTAGATGGAGTGAATTTTCATATTTCAGCGAACTATCCCTTTAATATCTTAACAAAAGAGTGATACAAAACATGTAAAACATTCTTAATAAATATATAAAAATAAAATATTCCCCAACTGATTTTATCAAATGCCAACAAAGCATCTTGAGAACAAATTTTCTAAATATTTCAGAAGACAGTAAGAGAAAGGTTTGTGTCAATACACCCACTGTAGTTTGAGCTAACAGACTTTTAATCACCTGGAGAAAAGATTTACCTCATAATTCAATAAAACATGTACAGCTCAATTCAAAATTCGCTTTAACCACCATTAAAATGTAATATACGGTATAAGAAAGGGAGCTTTAATCTATTTGCTCCCCGACTTGGTTGAGTTGCTGAAGCCCTTGACCATCATTGGAGCCTGAAACCACACATAATCCTGCCAGTCTGACCCCTCTGCCCTTGTGTCCTTGCTGGGATCAGTGGAAAGAGCAATAATCTGGTTCCTTACACGAGTTGGCACTTTAAATTGTAGTTTAGGGCGGAACCAGCCTACGCCGCAATCCCTGTGAGCGAGCACTAAGATTGTGGTGGGCATTAAACGAACGGGTCTGGTGTCAGACAAAAGGTCCGCCACGAAAAGCGTGCGGAAGAGTTGCCTTAAGCACGAGGACACCCGGAGACACTGATCCCCACCAGCCAACACCAGCCCCTCCAGGTTGATCTCATACAGCTCTTTGGGCAGGATGAGGGAGCCCCCCATTAGGAGCAGCACGCGGGGCACCCTGCTCAGGGAGAAAAGCACCTCCAGTTGCTGCAGCAACTCCTCCAGATCCTGAAGGGTTTGCTGACACTTGCGCCAGTCCATGTCTGCTGTCTGCACCGGTCTGCGAATCACTGTGTCTTTATCCTGAAAAGCAAATAATTTGATTAAAACCTTTAATTGAATCAACAACCTGCCAAAGTGCTTGCTCGTTGTGAACACTGTCGGGTTTCTCTAAGGTCTCGACCTCAATATGTTATGATCCGGCGCTTAAAAATGAATTGAATATGCCCCTACTAATGCAAACCTTCTTTCTTTTTAATTTAGTTTTTATTGACATGTATTTTATGAAGCACTTTGTAACCTTGTTTAGATAAGTGCTATGCAAATAAAGTTATTATTTCAACATTTCCTAATCACTTATCTGAAGGAGGTTACCTGTACATTTGTTTGTTGGTTGATTTGTATGCTTGTTTGATTGTCAGCAAGATTACAGAGGACAACTGAACGGATTTCCATGAAATTTGGTGGAAGTATGCAGTACGGGTAGGGGAAAATCTATTGTGTTTCAACATTTTCACCCAAAGACTAATTCCTGGATCTGAAGCAATAAAAGAAAATCTGACAAATCTAGGGAACTGATATCTATGAGTGTGTGAAATTTGGTGAATTTAAGGGGGATGTTGGGCCGTGACAGGGGTTAGCGCTCTACCGAGTGCAATTCCGGTGTTTTTCCTTTTCACTTTAATATTTTTGATGTGCACGAAGATAATGTTTCCTGCTCACCTGCATTGAGGCTTGTTGCTTCTTCTGGGAATAAACCAGCTGGTCATACGTCATGGGTAGCTGCTGTCTCTGATAGAGAATGCACTTGAGGATCTCGCTGACAAAGCGGCAGCAGCCTTCCTGAGTCACAGTGCCAGGAAAGACCACGCTCACATAGCCTTGCTCCCGAGCTCTTCTCGCCACCTCAGCATCATTGTCCTCTGTGTGACTGTGTTTACTGGCAGTCACACTGGAATCATTCAAACCTTTCTGACCAGACGTGTTTTCCTCTTCTTCCTGAGCAATATCTGTCCAAATAGAGACAAGGAATAATGTTATTTGAGTGAGTAATGGACCCAGCTAGGTCAATTTAAACTAGTCAAATTAAATGTTAATGAAATCTAGCAGGACCAGTTTTTAAATGAAGCCATTGTCCCCATTTTCCTCTTAAATTGCAACTCTGCAGTTGTGGTGGTAGAATCAGTGTTTGCATGTGGCAAATACTCAAAAGTATGCAAGACTACACAGATAGTATCAGAAATATGTACTCAATGCATCAAAATAAGATTACTTATGATTCTGATTTGTTCTTTTCAGCGTTACATATTGTGCTTCAAGGGGTGAAACGATTGCTGGTAACATACCATAGTAAAATTCCCAACACTTAGTTGCACAGTATTAATGTTTAATCACCATGATTATCATGGTGATTTGACCATCCACTGTCACCAATTGTGTTCATTTAACAAACACTAATCATTTGTGCTGACTTTCAAATGTCTGAATGATGTCAAATGAAATGAAATGAAACAAGCAATATTGAGCATTATTAGGATATTCTGAAGTGACTTAGAAATTAACCAATATTATTGGACTTTTGGAAAACATTAGGCACAACTTGGCACATTCTATTAACTTATTAGTTGTGTTCATTTAAACCTGCATTATGGGAAGTTTCTTTACTTAACTGAATTTCCTCATTTCATATGGTTTTGACTGTATTAGTATTATATTAATAATGAATACAATGATAACAATAAACCCAGATAAGCTGCAAACCATCAAATTTAAGAAACAGAAATCTGAACTACTGCTGTTAAGTAAATCCAAATTATAAGTCACAGAGTTAAAGATATTCTGAGACAGTAGTACAAGTCATTATTTTGAGAAGGTTTCTTATTGTCAGGATTTGCAGGATGTGGAAATAAGCACCCTCAGTGCTTCTGCAATGAAGCAACAAACACTTAAATCAATCTTCCTGACAGGAAACCAGAGACAGACACACAGATACACATAGACACACAAACACTCTACCTGCAGCGATGTTCTCCTTCTCCTCCGTGTTGTTTACACTCGGCTCATTTGAATTTAACCTGGAGACGTCTTTCCCTTCTCTTTCGTGTCCCTGCTGGTCGGCTGTTTCCGTAGCCGCTCGGTATGAAAGGGAGTCTTCGGGAACACGGTGTAAAGTTGGGACTCCACTCGTCGTGTCGGGCTCCTGAGGAGTTGAGTTCGTATCTTTATCTGGAGAAAACCTCAGTCGCTTCTTTATCCCATTGTCCCCGCTGCTGACGATGGACGCGTCCTCGGTGTCCTCACAGCGTAAAGTTTGTCTAGATGCATCCGACTCCTCTGCCATAGTTTTGAATGATTCCGCCGGGTCTGTGCCGCACTGCATCATGGGAAACGTGGACTTCAAGGACCCTTCGGAAAATAGACTTCCCTTTGTGAAAACGTGGTTCATTAATAGACTGTTATATTACTGTATTCTATTCTATTATTTTCTATGTAATAATAATAATAATAATAATACATTTATTTGATCTAAATAAGGTTACAAAGGGCTTCACATAAAAAAAATGTTGGTTCGAACTCCAACGACTAAAAATAACAGATTGTTTCTGTACTTCTGTACTTTGAAATAAACATATTGACATTGTTATTTTTAGGCACTTTCTAGAATGTAAGACCGATGATGAGAAAATGGCTTCTGATCAAACTTCATAGAAAATGTTAGTTGCTTGACGTCCTATTATCGGACCCTGGCTCCACATGACGCGTGATTTCCCCCACGTGTTCCAAACGCAGCATAGTGACGTATCATAAAGTACATGTAGCGTTCACGTGCACAGTGAAAGGGCTGGAGGCAGGAATTGAATGTAAATAAAATGGAATATTAATAACATGGGATTTGAATAACATAGAAAAGACAAAAAAAGTCTGTATTGGCTAAAACAGTCTTGTGTTATTTTCTTAGTTGCTAGGTTTATATAGTTATATATTTGTACATAGTTTTATAGTATCGTAATTGTCTTATTTTATTTTTATTATATTATATTAGTATGTTTAATTTAAATCTGGCTCTGTTGAAACTTTTCTTTTCTTCTTACATGTGGAAATACAACTTGTGAGGGATGTTCGTACACCAAAGTACGACATTACTCAAGTTCCTATTAAAAACTACTATCTAGATTGTAAAATTATGTCAATTGGTTTATGACGTCAGCGACTTTGCATCTCCTAGGGCTCCTGTACCAAAAAATTCTCAGAGTTGTTTACGTTTAGTTCAATATATTATAAAATTGGAACAACAGAATTTAGTTCATAAAAATACATTTGTTGGAGAAAATAATCGCAAAGCAGAAGGAAAAAAATGACAAAGTAACAACAAAAATGTGTATTAACATAAAAGTGACTTGCCATTTTCATTTTAGTGAATGTGATTGTGTACTTGATCAGCAGTTATGTTAACAAACCTGAGATAAGTTTATTCGTGCAGAATGTCATCTTATTTTTTTAAAAAAGAGAGAAAATAAGAAAAGTATGAAATATTAAATCTGAACGTGCAGGAAGTGAGGACAGGCCGCAGGTGTGATAAATGGACACGTTGACTCTTGTGTGTGTTCTCAGAGAGAAGTTACTGTATTTTCAAATTCCAGTCTTTGTTCGAGTTCCAGTCCAGTTGCCTATTCAAGGACAGGGACTTAAGGACAGAGGAAATGCCTTTTCTTTTGACTCATACGATTCCACTGACAGAGACAGCCCAGCATTTGCCTCCCAGATGAGGTATTTACTTCTACCTGATTCTCGTCCTGTAAGCTTTTTTTTTTACCTGCTAGTTTTTACTAACCCCTTCCTCTGCTGCTTCAGATTTGTCATGACTTGGGCTCTGATGTGCTGAAAGCTGCATTTGAAGGTTTCACAGCTGTGTGTTTGCCTATGGCTAAACAGGATCAGGAAAATCCAACACCATGATGGGTCACACGGTAAGTAAGGCACTGTCAGCTTTCTCTGCACTAGAAGGTTAAAGTGGCAACTTGCCCTGTAGCAATCTTATGAACATTATCAGGTTATTGCCTTTGCCAAGGATGTTATGTTGTCACCCTTGTCCATTTGTTTCTGGTTGATTTGTTTGTTTGTAAGCAGGATCAAGAAATCTACTCAATTTCCATGAAACCTGTTGGAAGGATGCCATTTGGATCAGGGACGAATTCCACTTTCTGTAACACTGCAAAATAGGAACACCTTCAACACAGTTTCATAGAGAACAATTCATCGATCTTGATTAAAAAAAATCTGCACAACAAAGGAACTGATATCATAGCAGTGTCTCAATTCTGGGGATGCATCCTTCAGAGTATGCGGTCTACCCGGCTAACGAAGGAGGTGGTCTTCATGGATTTGCTAAGCCCCTGAAGGGCACTGAATCCTGGGATAGGTTGAGCCAGAAGGGAACAACCTGTTGGAGATTTAATTTCTCTGGGATGGAAGGGCACTTTTGTTGGCCTGGAGGGCCCATTCGCACCGCTGTGAGGCAACCAGTCTTCAAATGCAGCCTCTGAATGATGTGGCCCCTGGAAGGAGACCCAGCTTTTGAGTGGGTGAAATGTGATGCGACATGATTTAATTAAAGTGGACTGTTGGGCCTTGGTCAAGCTGTAAACGCTCTTTCTGCTCTTTCTATTTTCCACCTTGAATCTCAACTGTGGCCTTGAGTTAATAGTCCTTCAAACACTAGGGATCATCATGCAAGGGGTCCGAAATATTCCAAGCATTGAGAAGGTAGCATCATAGCTCTAAAACTACGTGCACAAGCAACTCCTCCACACCACATTAGAAACGGACTAATGGCAGCCTCATCAGACCTCCCTCCCCTTCTCTCCATTTATCTCAATGTGTTCTCCCCACTAATCAGAAAATGTGATGAGGGCAGCAACCCATAGCTTTTCTCTCCTCACCTTGCACAGCCATGGAAATTTCACATTACCCAATGAGGTTTCTGGCTTGTCTACCAGGAGGCTTGTGCAAGGTCATCAGCGGCGCTGCTGTCAACATCGCAGATAATTATATATGCCTCTTAATGCTCACTATCTGTTACCTTGTAATTAAAGCAAGAGGGCGTGCAGATCCGAGTGGAATTGCTTTATGCTTCAGTAATTCCATATCAGATGAGCGGTTGTTTGTGTTGTTCAGTAGTCTTTACATGTGCTGAGTAGTGGTCATAGCCTCGCAGACAACACTAAAATTAGGAGAATACAATGGGAGCAAATTAAATTGTCACTATTGGATGGAACACTATTTGTAACACTATCGTTTTGTGATAAGAGCTCTAATTGTTACATTTTCTGCTTTTTGATGTGTCAGGGAGATGAAGGTTTAATCCCACGGATCTGCGAAGGCTTGTTCCGGGAGATATCTCATAGAAGCCAAAGTGATGCTGTGTCGTTCCGTGCAGACTTAGGTCAGGTAAGGGACAACCACACACACAGAAATATTCCTTTTTATCTTTAAGTCACGGTGCAGGGCTGTTACAGATTACACATTTAATTAAGTGTTAAACTTGTCAAACACTCAAAGCTTTTTTTATGGTACAGAGCATATAGAGCTGGTGTGGTCCAGTGACACTGCTGAATCCAAAGCTATTGCTTTACACAGAGTTATTAACTGATCTAAGATTAAATATAAAAATAGTATAGTCTTGCCATACTTAAATTACTAAACCAAATATGATAATTCTAAAGGATATAGCAGCTAACAGAGATGATGCCTTATCATCATGGTGGAGGTTTGTCTCATGCTATTGTGAAAACTGCCCGAAAGTAATGTTGCAAATATATGCAAGAAACAAGAAGAAGTCTTATTTTCATTATTATGAAATTGCTCAGTGAGATACAGCACCTTTTCCTAAGTGCAACCAAAGGCTATGTGACTAACCAAATGGAATGCACATGTGGAATAAACCAGCACACCCTGTTCTTTCCACTCCTTTCATCTAATGGTGATTAGCCTTTTGGGCGGAAATAAAAATGATAAGGCAGTTTTCCGTTAGTGTGTTGTTCGGTTTTTCGTTATAATCTAACTGTGACACGACCCTTTTTAAAGGCAGAAAAACATTAAGGATCGATTACTATCAAAGTCTACGATGATACAGTCTCATTATGATATCTCTTTCAAGTCTCAGCTCCGCTCTTAAATGATTATTGCTCGCAGATAAAAATTGAGGATTTGAATCTTGTCAAACTACTGTGCAAACATTATTGAGCCATTTGGTTTCATCTGTGCTGCTGGCACATTATTTGGGTTTAATTCAACTCCGGAATTGGGTTTTTATCTGCCAGGCCCGGCCAGGCGCCGCTTCAGAAGATGTTGAATAGCTCGAAAATGAGTGAGGGATGGCAAGTTTGACAAGTAACACATTTGAATTGTAATTTTTAGGATTCAGTGTGGCTCACACATCAGTCTCCAAATAGATGGTACACGTGTTGTCATCAGGTAAATTAATGTTAGTGTTCTAAGCAACAGCAGAGAAATATAGTGTTCGCGACAGGTTATACTAATTATTAAAAACTCTTTAACAATCCCGTTGCACCCAACATAGATAATGATTTCATAGAGTGCAGTTTCCTTCATTACTTAATTGCTCATTTCTTTGTTTTGGCTCCACTCCTCAGTGGAAAGAAATTTAGTTATTTAGTTTAACTTTCTTCTGAAACCTTTTAGTGTCTTTTGTCTTTGTGCCATTTAATTCCACCGCTGTTAAACCTCATCATGCATTTTTTATTCTGTAATAAAGGTTATAATAGAAGAATCATAAGTAACACTAACTATGTTAATAATCACCCCCCAGTTTAACGAATGTAATAATGGCAGCTATGCCTCTAGTCATTTAGAAACCATCTAATATCACAAGCGGTCTGAGTTGTCATCACTGCCAGAAAACGACCTGCGTGGCTACATCCAGAGGATATGGTTCCTGCCGTTTCATTATTGTCACACATTCCTAAAGCCTAATTATTTCATGGTTTGCATTATTTTCAAATCAGCGACTCAGATTAGTCCTTTTGCTCAGTGCCGCACCCCCTACAGTATTGATTGAGGTGCTCTGCTGTTTGTTTATTCAAAGCCATGCAAGCAGAATGCAAGCACATTTTTGGCCGTAAACCCGCTGCTTCTATTTTCATGGTAAGTAGTAAATAGCAACTTGTTTTGTTCTCACCTGGTGCTGTGCCATTCACAAATCTGCATTCAGACACTTTTTTCATTTGTTCTTTTGTGGCCTTGGTGCAATCTTGGATGACATTATTTTATCTGTGTTTCTGTCTCGGCACCAGCTGTTTAGAGATCTATAATGAACGTGTGCAGCACCTCCTCAAGAAGAGAGCTACACCTACAGATGGTGGAGGTCAGACTGAATGAGCACCCAAGAGATGGCCCCTATGTTCAGAATAAATATTCAGTTATACTCCACAACCACCGCAGCTGATCTTAAATGCATATGATCTAATACAGGAAACTACAACCTGTGTGTAGATCTGTCCAAGCACTTGTTGCATAACCACAGTGACGTGGAGGACCTGATCCCTCCCGGCAACGCCAACCACACCACAGCCGGCACGGGCATGAATGACCTCAGTAGCCGCTCCCGCGCCATCTTAACCATCAGCTTCACACATCAGCTTCAGTCTGCCATGTCTCATGTTCTCAGTTTTTATTGAGGTGGTCCACTGTTAGTAAAGGCCATTCCTCCTGAGCTCTAATTAGCATCAAGTATCCATTATGTGAAGTGATCACTTTCAACTTGTCTTCATCTTCAAAGTATTTCTCTTTTTAATCCTTAAGAGTCACTTTTTGTCGTGATGCTGCTTCCTCTGTGAAGTTGCCTTCCTCTGAACTAAACAGTGATTGCTGAATAATATTTTTTTCCTGTCACAGGCGTGGTTAGAATTGGAGTTGGCGCATGAGACGTTAAGTAAGATCAGCAGTGAGAGAGCCGACGCCACATGCCCCACAGGCTGAGACCGACTGAAAGAAGGTGCCAACATCAAGGAATTCCTGGTCACCCTGGGGAGCGTCAGCAAGGCTTTGGGTAAATGGCTGTTTACAGTTCCTGACACAACCCAACACCTTGTCTTAATCTAGTACTGAAATCGGTGAAGCTGTTTTCAGACCTGCACTGAATTCGGTACATTCTCCTGAAATTACGCAGAGCAGCTGTAAGTTAGAACACAGATGTCCAAGTCAGTTGGTCTGAACTTCTTTTCCCTACCAGCCCCCTAGAAAAAACTCCAGGGAATTGCTCAGCAGAATTCACTGTGAGTAAGGGGGCGTGAAAAAACTGAAACAAAAACATACAAAAACAATACAAATATGTCAGGAAAAAAGAGGTGCCATACAAGTAGAGAGCTTGTGGTTTTAAGTGCCAATACCAATGTGTTGTAAACAAATATTCTACAGTGAAATGTATGCATCATGTTCTGTCTCCTGCATGCTCTATCCAGATGCTATTCCTCACCTTCTCTTGTAGTAGTGTACGCATGTAACCAAGACTATCTTCTGCTGCATTCTTCACATGTGCAAAGCAAAGTCCAGAGAATGTCCAGACTCTATTGCCCGGACATTGTCCAGAGTTTATATCTCCAAACAGCAACATAGATTGGAATATGATTGTATTCAAGTTGGGTACCATGATATTTGCTGTGTAGTCTATCTAACTATTTGGTAAATGTATTTATATAGCTCTTTACTAGTCTGATGATGACCACTCAAAGCGCTTTACAGTACAGTTTCAACTTCACCCATTCACACACACATTCATATAGTGCATCTACTTGCAGCACTTTGTTATTCTATGGGGGGCTATTGAGGGTTCAGCATCTTGCCCAAGGACACTTCGGCATGCAGATGGTTCAGACTGGGGATCGAACCGCCGACCTTCAGGTTGGAGGACGACCACTCTACTACCCCTCAGCCACAGCCGCCACAATTTAAAATGTGTCCCTGCACTTTGCTGCACTTGATTTTGCGATAGGTCTTGCAATCAGATATTTCGTTCAAATCCAAATTGGTTTTTCATCATTTGAAGGAAAAAAAAGTCTGATCTGATTGGAAAACACATGACTGTAACGAAACTCTGTATTGAATTTTATTCAGGATCTTAACAAGCTCAAAGTCTTAGTGCAAACCAATAACATATTTTGAGGATGAATATTTGCTAGTGACACTTTTGCTCTCACTGTGGATTTACAGAGCTGGATGGAACATAACATTTATTACAGTGAGTTTTTCTGAGTCAGTGTTTTCGTTCTGTGTGACTCCCCAGCTGACCTCAGCGTGGGTGGACAGTTGACAAAGAAGAAGAAGCAGACCTTCATTCCGTATAGAGACTTTGTGCTGACACGGCTACTTAGAGAGAGCCTGGGTGGAAACTCTATGACTTCTATAATGTATGTATGTACTTTATAGACCTGCTGTTTGGAAAAAATACATGTTTTTGTGAACCACATAATCCTTTTTTTTGTTTTTGCAATACGTCCTCCCACTTCTTGTAATCAATATGTGCATATTTCTCCCTGGTGACCTGTAATGGCAGCCATTTCTCCTGCTGATGTGAACCATGATGAGACCCTGAGCACTTTGCGCTATGCCAGTCGAGCTAGAAACATAGTGAACTCTCCCACAGTGAATAAAGACGGCAGCGTGAAGGTTATCAGAGAGCTGCAGGCAGAGGTTGCCAGGCTCCAAAGGCTGCTGGAAGAAGCCAATCAGGTCCTGCATATGTTCAAGCTCACCTAAAAGGCCAACAAGTACACAAAACTATATATGTTGACAGTCTTTTATTCAAAGGTTATATTGTCTGTTGGACTGTCTTTCACTACTCCAGGTCTCCCGTGGGGAGCTGTCTTCCTCCGTGCTACTAGATGAGGAGCTGCATCAGAATGAGGCAAAGGTGAGTCATACTCTGTGTGAATGGAGCACAGGGGTGTTTTGGTGTCTTACTCTGTAAATAATGCACCTGTTGTTCCACCAGGTTCTTGTACTGACCAAGGAATGGACCAGCAAGTGGAATGAGACTCAGAGTATCCTGCAGGTACAACAATTATTTTTTCATATATTTAACTAACAGGACAAATGCATAGTAGCTGCACAATCTGTGACATCTGTCATGCTTTCCTTATTCCTAACGTGAATAACTAAGCCCGGCATGTACCTTTGGCCTCATCAAGACCAGGAATAGGAGCTGGTTTACCAGTTATTCTGACAAAGGCCACATGAGCTTTTGTGTAAATATTCTGGAGCCAGGTTAGATTAAAGAGGCTGTATATTTTATATTTTGGACATGATGTAAAATATAAAGAAGCACTGGTTCAATGATCCACTGGTAATTTTATACTTTAATCAAATAGTATTTAAAGGTCAACCATATACTTACAGTAAAACCCTGTTTTTCATGATTTTTCTTCTTTGATACAGTCACAATAGTTTGTGTAACTGTTATTAGTTTATGTTTTCCTACATTGTTTTCTATGCCATCATTTTCCATTTAGCAATCATTAACGTTTCTTTAAATCCATCATGCAAAGTTGGATTTGTAAAAGAATGTTGTAAAATGATGCTGTTTGAAGCTTGATATAGAAGGATATAAGAAGGATACTTAAAGAAATATAGAAACTAGAAGCCCACTGAGTGCACAGACTGTAAAGGTTGCATTCATATTAACACTAACAATCAACTGACAGCTCCAAAAGCAATTTTGAAAGATTGCTGCTTGTAGTAAGGACATCCTACCAGCTGGTGTCACTGCAGGTCTGGTGAACAGCTGCAGCCACTTCATGGACTGGAAATGGTAATACGAGTAGAGTCAACCTGGCATTTAATTTAATTTTCCATCCATTTAGATTTAAAATAGATTCAAAAGCCCTGTTTGCGTAATGATGGTGAAGTTAGTGTTTGACAGTGTTTGGGGAAAGTGACAAGAAAGATCACAGGCGCGCCTTCCCCTTCTACCCGATGGTTCCTCTGAGGCCAGGACAGGGTGGCGGCATTCACGCAAGAAATCCAGCTGCAACCACACAGTTTACACTGAACACTTTTCCTCTGTTGAATTTGTGCCCAACCTCCCAAATAACACCAAATGTCATCTGTTCGGGGCTCATCGTGTTCAGCCAAGTGGCCTGTTGCATTATGCATCGAGCCGTGAAGCGTGCCAGTCACGACGAGCACCGAGTTACTTCTTGTCTCTATCATACGCGCCAGCAGTGCATTCTGTCCCTTCGAGTATTTGCATGGGTTTAAAGTATTGTGTTGATGTGGCCTTTGAGAGATGACACTGAATAGTTTTGTGTATTCCTGGCTTGTAGCACTCAGTAGTGATCCTGTAGGTCAGGGGATGAGTAATAGAAGGCAGATTGCTTTTATGAAGCCATACGTTTAAGAGGACGACGTGTACGGATTTTAAATACGCTATACATGAATGTTGGTTATATATGTGCATGGTGGACAATTAACATTCTACTGTATGGTGGTTAGGTGACATTTAGTGGCTTGACAGCCCTTTATTCATTACAGTGTATTGAAACTCATTAGCAGCTGTCACTGCTCCTAATTAAGAGGTCTTGATTATTGACATATGGCACTTTTGTTTCTGACTGTCTGGCATATTAATTAAAGTCTCTGTATTGTAAATCTGTTTGCATGGTCAACCGGTGATGACTTTACGCTATGAGGCATCGTCCATCTCTGCTGATAGAGCTGAAAAATAGTTACTTATTTATATCTGCGCCCATCCATAAATCCACCTGATACGATGCATGATACGTCGTGACACCCAGGAAAAAAGGTCACTGTACTGGTGACCGGCAGACACACTGGTGTTGCCAAACCTGAAGTGTTTGATGAATGACTTTATTGATTTGACATTTGTCTTCATGGGCATTTGCAGTCTGGCCAGGTGAAAAATGATAAGTGGGATTCCTGCATGGAAATCTGCAGAGACAATAGAGGTCGTGTTTTTACCTGGTTCAGTACAGAATTGGCTATTTCAAAATGATTATTTTTTGTTAAATAAATGGCATTCAAAGTTTTTTATCAAAAGGAATGATACTTACAGTGTCATCCATAGTGCACGTTCTCCATCTCCAGCACATGCTTTATAAATTGAGAGCAGTCTACTCCAACTCTTCGTCTCTCGATATATTTTGTGTTTAATTCATTTGATTCTTTTGCTGAGAGCGAGATGAAATTTTCTGCTTGGGCTGTAAAGAGACAAGTACGAAGACGAGCTGACCAAGAGCGGTGTAAACAGAATTCTGAATTCTGTATTCAAAGCAGATTTAGAATGCAAAGTTATTCATCGTCAGCTTCCCAGATTGGTTACAGGGCATGTGGGGAAGAGAAAGTAATTAATATGAGATGGATTCCAGAGCAGCCTCTTACCAGTCAGAGGCGGAAACAGATTGAGGAAAACAAAATAAGGCAAGAAGAGGGTAAAGTGAAATGTTCTACTGCAGGGGTAGTCATATAAATATATATATATATACATATATACAGACACAAAGATGTGTGCGTTCACGTGTGGAGTTGCTTTTCTCCCTCCAACAAACCATGCGGGAAGAAACCTCCATTTCACTAAGATAAAATGAACTACAGTGGTTCTTTGATCCTGGTCGTCTTTGTATTTCCCAAACCCGGTACAAATCGGCACAAAGGCACAACTTAAGTTCTGAATGCTCTGAGGCTTGTTCTGTTTAATGTCAGTGTCAGCAGTTGCATACATCATAATCAGTCTGTGTACGATGTCAAGACTTCTACATGTTCTTTTCAGCAGGTTCCCTTTGATTATTCCCATAACAGGAATTCTTGCCTCCAAAAGAGATGAACTTGATTTTCTTCATTAAATTCTCGAAAATGAGTGATTGCTCAGCGTTGTTTGAAACACACATTGGGAACACATGTTGAAGATGTCGTGTTCATGCAAAGACTGAAATCGACTTGCTCCAGCCTTAAAATCGAATGGTATAGACACGAGTTATAGAAATATTTGGAATTTCAGGATATATTGTCCGCACGTGCAAAATGACAACTATCATGGGTAATGTAGCAGAAAAGCTCAAGATGCATAGTAAGGCTTATGGCTGCAGCTTCAAGCTGATTACACAGCACATTCATATTAGAATACCAGGATATAACAACCTTATCTTGGCTGTTGTCACATGCAGCACGTGCAAATAACAAAGTTTAGAATAATAAACGGAAAGCATTAAAATAATGACATTATGATCATTACAAACAAAAGCCTGAAAACTGGCCATGTAATTCCCTGTCACCTTTTTATGCATTATTCACTCAACCTTCCCTTTTTTCTGAAAAGTACCAGTCTGGGATATAAGTGCAGCTCTTTCAAGGATATTAACCTTTAAATGTAACAGAGCAATTCACACGCTGAAGTTTCCCTCTTGTTCTGAATTCAGTACCTGCTCATCTTTCCTGTTGGTAAGTTACTCCACTCGACAAGGCTGGTGGGCTGTCGGGGAGAGAATCAATGGCCGGCCTTGTATGGCAGTGTTTTGAAATGCATATTAACCAAGTCGGGAACCTGTGCTGTCAAAGTGTGCTGAAAAACCCATTAAAAATTCTGCCCAACCACAGATGATGGCTTTTAATGGAAGCCCAAATGCTATGAGCTTGGCTGCTGGTCTAGGCCGCAGTTAATTACAGTATGTCCACCAGCTGCCTCAATCTGCACGCCGATTTTTTTTTGTTCTCATCTCACAGACACACAGACACACACACACACACACACACACACACACACACACACACATATACACACACACACACACACGCACACACAGACTGAATGACTAACTGTGTGGTTGTGGTGAGGATCAACTTTCTTTGGTATGTGTGTGAGTGAATATGAGGAGAAAATAAGAGGATCTCAATCTTTTCCTGGTGTCTGAGGAAAGTGACACAGTGCATTATCTGCCCGGCTGCTCCTCACCTCTAATGAAGTCTGTGAAGAATCCCTTTTAATTAAGTACAGGGGCCTGGGTCGATGCCTCTCCTCCTTTATTAGAAAAAAAAAGAATGTCTCCCATCTCGCAGTGAGCAAGGTGCTGCTGCTGGTGGACACATCTCTCACTCCAGTCAAATATGAAACCGAGCAGGAGGCGGTTGAAATAGACTAGTGTATGCAGAGTGCTGGTTGTGAAGCCTCCGTACAGTATATGACATTTTCTGCTCTGACTCATGGGGAGCTACTTAAGATAATCCGTGGCAATGTGAAGCATTAGTCCACCAGCTTAGCAGAAGAATACTTCTGATGGGGCCTCTCATAGTCGAGGAGACTCTCCGTTATTGAACCTCAGCCGGTGCCCGAGGAGGAAAAGGTTACCAGCCTTTAACACTTGCATCGGGAGTTGGATTTCTCTTAATGGCGTGGTTCAGTGTGTCTTTTTGAACTTTGCAGGTCATCCCAGGCAAAGTGATTCATTTGTTGCTGAATAATTTGAGTTTATACTGCAAAAAAAAAAAAAAAATCATTCTGTCTGCAGCCTTTCTGGCCTTTTCCTAAGCTTCACTCACATCTTTTTAGTCTGGAAGGAAATAATATTAAAATGACATTTCACACAAAGTTTAATCAATATCACCTCCAGACGGACACACGACAAGGTGGTGTGACTCATGCTTTATATTTCCTCAGCAACAATTGTTGGAGGCAGTGGAGCAGTTTATGGAGCAGATCAGAGGTTTAAGTGTAGCCGACCTGTGCTTTAGAAACGGCTTTCAAAGATTAAATCAATTTCTCGACTTCTTATCACATTTCTGCGGCGGTGCTGTGACACCGTTGAATACATATTTAGCAGGGATTCCTGGACAAGCGGAATGTAAACATAAATTTCTGACAGAACTTTGAGTTGTGATTTAGCTGTAGTGTTTCTTAAGGTGTTTTCAGACATAAACTCTGGAGAATGATACTCTGCTGGGACGCGTTCACAGCAACAAAAGTCTCCAGAGCGTTTGGATGAGGGGTGGCGCCGAAGAAGGACGTAACATATTAATTTCGCTGCAGAAATAACACATTAGTTTGCGACACATCAACACTGGTGTCGGCTCTTATCACTAAAAGCTCTCTGGACCGCACCACTTTTTCATCCTGAGATATTTCTTTAATTTTTGTTAATTTTATTTTCGCATCTGTCTGCAGACTTTTTACAAGAGGGCTGGCTGGAGAAACTTTGGAGAATGTCCGGAGCATCTCCCTACAGCCCCTCTGGATAATGTCAGGAGATTACACAGAGTTCAATGCATGTCTGAAAGCAGCTTTAATGTGACACTAAAGTACAGTCTGAATCAATAGCTGAAGTGGGTTTTTTTTTATCTTATGAAACAGAATTATGATGATTCATTTTTCAAGTTATTAACTTTCCTCATCTAATAGCAGCATTATTTCCCGGAGAAAAAGCCTCTGTAGCTCTGTGGCATTTCCACATATAAGGCACCGGATTTCACTTTAGTTTGACCTCCTACTCTCAGACACGCAGACACTCAGCCACTCAGTCACATTGTGAATGACATGGAACTCGCTGAAGTTTGTTCATATTCTTTGAAGCGGACACACTTCACAAACTGGGGAGTGTTTTTATTGCAACATACAATGATGATAGCTATGTATCAATAAAGGCAATGGCGCTTGGTATATAACCCACCTGTGTGCTAGTGTGTGTGGGTAGATGCACTGCGTCTGTTTCACTCGCTGAACACAATGTACAGTTTGACTCTCATCACGATGATCTGAATGATTTATGGTGTCTCTCTAGCCGTTAGCCACTCTGCTGCTTCATGGCGACACATGGTTGGAGCGCCACTATTCTATGTGGCCTTCAGGGAAGGAAGAGCAGTCATAAAGAATTCAGTTTTCTGCTGGTTGCCATTAAATGTCTGTCAGCATTTTTGTTTTTTATTGTGTGCCATTTCAACTACATTCTATTTTTTTTAGCCCACTAACTATATATTCTCATGTGTCCTTTAGGCGGAGGCTCTGAGGAAACAGGGGAGTGGAGTGGTCCTGGACTGTCAGCAACCTCATCTAATCGGCCTCGAGAAAGATCTACTCAGCACTGGCATCATCCTCTATTATTTGAAAGTAAATGCAACATTTGCACTTAATATAATTCACATATTTACCTCCACCAAGGAGGTTTTGTTTTCATCTGCATTTGTTTGTTAATAGGATAACTCAAAAAACACTTTTGTGGAGGGGTGATGCAGGGAAGAACCGTTTTTCATATTTGCCGTGGCTCTGGATCAGGGGGCGGATCCAGGATAATTTTTTTATTGTCTTTAACATTGCGAGATTCTGCGTTTTAGAATAATTGATCTTGGTAAAATGTTTAGGGGAGTGATATTTCTGAGTGTGTGCATTTTGCAAATCCAAATAATAAAATAAAAATAAAAATCTGGATCTAGTAAATTTCAATGGCGTTTCATAAGGAGACTGCCATTGGTGGAGGTATAAAGTCTGATTGTTTTTCTAGATATCAATGCTTCTCTCACATAGTTTTCAACTTTGTCAACTGGGATAGGGTTAGGGTTGTGACCTTTGAACCTTCACTGCAGGAAGGGATAACTGGTCGGGAGTCCAGTTATCATGCAGTCAGGATATTGATGAGTCAAGGTTACTATGACATATCCCCAGCTGCTGTGCTTTTCACTGGGCTGAAAATAAGCAGCATTTCTTTGTGTGCTTTCATATTTAATTGCATTGCAGTGCTTCATGGGCTCGGGCTCCTTAGTGAACACTGTGTGCTTCATAACCGTGCTGGGTCTGTGACTCTGATCCCTCAGGATGGTGCACTGTGTTCAGTCAATGGCTCTGTGGTCACCGGTCCCTGCCAGCTCACTCAGGGTAAGCACTTCTGCAAAGATTATATGCTTTTGATATTCTTATAATGAACGTAGGGGGGAGTCATATCTGCAATAATGAAGATTTCTCTCCCTCTTATTCACAATTATTTCGTCAGTGGGAGGTAATAACACTTCCATCCATTTGGAATGCATTTATATGAGATTACTGCATCGCATCTGCAAATGAAATCCACTTTATGTCCCTGGCTCCCCCACGGCAGCGCTCTCAGGACATGAGTGGATTGTGAACACAGCTCTCCACAGGGCAGATGCCATTTCTCTTACTAAACATTTTGAAGGGCGAGAGGCCCCAGACAAAGCTCCAGACAAAGCCCCAGGCCCTCCATTTAATTGGCAGATGGAGTTGATAGGGCCGACAGGTTTGAAGTGGGCCAGATCATTAACCTTTCAAAGGACAGAGCCAAGCCGAGCTGAAACTCCTGCACCCCTGAGCCGACCCTGCTTACCGGGGCTGGGAGCTTTCACTTCTCACTGCTTTGCTTTCCAAAGATAAAAACTGCACTCAGAGCCAGGCAGCGCAAGGGCTGGGCACGCTAGTCTCTTTATAACCATTTCAATTTATCCAATATCCCCTTCAGAAATGGCTGCATCTGAAGCCATTTTCCTGAACAAATGATAGTAATTTTCGGTCCAAAAGCAGCTGGAATCCATCACAGACTGTCTTCTCAGGTGCTTTGTCACTCGTCAGAAGTCATTAGTAGCAGGAAGATTAGTATTTGCTGTGGTGAGAGAGGGGGTGGAGAATGAAGACGAGACCTCGGGAAAATCTGTGGATATGGCGATATGAACGGGGGCCTGATATATAAAACCTAATATCACTTCAGGTCTATAGCTTTACAAGACTTCTAAAGTTTCCTTGGACCATTTTCTCCGGGTAAATCATCCCTCTGGTCCGGATCCCAAACAATCTCACTGGAGATTGTCTTCCTCGCGGCAATTCATTCACTTTACCTCAGCAGTGGAGGATATTGTAGAACTTTAGAGCCATTTCTTAAGTTTTCACCAGTTCAGTGCAGAAACAGTTTGCTGCAATCCCACAATGACGGGGACATTCCCGTGGCCAAAGTATTTTGCTCCACACTTCTGTATGCATTATTAACACTGTGCCACGCTGACAATGGTTAACTCTGTCCCTTTATCACTTGAATCCATCTGGAAACTTGTCACATTTTACCTTTACTATGTTTTACGGGCTATGTTTTTAAACTTTATAAAAAACATGCGAACTTCCACATCCCCACTCCATATCTCCAGTACACTGCCTTCTAAATTATTAATGGAGAATTTATTGAATCTGTGAAGTGGGCTCACAGCTATATAATTCCAGTGCCGTCTGTTTATCTCACATACAGGCTCAAGTTGTAGCTTTTCTCATAGCACCACTAGCTGCTGTTACCAGGAAGAAATAATAATATCTTTAAAAGCAAATCCCTTTAACCTACATCATCACCAACCAAAGGACTAATGCACATCCTTTATTAGGTGACTTTTGCTCCTCTCAAGATTTAAAGGACCATTTTTGTTGAGGACTAGAACGCACTGTGAAACCAGCCCCTTAGATTAAATTTACGCCTCTCATTGACTCTGTTTGAGAGAATGAGAGAATAATCGTGATAATGAAAGCACAGCACAGGGAGGCTGGATGAAAAGAGAGATCATTACACGGAGCGATGCGTCCTGGAATTTAAAAATAATTATAACCACAGTCTGACTTACTAGAACCGAAACTAACACAAAGTAGTCTGTACAGCAGAAGCACAAGTCTGCTCCCCTTAATTGAATAATGGGGATGCAGTTGCTCCACTTGCTTCATTGCTCAGGTGCCTCTACTCGCTGTGTGATGCATAATTCAGTAGTTGTTGGAGTTTAATACTAAATAGAACCTTTTTTCATGCTTTAATCTCTTTGGTTTGCTAGAGGTAACATCATAAAACTCGGAACTTGAACCAGGTTTAACCACCAGACTGAAGCTGCCCACCTCCAAGAGAGACACAGGGTACAGACAGAACTTCACACTGAGGTAGTGTCTTTCAGCCACAGTTGCATTATCTGTTATTAATTTTGCACAAGCAAGTCAGCATCACACACTTTGTTTCCATAACTACCAACTGTAATACCTGCTTCCTTTAGCAAACACTGCTCGGGTTGGCTTCTGGTTCACCCTCCACAAAACACAACCAGTGTAGATTTATCATCATGAAAATAAGACTCACCGCCGCTCTCTGCTGCTATGGCTTGTTTTTGCCTGTTGAGCATGAAACTCTGATTAACTGGCTCACGAAAAAGCAGCAGACCAGCACATCATGAACAGTCTCTCCACCTTGTTGTACAGTGTTCGACCTCAGAGAGAAGGCCAGGTGCAGTGGCTTTCAAAACCAGAAGCTTTTCATCCATCTTGCAGCAGCTCCCTCCTGGCCCTTATTCACTTTTATGTGTTTTTAAAGATCCATTGTGGGAATGCACACTTGCTCCTGAAGAAAGCACAACCAGTGTTTCTCTCCAATAAGTCGTCTGGAAATTTGTGCTGGCAAACCTGAGTGGGTGTGAGAAAAAAGTGTTTGTGCTGGGAAAAATGAATTAAATCATTTAAAATTGGCAATTAATGCTTAAAATGTCAATCCCTGGAAAACATGTAAAGTTGAAAATGACAAGTTTAGTGCAGTGTCCCATACAATTCCTTCTTCCTGTCTTGTCATTTAGAGATATGAAGAAATTAATTTAAAGTGCATTTCAATAATGAACAGTCTAGAGTTTTTATACAGTGCCTATAAAAAGTATTATACTTATTTAACACCATCAAATCGCAGATCTAATTAGAATTGTTTTGATATGGATCAACAGAAAAATGCCAACTTTAGCAGCTTTTGCAATAGAAGCTGAAAGTTAACAATTTTGGGTAACTTTATCAAAAGTTGATGTTTTGAAACCTCTGTTGATGAAGTGACTATGATGTGCTGACATACATGACTTCTACTACTATACTACTCTTTGTATTTTTCAAATGAAATTCTGGTCTCATACATTTTCAGTGAGCTAAATATAAATGATTTCAGCATGTGAAAGAAAAGGACTTGGTTAGTGAATAGACCAACTATACCAACTCTTCCTGTGCTTCATAAGATTATATGCTGTAAAATGGATTCACACACCATTGTATAGGCACAGCTCTACTTCTGCAGCTTCCCGCTCTCCATTATTAAAAATGGCTTTGACAGCAGAGTGAAGTACATATGGCCCTGCTATGTCTGAGGAGAGTCTCTGCTGTTAATTTTTAACATCTATTACAAATGAGACACTTCCACATTGGCTCAGTCTGAATATGTGCTGGCACACCCAGACTACACTGATGTCTGAAAAGTGGCTATTAAAAGAAAATTTCAGTAGTCTCAAATTCTATGACATTCCCCTCTTGTATTGTAGAGATACTATTTTACAAAGACTTTAAAAACTCCACCAGAATGGACCAGACTGTGTTACTGCTACTCTCCTGCCAGCCGGCATGAATGACCCTTTCATTTTAGGGACATATAATAGTTTCATGCTGCTGATCCTCATTTTCTGAAAAGGCTTTGATTGTTCCAGATATGAGATTTTGATAATTCTCCAAATGTGGTTTAAGTCCTTCAGTGTCCCCTCTTATGTTCTGTGAAAAACTGTCATGAATACTGATGACATACAGACTATACTATAATTAAACCATTGTAATTGCAAATCTACCATAGGCAGCTGTCACTCATTACTGAAACATCCATCAGACTTTCATTTCACAGTGCTGTCTCATTTGTCGTCTGCAAAGCGGGCCGCTGTCTGTCTTGAGCCGGCCCCTGACTGACAAGTACAAGTCCACAGAGAATCTGTCCAACGTGATGCTGCAGAAACTAGGGTGAGACTTACACAGACATGTGTGAACTCTGTGACTCGAGTACAACTGAGCTCCCTCCACCCCAATATCCATAATACGCCTGCTTGTTGAGCATCGTTTATCGGCTGCGTGGACCAAATCAAAGCCATAAATCACGGCGGCATTTCTGTGTGGAGAGGTGCGAACATGCAAAAAGCCATTCTGAACTGTTTAATGCTGAGCCAGTGGAAATCACAGCAGGCATTTCTCCTTTAATGTCCCCAAATGGCCTCTAGATGAGTAGGTAGTAAACTGCCCAATGTCCCATTTCCAAAATCACTGCAGTGCACCTGAAGTTCAGCTTCATGGAAAATTTCCAGCATGCTTTGTAAAAAAATAAGCACTGATTGGAAGAGAGGCAGTTTAGTGTGTGATGTTAAATTTCACATCATGAGGTTTACAACTGTGCCTGTTGATCACAAGTCATAACATGGTTGAAAGCTCTGTAAAATCTAGTTATATGAATTTTGAGTTGAGTTTATTTGTCACACAACAACAGTTATCCACAAATATGGAAACGTGTTGCCCACTGTGTACGGAGAAAGGCCTTTTACAACAGGCAGACTTGCATCTACAGATAAAACTAGAAAGGAGTGGAGAGTGCATACCCGTGACCAGTTACTCCTCCAGAGGTAATTCCCTATCGGCCACAAAATTCATTTTTTGCGTAATCCTGCTAAAAAACAAACACCAATGAAAGCAATTAATTATATCATTTAGAGCAGTTGTTCAACACTAATGAATGGACTGATAGAGAAAAACAGACCTCACCAGTTTGCACCTGGTTTATCTGGTTCCTCTTTAAAAATGTACCATCAGGATAAATTAAAACACACTGTGCACTATCGCCAAACTCTGAGAGCCATATGCTAATGTGACATCCTTATTCTCTGCCGCTGCCTTGGAACTGTGTGACAGGTCATTGATTTGTTAGAGTCCCAGTGTTCATTGAATCAGTGCCCAAAATCCAATTGACTCCCCGGTGATTCACCATCCACTGAAGAAGTGGTGAGTAATTTGAGACACGCCTATGGTCTCTAATGAAAGGAAACGCCTGATGTTTTACGTCATGTGGAGCTGTCTGACCTGTAATTTCCCCTCACAGTGCTGTATCCCTCAGAAAAGCAGAGCTTCCACTCAGGTAGATCACACTGCTTTAAGTATAAAGCAGTGTGAACGATATCTGCAACCTTAACATTGTTTTAAAGATTAAACTGTGAATCCAGGTGTTTGTGTAGAGAATTAATACAAGGCTGTGACAAGAAGCTCTAAGTGGTAAAGGTGAAAGATGGAGAAGAGATGTCCGAGGGAGTTAGTGTCGGAGAACGAGTTTGACTCCAGTCTCTAGGCATTAATGGCAGATCAGTACCAAAACTGTCAGTCTACGAAAAGTACAGTAAAATATACAGAGGTGAATATGCAAAGCACACTGCAAAATTTGCTTTATTTAAATTTGTCCTGGAAAATGTAAAACGAAACTCGAATAGCAGTCAGGAGAGCGCATACCTCCGCCAAGGCCCAACAATCCCCTTCAATTCAATCAATCTGCACCAAATTCAGTTCCATAAATGTGTCTTATGTGAATTATTTATTCTTCATCAAGATCCATGAATGATTCCCTCAACATATCTCACAATGTTAAAGATTCCTGGATCCACCCCCTGATCCAGGTCTGTACCCAAAGCAGGTTTTCACCTTCCAACTATTTTTTGGTAATCCATCAAGTAGTTTTAGCCTCATCATTTTCAAAAACCAACAAACAGAGAACATAACCTTCTTGGCCATTAATTGTGCCATTCAACTGATATACCCCAATTTTTTACTCTTACTTTGCACCATCATCTTTTCAGTAACTCGTGTCAGACACGGGGGGGGCGGTGTGTGTGTGTGTAGATATGCATTTTACCCTTGTTCAGCTTGTTCTTCACGTCCCTTGCTGCAAGGGCAAAATGTATGTTATGGTTTGCCAATCATCTTGGAAATAGATGAAAATAGTAGCAAATTGAATTAAAACGGAGCCGTGAATATAGGTTCAGCTGTGGGAGTGACACAATATCAGTGACCTGACCTGCAGCAAATGGAGGGGCCGCTCCATAGCAACAAAAGTAAACTACCCATTATCGGCTACATCAGCTAGACCACAAAGTTTATGACTAGAGAGTTTTGACAGAGAGAGGCTAACTGCATTGACTAAAACTCTGACCTAAACTGAGGGGATGAGACCACTTTACATTTGATTTATCTAAGATTAAATCTATACATTTTTTTATATCCATCTGCATTTATGTCAGCTGAATGCAGAATTTCTCACCTGGCCTTGCAACAAGTCCCCATTCTGTTGCAATAATTCAAATTCCAAGTACATTCACAATGTTAAATGGAGGGTTTTGCTCCTCGGTTATGATGTGTTTAATCTAGAAATACAAACTTTAGTGGTTGTGTGTTAGAGAAGGGCAATTATAAATTTATAAATATGCTGTTTGCAGAATATGTCGATGGACAATTCCCCTTTGACTTTATAGAATGGTTTAAGGTGAAAACCATTTTGGGGAAACATTAAATGATCCTCATATTCTTAGCTTTTAGTTTGGTTACTTTTATGCTGAAAACTCCCAGCAGGGGCAAGAAATGACCTTTTTGTATATAATGGCAGGGTCCAATGCTTGTGTTTTGTGTATTCATGACTGTCCATAAGACCCGCTGGACACAAGGCAAGTCGGGACACTAAGAGCTTCCAGAGGTAGAGTGGACCAGCTGGTAGTTGTTCCATGCTGCTTTTAATGGTCTCCTTGGCTCTGAGAGTCCCTCATCTGACATCCCTCACAGTATCTTCCATCTCTGGCCAGAAAGCCAGTGAAAGCTTCACAATTTGCCTTCTCCGACCGCCAACAGGCTGCTGTTTGGTACTTACATCTCTTAAAATAGTGTTTTTAACACTTCTTAATGTCAGTCGAGGAACTCATGTGACAGCTTCCACCTCCTGCCACAAGTCATAGTGCAGCCAGACAGCTTGAAGTGACAAAGAAAGAGTTCGATATCTTTGTAAGTTATATATGTCTCTTTTTCTCAGTCGTCATTCTCTCAAATATTTTAGCTAGACTTTTGGAAATGTTGGAAAGTATAGTACTAGATGTGTTTTAACAGGTATGAAACACTGTAGGACTTCTTCGTGTGCACATGGAACGATTACTAGGGCGAAGATGGAACAGGAGCTCAGCCAACAGGAGGTAGCTCAGCAGCAGGTCCAAGAAAGTCTGAACAGACGTAACCGGGACATGAAAAGACTTCCAGAGGAAAGCAGTAGGGTTCCACATCAACAGAGAGCAGAAAAGAGGAAAAAGGGGGCAAGGATGGAAGAATCTGGTAATGGGTAAGTTAGAGGGAGACAAACTGTGCTCCCTGTGGTGACGTTAATGAACCTCAGTCAATCCACAACATGAACACTGTAAACCTCTGTGTGATTGATTTATGCAATGGAAAAACGGTATCAAGAAAATCTGGTCAGCATCTTATGGTAGGAATACTTGCTGTTAACTTCTCGTATGCATTCACAAGATGGCTGCTTTGCATATATCCTTTGTCTGTTTGGTGTGTGGGTTGTGCACGTCCTCAGAAATTACCCTGACACATACGCAAGATAAAGGTTGAGGCAGTAGCGAGTCCTTGACAGGGTCAGTGTGCACGTCATCGGGGACATGTCATCATTGACAAAAACAGCGGAGAGTTTTGATTGTTAATTGTTAATCTCCTCGTGTGTGTAACCAATCCTGGAGTGCCAGGAAGATCGGTCTGATTCAAAGATTATAGAGCAGAGCGTTTATAAACTACAGTCTAAGTTCTGTGATGTGCCGTCTACTGGAATCCTCCAGTTACGCGCATAGTAAGCAAGTATGTGAACCATAAATTTCACGATGCAGGCTGTTGCCTATGGATACGTGTGGTTAAACAGCAAGTATATCACAGGCCTTTTGCGGACAAGTGTAGGACATCCTTTCTACTGATCCTCAGGATCTGCAAAAATCCCTTAAAGCATAACTAGGACCTGAACTGTGTCCCTCTTGTAGTTGTCAGTTTATTGTCAGAAATGATTTTGAGCTGTATATTTGTTTTTTGCTCCCCCTCCAGAGTGCCGTGCATTGTATGTAAATCCCCAAATCAACATGCACAGATTCTATTTAATTTCACAGCTAGTAGAGTGGCTCTGATCCCATGCAGCCATTTGGACTGTTTGCTTTTCAAATCTAATGGATGGCTTTTGTGAAGGAGGGGGTTGGGGGCTGTTGCAGTCTAGTCTGTTGCTGGCAAACTGTTTGAAGTCTCCAGTGTCACTCCACAGTAAATAATTAAATCTGCTTCTGAAAACAAAGAGTCTGGCAGCATGTGCGAAAATATAACCACGACTGTATTGTGCACATGCCTCCTCTTATTAAAATGCAGTTTTTATTTCCTGAATACGAAATGTATTATTTCATTCTTGTCTCTTCACTGTGTGTTTCAGTCTGATGGATAAGCTGGATGCAGGCACTGCAGAGCCCAAAGTGCTAAGAACTTGTCTTACAGCCCAATTCACGTTTTTATGAGGCATGATATACCTTTTTCCCTTTGATTGTTTGTTTTGTTTATTACGCCCACATTTAAACCTATACTTTCCTGTAGGGGTTTCAATGAAATTAGACATATTTTGTGAAAGCATATTACAATGAGAGCACTTTCCAAATGCTTTTGAAATAGTACCTTTTTGTTCCTCTCTCCATTTCATGCATGCACATGAAAATAGATATAATGAATGTTTTTGAAGTATTTAGAAATAATTGAATACATAAACAAAACGAGTTTTTTAAGGGAGCTGGTTCAAGAAGAGATTTTAGCGACTTAGCAGTGACCTCAATTATTGTATAGTATAATTCCATTCCAACAGGATTTTTAAATTATGCTTTACACTCATTGTGTCTTCTTTTCTCATCCACCTACACAATGTAAACTAGGCCATACCCGGAAAATAACCTGTCCCTCACACTTGTTTTGAGCTGGATGGAGACCCACTTCAGAGTAGGGTAAGCACCAGGGATGGCCATGGCCAGGAGAGGGAGGTGTGTCATAAATCAAGGCCAGAGCTGATGTCTGAGAGGCCGTGGAGAGAAGCTCAGAGAAGCTGGAGTTTCAACTTAGAAGGGAGAGGAGTTTTGGTCAGGGGATGCCAGCCTCCAGCAGACAAGTGTCCTGGGCCCGGGTGATGGATGTGTCACGAAGCCAGAGGGGAATGCTAATGAGATCCAAGGTGTTGTGGCTAACTGCTACAAGGGGAGACCCGGCTCTGGTGGGAGCTCATTAGGCAGCACGTCCCACCTGCAGAGCAGCACAGGAAGCAGCTCCATGTCTATCCTACCCCAGACCAGCACTCAATCTCCAATCGACAAAAAGCCTCTTAGCAGTCAGGCGCCCTGCCATCCACCCGAGCAAATAGTCTTCGAGGGCCAGTTTCGCTGTGGAGAGATGGATGAATCTGGACATTGGGCGGGGATCCTGGGAGTGTGTGCAACTGAGACTGCGGCAGCCACAGCTCTAGGCTCAGGACTGGGCTTCGTGGATGGTCCAGGATGCAGGGTGTTTTCTTTTGGAGCTCTCACGCAGTATTGCAGCAGGTCAGGTGAGAGGGACTTCAGTACTTTGGGCCCCGCCATGTTGTCTCTCTGGCCAGGGACAGTAATGTTGTATCTGTGGCGAAGGACAGCCAGGTCTTCTTAATGGTGAAAGGGAGCTTTGTCTTCTCTTTGTTCAAGCATAGTCTCATTCCTTCCACAGTTGGATGGCTACCACGTATACCGCACATTCAGATGGAGATAACACAACAATTTGAGACTGGCAGCTGAGGTTATTAATCCTGCCACCACACAACTACCAGTCCTGACACCAACACAAACCTGGCATGGCTGATACAAACCATGGAGATGAACTGATTACAGAGCTACTGCCAGTGAAACGTACCAGTGAGCTGGAGGTTACTTCTGCATTTGAAGACGATGAGAACTTTAAGTCTGTGCTGAACAAAACGGATTTCCAAATGTTCAGTCAAAGGTTGACTGAATTTCCTGATACCCTTTCGAATCTGCAAACCCTTCCTCTGCTAGACATGATGAATGTTTTGCATTATTTCATTTCCACACCAGTGATCACCTGCCAGAAGATTGTAGCTCTCTTTTGGCTCAGTGTGGCGAAATTCAGCCAACCTGAGCCCTGTCCTGCTCTCCTGATCCTGGCAGAAACTGGCCTCTATACACTGACTACAGATTCTGGGCCCCTGGTTTTGTTCCATCACTTCCCCTTGTTTCATCTGAAGCAGGTACACATAGGTTTAGCAGGCCAGAGTCTGTGTTTGATGGGCTCTACAGAAGAGAGCATCCTGGGGGTCTATAGTGGCAGCCAGAAGCTGACCAGAGAGCTATGCTGGGCCATACTTTGTGCCATCTGCCCTGGGGACAGCAGGGTCTCTCAGCACTGTTCCACAGAGACTTGATGAGGATGTCTCTGGAATGGCAGACGTATGTACCTGACCTGCTGATGGAGGCTGGATTTAAAGTTTGCTGCTCTTGTTTACCTTCTTCATTTCAACATGGGTCAAGATATGGTCCGTCTAGGAGAAATACAGCTGTCACTCTACACAAGTGTACGGTTGTGCATCAGCCCCACACTGAGCCCCTTGCCCAGCTTTTACTGACTGATACCCACCTTGGTCTGGTACAGGAAGATGCTTTCTTTCACCCGACTCCAAGCTCTGTCACCGTGCAGCCCTGCCGTCCCCTATTCCACCACCTAACTCTTCGTCAGCGCTCGGATGTGCGCTGCGTGCTGGTGCGTGATGAAGACAAGCGTGGAGCTGTCAGGCTGGATGTAATCCTAGCAAATGTGAGGGGCAGGGGTCACCCTGAGAGCGTGACTGAGGCAAAAACCCCGCCTGCACAAGCTTCAAATTCATCTCTGCATGCAGAAGTATGGAAATTAACTTTCAGTTGCTCCACTGAGGCTGCCTGCCTGATTAATCACTTGTCAAATGTCTGATCAAGGACTGAACACCCTGTAATGAACAGCCCAGCTTGAAAACTCACTCAGAGGGAGCAATGGCAAAAGTACATCCCTACAGACAGTTCAAAGTACGACTTCACTGTTAAAAAAAAGTGGAAACTATGACCTACTTTGAAGTTTCTGCATGATTTGTTTCTCTACAAGTTTAGGTAATTTTAACATCAGCCTACATGGCTTAAGTACTTAAATATATTGTCTTTTAAACACTTGAATTTATTTGTTATTGCATGGTTTTTGTTCTTTACTCACTACCTCCCCATTATTTTGTCAAAGAGGTTTAATATCTAATATTTTAAATAACAGGGGCTGAATACTTTTGAAGGATTTTAGACCAAACAATCTCACTGTCATTGTTACTTTAAAGGTATGTCAAGTTGTTGCACGTTTTAAATATTTTATACAAAAAACTTGAAATGGATATGTTTTAATGTGTTTGTTAAAAAATAAAAGGAAGGTAAATCCACTGCGGCTCTGGAGTTTTGTTTACCACTGAGGATGAAGATAAGCTCTGATAGGTGAGCTTTTAACTTGGGAAAACTAAGGATTCAGAGTCGGATACATTTCACTGCTTTCTCTAATGTCTAATATTTTGTTTTCCTATCATCTCTGTCAGGCTCTCCCTCTCTCTCCCCTCCTCTCTGATGTTAGCTTTGAATAGATTCCTTTTCACTCTCAGCCTCTTCCTCACTGTCTAGGATGCTACAGAGAATGTATATATTGTACTCATTATTACTGAGCTGCCTAAAGATGTATTCTTGTCTGAGGTGAAGCTAAACCTCCACTACACAGTTATTGTCTGTGTAATGGCTTAATGGATTTACTCCTGCCAGTCAGCATTGTCCTCTCCAGGAGGAGCGGCTCTAAATTCTGGAGAGGCTCATCTGAGCTGCATCTGAGAACGAACCTGAGGTTGATTCACAACTCGAGATTTGAAGCTAAAGAGTGTTTGCTCCGTGTCTTGACTGAGTGACCCCATCCAGCATGGCAAATTACAGGGGCAATGTAATGCAATCAGACCTCTTGTCTGCTCCAGCATGAAGGATGGAGATTTGGCCTTGAATGGAGAGACACATCACACTTTGGAGTTGTGAGGTTTGAGACGGGGGTGAAAGCTCAGGGATGTGAAAGGGTTGCTTTTCTCCCTTTCTGCTTCAGACAGTTAATTACCATTCAAGCCTTACACTGTGTATCATGCCTTCCTGTGGATAAAACACAAAAGGAAGACAAGCCGCAGCCCGATACTGTATATTAAAATGAAGATGGCAGTCTGGTGTGCAGGAAAAAAAAGATTAGAGCTATGCATTTAAAATTCCATGAGTCGATTTACACAGTTTCTAGATTACATCAATGCCAATGGATAACAAATTTATTAGGAGGTTGTAAAGGATGAAATGTTAACGACAAAATGAGAGCCTGCAAGTGTCCTGCAGATAAGTCCATACATTTTGTCAGCATTTGGAAACAGTTAGTTTGGTTTCATCCGCTTGCCTTTGGAGGTTAAGAAAGAGGGACATACCACAGGACCAACATATAGAGTCCATTTAAACTCACACCTACAGGCAATGTAGAGTCTCAGAATAACCTTAGGTGCATGTCTTTGGACTGTGGCAGGAAGCCGGACTACCGAGAGAAAAGCCATGAGAAGAATGTAAACTCCACACAGATTATTATTGCTTGGATGCGACAGTGCAGTTTGCTTTTATTATCCTTTCAGAAAGTCTTTGGCAACTGTCAGACTAATACAACCCCAGAAAAGATGTTACAATTAAAGACAGACAGTAACAACACGGCTCAAGGATTATGAACAAGTGCTACTGACAGACGCCTCAAATAAGTTTCTGGTATGAAGCATCTCTGAGCAGTGGAGGTCCAACTCCGTCTGTGCCTCACACTTTCCCCACCATTCAGGACTCAAAGCACTGTCATATTGTGTTGTTCACCCACAATCTTGCTAGACAGAGTAACTATCATACTAAGTTTGTACTTATTCACTACAGACAGTGAAAAATACCAAACCATAAAGCAGAATAAATGATAAAAGATGTTTGTCCGCTCCAACCATTGAATTAATCCTATCCCTATATATTTATATTCCTTTATACCTTCAGTACAATCACAGTAGCTATCAAAGCTACTTGGTAGTGTTAGTGATCATTTCTAGCTATTGGAGCCCATGACTTCTTGTTGACTAACATCTAAATAATATTTATTCTTATTATAAATCCTATGACACCTTCACTTTGTTCTTTTTCTACGAGGACATCTATTGGCAATGCAAATTATGTTGTAGTGAGAAATCTTTGATGCCAGTGATTATATATCAACCAACAAAAACATTAATTTATAGAAGTAAATCTGACTTATTGCAACTTGTGTTTCTGTTGAAAAACTGCTGATCCTCATATTGAGTGCACTGACACAAGCTCCTGTCGGACACAGCCTGGTAAAGGGGAAGTGCTTACTCTCAGGGTGCAGATATAAATGCCCCCTGGCAGGCTCTGAATCTATAATCATTATTCTGTGTGATTTCCCACTGGGTTCTGCAGGCCTTATACGCAAAGACATTGACAGGATATAACAGGATAATTTGTTTACCATCTCCTTTGGAAGCATGTGAACGTGGCCTGGCCATGTCTCTAAATGCTTAGCTGCTCTTTTCCTTTTACATGTCAATCTTTATCATTCTGGTAGCCCACAGTGTCACAAAGATTCTGTGATTCACTTATGGTTTCTTTTGAAGGCTAACCCACAATGCAATGCAAAGGGGTGAATCCTTCCTGATTATGTTTATTTAATGTTTAAATCATATTACAAGGTCTTTGGAGAAGAGGGCAGAAGATCAGTACATGATTTATTTATCAACATAAAATGATAAAATCTAAATTTTTCTGTGAAACCATGGTTCATAATCCATAATGACCATGCAAAAACCATGCTTTAAGACATTTTAGACCATTGTACAATTAATCGTTCAAATCATTTTTCAAGGGAAAATACTCAACATTTTCTTATTACTTCATTAGAAATGTAAGGAGCTGATGCTTTTCTCCACACAAGATGGTAAACTGAACAACTTAGTGTTTGATTTTGACTTTTTTGACATTTACAGATAAAAATAAAAATTATTAATCATGAACAGATTGGGGAGATTAATCAGGTGTGATTATTGTGCCTCCTGGGGAAGCATCTGCATCTGTTTGTTAAAGTAATCTATTCAAAATTGTCTGTCTTTGTCTCTTTTCTGGATGTAGTCTAAATTGTTATACATATCATCCTCATTGTTATATTTGTCTGCTGCATTCTCATGACAAGTGCGAGACGCCCGTCATGCACACCCACTAAATCATGGTTTGGTGTATTCCAAGCTGTGCTGCAGGTCTCTGCACACCCTGCAGATAATATTCAAATCTCCTGTTAGAATTCAGCATGTTTCACCAGCAGTCATGTTGGACAGCTGTGTGGAGGAGGTTTGTTTGTTACCTGCACTGCAGCTGTTCCAGATGATGCTGTTCCTCAAATCACCTGCTGACAGGACTTCCACTGGCCACTGTAGGAAGTCACAAGTGGGATTGATAACATCACTGGTTGCTAAGATCAATTAAATGTGAGTTATGCTAGTGAGCCTGCAGATAAATGGAAATAAGTTTGATAGCGATGGTATTGATAGATAGTTAATAATGTAATTACAGTTTTTCTTGCTAACACATGTCAGATATGTTGTTTCAAATATACAGCAGATGAAGAGGAAGTACTAACATCAAACACTGTACTCAAGTAAAAGTAACTTTTCTACATTAGTTAAAATAATTAAGTACTTTCTTTTTAAAATACTAAAAGTATTAAAAGTTAAAGTACTTACTGAGTAATATTCCCCAATGCAAGGGGCTACTTAATCATCACAGCTTCTGTGGTGGCTTCCCTCAGGTTGTTCTTCTTCACCAGTGATGCTGCAGGAGGTCTAACATTACCTGCTCAGTCCGATTGGGTCAGTGGATTAGTTCCTCTCTCGTTAATGATTATTTAAAAAATATAAAAAATGTAACACAATGCATTGTAAAAATGCAGTGGAGTGGTAAGTATAGATATTTGCTGATATATGAGGAGGAGTATAAGGGAAAAGTACCTGAAAATGAATCTACTTAAGTTATGTACTGGATTACATTTGAACATTGACAATATTTGCCACTTGGGGGCACTGGCTGTAAACTCCTGCGCATTGACAAATAATATAATTTAAACTAACAATGTGTCATTGCTGCTGAGTGTGTTATTGCTGCCTGCACATTAGCTTGTGGACAGTATTATGGTGTGTGCTGATGGCCAGTTTGTATTTAGCTAGCTATGTGCAATATTGGTAATGATATTAATTGTGAATTACTGTAGCAGCAGAGCTCATTTCTCCTGGTTGTTGGGCATGTGCATTACGATGCTCTTTAGCTCTCGAATTGAAATGTGTGCACTCATGAATGAGTATAATGGGCTTTTGAACTGGTTTGGTGACGCATTGTTTTCCGTCTGAAGGTTGCTGCTGATTTGAGGGTTTTCAAAGCTGTGATCTAAACATTGTCTTCTTGCTGACACGCCATTGACATAATTACGTCCCCGTACTCGTAGGATGAAGGCGAGAAGTCATCAAGGCTTTAGTCACACACCATTATATTCACATTTTCTCCACGTTCCTCTGTTGTATCTAAACTGCTGCCCTCCTGTTCTATGATCCATGCTGCTGCTACACTCAGCTGCACCAATTACCAGTTTAAGCTCATATACCCATGTACTGATGGTTATCTGTATATCACGCAACATGAATTTTCACAAGAGGAAATCATTTATCCCGGTCTATTAATTTGATATTTTGGTATGTGTAAGTAAAAACAGGATGTACCTGCTTCTGTGCCTTTGCATATCAGGTGGAGTGTTTGGTTTAGGTTGATCCTTCTTAACCTCAGTGATTGGAGGAGAGGACTCAAAGCAGATTACTCACAATATTTGTTAGTGTCTCTCGCTACGAGTGTCTCTCGCTCTCCTGTGCCAAGGGAGGTGTTTGTTGAGGGAGTGACAAAGCCGTTTTCAGACATGAACATCGGAGATTATCCAAACAATTGGGTCCGGACTTTCTTTGAAGTTTTTCTGTCACCTATGAAACATGCAGCAGGAGATTCTGCGCTCAGACGTGTTCACGGCTTCTATCACCAGAAGCTCTCCTGACATTTTTGTCGGTGTCTTCTACGTATACGGCAACACTTTTTCATCCTGACATATTTGCTTTCTTTTTCTATTTCTTTCAGTCACTCACTTGCGGTTAGGATCTCCTGCTGTGTTCTCGCACACATCACATCTCAGACGTTCTCTGGAGTTTTTACTTCAGGGCTGGGTGGAGAAACTCTGGAGGAAGTCTGGAGCCGCTCATTCAAATGTTTGTGTTCTCACATAAAGCCGGAGAATGTCAGGAGATTATCAGGAGTTCAGCGCTTGTCTGGAAGCAACATATAATTCAAGCAACTTTTAACACATTTGCATTGTTATCTATTCTTTGATTACTAAAATTCATCACATTTACACTTCAGTTTCCTTGAACATTATATAACAGGATTAAAGCAACTATCCTGCAATATTCTGACACTTTGAACTGGTGACTCAAAACACCGGTGCTAATTATTAGAGTTCAATGTGTGTGATGTGTGTGACGTGACACAGTGGGATTTGTTCATTAGCAGATACGAACCAAAGTCTCATCACTCTTTTTTGAAGGCTTTTTGTCAAGGGCGTGTCTTTAAGTTCAGTTCCAGCTCAGTTGAACTATTGTAAAGGGCCAGTTTGTGCCATCCCTTCTGTTTTAAATTCACATCACTCAAAAGCAGCACATCATAATTAAAGAAAGCTCGTGTTAGCCAGCCAGGACAGGTTATATCCACGCCTCTGATGGAACGTGTTGGATCTCACAGGAGACGGACACAATGGCGACCTCAATGTCACTGGCACTCATTTGTGAACGTCCGTCTGCGGGCCAGAGGAAACTCTCTGCCGTCTGAATGAATGGGTTTGTCACACAGTGTCATTTTTAAATTGGACTCCATCTCTCTCCATTCACCCCTGCTCAGTTTTGGACCTCACATGAGCTTCATTAGCGTTTGCAGGAACTGCGAGACATTTACCACCATGGATAGTGACAGATTTCACGAGCTCAATTTTACTGTTGCCCTGGGCGGGGAGGGGGGGGCAGTGCTCACCATCTGCTGATTGTGACTGTACTCGGCACTTTCATAAGGGGGCCGCCTTCCTGCCATTGCTGACAGTCCCATGCCAATCCTGGTATCTGTACAAGAGATGCATATTTTATCTGATATATGTCCTTCCTAGAATTGGAAGTAAAAAGGTTACTGTATTTTTGTTTTAATCTAAGTATGTATTCGGTGGATATGAAGGGCAATACAAAGTTATTTGGATGTCATCATCTTTGTTTTTTGTCAGATTCCACCTTTAATCTACAGATTAGCTCCAGTCCTCAATGCATTGTTGAAACTTTGTTGGTAAAGCTTCTATTTCAAGTTGCACTCCAGAACTTTCTTTTTGTTAAGTTCAGAAAATTGGCAGCTGAGTGAAGACATTTAATTTCAAATGGATTTCAGTGAAGTAGCTGTTAAAGTTGTTTATCGATGTGTATGGAGGGAAGATTGAGACTGATTACTGGGTTAAACGTATTTAATCTGTTCACCACATTAATGCCCAAGGCCTGGTCGTCACTGCTCTGATTGTCGTAGGGCGCTGGTTAAGATTGAGATGATGTTACATGAGGGTTCTGATTGGTTTAATAAAAAGCCATCTGATAAATGATTGGCTCCTGAGGGTAGTAGGAGTGAAAACTTCCAGCTTATTTGATTTGACGATATGAAGATGTTGTCTCTTGAATCCTGATGAGCTAACAGAGAGATAATAGAATGTATAGAGGTGTCTAACGAAAGAGCTCAGGAGCAAAGATACAAGAGTCGCTTTAACTCAGTTTAGTTAAGATATTCAACTGTTTTGTTTCTTTAATTTTCGCTCAGGGATCTGGGTCCTTTACCTTTGTTTGTTTGTTTCGGAGACATTTTCTGCTAATTAGTTTTCAACTAAATGACTCACCTGGCTGCCTTTGTGTAATTCTTTTATTCATGAACTGAGTGCGCAGCGCTCAATCTAACACCTTCAAACAGCAGCCCAGTTCACACTTTTGCTGCTGGCAGGCTGCTACAGTCCTGTGATCCTTCCCAGTATTGCTGATTACACTCCACTAAAAACGGATAGAGACGCTGTGCAGCAGGTCGTTCACACGAGAGGCTGCTGCTCAAGACTCCCATAAAAGTTGGAGAAATGGACGCAACTTCAAATATTCATGAGCAGCGCTGAAGGGGGAGAGCTTTCCTCATGTTCCGAAAAATAAACTTGTAAAGGAACTAAAGGCTGCACATTCCACTACTAAGAACCACGCAGGGTTTTGTTGAATTATATTAGTTTACAACAATCAGGAAATGCTTTTGAAGTGTTAATGTGTTTGACTAGTTTTTTTGAAATAGCCTTTCTGGGGTTGGAATATAATGTGAGCACTTTGTATCTGTGCCCTGCCTTTGTTAAACCTCCATCTCCGGACTATTGTTTATGAGCCTCTGGTCCAAAAGTCTGCTCATTATAAATAGGTTGGGAGAAAATTGAATGATAATTATGGCCGATAGTCAAATGTTGTTGCTGCTTGTAAATGCAGCCCATGTGGGCGCCGTTCAATGAGAACACACTTGTCTGGCACACTTTTATTTTAGGAGCAGCTGGGTTTAAACGTCTGCAATGATTAATCCTCAATCTGGGCTCAAGTCAGTGGAGCGCTGTAAAGTTGGATCAGTAAATTGTCCATAAGAATAGTCAGAGTTGTCTTCTTTTCAATACCAATTAGAAGCCTCCTCACTTACTGAACTGAACTTTATTACTTTACATCTGAGGGTGGAAGCATGAAGATGTTTGTGTGACCTGATGAATATTAAGTGGGATTGCAATACAGCATGTGCAGGATTCACATCAGCACATGAGAAAATTTCAAAAAAGCTAAATTACCATCCTGTAGTTTCATGGCCTCATTATTGTTTCTAGATGAATATGAGGTTACCACCATCTTTGATTCCTGAAAGGCAGACTGGGGAAAGACTGTTCAAGATGATAAAAACACGTTTTGAGAGGCCACCAAGACCTTGACCTTTGACCTCTGACAACCGGAATCTTATCAATTCATCTTTAAGTCCAAGTGAACGTTTGTATCAAATTTGATGGTGCTCTTGAGATTCTGTGTTCACAGGAATAGGATGGACGGACAACCTAAAAACAAAAAAGCCTCTGCAATGGCTGTCTCTGACACAGGAGAATAGAAATGAAAAGTAATTAATGCTTAAAAATCAGCACAGGTAAAGGTCTGCAACAAATTACAGAAGCTTGTACTTCAAACTAATCTAAAGCTATATATTCACAATAGATATGAGTGAGATACTTAGAGGAATAGTGATAATATATATATTGTAATAATAGTACTTTGTCATTAAGTTTGAATAAACACTGTGATGCTGATTGTGGGAAGGTCCTCCATCACTGAGCAGGTGAATTAGTTTGAAATTTCGTTGACAAAACAGAACAACGAGTGACCTATGAAAGCCTTAAATCCCAGAGCCTTATGTAATCATTCATAATTGCCATTGATCAACAAACTTGTCAGAGCATTGTTGATGCAGCATGGTAATTTCCAAAAAAAAAGACAGAAAAGAAAAAACAGTCACTGTAAATAATTATAACCTTGCGACATAACGAATTAGCGCTATATCTGAAACAATCCTGTGCACTAAGTGTGACTGGCACCAGCAGATGAAGTGCTGTGGTGGTGATGAGTGCCATCACCAAAGCTCCCTCCTCTGGGGCCTGAGGAACCCGATATTTAAGCCCCCTGACAAACAGGACCAGGCTGTTTTCCAAACCTGCAGCATTTTACTTTTACGGCACGCAGGTGAGAGCGGTGACAGGCGGAGCAGGTCCGGACTGCTGATGCTGCCGATGTGAGCTCCTTCTCCACACCTCCTATTTCTAGGCTTCCAGCGGGCTGTCATTAATCAAGCTGCAGAAGTTAAGTGTTACTGGAGGCATTGCTGTGTTATAGATTGCATGGGAAATGCATAATTAGTCTGCAACAAATCTGTTTTACAGTCATGCTGTATTCAGCTGGGGATGCATTTTGTTCCAATTGCCTGTCTGCAGGGATAATAATCGCTGCTTTGGATCAGGAGTGGTGCTGGCTCACCTGATGCCAGTGGGAAATTTCAGGACGCCTTGCGGGAGACACTGAAAGTGGAGAAATGGACGAACACGTTGTTGACTGTCCAGCGTCCCTTTGCCCTCTCAGGTATCCTCTGTGTGCAAATGACTGCATCATGTAGAACAGGAGGGAGGTCTGCACTCTGTGAATCCGTCTCGGCAGGATGCTGTAGGAAGGTCTGCTGCTTCTCTCCTCTTCAGTGTCACAAGGCCACACTCTACTGACTCCGAGCAAACAAAAGCAATTTTCCTCGGGTCTCTCTTTTTCTCAGACGCACACACTTGATAACCTGACTCCCTTTATAACTTTTCAAGCTATGTCCACTGTCCCAAAGTTTTCTTTTCCAGTTCATGAAGTTCCGTGCTCCATTTTTCATCTGAGCCCTTTAAAATGCCTGTTCTGCTTCAAGGAAAAAAGACGGAAACGAACAGTTCTCGCTCATTATTCCCGCACGTCTTTAGCCCATCCTCGGGACCTTAACCCAGACAGGGACTATTTCCATGTAATTGGTGCTCATGTCGCTCCTATTTCCATTTAGTATTTTTGATATGGCCGTGCTTTCCGAACAAAGGGAGCAGGGTGCAAAATGTCCCTCACTACAGGCGGCAAATTACTCCTCAGAACTCCACTAACACCCCTGTGCAGCACAGAGCTGCCGTAAAGGCAAAACAATTTGTCCGACATGAATAGGCTCCCTGGAGACTGTCTTAAGAGTTAAATGACCTGGGTGAACCCAATACTAATCCACGGCTGGTGTTATTCAGGCTTGGATTGCCAGCACTTCTACCCTCTGCACAGCCATTTGAAGACTGTTTATGCAAATTCAAGGTGATCTGCTTTTCTCATGGCTTAGTTTACTGTCTCCCTCAGCCCCCTGGAGACTCCCGCAGTCACTCCATTCTTCCAACTCCCCGCTATGCAGACACGTCGCTGCGAGTGGGCATAAATATTCTGCAGTACAGGTGTTTTACATACAATTAACAGTAATGGTGTGAAAAAAATCTGCAGGGATTTATTGACATTTAAAAAACTCAATAAAAATGTCAAACAGGTTGCTGCAGGATGTAGACTGAACAAACAGAAGTAAGTACTGCTTTTACTGTGCATATTCTCTGGATGAGTAATTATTGTACTCACACACACACACACACACACACACACACACACACACACACACACACAAACGTAGACACTTCAATCAAATCAAACTTGAGACCTGAGGCTGTAAGAACAATATCAAGAATCCAACTTTTTCTTGTCCCTGACCGCATTAAAGCATCTTTGAGGATAAACCAGTGTCGTGCATCCTGTGTAGTGTGCGACCATGAATGCAACAGGGGGCAGTAGTGAGCCGTGGGCTGAACATCAGGTCTGACTTGCTACCTTTCTCCTACCCCCTCGCTCTTCTCTCATAAACAGGATTGTGGTGTGCCCTCCAGACATCTGTTCGGTTGTAAATGGAATGAATAAATAAAAACAAAGGCCCTATGAATGACACTCCAAGAATTTATGTCCCATGCAAACATATATTCTGTTCCAATATTATAATCCTTATTGGTACATTTATTGTTTGTGTCAGCGTTTATGTTGAAGTGCATCAGTGTTGTGTTATGGGTAAAAAGGAGGAGAGGACGCAGGAGGAGAGGACTCGGGAGGGGCGAGGACGGAGGGAAGTTGGGAAAGAAAGTATGGCGTGACAGCCAGTCACTGTACAATAGAGAGAACAGATCATTAATTAATGCTGCCGCGAGTGTGAAGTGAATCGATTTGGCCCCTGAGCACGACACGCACTAACACCCGCGTCTAACGGGCATGGCGGGGGCTACGGCTGGAGCGGTGGCGTCTGAATCCACACTCCCCTTGTCACCTCACCTCCGCTTTAATCACTTCTAATTGTTTCCATTGGCGGCGCAGCAGATCTCCAATGGGAGTATCCAGTGAGTGCGAGACCCTCACACCCCCTCGCTCCTCTCATCAGGGCCCTTTCTGTCTCTCATGCTTTTTTTGTTTATGGGTCCATTCAGTTCGCTCGCTCACCGAGTGCCGGATGGCTTGATTAAAGTGGTTGTTTCATGAGTGTCTCTTTTGTTGTGCCTCTGTTTTGGTGTGTTGACTGAGTCAGGAATGAGTGGTGTGTGTGCGTGTGTGTGTGCGTGTGTGTGTGCGTGTGTGTGTGCGTGTGTGTGTGTGTGTGTGTGCTGTTGTCAGGGGGTGACAGCTGGCTCTCTCTGCCCCCTGTCACAATGAGGCTGTGACTGCTGGAGTGTGACCAGCCTCTCGCCCGCATGCCCCCCCCCCACCTCACTCCTCCACCCCTGCAGCCTGGCCTGCCCTGCAACTTTGCTGGTGGCCCTCTCTCTCTCTCTCTCTCTCTCTCTCTCTCTCTCTCTCTCTCTCTCTCTCTCTCTCTCTCTCTCTCTCTCTCTCTCTCTCTCTCTCTCTCTCTCTCTCTCTCTCTCTCTCTCTCTCTCTCTCTCTCTCTCTCTCTCTCTCTCTCTCTCTCTCTCTCTCTCTCTCTCTCTCTCTCTCTCTCTCTTTAGATCCACGCTGCATATGGGTCTGGTCAGCCATGGAAACCCGCTCAGCCCAATTAGAAGCAGCCGCCAGCTGGGCTTCCCTTCCATCCTTCCATCCCTCCTCTCCGGCCCTGCCACGTCCTCCCTCTATTCCTCTCCTGGTGGCTTCACGCTCCAGCATCTCACAATCAGAGCCTCTCTCTCTACCCGCCCATAATCATGCCAAGCTGATGGGCACGCTGTCCCCGGCGTGCGGGGATGGAAGCAGCGATTTGTGACACGTCCTCTCTCTGCGGACACCAGACGTGCACATCCACGCCATCGCATCCACACGTACCGAAAGAGACAAAACACAAGCCCGATGCGGTGAGGAGAGCCACATTCTCCCCTGCCAGATGCTGTGTTTTGTCTCTGGCCTCTCCAGCTGGTTTGGACCAAAAGGCTGGAGAAAAGAAAGCAGCCTGTGATTGAATTCACATCTCAGCGGCTCGACTGCAGTGTGGACGACTCTGCGTCAGTCTCACCCCCTCAAAGCACATTCTGGCTTCAGAGACGAGGTGGCAGGAAGGGATTCAACATGATTCAAACTGTCTGGAGCAATTAGAGCTCATGCGGCAACAGAGGAATTAGGCTATTCTCCCTTTCAATATGGATTTATTCTTCTGTTATTGACATAGTTTAGCATTCCCGCTTCATATTCACTCACTTAGCATTTAACATCACTCACGGGAGTTCGATACTGAAAACTCTTTTAGTAAATAGAGACCGCCGAAGGTCATTTCATGAGTTTGAGAGATCATTTTCAATAAGAAAGATTAGTGATTTAAAGTAACCTCCTCTCTCTCTCTCTCTAATGGCTTCATGAAGCTTCAAAGGGCTCACACCTGCAACTCAGGGACTTTCGGAGACATGAGGTTTTAAGAAACACAGAGCTGACAAGTAAGTCACTCGTGAGACTTTCTGTGTTCTGTGAAAAAGCACTTTCCTACTGACAAAATAAAGCGTCAAACTTTTCCTGAGAAGTCTGACTATATGTCATTATCACTGAAATGCATAAGAATGATGTGCTATCAGAAAGAGTAACAGCTTCAGTGTTGACAGACAATCATTGTCACTGCACATGCACTGTAGCTTGAATCATTAAACATATGATTAGTCACGTGAGGAAGGCTCATTCACACAGAATGCATCGAAGCGTATAGATTTCTCTCTTTCTAGTGTTTTTATTCTTCCTTACACCTCTAACACATTACTTTATTATCTCAGTCACTTGTTTCAATCACAGAAAGTTTCGATCGGCCATCGTACCATTATGGATCCTGAAGTGTATGAGCTTTGTAAAGGTTACGACTCAAAATGGCTTCACTTTTCTGCCACAGCCATTTCTCTGCTGTCTTCCCTCATATTTCACTTTGTGGTCATCAATCACTGATGGGGGCCAGATTGCACATGAAGTTGCTGGATCCCATTTTGAGGTGTGACAGGGGCCTATTTTGTGCTGGTGGCAGTGACGGCTGCGTGTCAGAGCTCGTGACAGGATGCTCTCCGCCCCGTCTCCAGAGGTTTGGGAGTTTTGAGGGACCACCGGCCCCCTTTTGTCCTCCCTTTTGAGGACAGTCTTTGACACGGGTTGTTTTAGGCAGAGGCAAAAGCCGTAATTGATTTCTCTCTGTGGCTCTCAGGCGTTGGCTGCATCTCCCCTCCAAGAAAAGAAAAGCAGATGAATAAAAGGACAGAATGTGAAGTTTATGGCCAACAGTCACAGCACTGACAGATGGTCAAACCTCACATTATCAGGCCCTGATAGAAGTCCGGAATGTGGTGGTTAGATTCTGAATTGGCTTTTGAAAGGATTGGTCATATATATTAGAGCAGAGAGTATTGAGCCGTGAAGAGCTGGAGAGGAGGGAGATATTGAAGTGCTGAGACGCTGAAGGTGAGAAGGACCTAAGCTCAGATCTGACAGGCTACATTAATAGATCGCTGAGCTGATAGATGCACAGCGGAATGGTGCGATGAATAAAGTGACTCGGCCTCAGAAATTGAATTTTTTTAAATTCCTGTCGCAACAGCCGGAGGAAAAAGTTGCTGCGATGTTCGGGCATCGCGACCGAGGTTCGTCCAAGTGAATCTCACAGGAATGAATTTCGAAATGTACTCCGAGCCATCAGTATTATCCCACGCTGACTGACCAGTCTAATTATTACCAGCTCCACAAAAGTAAATTACAGTCCTTCTCCTAAGCCTCCGTGATATCAAAAGTATCAACAGAGCATTCATCATAATTGTGACCTTGTGTCTTCCTGTCAGCAAGACTGACTTAATCAATTGCTGGGGCTGACGGCTGTGGCAAGAGGTGTTTAGCCCGGAGACGAGGGAGACGTGTGGTGTGGACTGTCTGCAGACGCTCCAGCCTCTCTCCATTTATGTCAGTGTCTGTTCCAATCCACAAAACCTGCCTCAGACATCCTCGAAAACTTTGTTAGTTAAGTTTAAGCTCAACAAAGCTCCTTTTTCTCCTCTCACACTCGCACGCAGGAATAAATGAGCCAATTAAAAGTGAATGCGAAAATGTCCCTGACTGTTGTGTTTTGTGACTCGCATCTCGCTGAGAAGCTGTGGCGTTCTGTGACAGGAAGGACCCAAAAGTGTTTCTGGTGTCATTTTAATCATTTCTATCTGCTGGTTTTGAGTTGTTAACACCTCTCGAGGAGGCTCAGGCAATTTGGTAATGATGCTAAATGAATCATGTCTTCTAATGGAGTTCATGCAGCCATGTATCAGCAACGCAATTCAACATAGATATTAGGAATTCTCAACTGTTTTTCAATTACTGTCATAGTAAACACAAGTGGAAAGTCTCAGTTTTAATGGCTCGTGAGGAATATATTGAATTATTCAGCTTAATGAGAGTGAAGGGGAGGACGAAGCAGGGGACAGTCGAGCAAATCTCCACACATGTTGTCCTTAACTCCACTTGTCCTGCGGTGGCTTGCAGAGACAGCCTGTCTGTTTGCACCCATCCACACTTCATCGCTGAATGATTGGTTGTGAAATGGCACATTCAAATTTCATGCTGTGTTGAAGTGATTTCCCTGCCTACCTTGATGCCTATTTTGTTATGGAAATTCGTGACACATTAACATAACCAGCGGGAGTTCGGCACAGAAAATAATGAATCCCGGCGAGAAGGAGCGGCGCTCTGCAGCCTTATCTGGGAATCAATAAATACACATACAGCCGGCACCTAGGGGTCACACCATGTGCACTCCAGCGTATGGTTGATTGCTGTTTGCTCATTGTTAGCGGACAGCTTTCCTGACACAGAAATGAATGGTTTGGCCCATGTGTAATAGATGACCATGGTCTTTCGGGAGAGGATTCTGAAAGGAGCGTGTGACCTCAACCATCCGATGGTCTCATGTCCCTGCTCTGCCTTGCAAAGTACTGTAGGTATAAAGACAACCAGCCAGCAGCTATCAATACCGGGATCAGGAGCAGAGACTTAACAGAACCACAGCTCACCTGGGAAATCTGATTTGTTGTTGCTGTTCACCGTCACATGTGATGCTGTGAAATATCTTATTAATAAATCCACTAATCATAACTTGACCTCAGATGTTTTTGTGGCAAATGCTCAGCTAAATTGGAGAACGGTGAAGTGGACACTAGTCAGGAGAATCCATTCCCTCCACTCTGCTCAATGGATAAATTCCTTTCACCTGATTGTGAATGCAAACACGGCTTCACTTAGTACAGCCTGTTGCTACGGCAACGGCTCTCCAAAGCACTGGAGGACCCCAAAGGCTCTGTTGGCTCTGACAGGCAAGATGCTGAAATGCAAAAGCAATCAGACTCTCTCTTCTCGTGAAGATCTCAAATAAAAGAATCAAGTAAATGTAATTCTTCACACTGTCAATTCACAACATCAACATCAGAAATCTGCAGATTGTTATGACTCGATATCTGCGTTGAATTCTGCACGTCTGCTGCTTCGGGTTCGTGGGAACTTTGTTTGGCAGCGGCTTCCTCCAAATTGTGTTCATCTCACAGGTAGAGGTTGGTGCCAGGATTCATTTGAATACTTCTTCAGACTTTCTTGATTAGTGCTGTGAGTTTGCTTCCCCAGTCACAAAACTCATATTAACACTTGTACCACACAGACAGTCTGGTGATGCTGCTTCACTCTTTTGGAAAAACTAGTTCAGCATAGATACCTCATCAGGGGGTCTACCTCACGCTGTTCATAAGTAAAACACAATGATTCCTTTGGCAAACACTAATTTGATTAAAATACTCACGGAGCTTAGGATGATGTGAGCACTTCCCTGAAGGTTCCTGGAGCTTTGGCAAATATATGATCAACTGACTTGTAACAGTTGAAAAACACTAAGTGGAATATATGTTGCCAAAATTGGAGGCATTAAAATCCAACGATGCTTCGGGCACTTATTGACTATTTTTTGACTTGCCAAAAACCAAACCTGAAATTAGTGTATGTGCTGCAACTCTCAGATGACCATGGATGACAATCAGACTTGACTAGACTCACACGTGTAAACATATGTTGTTACTGTTTATCCCTCAAGATTTGTGGCAGCGCACGCACACACACATACACACATACACGCACTCGCACACACACACACGCACACACCCACCCACACACACACACACACACACACACACACACACACACAAACAAACACAGACACACAAACACACAAACACACACAGAGAGCCAGGATTGGGGAGAAAATATAGCAGGATAAATCATGAAGTTTGACAATGATACAGTCAGGGACGAACTCCTGGACTTTCTTTTTTTGTGTGGATATTTGTCCACTTTGCTCAGTCAATATAACTTAGAGAGATAAACTTTCACAACTTCTACTGCAAGCGCATCAGTGTAACCCCAATCCATATCCATTCATATGACATCAGCCCAGAATAAGAAGAGTTGCATAATCCAAATGATGCTCAAGAGGCCCACAGAGCGAGTGGCCCTCCTGGTGGCCAGTCCAACTATGGATTCAGGTCTGGAGCCCTGTAGTTGCCTGATTCTAGAGCCCTAAAGCCAGCACAGATTTGCTAAAGGCCTCTACATAACAAAATGGAACTGTTACAGTGATTTTAACTACAATACATTACTTTTATACATTTGGATAAAAGCCTTGCAGTATATCTATGTTGATCCCTAAGAAAGGAAGGTCAAACTCTCCCTAAAGAGAAGGCGTTAAGATCGGAAAGCACAGCAAACAGAGATATTTCTCAACGAGGCCTTAAAGGGTAAATAACATGATAGTTAGATATTCTGTCACTACTACGAGTAGCTGAAGGCAAAGAGTGGTGTTACTGCTGCCATTTGACAGACGTGACATGACATGAGATCTCACAGGAGGCAGAGATGAGTGATGTCGAAAGCTTCGCTCACACTCAGGTATTAATGTGGTTAGCTTGTGCCTTGTGTTTTGATCAGTTTCATTTATCAAAGCTGTCACTTAAAGTAAACTGAACTGTTCACTGAACCTCACGAGAGATGTGCAAAATAAAGCATTAAACGTGAGTTCTTCTCTTGGATAAGTCATTAATAAGCTTGTTAAATAACCTCTTACTTCGAGTGGGAACTTATCTAAACTACTGGCAGGTCTCAACAAAGCATCACCAGTGTGAGGAGGAACCACAGAGCCACTGCAAACACCAGTGGGTCAGATTGAGTGATTCATAATGATTTAGTTGAGCACTTGTACATTGATGTGTGTTTAGAAAGGTTCAGCTGTTGCACCGTTAAACTCAAATTAAAGTTAAATGCTTTTTCCAAAAACATATTCTGCATTTCATCTTTAAACCTGTCATTCATTTAAAAAGAGTCTCCTACTGATTTTTTAAAAACCTGGTGGAGGGAAAAAACATATTTTTTAAACAATTGACTCCAGCTTCCCCACAGCTCTGCCATTGTTCAGTGTTTGAAGTTAAGTGCATTCACATCAGATGGATGGAGTGAAAAGCAGCAGGGCTTCAGGAGAAACCTTGCACTCCCCACAGCTCCTCTTGTAAGTCCTTGATCTCTAAATGCATCGCTGACTCATCCCCAGAAAAACCTGGGAACCAAAAAACCCAGGTGACATTTCATTTTGCTGTAATGATTTAGAGAACATCAGCCAAAATAACCATAACGCTCCCAAAGTCCCAGCTAAATAAGACTAATGCATTCGTTAACGTCCAATTTGATTACCGAGAGTTCTCCACACGTTGCTCTTCACTTTCTCTCATTAGGCTTTCCGGGTATTTTCTCTTGTTGGAGGAAAATAAAAAACATGGAGAAACTTTAATGACTTCTAAAGTAAATGCATTAACAAGGGGAACAACACATTTCCATTCCTTCCCCAACCGCACTTAGTTTATTAGTGTTACATAAAGAGATGTTATCAGTTAAATCTCCTGTTCCGTTTTATCTCTCCCAAAAAAGGCACATTGCGCACACGCACACGCACACGCACACGCACACGCACACACACACACACACACACACACACACACACACACACACACACACATTTATTTATTTAGACAAAATCCAAATGGGAGCCTGTTCGCTCACATAAAAGCTTTGACCTGTAATAATAAATAACAAGGACAGTCGCAGCTAATGATGCCAATTTCTCTGAGGTTTATCAACAGATAACGTTGATGGGTCTCTAATTAAAATAAATACAGGAGCGTATATTGGTCCCAGCAGCTCCTTGTTTTTCTTGGTGCTGAGGAAGTTCTACCCATAAAAATACAGCCGCTGCAAATACATCAGTTTCAAAACCCAGCAAAAAGTCTTACTTTATAGGAGCTGTTTCTGTTTTGTTTTGAAGCCAGCAGTGAATTCAGGTGTGGATGTCACTCATGTGAATTATTGCCAAGTTGTTATTCTGAGAAAATGGATGGAAAAAGCCATTAGAGAACTGCTCTCCTCAGCCCTCATTTACCGCCAGGCAATTAACAGCTGAAAATGTATAAAACTTTGATAACTGTAAACTGTATGTCAGAGCCTTAACAGCCTCCATCCGGCCTTATCTGTACCATAGCTGCCATAATGGAGAGAATTTGCCGTATCACCTAAATAAGCCCATTATCAAGTTGATAATTAGAGCAACAACAGAGAGCGATAGAGTGGGTTTATTAATCCTCTTTCTCCTCAGTTCTCTTGTCATGAGGGGGCCGTCAGCACGAGACAAACATGCTTTTCTAGTCAGACAACAAATGTAATCTTCATAACCGTCTTGTGCCGGCGGAGATTAATCGACGCAGTCTCACTTCTTCAAAGCAAACTGGCAACGCTGCAAGTCAATTTCCTTTCAACATTTCAGTGGCTCTCGCTGCTTTGAAGACAGGCATCCATAATGAATGGCGTCAATTTTCATCCCAATTAGAGTGTTTATCTCGGCTTAGTTCACCTATAGTGTTGCCTTCGCCTCTTGTGGGGGAGATGAACTTTTATGAAGGGCAAACACTGTACTTCAGATAAAAACAGCTTATCTAGCACTGGGATTTAAGGGTTTAGAGCTGGAATAATTTTTCTCCAATTTGTTTGTGCTGTGTTAACAGCTTGTGTGGCGCTGGGTCTCAGTAGCGTGGCGGGAGGGGGGGGGGTGCTGGTGGAGGGAAGTGGGAGGAGTTAGGAGCAGGAGAGTGGTGGGAAAGGAAGGAGCGAGGGAGCATGGTGACGCATGTTTATATAGGAAGACGTCCACAGGGCTTTCATCTGGAAAATGGAATAAACGGAGCATGGCGCATCATCTCAGCCCACAGCTGCTTGATAAGAGCTGTCAGAGAGGAACTGACGATCACACAGGTCGATCATCACCACTGTCACAAACATAAATACTCTGTCATGTGTTTCTCTGCAATTTGCACACGCAGATGGAGTGTCTGTGTGATGTTTCGGCCTGAAAACTCTGATGTAAGCCAGAAACTCCAGCATCGTTAGGCGTACACGAGGAGGGCGGGCTGATTTTTGTGGAGTCGGCTGTTTGTTATTTTTGCTTTGTATGCCGAGCAGCTCAGCAGCGACTCCTGACGAGCGCCGAGGCTGTTTACCCTGACACTACCTACCGCTCAAGTTCAGGGAAACCATCGCTCTGACATGCAACATTCAAATGAAGTCATTAAAATTTAAACCGTCTCCGTTCCAGGGACAATCACTGCTGACATCTGCTTGGCATGCGACACGTTAATGGAATGTAAACTCGGCTGCTAAAGTGACGGGGACCTTGTTTTCCATTGGCTTTTCACATCGACACATGGGAAACCTGTTGATGTGTTGATTTTTGCCATTATTAAAAATGGCTTCATGACCAACTATCATCGACTCTGTTGAAATGAGAAAGTTTTAAACAGCATGTTCTCTATTTAATGTTTCACTGGTGAAGAGATCATTCCAGATTGCTAACAGACACGTGTTTAGAATAATATCTCTTGTCTTGTGATATGAATAGGGTTGCAAAATTCCGGGAATATTCAAAGTTGGAAACTCTCCATGGGAATATACGGGAATTAACGGGGTTAAATTGGAAATGTTGTGGGTAATTTATACTAACTGTGTTTACCTTTTCATTTACAGACATAAATATAAACATTTTGTTTTGTCATAGGCTGATTTGAGCCCTGAGGAAACTTTGGGAACTTGACTATATGCTTCTGCATCGTTGTGTCATTCTTAACATAGGTCTTTGCTAAGTATTTGCAAATGTACACAGCCTTTCCTTCTACATTGGATGGGGTGAAATGTCTCTACACATGAGATAGCGCACGTGGCATTGTTCTGTAGAATAAGATGACAACAAAAAATTGTAAAAAAACACCAAGATATAAGTCAGAGATATAAATAGTTAACCAAACAATTGGAATCGTCTGTACTCATATTTTACAATTGATGGATAAATTAATGGAAATAGGCTAGATGAACAGATGAACAATCCTCAATCAGCATGCTAATATATTTTCCCCAGTAATATCATCGAAACTAACCTGACTAGTCCTGCACACTACAGCAGGCCTCAATAGTGCTGTAGTGTGCAGGATGCTGGGAGTTATCTGTGCATGTGATGGAAGAATGCTGAGTGGAGGGTTGAAATTCAACGTGCAGCGTGTGCTGCATTCCATACGTCTTTAAAATAGAGTTTTGAATGATGTTTTTATTGCTCAGCGTCTAATTTGCGCAGTTTTTTTTCTTCCAAAAATTCCCCAAATTCCCGAGCTTAACTTCTCATGGAAAGTTTCCGGAAGGTTTCCGGAAATTTACTGGAAACTTTCCGCCCCTTTGCAACCCTATATATGAATGATAAAACCCTGGTAGTTTTATACATGCCATGTAACCACGCCTCCCCAGCTGCTTGGATTCTAGCTGGGAACCATAGAAAGTTGTACCAATCTCTACCTGTTGTCCATCTCTACTCTATCAAACAAAAGCCAAAGTCCTTCTCAGAAATGATTCCCTGTGCAAATTTGACACCTTGATTTGTCCAAAAGCAAGTGTCCTCTCTGAAATATGAAAAAGTGCCTGCAACACAGCTGTAATCAGAGCTGACATATTGCCCAATGTTAATGAAATATGAATTGTGGCCGGCTCAGTAGATTAGACTCACTGTTCATGAGACACTATAGATTCTTAGGAATAGTGAGACTTAAGTAGATCTGTCGTCAATGGTGCAAAAAGTTGTCACATACAATACACACTGATGTAGTTTTTGTTTGTTGAATGATGAGACAGACTTGGTGTAGGCTGTTGTTTGGGCCACTGGGGGTTCCGAAGTTACTCTTTTCAAATTCTACACAGAGGCTTTAATTGTTTTAATCAAAGTTGGAAGTTGTGTGGGGGTATGTGGGGGGGCCGGGAACCCATTTACTTTTAGAGTGGGTTGGACTAACGGAGCCGATCAACATTTTGTTTAAACTTTCTTTAAAATTGAGTTCTTTTTTATTTAACTCAAGAAACAACACAGAGATCTGGATGTAAGTCGGGAAGAGGACTGACATCGATGAATTTGGGGAAGCTTGATTGCATTTGAGAGGACTGTTGGGTCTTATACTCTCCTACTGAGTATCATTCTAGTTACTTTATACATTAGTCGATGATTTGAATCCGAGTAAATAGTCTTATTTTTAAATTATAACTTTTTCTCCATCACAACAGACTTCAAACAACACTCGCAACAAGAAGAAATATGCATAAACCCATGGGGTTCCCAACCTGACCTCTTCAGTGTATTACATGATGGTAGGATTATTAAGCAAAGACATTCATTAACATTACTGTTTAAGACATTAGAATTACATAATATAAACTTTGCATAGAGCCTGAACTTTGCTAAAGATGCGAGAAGGGATATGGAGATTAGGATTTTCTTCAGTGCTGCTCTGGTGCATCTCCCCACTCTGTCAGTATTTCACCCAGTGGATAACGATATGAATCCAGTCTGCTTTTATGCGTTGGTGGGCTTTCACTTTCAATTTAGTCAAACTGCTCGTTGAATCTCTGCCACATTTTATCACTTGTTCACAGAGCGCACACTTTACATCTTCATTAAGTTTTTTTTGATTATTTCCATGCAGAGATGTTGGAAGACATGGAGTTGGATAAAGTTGGCAAGGTAAAGCCCCTTTTATTACGGACAAAAAGCCCACTAACACCCACCTACCCCTGAGGGTACAATCTGCAGCTCTCATCTGCTTTAATGGAAGTAAGACAGCTCTGAATAAAGTTTTAAAAACACACTTTCACTGACTGACGTGTCTCATATGGAGGATTAGACTCTGTGGATGAGAGGCAGCCGATCGATTTTACTAGTCTACATGGCAGATAGAGCAGCTCAATCTCAGTCTCTGTTGTAATGCAGCAAAACTTTCATTTACAATTTTTCAGAAAGTAATTTTAAACAAATATTGTAGTCCACTCTAACCTGTCGGACAATCGAATCCCATCAGAAATAATTGGAAGGTTCAACATCTATTGCAAACTCATATATTGGAAATAAGAAATTTGCCGTTTTAATTAAGTTCATACTGTTGAACTTTTAGATAATGAATCAATGCCCACGTGGGAGGATGTAACAGTCTTACATAAGGACATGACTTATTACACTAGGAATTGATGATATGTAATGTTGTCGTATGTATCAGCCTGTTTGATTTACACCTGAAATCAAACTATTTCTCGGTATCCTGTTATTATATTTCTCGGGCAAAGGGAATCAGTTTGGGAGTGGATTCCCGGGAATGTGGTTTGTGATTAAACACAGTTCTACTCGTGTTAGTTATGAGTAATGAACAGAAGTAAACATTTACCTACTAAGATTTAAAACATTGCAGAGCTAAACTTTTCCTCACTGATAAGGGAGGTGGCAGATAGAGGTTCTGGTCTGCAGACTTGCTGAGGCTCTGATAACAAACTCCTTGTGAGGTCTCGCGAGGCCATTAGTGGGTTTGTCAGAGGGAGCAAGGCCTCGGAGGGGGGGGTGGAGGGTCTGTCAGACATCTCCTCTCTGCTCGTACAGGATGGAGCCTGAGGGCCAGAGAGGCAGCACGCCAGTGATCACAGCACACACTTAATTGTTTCTGTCGACCCAGACACACGTGACTGATCGCTCTGCTACAGTTGTTCAATTTCACACGTATGAAGTGAGGGGAAATGAAGTGTGCCTCCTGCTGCTGAAATGAAATCAAACGTTAACTGCTGCGGCGATGCGAGTAAAAACAAGACACACGACGAGACACATTTAAAGCTGAGACATCGCTTCCAACTTAAACTTTATTAGTTGTTTCTGTTATAGCTTAGCAAAGCAAACATCAAAGTATGAAGGCATCATTCCATTAGAACTTTAAATCCATCTCATCTGTTGTATGGCACCACTGAAAAGAATTCATGATTTATACCGACATTGAAAAGAAACCAAGAACTATTTTCCTTTTTAAATCAACTGAAGGAATAAACGATAAAAGCAACAACAAGTATTAGCCATTACATGACGAACTTAAAATTACAAATCATCAGCAAGCAATGCACAACCAAGAATTCATACTTCGACCACCTCTTTAGGTCTGTGATTGTGATTTTGTCGCTCGATATGAGATAAGGCAAATTCCTTCGATACAATTATAGACAATCTGGTAAGGAGACAAGCGAAAAGCGAAGAGGACAGTAAATCCTGTTTATGTTGGGGAAGTTCAAAGCAATTTTCTGGCATGCACTGCAAATGGCTTAGAGAGAGAGAGCGAGAGAGAGGGGGAGGAGGGCGGGGGGGCGTAATCGATTTGTTAAAAGACACTCACATCCTCTTAAGTGTGCGTGGGCGCGCTGACGAAGAGTTTCCTGGTAAAAACGAGTTAAGCTGCAGTTACGGCAGCGGTGGAGATAAGACGTTGTCGGGAGATGTTGGGAGATGAAAGGCAAAGGGAAGCGGCACGTCGCCTCATGGAACAAAGGGAATCGGACGATTTGACGAAACAATGGCGCTGGACGTGCAGGAGCCCGTGAGGCAGGCAGGTGTCACCGTTGGGTGTCATCGGGACAGTGTAAGAACAAACAGAGAGGGGCGGGGCGGGAGGGGTAGAGTGTGGACAGGTAGGAGCCGTGTCTGTTGTCCTCTGACAGCTTCGCCATGCTCTCACAGTGGGTTTACGTTTAAGAAATGGAAACTAAAGACAAGTTTACCCAGTTTATCTCACTCAACACACCCAGCCTTGGAAATAATGTATGACTATAACACACAGTGAGGTATGGCTCATCTTTTCTAGCTGATATGTTCAAGTTGTTATAGTAAGGTTCCACTCATACATACATACATATACATACAGCACATACACACTTCAGGGGTGAGGAGTTTCTTAAAGAAGGGGAAAGCTAAAATCAAGTTGGGATTGGGAGCATCTTGTGAGTGACTGGTTGCCCTGGGGCCAGTGTCAGAGCCGCCCCTGACATGGGCCGGTCTGACACCAGAGTGGTTGGCCTCCGCACAGTTTGCTGGCTGTCAGATGAGGTTGATTGTCCGTCCTCAGCTGCTCATTCCTTCTTCTCAACAGTGTCTGGGTGGGAAACAAAATCCAGGGTGTAGAATTTAAATTCTGCAGAATAATCATATCACGCCGAGAACACAATAACACATCTGCTATATCACTGCGTGTCATTTCTCGGAGTTCTGCGGATGAAATGAGTGTGAAATGAAGATTGTGCACTTTCATTTGGATCAACCGCTGCTCGGCTGAAATGATCATTGCAACCAACGAAATGAAAAGGCTGGAGATTTGCCGCTTTTTCCCGATCATGTGTGATAGTAAACTGAAAACCTGAATGGTTTGGACTGATTGTGAGACATGAAGTGCAGTGTGATGACACCGCCTTTGGCTTTATGACATTTTTATAAAACATATTTTGAACTATTTTCTGATATTGTATGGACCAAAGGACTACTCAAGGCAACAACATTTAGCTGCAGTCCAACATGTATATTCTCAGAGCCGCGCCGGAAGTAACAGGGAAATGCAGAGGTTCTCCTAATGTTGGCTTCAGAGAATGACGATGGTCATTAATCAAAATGGATTTTTTCTCTGTTGGTTTCATAAATCTGGTCAGGACTTTTCAGAGTAATCACCCCATCACTATGGAATGTGTATGAAATGCAATGTTGCCATTTTGGCCTGAAGGTGGCGCATATAAATAAATATCTGTGATGCTGGCAGCAGAGAAAAGCTCAGCCCTGAAGATCATTAACATTATGAATATCTACATCAAATGTCATTGATTTTTTTTTCCATTTCATCAAGGGCAGTGAAATTAATTATGAGGAATTTTACATGGTACGAGGAGGAAAAGGATCTGAGCACTGAGGCTGAAGAAGGAGATAAAGGTAAACTGATCAAATAACCCACCATCTTTGTTCAGGTCTGTTGTGATAACCCTACATCGTGAGTTATATACTATATATGAATTAATTTATAAAGGCACACTATGTGCTACTCGGCTTCCCTCCAACAGATCCAAACTACAGATGTGATGAGAATCACTATTTCCTGACTTCGGAAAACGTGATGGTTTTTCTACAGCACGTTATGTGCTAAAGGGAAGAAGAAGAAGATGATGATGATGAAGAAGGAAGGCACGTTAGTAAGTGTTGTGGTGGGAAATATTTAGCGTTTCAGGAGGATCATTAGAGAAAGATTATAGACGACCAAAAGCCATTATGCAAACGGCACAACTCGCAGGATTGGATGTGACTTCAGAAGGAAAACAAAACTGGAGAAGGACCGATGTTGTGTTTTCTGATTCATAGTGAAAAAAAGAAAAAAAAAACACCTATGGAGGAAATCATGGATGAGAAGGCGTGTACATGTTGCAGTATGAGCTGAATGCTGGAGTGTCCTTGAGCAAGATGACGAACCCCAAATTGCCAGTGACGGATCTGCAGAGGCTGTAAAGCGGTTTAAGTGGTTAAGATGAGAAAAATCATATATAAATATAGTCCCTTTACCATTAAGAGCAATTTACATCAAAATATAACACCGACTTTTTAAATCAGTATCTAAGTCACTCATTTTAAACTACTGCTTGCACGATGATTACGTGGAGGTGTGTGTATGTGTGTGTGTGTGTGGGCAGCAGCCTCTTTTGTTTGCTACATTTTGCTTTGGTATACAGAATCATGTAATTTGGTATTGTACAAACTACCACAGTTATGGTGGCATCTCTACATTTAACCCTGAGCCACACAGTGTTCATGCATAATCTGGCTTTGTTCCCAAGTCATTTCATGAATCCTATTTATTCAACACAGACAATCTGTCTACAATAGTTGCTTAATTATTTTTTTCTACCTGAAATCTGTACGATGAAATAATCAGAGTCTCATTCTTTTGCCTAACAGCTCTGCAGAGCCACACACGGAACAAATTCAGACACAGCAAATCACAGCACTCTCCGCTGATGTCTACTTTCAAATTGCGTGCGGCCTTATTACTCCAAGTCTCAATGGAGACCTGTGAAACAACAGTGTGGGTATCCTTATCAAACATGATTTATTGGCATGATTATTGCCCCCACACAGTCCGTGTGGGCTGCATGTTAGAATAATATGCATTGCACACTTGATTTATGAAAAGTCTGATAGTTCAGTTTGCGGGTAATTCATCACACTCAATCTCCAAAGACGTGCTGACACGTTTATACCAAAAATATCAGGGTCATAGCTGCAGACCTGAAATGGGGAGAGAGGATTTGGCAAATGCATTTGGCCCTGGAGGAGCTGGTGCCTGCGACCTGCCCCTACAGAGACAAGGAGACGGAAACAGACGGGGGAGAGAGCTGAGACGGAGCGGGCGAGGCTGGGTAACAGTCGGCTGCACAGCGCCGAGGATTCTCCGGTTGGAATGAATTTTAAATCAGCAGCTGTGACTACTAATAAGAATCTGCTTATAAATAGGGATGAGTGCGGGATGAGTGCGCGGCATGAGTGCCTTCTCCGTGCCCTTACCTTTGGACTGATTGCTGTCAGTTGGAATTGAATCGGGTTCTTCGGAGCTCTCGACGGGATCTTTCATCCCCTCTAGACAAGTGGAGGGTGAGAAGAGAGAGAAGAATAGAGAAGGAAAAGAGGGGGAACATATGAAGTGGGGCAGCGATAATCAAGCAATCTGTTCTGTTATCCTGTGTAGAAAAGCATCAATTTGCCTAAACAATCTCTGTGTCCTGCCAAGCCTGAGAAACTGAATGCAGCCCTTAGAGAGAGAGAGAGAGAGAGCTTGAGAGGGTTTATAAATATAATGCAGTTAACAAGAACTTTCTGACATCAGGAGTGAACTGGCTGTGAACATCTGAACGTCTAATAATAGTCCCTTCTTTAAAAACCCCAGGAAGAATCTGCACTACAGCTGTGACGACTGGAGCTGAAACCGTCAAAGTTTAAATGCATTCAACACATAATTAGAAGTGTTAGCAAGTACTGTGATATTTCATGAACGTGGGCAGGTGTGTTGATGGAATATCCCCCAGTGAGAAGCAGGAGCATGAAGCAAGAGATGGAGGAAAGGATGAGGACAGCAGACGGAGGTGGGAGGGGGGGCAAGAACGTGCTCTTTACTCACCTCCATTGCTGGTGCCAGTGTCATTGATCTCAGGGCCATCTGTAATGTGGAGCACATACAGATATAGACATGTTACTCGACTCTTATGTGCAAGAAGCAGATAAAGGCTAACTTATTAGTGAAAGTGATAACTTCTGCAAAATGATTCTGCTTTGTTTGATCCTAAAAAGTACCATCCCCAAAACAAGTCCAAGAATTTAAGCAACTTCCTTCTCATGGCCTCTCATTTACATTCCGTCTCCCGTGCCTAGAAAATTCAGCGCCTTCCTAAAGAGCTCCACTTAAAAAAAAGAAGAAGAAACAAAACAAATGCAAGAATGGAAAGATTCATGCAAAATTAATTAGCGCCTCCTGCCTGTAAGGCAGCGTGACACCCCTCGCCACCGAGCGCTCACACAACTCTCTCTTCGTCACTCGCTGAGAGAGAAGCCCCCCCCCGCTTCACCCTTCACAACAACAATCATCCAAACAAAGCACATCATAAAAATAACCGCTCTCCCCAGGCAGTCCGGCAGTGATGTAAACAAATACAACTGCTTAGGCGAGCGTGGAATATTTACATCAACACGTCTGCGGTCAAAGTCATTCAATCTATTATTGGAAGGCAGGACCCCCGGTGCTAATCGCAGGTTGGATACACATGTCAGGTGGGAGACAGGTCTTGACGCTAGTAGATGGATTGGACATTACATTGTGTCTCCTTCGCTGGCCTGTAGGCTGCAGCCACCAATGGAGAACACACTGGATATTTCACTGCTGCTTCAACATGAAACTGATTGAATCTGTTGCAACATTTTGGAAGGAGATTTCTCCTCCCTGAGACACCGCTGGGACTCACAAACTGTTGCGAAGCAGGAAGGATGAGGCAACAACAGTCTCACCCTGATTTCTTGTTTTTTTTCACTTTGTATTTGAGGCTTGGAACTGTCCAGGGGTTGAAAATACATTATTTATTCTTGCAAAACTATTTAAAAGAACATTCAAAACCTGTATTTGATTTGATAGTTGATTTCTATCAATAATACTCAACAGCAATAATCAGTCAGCTCACTGCTGAGAGCTAAGAACATGGTCACATCCCCAAGGACGTCCAGTGGGGCAAGAAAAGCCCAAACTCTGTGTAAACACATGGAGTCTAAAGCAACAATAATCCTCAACAACTGTGCTGACTTTTGGAATCACCTGAAAACAATATCAGTTTAAAGGAGTTTTCATAGCTGTAAGTTTAGACCAAGATTCAGGTCTTTTCTACAGTGTCTACATTTAATCTGGTTAGTTTCGATTTCATCTTGCAATATAGGGAACACATTTAAGAATTTTGTGTGACTTTCGGCTGTGTCTACCGTGTATTTGACATTGATTGATGTGTAGACAGGCGTGAATCTGATGTCTGCATCTTGTCAATTTGGTGGTTCCTAGTCTTTCCATTTAAATTGAGGGAACTGGTTCATTTAGCTGATTTCAATCTCATCATTATAGTTTTACAACCAGCATCACCAACTGCAGGTGCAGAATTAGTCACTAGTTAATTTGTGCCAAATTAACGTCACTAAAGTTTTCACACTGCAAATGAACCAAACTATACGGTTGAGTTTGATCCAGACCAAGACCACCTTATTAGGTCAGATCTAATTTTGTTCCATTGGTCCAGACTTTGGTCTGCGGAACCTTTCACACCTGTTATTTTGGTCTGGGCTGACAAGGGGTAGGCGTGAAAGCCCCCTCAATAACACGATTTATACCGTCTCTTGTTTCTTTCCCTGCTGTTGATCAGCCTGTTACCATAACCAATAGAAATGGTGAAAACCATGAGAATATTTACCAAGTTGTAATAATCTGGCATTATCCTTTAAATGTCTCATGCTTTATTATAAATTAATTACAAGAAACCGATTTACCACCTTATTCAGTTGCAGACTGTAATGGAATAAATTGTCAGGAAACACATAAACACAGATTGCACCACACATGAGCAAGAGGCAGGCGTATGTTTTCAATAGTGATACAATAAATTATTCATAGCCATGAAATGATATGCCATGCATTAACACTTTTCCACATAATTACATTATGGATATTGAGGCTGATGGCAGGACTTGTGAAATGTGCCTGACGTTACGAATCGTGTTGAAACTGAGCCTTTATCGTGTCTGCCTTTTCATTCGAACCAGCAGAGCAGCAGGAGCTCACTGAAGCACTGGACTGCTTCCAGTTGCTCCTTTCTTCCTCTCTCTCAGGTAATAACAACCCCTTCCTGGAGTAGCATCCTCTTCCTCCACTATATCGCACTGATCAAAACAAAGCCAAAAGCTCAGAATTTCAATTGATTGCCGCCCCAGCCTCCCTTGCCGGTCTGAAGCTCGGGAGGGTGCAGCAACATTTGTCTGTCTCGCTCACTAATTTGACTCCTGTGTGCTGACAGTAGAGGGGCTATCATTTAGGGGAGGATGTGAGTGTGCCGCGGCAAACACATAAACAAGACGGGGGAGAGAGAAAAACAGGCTTCTCTCAAGGTTCTGGTGAAGGAGAGAAAGAGTCCACAGAGAGCTGATAAGGAAAAGAGGAGAAAAACAGTGGCAGGAACTGACTCCCTCAGCAGGAAACTAGACAGCTTACACCAGTGGTTCTTAAAGCCAGGACCCAAGACCCTGAGGGGCCCTTAACAGTGTCTACCACCCTCTATTTTGGTATGTAATTTACTATTAGGCACGGTAAGATAATTTGTGTACAACTTGGGTTAAAGAGAAAGAGGGAATAAACTGTTTTACACTAAAACATCCACAAAGTTGCTGTTTATGTATGAAACTGTAACTTCTAAGCATTTCTGCATGAACATCAGCAAAGGAGACTGGATGTTTTGGACGGACATTAAAATTAAATTTGCATTTGAGGGTTTGAATCTGTTTGGTCAATTCTGAAGCTAAAACATTTCAGTGAAGGTTTCATGTCAAGTTAATTTACAAATGAAGAGAGGCCACCCAAGAGATCAGAAACATTTCAAACATTTGTCAAACCTTCTCATTCCTTATCTTTTCTCATCTCGTCTGCAGTGAAAGCATTGCAGACAGATAACCTATCTTTGGAGAGGACGAGAGAATGAGCGCTAACATTGACACACATAAGAGAGAAGAGAGGAAGAGAGAGAGTTGGGCATAAGTCACCCTTGTATGCAGACAAGCAGAAAATTACATCCCCCCCGACCCTCCATTCATTTATTAGACAAGGGGTAGTTAGCGTTTTGTTGGTCAGCAGTAGTGTAGTGCAGCACAATATTCAGCCTCAATAGAAAAGGTGTTGACAATTTCAGATTTGAAACATAGTTAAAAAGACATTTGCGGCCAATTTCTTTAGCCATGATTCTTGAACAGTGTTTGTGACGATGGGCAGCAGTTCTGCTTCTGCAACACTTTTAATGTTCCTGTCATTTTATCTCAGTCAGCCCACGGGGGAGCGAGTCCCTGTGGGTCATCCACAAGGCAGCATGGGAACCAGCGCTGCTTAATGTTCCAGACAGGAGCCTTAAGCAGAACAGGAGGTTCCTTTTGTCCCTCAGCCACAGGACATCTCACTGTCTTTTATTCGGCTCCTCTTTCTCTTCAGCAAGTGGAAGAATACAAATCGATGGACGCGTGGAGGTGGGGAAGTATCTGGCCCTACAGTGTCAACTTCCCTGGGAGAATTTCTGCAGTTCATTTCATCCCCAAACCGTAGCGTGGCGAGCTGCTCTGCTGTGTGTGACCAGGTCCTGGAGCTTTGATCCCACTCCGCTCACACAGGTTTCCAGATGTTCCCACTCAAACAATGGACGTGACCTATCAGAGTTTCTGTCCAGCTGCTGAAAACACTGAAAACCCTGTTTGAATTCCCAACAGGTCCACAGACCCACTAATACTAGTAAGTAGGCCCAGATGAGATCAATCACAATTTACACATTTACTGAATGCATCAGTTTTTCTATTTCGCTAGAGTTGATCAAAGATCTGACCGAGCTCTGTTAGTTTCTATGAAAGGTTTCAATGAAGCAGACAGAGCCAGTACTCGCTCAATAGCATTTCATCTAGAGAAAACAAGTCAGGGAAATGTCAAGGTCAGTAGGAGAACACTGACAAGCTCCATTTCCTTTCAGAAGATGGGAGCAGAATTCATTTCAGCAGAGTACTAACTGGGTGGCCTATGAGGGACTTGAGCCTGGTCCGCGTTGGGCCATGTATATTAAACAAGTATCAAACAGCCCCTCATTGAACTTTGCATGGACTAATAGCTTTGAGCCTGATAGGCCTACTGCAAAGATAATTACAGACATCTCCTGCTCAGGCAAAACAAGAGCGTGTAGACCTCAACAAGTGCCTGACCGAAAGAACTAATGAGCTGGTAAATGTGGAAAGCAGCCCATTTTCATATGTTAATGTTGGCTTTATAGAGCAGGCTTGTGGAAATAGTTTAACTGCATGAGCCGCCACTCTAAAAAACATGGGGGGAAAAAAGGATTTTGTGAGAAAGGGGGTTCAGTCTTTGATAGCCGGAGTTTTCTTTGCAATGAGATGGAACACTGTCTGACAATCTGAGCCAATTACCGAGCACTGAGCTGTGACCCGCGGGTTAGGGAGACGAAAACAAGCCTTCTCAGTAAACACTATGACCGCCCCTTTCTAGTGCTATCCTCCTGAAAAGCCAAGAGTCTTCATTAATATTCCGCCTTTCTTCTTCCTAAAAAAAAGGGCTGAGGGGTTGTGGACACTAAGTGGCATTGTGCTCCCCCGCGGGGTCCGGGTAACCTTGCAGCGGCGGATGTGGAGGGGCGGCTCAGAGCTGGGTCAGGGTCTTCTAAACAGTCTGAAAAGGCCCAAGCTCATTACACGGGCCTGGGCCACGCTTGACGAGACGGAAAAAAAACACAAAGTACTCCGACTGACTGAAAAGAGAACAGGACACCATCTGCTTTGGGGTTAAGCGACAGCTCACAGAGAGTGAAGATGATAAGAAGGCAGGAAGAGATGGCGAGAGAAAGGAGAGGGCACAGGTGACAGCATATGAAGGGAAAATGACCACTTGCAAACGTTTGAGAGGACACAGGGTCCAGGAAAAACAAGTAAAGTGCGCCTTCTCCACTGACGACGTCTCTCACTCGTGATCTCTCTTTTCCGTCTTTTTTTATTAGCCTACTTTGTCGAGGTAGCGTGGGACAGTCGCAGTGGTCTGTCAGAAGATAAGAAAGGAGCACGAACACTGAGATACATGGAGATGAAAGGAGTAAATGAATAACTGATTAAGATAAGAAGTGAGAGAAGGAGCCGACATAAAAATAGACATGGAAGGGAGAAAATGCAAAAGAGGCCTCCCCCTGTGTGACCTACATACCTGCTAAATCAGCTGTCAGTGATGGCCTGCTCCTCTCGCTCGTCACTCGCTGAATTACTTTACATAATCTTTAGACGCTCCCTCAGTACCTCGCTTCCTCATTATCTATTGTGGTTTACTACATCAAGGCCCAGGCAGACGGACCGACGGACATTCGGGGGACTGGTGGGTCTGACACAAAGCGATGTGGCAAAAACCTCAGCCATGCATTAAAATGGAAAAAGGCCACCGCTGAGGGAGAAGTGGAAGCAGAGGCCTGGATGTTTGCGAGCCATCGAGGACACGGCTCGGGCCAGCCGACTGATCAACAGTTGAAGTGATGCCTCTTTTAGGCAGCTTAAGGTTTTCCGCAGGAGGTCGTGGATCAGACCAGTCAATACAATCACAGAGCTCGTCTAGACTGCAGTGAAAACCAGGAGCCGGGGCAGAGTAGCTGTCTATAATTTAAAGGTCAGCGAGGGAGCAGCTTGATTGGTGGAATTCAGTAGAAGCTTTTTGTGTGTGTGTCAGCAGCACGGCTATCGGACTAATGGAGACGTACTGTAACTGCACGGAATGAAGCTGTTGTATCAGATACTGCGATCATGACTGATTGCTGATTTTATGCTGTGTTGTCCTATGCGGTGTTTTCTCTGATGACTTGTTCTGATGTATTAGTTTCTAATCACAGCATTGACAAATCATGACATAACAGTGTGGATTGTATCATATTGTTAGACGTACGGTTTGACTAATCATCCAACCATCCATTATCTATACTGCTTATATCTTGAAGTTCACAGATGGAGCTGGGAAAATACCACAACATACAGAGACAAACAAATGTTTACTTTAACCTTCACACCTACAATCAATATGAGTCTTCTGTTAACCAGTCTGCATGTCTTGGGACGGCGGGAAGAAGCCGCAGTAAAGGGGAGAACATGCAAACACAGGAATCGAACTTGCGACAGTGCTTTCCACAGCACCACCAAGAACAATTAATCTAATCAGTCAACAAAACATTAAGCTGGAACTATAAGGTATTGTCATTTTAAACTGGAATTAGAGTCTCCTGTTTGTATGCAACTGCCAACCAGTCGAGTTGAAATTTACTTCCATGACTCACTCAACTAACGTGTAACATGTAGCGAAAGGATTTCTTCAATTATGAATTGGATAATGCTTAAATTATTGAGTTAAGGCAAAAAACATGACCTTTGGCTAAGAAAACCAAATCCGTTCATCCTTGAGTTCTAAAAAACGTTCCCTCAAGGTGTTCCAGAGACATCTTGTAGAAAGGGATGTTTCCTACATGCAAACTTAAGTATGTGGAAACGGACAATCCATAAACATAAAAAACGACCAAACAGTCTCCTTATGAAAACACATTTCATTTCAAAAGATCCTGATTTTTATTCGGATCTGCAACAAATTGCACACACTGATAATTATCAGCCACGCTTTTTAAAAAATCTAGACCCATGAATTTTTTATCAAGATCCATGAATTATTCTCAAGAAATCCAGGAAATTATTGAAAAACACCCCATCTCGCAATGTTTAACAAAGTAAAAACATATTTCTGAATCCATCCTAAAATTGAATGAGTTCTTCCCTGGGTCATCATCCACTCCTCCACAACATTTCATGGAACTACTAGTACAGAAACAGGCCGATCCATTTCTGCTGTATTTTTATCATAGCACCGTACCCTCTGTGGATTCTGAGTGAACCTGCAGAGATTAGAGCAGGGACTGAACAACATCAGGGAGTTAAGTGCAGAATACATTTGCAGTCGGAAGGGTTAAAGTCGTCAAGTCCCAGTTGTCATGTCATCGTCTCAAAGACTGTTGTTGTCAGTATCTCGTCTTCTGTTTCTGAGTGAAGTGCCGCTACCATCAAGTCGTCCTCGCTGCCTCCAGGAGACAGACAAGCCATGCAGAGATCACTCATCACTACAACAGTGCCTTGTATCTGTGGGTTTTTAAAGAATGTGTGTGAGCGTGTGGACGTGTGCCCATGATGGAGCCTAACATATTGTAGCGAGCTTGTGTGGGAATAAAAGACTTGGAGAAGAGACTTCTTCTCTTAACACTTGACTTATATCTCAAACATTTCACACTTAGTTTATAAACTTATGCACAATCATTTTCCACATGAACAGTGACTGGATCCCATTACACCTCCCAGTTGTGGTGTTTGCATTTCTCAAAAACTTAACTATTAAACTGAAAACTATTCCAACTGTAACCCAGGTCTCATGACTTTAAAATAATTGAATAATTATTATTATAATAATTCACAATGTTGTTGAGAGAAATACAACTTATATTTAAAAGCACCCTTTGTCTCTGTCTTGGTATTCACACTAAGGGCTCCAACCGAACCTTATAGTCCACACATGTTACACAACCAAACACATAAATATTAAAATACCGCACATGAACCAAGTCAGAACATTAACAAAAAAACGCTTTAGGTCAACAGAACTCTTAACAGTCCCATGAGCCTTTGCAACATTCTTTCCAATAAGCTGACAGGCTCACCAATCTCTACAATATGTTAGAGACTTTTCAAACACACAGCAACTCGGCTGGCTGACGAACCCTCATTCATTTGGTGTTTTTGTGAAGCAAACACAGGGGTGGGGACATCATGAGAGAGCTGATCAAAAGAGAAACTTCAAAGAAGGACAGAAAAAGTGTGTCCCCTTATAGCCTGTTAGATGAGGCCCCCTCTTTGAAGCCGGCTGCTGGGCCAGAGGTGACCAACATAATGGACATTGTGCACACTGTCTGTCGCTTCTCCATCTCCAGCTAAATGAGCCTGGGTTTCTCATCAGAAGGAAGACATCACCAAATGGCCGAGGTTGCCATCGTGCTGAGGAACGACAGCAAAGAATCAAATTCACTCAAGAGATCATCAGGCTGAAAATAATATTACTTTAAAAAGTTATACTTTTTCATATTAAAAAGGCCAGGAAACAGACTGGACTTGTTTTCCAGTGAACTAAAATTAAGTAAGCGAGTCAAAACAATGAGTCAAGCTCAGAAAAAGAATGAGGAGCAAAGCCAGAAGGTATTCCATGATAAAAGCTGCATTAAAGGTCCAGTGTGTAAGATTTAAGTGAAAGGGATCTATTGGCAGAAACTGAACACAAAATAATCATAGTGATGTTTTCACTGGTGTGTAAGCATCTAGGCTTGTTTTCTTTACCCTAGAATGGAACCTTTATATTTAAATAACTTAAATTTACAACGGGAGCTCTGTACAGAGGCCACCATGTTTTTTACAGTCGTCCAAACTGGACATACTAAACACCTTTTGAGTTTTAATGACAGCTGAAGGCTACCACAGGTTCTCTCTCATGTTTGAAACTGGAGGGTGAGGTTAGGGGTTTAAGCTGCAATGTGCTACTTCACCTCTAGATGTCACTAAAATCCACAAACTGAACCTTTTAATACAAATAGGACTGCAGGATGTCTCCTCATGGCATTCACACACAATAGCTCAGCAGGGCTGTGATTAGTGGAGCTGCTGTTCCTGGACTATAGTCAGTGTAGAAAGCTATAAAACACAAGCATGGCCAAATGTCTTCAGCCAGTGGCAGCTTTCTCCCCGAGGAGCCACTCACTGCTACAGTATACAATGTTATTCCAAAAGTTAATTGTGTTCTGACAACTCACAGCCACCGGAAAGAGCACATTGCTCTCCGGACTGAGATTTACATCGCCAGTATTCCATAGTTAACAAAAGACCGAGACAAAAGGGCACAAAACAGCCAATTAAACAAAGCTTCAAATCCTCGCTATCACAAATGAAAGAATATAAATGCAAAGCGTACTTCAACAACAAATTCTGAGAATGAATTCTGGGATAAATTATTCAGCTGCTTATAAGAGGAAGACAAACATCTTTTGATTTGCAATGGATAATACGTGATTTCACTCTGTGCCTGATGCTTTCACAAGGCACTGGTTTTGTGTGGACCTTCACATTGCCAATGGCAATTCTGCTGAATCTCACAGGAGCCATTTGTATCGCTGTTTGTCTGGTGTACACCAGCTGTACCACTGGGGCATTAAAATACATAGAAATCTATAAAATCCCCTAAATAACACTCGCATACAAGAGAATAAAAACAACTCTGATGACAGTTGTTAGAGAGGGATTCGTAGTGCCTTCACTTTAACTTATTTATTTTAATGTCTGTGGATTTAAAAAGGGAGAAGCTGATACATGATATTCATGTGGGGTTTTTTCGGTACCATATGGCACTTGTGGATGCAGTTTGGCTTTCTGCTTAGGGCCTCACATACGCCGAGCTGTGAGCGGCTGTGGCAGAGTCACACTGCTAAATAAAGCAGTTGGAGCCAACAATACTTTTCCCACCAGGGTAAATAAAACATTTGGGGATAGAAAGTCGTGAAATTTAAGACAATCCCATAAACAAGTGAAAACTCATGGATAATGAGGGTGAAGTGGAGTTTACTTGAGTTGCTGTGATGTTGTTTTCACCACAGGTCTGAAAAGAGGAGAGGAAAGGAAACAGGGGAAACCTGAGCAGTGAGGACGCCTCTGGGCTGATGTAATGGTGGCTTGTCGCTCTGCTGTTTTGAGACTGAGATTGTTGTGATGGCCTGCTGGGTCTGTCTGTCTGTCTCTCCATCCGCTCGCTCTCCCTCTCCCCTGCAGGGTCCCTCCTGCCTGGCTTCAGTATGCTATAACAGTCCTACTCGTCCGTCGGTCTGCACCCAGCCACACTCAGGTAGAGGCCACCCCTCTAAAGTATCTCTGAAGCGCCCTTTCCCTATAGTCAAGGAGCTGCTTTCATCCCACAGTCAGCCTCTAGCAGAGCTCAGCTTTATCATATGCTTTATTATGTCAGATGCGCTAAATTGAAGGTGCTTCATCTTTATATTCAGGCTCACAGGAGCAGAATTAGAGAAGCAGGTCTGTGTTTAGGACACATTATAAAAGAAGGCTGCCTGGATAATAGAAACATACTAAACCCGAGAGGCAGTGGAATAAGATCTATCACAGAACACACTGTTCTATCAAAGAACGCTCGTGCACATCAGAAACCTGACTCAGGTTTGTGTGGGTGCGCTGCACGACATGACAAACAGTCCAAACTTGCTCCCAGTTTGATTGGAACGTAGGAAGAGCTGCTGTTTGCTCAATGGCATTGAACGTGTGCAGCCGTTAAATCTTACCTTTGGAACCAAGACAATAACTATCGACTCCTGTAGGAGAATCACGCTGCATGAAGGAAAAACAATTTCTGCTCACAACTCAGATTTATTTATTCCTAGCTTTAGGCAAAGACAGTCTCATTTTAATTTATGGGTGTTCCGTGAGCTTACTGAAGCGCGGGCCCATTCTCACAAGTTACCAGAACAAGGCTGGTGGACTGATATTTCAAATGCATTAACAATAAACGGTCGCCTTCATTTCCATTTTAAAGCATGTTATGAATATTCATGAATAAAGGCTGCTTGGATTCCTATTTCAATTCGAGGAGCCTTTATAACTTCCCATATCAGAGTGGGAATCTCATTGCCTGTGCAGGGAGATATCTAACACATAGATATATTTGTATGGTGGAGGCGCAGCCTGATTTAAAATACAAAATCTTTCCTCTGCCTATACCTCCACACATATCTCTTCTCCACACTGATACCCCGGAGAGCCAAATAAAATCCCCACAATATTATATTACTTTTCATGTAGCTCTTGGTTGCTTTTTATCTTACATTAAATTAGAGCCAGTTGTAAAACAAAGAACAAGAGGAGTAAAAGCTTAAACATGAACATATTTATATGAGCATACCTGCACTGTAAACAACAGATGGTAAAGCTGGGTAATGTATAAAATAAAAAGTGGAATGTGTGTTGACTGTATAAATTATTACTCTAGCAACTTATAATGATGATGAGAGTGAAAATGAATACAACAGAACGCCGCTTTCTTTAGCTTTGTGTTATTCCATGTGACTGAAGTGGGATTACGATGCTCGGCTGTGAACCACACTTCCTTACGTGCAACATGGAGGTATGTGAGAACAGCAGGGTGTCGACAGACTTTGCCGACAACTGGGAGCACACGGATGTCAACGTGCAAATGCGAAGGATGATGCGTTAAAACACTGCAGAGACACATCCAGCGGTGTGCGGTGGCTAATACGTACAGTGGGGCTCGTTGATTATGAGGTTAATCAGCGGAGCCTCGCGCTATGACAGTGCTCAGAGGACCAGAGGGGGATCGAGACGGTAATTTAGAAATCAAATGCATCAGCAACCACAGGTGGTTTGATGTTTATGACAGTTCTGTAAATACTGTCAAGAGGGAACTGAATACACGGCTGATCAATTAATCAAATAACAACTTAGGAATCTAACAGGGTTTACTGTACGATACAAGATCACAGCATCAGCTTTATCTCTCAGTTTGACCTGTGTTAGCTTGTGATTGACAACAATTAGCTCATTTCTAAAGTGATGATGTCAGAGGTAAGATGCCTTGACAAAGAGGGAAGGGTAATTCACCATTTCAAAAAAGTGTAAACTAAATTTGAACGATTTTGAGAATTTTTTAAATTATTTTATATTTTGGGGGGGAGAATCAGATTCAGCGTCTTTTCTGTATCCATAAAACAACATCATAGGCTATGAAGAGAATAAAATCAGAATGTATCATAAACAAATATCACCATCTCTCGATTTAAAATAATGTTGCGACAACGTCAAGAACTAGTAAAACACTAAAGCACAGAAGAAACAAACATACACCCACACTCTGACTGTGTGTGTTTGTGTCCTCGGATTTTTTGATTCATTAGTCATTCCTCTCATCATTATGAGCCATTTTATTACTCCTTTCAATGGAGCAGATTTAACCTCTACGGCACATGAGTAGGCAGCCTGATTACAGTTATTATTTTTGATAAAAGGGTATTGGCTCTGGAATCCTTTGGTCTTGTCCTGCGAATGACTGGTTACGCACGTCTAAGCCAGGCTGTGTTGGCCTGCACGAGATTCAATATCCAAGTCAGTCTGGATGCGCGCTCTGTCCCAGGCCCTGCTCCTCTAAACAAAATGCAATCTGCCAGCGATCTGGAATGACACCAGTTTACTGGTTGACAGTCGCACCACACAGCACAGAGCCCCTGGTGAACCCAAGACAGTGACAGGCACTGACGGGCACAGGCGAGACTCAATCAACAGGCTGCTGTGGAGCTTTCTGGTGATGGAAGGGACATTTTCCTGTGGCTTTTCACAGGAGGATGGAGGGGATCTATCTTAGATTGATCTATCTGGAACTCTTACTCTCACCCTAAATGAATTGAATGCCAGGCAAAGAAGACACGAAACTGGAGTAAAAGAGAGACTCAGACCTTTGTGTTTTTTCTGCGACGGGAGAGGCTGAGTTTTAGAAATTTAACACCTGACCTCTCCAGAGAATAACCTTAACCAGCGACCAGGTGACGCACAGAGGAGAGGGGATGAATAATGTCAGGTTATTCAATGAAAACCCAACAACTCAGCAAGGGCAGAGGATGGATTGTAACAAAATGGCCGCTTTCCTTGTCAAGTTCAGTTGGAGAGTGACTTCAAAGGCAAAGATAAATTATTCCTTGACAATACAAAATTGATATAATGTGTAAATTCGTATTCTTTACAAAGAATTATTGAAGCCCAGATAATATCCAAGCCACGCACTATGTTAAGTTCTTGTGCAAAATAGGTGAATTTAGGAGTAACCCCACATTAGGCGACTTTGGCTCAGCAGGAAGAGCGGGTCATCCACCAACCAGAGGGTCGGGGGTTCGATCCCCTTGACAGCTGTGGCGACAGCGAGTGAGTGATGTGTGATAGCAAAAGTGCTGGACATATGCACTGTATGAATGCGTGTGTAAATGGGTGAATGGCAAAAACTGAACCGTGAACCACTGTGAGTGGTCATCAAGACTCTATACAAATACAGACCATATACCAGTAAAAGATTTGTATATGAGCTACATAGCTACACTATAGACTATTTGGGTTAAAAGGTACAAGCATGGCAGGTAAGGAGAACTGGACACAACAAGAAGCTTCCCCTCCCAATGGGGAACATATGCCACCTCTGTTATGGCTTCCAGGTTGTGTTCGACCACATGCACAAGGACTCCCTGTACGCACTGAGGCTGATTCCAGGGGAAAAACAATTTGACAAACGTCAGGACACAAAAACAAATCTGACCACAGTAATTCAATACACAAGGATACAAATACACCAAACAAGACAAGACAATCACACGGATACAAAGCCAGTCAGTCAGACTCTCAATCAGGTCAAATCAAATCAAATCAAATCAGATCTTGCCTTCGATATCCGCAGTGGCCTTGGCTGTGTCGCCGTCTTCCATCTTCGCAGCAGGTTGCTCTTCATCTGCAAGAAAACAAAGGAAGCAAAGCTGTGATTTTTGTGGCAACTTTACATGACATCAGTGCCTTAGTATGTGTGTGTGTGTGTGTGTTAGTGTATGTGTGTGTGTGTGTGGACAGTGAGGCTCTGGCGATAGAACACAATTCCAATCTATACAACTGCAGACAATCTTCCTCTCTTGGTTCCGCCTATTGTGCGCTAAGAAATAAATTTGCAAAGACTCGAACACTGACAGGAAAAAATAAACAACATTCAAGTGTGGAAACCCTTTGTCTGGAATAGGCTGCACCCTCCCCCTTTCTCCATGTGTTTTCATTTTTCATTTCATTCTCCCTTTACCAATTGGGGTCTGTTCCATCCCTTATGTGTATTTGTGTGTGTGTGTGTGCTGAGGCGTGTCTATCCGCTTCCCTTACCAATCCACCTGAACAACTGCTAGTGGTCACCTTATCAGCCCCACAATCAATTGCAGGATATAAGCCCCGACTCGTCCCTCCAATCTTCTCCACATCGTTTCATCTACCACAGTGGTACAAACAATACAGCTCACTTCCTGGTTCCATCTCTATGCTCCTTTGTAATCGTTTTGCCTCATGCTAACCCTATCGAAGGCTTCTCCGAATTTGTACTTTCATCTGTAAGAAACGAAGGCTCCCACGGACCTATGGAAACTATCCCAGGATTCATTGCAACAAGACGTCTAATGTTTGAGCATCAAGCTTTACACAAAGGGGCATTAAAACCTTTCCCGGTTTGTCCAAGTTAGAATCGGACGAGGTGGTGAAGCTGATCACGCCTCTGTAGACCCGACTGTCTCATTTCTGTTCGGCCTTCACAAAGGAGGCGGTCTTTGCTGTCTGGGTAGACCACGGCCCCCCGAAAGGATGCAGCCCCTGAACTGAGACACAGGTCCAGTCTGCCCGATATTCCAGCTTTCCCACCCCAGATCTCCATGCATGTCCTGCTTAACCGAACCAGGCGCTCCGTGTTCCAGACGAGCTGACTCCTGCCCTTTCATTCCCTACCACCCTTAAACTACCATCTAGCGCACTCTGGTCTGTTTTCTGCATTTCACGTCCAGACCTGAACTGAATATAACACCCTTATTGTGCATTTATAGTGTTCCATCTCCCAACCATGTAATTTAGGACCGCTGGTAAACCACATTTTTATACTCCTATGCTGTCATTAAGTCAACCATGATGGTTTCATGCATCACACTGACTTCTATCTGTCTCCCTCTGCGCCCACATGCACATTCTGTGAGAAAATACAAGGGAATCACAAACTGAATCGTTTGGCTTTAATATCTGTGACTGTGTATTTCAAAGTTTTTGATGAAACCTGAAAAACACTTGTACCTTTGTCTCCTTTTTCTTTCTTTTCTTTCTCGATGCCTTTGTCTTCAGCTTTTTTGCTGTGAGTGTCCACAACCTCCTTCTCTGGGGTTTCAATTTTCTCTGCGGTCTTCTCTTGATTTTCCTCCTCGTTTCCTAAATCTTCGTCTGTAGGGACACACACAGGGAAATATGAAAAAGTAAAACCTTGACATGTAATTCGTGATTATTGCTGAAAGATATCTCATATACATGTTACCAACAACAACAAGTATTTCACTTACAATAGTAAAGTATAATATAGTATATTGTAGTGTAGTATCAGTGATTAGGGAAAGTACCAAGCAGAATGTGAAGGAGCAGTAAACAAAACGACTGTGCACAAAGGTTAGATTTGACAAAATAACCAAGACCACATAATTAAATATTCTACATCTGTGGTCTCTGTGGCGTGTTTGGCTGAATTAGCCTTCACTTGTTGTTTTTAAACTGTATATCTTTGCTCCTCCTAGGTCCTACATCGCTGTTTGTGTCTCAGGAGAAAGTAATTATGTTTCTCAGGTCTTGGATAGCAACCCAGGGCTGCATTTGCTATAACTCTCGCCCAGAATATCTATAAAATGCATGTTCAGAGAGGCTCTATCTGTCAAATCTTTGTCAATGGGAAGGGATTTGAATAAAACAAAAACAGAAGAGAGGCGAGGCGCTGCTCACTAGCAGTATGCAATGCTGAATCTTATAAACCAGCAGTATAGAGGATATTCACAAAGAGAGAAATGGTTATAGCTCGTGGGTAATGGTTGCCCCTTTACACAACACACACAATCTCGCAAGACAAAACACACCATAGTCTTCAGATCTGTTATACAGATGCATTAAGAGCTTTGCATGTGAGTTATTCCCCTGCTGCTAACAAGACTGATAAGGGTACATCCATAAGCTGAAGTGAAAACCAGAGCAGTGGGCTACATGTCACTCAGCTCAGACTTTTTCTTTCTCCTCTAGAGATGAGAGTCAGATTAAAGGGCACCCCCGTCCCTCTCAGTGAGTTATGTGTAGAGTATTGTGGCATCCACGCCCGGAGCGAAGTGTACCTGGATTCTGACTCGCCATCTCTACGTCTTCCTTTTCTGCATCGTCTAGAAAAACAGAGGAAAAACATTGGAGTTTACATCATTAAATCAAACTTTGAGCTGAAGTGAAAACCAGAGGAGTGAGCTACATGGCACTCAGCTGGGACTATTTCTTTCTCCTCTAGAAATGAGAGTCAGATCAATCCACACCCCCGTCCCTCTCAGTGAGCTACTGTACGTGTAGAGTATTGTGGCATCGCACTTTACCTGGATTTTGACTCGCCATCTCTACGTCTTCTTTTCCTGCAGCATCTAGAAAAACAGGAGGAAAAAACGAGAGGAAAACATTGGAGTTTAGTGCTAGACCCTGGAGTTGAAATGACTTGGCTTTTGATATCACCTCAAACAGCCTTTTCATTCCATCTCTTTGTGTAACTTTGTCTTTGTACTGCAGTGTGAGCGCAATGGAACCACAAAGACATGCATAAATTAAGTGGCAGAAAAGAAGGGGAAAAGAATGTCACTTCTAAAGCCATACATAATTGAGGGATTTCTTTGTTCCAAGCTTCTGTGATAAGAAAACTTTTTTTTGTTGGAGTAGTGGCACACAGGATGGAAAGACTGAACTAGAGCAAATAGAAAATTCAATTTTTTGATGACAAATGACATCAAGAAGCACTGGTAGAGCCGAGAGGCTCAGAACATGTGTTAATGGTCCGTGGAGCTACATTACCATTGTCACCCTCTTCTTCATCACCTGGTTCCACAATACCTGAAAAGGGAGGAAAATGAATCATCAGCCAAATGCAAGCATGCATGGGAATAATGCCAGTCATTAATTCTGAGGAACAAAGCTACCAGTCATACAAATGATCACAACGGCTCATAGGTAAAAGATTTGTCTTGTGAGAGCTGGAAACACGTTTTGAATACAGTGATTTCAAGAACCTGTTTTACTAAAGCCTCCCTTTCAGATGTGTTTTTAAAGAGGGGTTATTTCATTTATCAGAAAAACTCAGACATGATAACAGGTTTCTATCATAACATCCGGACAAATCTTAATAACATCTGGATAAAACCTGGTTTAAAATGTCACTGCTAATTTGTTAGTTTTGCCAGTCATTTACATGTAAGCTTTAGGCTTCAGTTGTTTGAGGCTCATAAACTCCTTATTGTTGCAATGTTACAATATACTATGTTTAGTACATGCTGTATTCATTATTATATATTTATGGGTTTCTATTTAGTATTGGATATAGATTAGCTATAGTGGTACTATTGAAGCTCTGTTATAGGCACAGAGATGCTTTGAGCCAAATGCTAAGAATTCTAACATACATACAGTTTAAAGGTAGCATTATAGTGTGTTATATGTCCACATTGTAGTTTAGAGAGCTAGCAAGTTAACGTAGCATAAATCAAAGAATTGAAGAAATAGAAATTGTAACATCATGGGATACTATAACACTGAATTGTGTTTAAGTATCACGATTATAATATGAAATATTATACTGAAATTTCATGTTTCATCTTTTTAAGACAAAACAGGGATATTATCATAAGACATAATAATATATAAATAAGTATAAACCATGTACTTGTATATGGTGTCTACAGATACGAATGAAGAATAACCATACTCTACATACAGACATTATACCTGCTAATAAATCTTACATTTAGAGTCATGTGAGCATCTGCAGCCCTAACTATCTACCCACTTGACAACACCACAGCCAAATGTGTGATGCACACGCAAAACACCGATTTTAGCAGTGACAATGAGACATCTGTAATCCCTGCATCATATCTATTACCCCCACCCTCCTCAACCCCGCTCTCGCTCTCACACATTCTTTTGCACACACACACACACACACAAACCAATGACATTTGGGACAAATTGAGTAAATGAAAGCCATGACACCAATAAGAGAACATGCTCTACAATGGCTATTGTGCAGCTTCCATAATTGCTTTTTTAACAAGCTGCAGAGAGAAACCATTTTTTCATATCTATGCAATTTTGCCCTGCACTCAGAACAATAAAAACGCCAGCCTCTATTAAATGGGAAAAAGGCCAGTCATACCAGTGCTGCATGTTTGTCTCGAGTGCCTCTGTCCATCACGCAGAATGCTGGTGACACACAGTAGATGGCAATCCTTTCTATTAATCATGACTGGCATTTTGAGATGGAGCCACAGACAGGGGGCTGAAAAGAATACTTCATTGGGAAAAACAGGTTAAGATGGATGCCTCGCTGACTATGAGGTCACCCAAAACCTTTCTTCTGCGTTTAAAAATTATACGAGGCGGTTGTATCTGTCTAAAGTGATCCCAAACAACAATATATCAGATACGACAAAAGGCTGAATGCAATTTCCCTTCCTATTATTTGATCATTCGTATTTTGCTTATTGAATAGAACAGTATTCAATTTGTGATAAAGGATGCCAGGGGACAGATGGTGGGTAAACACACACATATATGCACAGGGAAGACAACAGAAGATTCTATGTGAGGCAGATGAGATTTATAATGGCTTCAAGTTAAGTTCAATTACAAGAGCGTCTCTCCTCAAAGTAAAGACCCAGCCAGCATCTCTGGTCACTTATGATCCAAACAGCAGGGGGCAGCATTGTCCCAGCTTTCCTACCAAGTATCCTTCTCCTTGTACTAAACTGTCTTCACCATGAATCAGGGTCTGACACTCTTCACACAGAGGGTCTCCAGCCAATGTCCACACCTCAACACTGTTCGTGTCAAATCTCCACTGAGTTCCTCTCTCAGAAATACAGAAACATGCAGCTCAAGTCACAATGTGCACTTGAGCTGCAGTCGAGTGGAATGAATGGCATCGTTGTGGTGTTTTGTTGAATAAAATGTAACACACTTAAATTATTGATGTCAGCATCGGATTCAGGGGTACAGTATCACAAGGTCATAAACAATTTAGATGCTGATATACAACCTTCCTGGTGTGTCCTACTTGCATGACCGTTGAGTAAACATCAGCTTCACATGATATTTTGTCAGACGCAAAAAGCTGAATTTTATATTCAGGGATGAACAGGGATGTGATCAAGTTTACTCACACACACACACACACACACACACACACACACACACACACACACACAAACACACACACACACTCTAGGTACACTCTAACTCCCTGCCCAGCTTTGTCTCGCCTCCTCCTTCCATTAAAGCAAGCTGAAGCAAATGACAAACAAGAAAAAAAAAGTGGGAACATGAAAAATTAACAAGACATGTGTAAAGGAAAAAGGGCTCTGAGATAAGCAACAGCTATCACTCACAGACCCTTTGCATGTGAAGTGTGTCTTTGTAATTGCATGTGTGTTTGTGAGTGATGCTTGACAGGGTGCCACGTTGTGAACGATGGCCGGCATGGAGAAGCTGTCTGTCTGTCCACACGTAGCGTTATTAATCTAGATATCCATCCATCTCTCACTATCGCACCCTCTCTCTCTCTAAGGTCTTTCCCAGAAAACGTCCAGCTTGCCAGACACAGACCCAGCCAGGCATTGATTTCTGGCTCAATGTTCACATTTTACTGTGCCCTGTGACATCCACTAATCTCAATAATACCAATCTGATACCAAATAATAGACAGTGTGCGGCTGCTTGCCAACTCAGGTGTGCTCTAAAGAGGCTGCGCTCCGCCCTGGACCTCTGCACCAGCATTCACCGCTGCGTCTCACCCACCCTCTCCCTCTCCGTCTCTCTTTTACTCTTTCTTTCTATGGCTCGCAGCATCTGCATGCTGTGCTTCTGTTTCATGTGGATTACATCACAGCAGAGCTCATCACACAAACACACACGCACACGCACACGCACACACACACACACACACACACACACACACACACACACACACACACACACACACACACACAGTTAATCTGTGACCCTTTTTTTGCAAACACACTTCAGGGTTATTTGTAGTTGAGCGAGGATTTTGGTTTGGCTTCTGTTGAAGAAGAGTTCAAATGCTTTTTTTTTATCTGAATAACTCCCTCGTTAACCAGTTGCTTTGGTCTTCAAGTGAATCCAAGTCTTCATTTAAAACAAACCCTTTGTATAACATTTTAAAATTCCACATAACAACACAAACATGAGTATGAGATAAGTTTGAGTCCGAGTATAAGGATGAGTGTGATTATGAGAATGAATATGAGTATGAGAAGGAGTATGAGAGGAGAAAGTAGGACAATTTGTGTGAATATGAGGATGAAAAATAGATTAGTATGAGATGAGAATGAGAATGAGTATCGCATGAAAATGAGTATGAGATGAGTATAAGATGAGTATGAGAGGAGAAAGTAGGACAATTTGATCAGTAAGAGTATGAGTATTATTATGAGTGTGAAAGAGAGATGAGCATTAGATGGGTTTTGATGTTGTGTGATGTCCAAAAGAAGACAAAAACCGAATTGCATCACAGGTTATGTAATCGCGGGCGTTTGTCCTAATTTGTGCGTTTTGCTATTTCCCTCCTTCAGCCCACAGAGCAGCTGACGAAGCATTGTGCTCAAGTGGTGACAAAACAACTGTAAATGGTAGCAGTTGTTATGTGAAGGACAGAGGAGCTCTATAATTAGCTTCACTCCACTAAGTGTATTTATCATGGCACAATAGAAAGCCTTAATGTTTTCTCTTCATCAGTGTCGTGGCTAAAAGCCCCTCATGCCTGACCCGTGCACTGGGGAGAGTGAATCCCCCCGAGGAGTGTGATGGATGTGATGGATCACACTGAGGCATATTGACAGACACACTCCACCAACTCTGCTGCAGAGTGTAATTTATTGAAAAAGTGCTCCACATATTGACTATCCCAAATAGATGACCTGCTTTGCTGTCTCTATAGACATGCCGGTGACATACGGTGTGTTTTTAATGCAGGCAGATCTCACACAGGTATACAAATGTGGTGTGAGAGTCTCAAGCATCTTCTAGTGTCTGTCTGACGTCCCTGGCAGTCTGTTTTCACAGCTTGAGTATCCTCCTCTCCATGCTATCTTGACATCGGAGTGTTTTATATGATTAATCCGTTTTATGTGCTACACCGAACCAGACCTAACCTTTACAGTGCAGGCAGTACAAAATAATTTTGTTCTCTTCCTGTGAGAGAGGTTGTCTCAAGGACTGAGTGTTCCCATGCTACAAAGCTGTGCCAAGGCCTTTTGTGAATGGATTAGTTACTATTAAGCTGCCAGGCCTGATAAATTAGGATTTATAAAGATTATTACAAAATACTTATGCCCTCCTAATGCTGGTGATTGAATTTGTGAATCATATTGAATTACTGCTGTGGATTATGGAAAGGTACGTTGAATAGGGTGGGAGAAATGACGTCTGGCGCTTTGTTTAACAACACAGAACGTATTGACGCCCTTGAAGTGGCTGCGCTATCTAGTCCAGCCTCATACAATCGGCAAGAGGAACCGTTTCCCTAAAGAAAACAACCATGACTGCTATCTTCAAAGATTCCCTGCAACCTTAAGGCTTGAAGACAAATGGATGGTGTACGATTTTAATTGCCTAGTAACACCCTCCAGTGTAAGAATCTAATTATCTTTGGTCCATCGTATCGGGGAAGCCTATAATTGTTTCAATATTACACATCCAAAGGGGCTGAAACTGCAGAGTAGCCAGATAATGGCTTCTTAAACAAGTTTGCCTCTAAGAAAACATTCTTTTAAAAAAGACCAAGCTTCATCTTCTATTCATTTCCCCAAAGAGAAGGTTGGCAACAGAGAGCAAAAGATTATTGACCGAGAACACACTTTATTCATACACTAAACAACATTTTCTGTACACACATATCAATGTTTCCTCTGCCAGTAATGGTATGTTCTAACGAGTTGTCATTATTAACATAAAACAACATACACACACACACAAACAGACAGACACACACACACACACACAGGATGCACGTCTATCCTTATTAGGAGTTTGACGGGGTAATAACAACATGTATACACACACAAACATGCACACACACACCCGCAGCAGCAGACATACCTCTGTTTCCCTCCTCACTTTCTTCCTTGGTTGCAGATTTTGTAGACGGCGGTGTGTCATCTGTGAATAAACATAAAAATAAACGGTGGTTTAGAGACGTAGCAGTGACATCTGTAATCCCCCTAACATCATCAGGATGCAACTGTTACACAACACATGAGAAATCAAACTCATCGTAACAGTGATAATTCTAACTTTTGCTGACCATGCTACCAGAGCATTTAGTTGTTGGATTTTAAACCTGCATGAGAGGAAAAAAAAGAAAAGACTCCTGTGAGAGAAAACGGACAAATATGAGGTTTTGAGACCAACTCCAGAGCACAGTCTGGGACAAAAGCACTATTCCATGTGAGAATAGCAGTCAATTGAACCTTTGAATAGGCTCCAGGCTGCGTTGATTCAAACTCTGGCTGATGGAGCCGAATAAAGGCCAGTCCTTGGCACTGGTGCAGAGGCCCATCAAACAAGGCCAAACTGGACCAGGGCACGGCTGGCAAGATGATGCAACAGAGCTAGGAATTATCAGGGGTTATTTCTGTTGGCTTGATATGGTCTAGTGCTGTGTTATTATACTGTATGCAGTGTGAAATAGCGACAGAAAACAACATAGTCACTCAGGCGCTAACAATAGGACAAACTCTCTAATGCACTTCCTCTCAGCCAAGTCTTTATGATTGAGCCATTACGCGCACATTGTTTCACTTTGGAATATCACATTTTACAGTGCACTTATAGAACAGCCCTTTTATGTTCACCTAAAATAGAATCTCATTGAAAACACAGATGCGTGTAATTGGCAAATCATAGGGGTGACTTTGGGAGGGAAAACATTTTGATAGCACCCTGGGTCCTACATCTATGGTAATCTGAACTCTTCCTTCGACTGACAGTAAAACTAACATTATTCTCTGCTTAGTTGGTTGCATGTGTACTGTAACGCCTGCGAGGGAAGCAGTCAGACCTGGAGAGCCCCTGCTCTGAATCTCCTTGCACAAGAATAAGAAAAACTTCCCACCAAGTGTTTGCTAAGACCAACTGAACCTTGGAGGAAGCAGCTTGAGGCAGAACATTTCAGAAAAATGAATTTTCTATTGTCCAGTGAGTCTAAAAAAGTAACTGCTGCTAAACTCCATTGGATGAATTATTCCCGCTAGTCAACCGATACGCACACTCCCATGAGTCGTTCTGCTCGCGTCATTGCTTATTCAGGACATCACTGCACAGACAAATGTCAATAGTTTATCCCGATAAGCAGTATCTGGGAGTTTCAGGCTGTGTGCCAAGATGGTGCAGTGATAAAAGCATTATGCGCTGACAGTTGTGTTTGTGATATCGCCTGGCACACACTGCGGAGGGATGTTTCCCTGCTGTTTCTTTGTCACTTGCTTTAGGTGGTCCGAAGCCACAGGGGCCGTGAGCTGGGTGGAGAGAATGGGCTGTTGTGGACATAAGCTCTTGTACAGTAATGTACCTGACATGAAGTATTTTTTTAACTGCAAAGTGTCAGGCCCAGGATTCAACCTGTCACCAAATGAATAAACATTCAATTTCATGTGCCGCGTATAAACCTGGCGAATCACTGTCACGAGCCGAAGCTACGCCACTCACTCAGCCTCTGTGCGCTTTAATGGAAGTGTTAAGGTGAAAAAGCAACCATGAAATAATCTGTCACTCACCTCCCGTCGGCTGCTCCTCTGTAACCTCCATGTCATTGTCTGGCAGAGGGCGAAAAAGACAGCGTGTCAAACTGTGCTGTTTCATAATGTATGATACAACCGGTTATCATCTCCCTGATTATAACGTTAGAGCGCAGGGTGTCTGTTTAATCCAGTCAACAGTGACGCTAGAATCTGAAGGGTTTGCTCAGAGTGGGAATGAAATATGACTGGGTTTTCTTTTGATACGAAAAGAAGAAAAATTCTTATTTACATGACTGCTGGAAGCCTTTCACCTCCTCCCTCCTCATCACACCAGCTGCCGTGCTCCCAAATCAAACCAACAACCCTTCACAGCCTCCCTCCGTTCCCCCACCGGACGGCCTTGGATCTAGTGAGTTATTACGCCGATTGACTGGGTATGTGGGTGTGCGTTTCACGAGACATTCTTTTTCAATTAAAGCTGTACTGGTATGCTCAGCATAAATGACACAAAACCTCCCAATTCCTCAAATTACAAGGACTGCCGGCTGCCGTGGACAACCGTGCCTTTAAGAGGAATAAAAAACGCTTTGATTTTCTCCGTCGGTCTATTGTGTGAGACAGACTGAGTGAACTGGAGGTGTTTCTGGCTGGATGGGTTGAGTCGCACAGTGGGAGATAAGATGGAAGCTTTGAATGCTGCTTCGGGAGGCACCGCAGAGCGAGAGACGAGCAGGGAGGAACTGAGGATGCCTGCTCAACGCGCCCGTCATACAAACACACACTCAGATCTCCACAGCTCAGCATACCTCAAGATGCTCCGAGTCATGCCAGGATATATATACTATGCTATTTAATCTGCGCGGTTCACACGGCATGAGTCGAATGCTCAGTATGAGCGCGGGCACACGTATGATTTACAGTATGTGTGTGTATGGCGGCGCGTGAGACTGAGCAATGATTGCACTGTGGTTAACAAGCAAAGGCAGGCGTTGGCTTGATGAAAGGCTGTTGTCATCTGAGCTGTGGAATTGTAACCATCAGAGCTCCCTGTGGATCCAGCGACAGGCTTTTCTTTTGTATTACACTGAATAAAAGGGTGCGCTGCATTAATCTAACCCTGCTCGGGGAAACAAAGAAAGGCCCACTGATACAGTGTAACAATAGCACAAGAATGGAACATGGAGAGTCTCTGCCGCTGCCACATCCTATAACATTATTACCTCTCCTCAACACTCCTGTCAACAAAGGGAATTTATGTGACTTAGTCAAGAGTAACAATGTGTGACACCTCTCTTTTATGTCTTCTCTCTCTGTCAGGGTGAAGACAACGCAATCGCACAGTTGCATTCACGAAAAAGGATTCTTCATAATATATGATGTGAAGCAGACGAGAAATGATCAGCTGTTTGATGACATTTGGGGAAATATGCTCATTTTTTTTCTGAGGGTTAGAGGAGAGGATCTCTTCTGCACGCTAAGTATAGGAGAGTGTTACCATAGTTATTTATACAAACTGGAGCCATCTACAGCCCATTATCAACATCTGAGTCTTCTCTTCCAAATGAGGAAAATCTCCCACAAACCCCTGTAAAATCTTCATTTGGGGATTTGTATGTATAAAATAAACACTTTGAGTTTATTAAGCTGCTTTCCGACATACACTGAACTCTGGGTAATCTCCTGAAAAAATTTCCAGCCAGTTCTCTAATAAAAACCCAAGGTACTGTCCAAGTGAGCTCATGTTAGATTACAGTAGAATTATGTCTCCACAGTTTACAGCGTGGAGTGGGCATGTTGATGACATTTCTAATATATAATGAAAGAGGCGCAGACGAAGATGTCAACTTGGAAAGAATATGAGTGCAATTTTTGTGTTTAGGGCGATGACAGTGTGGTGTAAACAAAAACTCTGGGATGTCAGATGCCACCCTCCATCTGAACGCTCCAGAGTGTTTCCTGTTGTTGTGAACAAGGCTTCCCCAAAGAATCTCCGGATGCGTTCTTCACAAGCCCGGACCAAATCCAGACATTTTCCAGAGTTCGTGTCCAAAAACGGATTAAGTGAGCTTTCAAAGTGCTGCTTTTCAGATTTTCTTTTCTTTTAAATTAAATGAATCTTTTTATATGACTCTTGAGAAGAATGACTGATCTGTTTGTCAATTTCTTGACTAAAAAGTGAAAGAACTATTCCTTTAAGAGGCCTTTTTCTCTCACATGTTGTTGCTTCCTATTATGTGAAGATGTGGTGGAAAGAGGGCAAAACGGCCAGGCAATTCTTGCACCTCTAAATTAAAAAAATATAATATGTTTGGAAGATACTGTACATGTGGATAAGCAGGAAGTCAGGGTGTGTTTGCACATTTTCTACACATCTACGATTCATGCACAAACTTGTGAACATTTTCACATTTCTCAAGCTAAAGTTGATCTTAATGTCTTCTAAAGCCGACTGAGTATGAGCTCCGGTGCTTTCAGGCAATCACACCACTAACACACCGTGGTCTCCTCATTTCCCTGCCTGGAGGGATAGCCTCACCAAACCGACAGACTTCATTTTCACCCCTCACAGACTTCCTGTAGCCTTTCATATCCTCAACAAATGACACGTGTGTGATAGAAGCGCGTGTACCACAGCTCCACTTCTTCCACAGCAGTCGGGGGTTCAGGGGATAGTTCTTTTTGGGGGTAGGGGTGTTCTCTGGGGAGAGGGAGTATGGAGTGTATTAAGGGCCATGTAAATAAATGTCAATTGGAAAGTCAGTGAAACAGTTGGAGGGAATGCAGCAGCCGTTGCAGATCTGTGGGCTGTGTTAATATTGTCAGCACTGTGGCTGATTGAGGAGAAGACGAGATGGAGCCCAGCTTGTGGGCAGCCACCCGGATCATATTAGTGGAGGAGTGTACCCAGAATCAATTTCAACATGCTTTTACTCTCTACAACCGCAGCAGCCTGACTGCTTCCATGCCTCCAAATAATGTGTGCCAAGGCAAGCATGTGGTCAATCATGATCTATGAACCAATGTGAATACTTAATTGAAACATGTCGTATGATTAACTGCATTGATTAGGCTCCATATTTTTAATCAATGAATGCATTTACTTACTTTACATTTCTAAAAATAAAACCAGGGGTCCTTTGATTGGAATTTCTCGGTTACTGTTTCTATGGGAGTGAGTTCACCCACAGCGCTGCTGGTCTTCTCAAGAGGAGAGCAACACTGTCATCACACCTTTGAGATGTTTACAGTTTATGAGTTTTTAAAGTGATTAATATTGATATTGTATATATACAATATCAATATTAATCACTTTAATATATACATGTGTGTGTATATAAATAAAATATATAAATAGAAACATCTGTATAGCTCCTTGAGCCGCTAACGCATAAAAATACCATTGTCTGTCTTTGAGAATGTTATTACTCATCACACAGCTGCTCTTTTGGTTCGTCTTTTTGATCATTGCGGCACATACCATTTGACTACTACTGATGTTTCATGGTAGGGTCACACTATGAAAGACACGGGCCACATGAGCCGCACATTGGAACATCTTGCAGTTCATTGCGGAGCCCATGTTATCATGTTAGAGGAGCCTGTGCTTTTCACACCTGTGAGTGGTGCTGCACTTGCAGAACATTGGAGTCCTTTTTCTCTGCCCGTGTAGTTCACAGCAAAATAAACAGTGAAAAATATCTTCCAATAGTTTAATGTCTATCTGTCGAATATGTCTCAGCATAAATATGTGCAACGCTTCCTCTACCTGTTTCAAAGTAAAAGCACTATAGGGTTTCTGATGACAGAAATCACCCATTTGTTTTGCCTTGGTTTTTATTGTTTTTTATGCAGAACCAGGATATGCATAGCTTCACACCATAGTCCCGGCATTCAGTTGAGTACATAGGCTACTTTTACTTGAGGATATACACTAGTCATCATAGCAGAAAGCTCACGTTCTAGCTCCGCTGTAGGTACAGGTAGCCCTGTGTGAACAACAGACGGTTGCGAGAAGCAGCAGATCAGTGACGCAGCCGTCGCATGCTGCACACGGACCCAGTTATATGCATGTTTTTGTGCATTGTTTGCCTTTAAAGGTGTGCGTGGGTATGCATGTCATCGCAGACCATTTTTCATTTCCCTCATCCTGCAGAGGTGTAACCATACTTGGGGCTGCCTAATAGTGACAGCACGTGTGATAAAGCAATTTCCTGTATGCAAATGTGCTGTTTACCCGTTCCTGCTCCAGTCATCGTAACTTGACAGATTGCTTGAATATGAGGAGCTATATGATGAAAAATGAGAACAATAAGCCTCCAATAAAGAATCGTTTGCGCCTCTTCTCAGCTCTACACACGTTTGAAACAGATGTCACTGAGTTTGACTTGACCACACACACAGACACACACACACACACACACAGATACACACACACACACACCCACCCACAGATCTCAGAAAGATCAAGGCAGCTATACACAACAACTGCATAAGAGCTTGCCGAGACAGGAGGTGATGGAGAAGCTCTTACGTGATAGGATGAGGAAGAGTTACAGAGAGTGGAGGGATGAGGTAATTGGCGGCATGGAAACAAGGAGAGGTGTAAGTGAGAATAAGTGAGTGGGAGAGAGGGAGAGAATGGGGAGGGGCGGTGTGACAGGGGTTTTGAAAGCGAGAGGATGTTGCAGAAGACAGAACGGGCCTGGGCCTCTGTGTGATGCTCTCAGTGTTGCTGCAAAATCTACCTGGCTCTCCGTCTCTGGCGGTGAGGATGATGAGATGTTCTGAAAGCGCTGGCTCACACCTGCCGAGCTAATTCACAGCCTCTGATTCACTCCCACGATTCCAGGGAGGCGAAAAGCAAGTTTTTGCACGACATGAGGTTTTGCATTCCCCTCATGGTGCAATCATACCAATCAATGTGTCTTTCTTTAAAGCACATCAACCGCTGTTAAAACCCTTCTACGTGGCGCAGTATGGCGATAAAAAACATGAATTCACTCCCTGGCTCGGGCGTCTAGTCGACAATCACGGCACCAGTAATTATGTCATCTTTGAAATCCTCCTCAAGGAACAAAATAGAAAAAAAAAATTATAGAGAGTATTGTAAATGCCTTGAAAAGAAACCATTGCCCACTCCAGACAACAACCCTGAGTGGGAATGCCGTTTCTTCTATAATGGAGCTAATATTCCCAAGCCCACTAGCATTCTGTATGTAGCTCAAGCATACACACAGAACAGTGATAAAAGTGGCCCTGACTCTAAAGGTCAAATGTGACGTGGCAGAAGTGACACCGTGTTGTGGAGAAGCACCTGGGACGACATCATTAAACCAAAAACTGACCTCTGGCTTCCTCACTAGCAACCCATTGTCATGTCGACAATGGGTAAACAGCATTTTTTTAAAGAGTTGTCTTCTTATAACGTGACTCTGAAAACTTTTCTTCTTTCTTTTCCTACACCACACAGAGCCTGTTGTTTAGTTTCCTCCCTGCTCCCAGTCATGGAGCGATGTAGGGCATTTATCCACTGACAGCACTTGTAAATGGCGAGAGTGATAACTGGAGAACAACAGCTCCAGATTCTCATCTCAGAGCACTAATATGATGAGACGGGCGCTGGGTGCACGAGGGCAGGCAATATAATTAAGGTCTCTCCCCAGAATGTAATCTTTCAGGGAAGAGCCTGGGCGGGGAGCGGGACAGATGACAGGAGCGCGCGGGGAAACAAAACACTCTCCATCTGGGAGCAGCGAGATGTAGGCCGGAGAGCCCGTATTCCATTGGGGAGGTGGGGAGGGAAAAGTGAGGTAAATGGAGGTAATGCTAGGATGGTGAAGCCAGCCAGCCTCTTTCAGCTTCCCGGGCTATTCAACTCAATCCTCGGCGGAGCCCCCATCAGAGCAGGTGACCGCTCCTGGCCCGCGAAAAAAAAAAGAAAAAGATGATGGCATGAAAGGGGGGAGGGAATTGAAAGAGGGACAGAAAAGAGAGTGGGAGCGGAAGATAATGGATGTTTGTTTATTTTGGACACGGAATCGAGGAGCAGTAACCAAGGATAGACAGTGGTTGCTATGCATCCATGAATTTTTTTTGGGCGCTCGCAGAAGTCAGTCACTCCTGAGGGCCGGTATTACAGTCAATCAAAAACTGGCATTAAAGTCTCATCAGAATATCAGCAATTATGTAAAATATAAGCTCGCTACTTCACTGACAAGAAGGCTGACTATTCCAATCCTATCAAGGCAATCCATAGAGGGCCTGACACTTGTTATACCAGCTGTCATCATAAATTCTCACTGTTAATCTCCCAAATGGTTTTGCGGCTGCACTGAATTGTCTTTACATTTGGAGGTGTCACGGGGGTCCTGACAGGTCGTCACACTGCTGCTTCCAGAGGCAACACACATGTATCTTATCCTGCAGATGTCGTCCTGGGATACACGAGTTAAAGCTGCATCGCTCTATGTACAGATGGTCACTCAAGTGTCTGGTGACAGCACACAATACACCCAATACACACAATCCTTGAATGGATGAATCGTTAATCTGTCCATGAGCAGAGGAGATGCAATGATTCATTTGGTTGTAAGATGATTTTTTTAAAGCGAACGATGTGGATTCTTTGAACATTTATCAATTTAGCGTGTAATGTAACATTAATACATTTTTCAAGAATATTTTTGAAATCATAAATGATGAACACAAAAACTATTGGGAACAATAGGAGTAGTTTATTGAAGTTGACGGATAAATGAACTCTTATTTAACCAAAAAATAAATCAATTATTTTCTTTCTTTCATAATAGCCCAAAGAAATTACTTTTATTTATCTGTTTATTCACTTATTTATTTTTTGTTCCCCTTTGTTACTTGATGATGTTCTTAGGCCTGTTGATCAGATTGTGATAATACATGTATTGGTCTGATTCAGTATATGTGGTGGAGTCATATTTGTAAGTAAACACACTTACCTTGGAACATGACAGACATTTTCTTCTTGTAGATGTTGAAGTCGGTCTCGAGGAAGACACAGAAAATGATCTGCTTAATCTGAAAAGGTACAAAAAAAAGAGAAGGGAAAGATATTAGTGGACAGGCTCATTCCACTATAGTGAGGGAGAGGACAGAAAAACGAACAGGACACGCTTAGACCTGTCGGCGGGACACAGTCATAGACATTCAGAAATCTCAAAAAACGAATAAGAAACCCTCTATGTTGAAGACCACCCCAACGATTCCCTCTGAGACAGCTTTTAGAAGAATATTGCAGCGCGTTACATCAGTGCAGAGGCATTACTGAATGGGCTCCTTGGTGAGAGCAGAGCAAAACGCCCTGAGAATCACGAAAAACGCAACGACATGAAAGTGCGACATTTAAGATGAGCAATGTAAATTCAAATTGAAAATTACAAGAGAAAATGGCAAACAAGTGATTTCATCGCAACACTAAGTGTAATTAAAGCCAGAGTTAGATTCAGGACAAAATGGGAAAAAACCTCAATAGAGTTTGTGCATAAGAAATTAGCAGAAACTACCATTAGCGGGTTATCATTGATGACCTTAAATTACATCTACCTTTCATTTCTGTGTAGCAAAGTGACAATACGTTATGTCACTGACAATCAGTGAATTGTATTGGGATAATTCAGATGCTTTGAAGATTGGATGGTTGCCATGGTAATCTCAGTGATAGTTTCCTGCGGCACAGCCCTCACCTCAACAGTGAACAGTGACTCGCTTCCACGTGACAGGCTTGCAAGTTTCGACAGCGCTAACAAGATGTCAAAGAAAGTGACGCATCTGGAATTACCCTCCAAATGCAGAGTGCCAGACAGGCCACAGGAAACTGGCACATCACACAGGCCCTTGCATACTAAACTGAACACTGCCATTTTGACCCAAGAGGATGATGAAGCTGGACAGCATCATGGTCTCGAGTGACAGTCCCCCCAGACACAGCCAAATAATCAAACTTATAAATGATGTTTAAAAATGTTACCATTCGTGAAGGTGAACTTTCCATACTGAAATCAGGTGTCTAAAAAGGAGTCACCCACTGAGCTGTGGAAAGATTACAGAGAAAGAGGTCACCTCCTTCACTTTCACTCTTCTCCAGTGGCGTCTTAGATGTGCAGACATCAGTCACAGTCACAGAGATGCATTACACACCACGGCAGCGCATCATCGCTTGACTGAATAATGGCAATTTTACACAAAAGCCATAATGCTAGCTATCTGCCCAGTGTCCTCCTCCTCCATTCAGGAGGATGTTATGGGGGAATAAAGGGAGCTCGCCAGGTTTAGCCTCGTTCCCGACCCTGCCCAGCACAAAGATCTGATTCAAAGAGGCACCCCTCTGGTGCTCATAGACATATATCTATTAATAGTTTATGATCTAAGCTTTGGAGTAAATGTTAGGAGCTGCAACCAGGACGGTTACATTTTAATTCACTCGATGTCTTGGGGGGGGCCTTGTTCATAAAATGTGGACTCGCTCTCTCAACCCCCGACAGAAAATGAAAGCAAGCTATAAGTCTCCTTTGAAGTCTTGGGCTCACTGACAACAGATTGTGTGAAAAGTGATAATACTATAAGATAGTGTGTACCACTGGGTGCTGGAAGGCCACAGCTCAGCCGCTCCCCAGGAATTTCCATTACTCTTTTATGGAGCTCCACTCTGAAACTGACTGCCCACTGTGAATCAGGATGAATCATGAATTCATGAACAGTGCTGAAACACACAGAGAGTGCACATGTGCATGCACATACACGGACACCACTCATGTTGATGGCTTTCCCTAGCGTGGCATTGGCCAGTTCAACCCAGCCCATGCATTTCCCGGCAAAGCAAAAGTATTTCTCTGAGTTAACTGACAACTGGTGCAAAACAAAACCGAATAGAAGCCTTAGTATCCACGTCATGTCGACTCTTCTCTCTGGCTCCCTTTCCCTCTCTGTCAATCTCTTTGTCCAGATTCTGTTGCAGCATCTCCGGATTCTGCAGACGACTCGGGCAACTGCTTTTCTTCTACAGATAAGAAACACGGCGTATGATCTTTGGCAGATATCATCCCGACCAGGATGCCAAATGAAACCAGATACCAGCAGAGAACATCGACGTTCTGTCTGTATCCCCACAAACACTGTTGGCCGAGGCTTCACAAACGCTGGGGAGTAAATCAAAGACAACAGAGAAGGTGATCTGCCACTTTTCCTTGTAAAAGTAAATTCCACTGGTCTTCACTTAAACCAGCTTGTTCTTTCAGTGTCAACCAGAGACAGCTTATCTCCGGAATGCACACAAACACCCCTGTTGTTACCGAAGGATCCACAAGAGTTTGTTTCCTTGAATCGTCTGAACCCAGATCGCATGCAGCAGTCATTTTTAATAATAAACACTTTCACATAAACTAAGTTAACATATGGTGACGTGTAAAAAACACACGTTTCACACCTGCTTTACACTGATGTCTACTTGCAAGATTACACAAACGAAACAAAAGGAAAGATGACACACCAAATGGCATTACACTGTATGTGTGTAATCATACTTAAAGGTGCAAGATGTTAATTAAAAACAGAGGGAAAAATATATAAACGGAACAAAACACACTTCTCTTGCCCATTTAGTTGACTTGACTTGACTTGAAAATGTTACTAAATACTTAATTTTGGATTTTTATGATTTTGGACACGAGGCCAAATAAATTGGTCTGAGGCTGTGAGGTACGTGTGTGTGTGTGCGCACGTGTGCTTTGAATGTGCACCCCGCAGTCGCCAAGGTTGAACAAGTTAATGGAAGACTAATTAGAAAGCTGGGATCACTGCATGCTAGCCTGCCTAGTCATTACTCATCCCTGATTGGAGGCCCTCTGCCAAAGAGGTGAGGACAATATGATTGGGTCCCCTGGTTGCACTTAGGGAGCCTGGTCGTTTTTTGACAGAGACGTGTTCTGCACAATAAGATGAGAGACTGTGTAGCTGTCGTGACCTGTCACACTTGGATCTGTATCTGGTGGGTTTCCAACTCGAGGTGGGGGGGAGAAGCTTAGAGTTCAGTCGACTCAAAGGTTTTTGACGGGAACAGTGTGTTTCCGCGAAAAAAGGAACATTAAAATGCATTAGACAATGTGTTGGAGCTTTGATTTTATATGCACTCATCAAAGAGAGATTTCAAAAATGTGCCCATGTATTAATTTCAGTGCTGATCCACTCGCTCCATTTGAGTTTCAGTAATGTGACGAGGGAAAACTTTATTTTCCATTAAACTGTAAAAGGCCTTCTTTTACCGCACCACTATTTGTCAACACTGATGCTTTACTGTGAAATATGGAATGATGCAGGTTAAAGATCTGATTTCAATTATTTCTTTCAAACCCTCCGCACAACACTTTGCACATCGCCTAATCATTCAAAACCGATGCCTCTTAGTTGTAATTGGGTTCTGAATATATGATGAGATCAGACTAATTAAAATGATAATGCCAGGGGTTCAACCTACGCCTTTGTAACTCATTTGCAGGAGACTCAAAGTGCAGGAGAACAGGATTTGGCAGTGGCTAGCTCTGTCGGTTTGCGGTGGATGCACGAGCCAGTGTTAATGAGCAGCATTAAAAGATATGAAAGTGCCCTTTACTCACATCCCTTGTTCCAGTGAAATACTGTATGTGATTTTTAATTTGTGTGTATCTGTGGCTCATCATTCTAGTGCAAGGCTCACCAGGTGCCCCAGACTTCCGCTGGCTGACTAACAGATGAGCTGTCATGGCTGGCCACCCATGCCCATAATTACATTGGGGGCACTGCCAGCAGAATCTGACGTGCAAGCACAACACACACACACTTTTTTTATACTTGCATTTCCTTCTTGATTCTGTCACAAACAATAATAGGGACAGGTTGCCCTAACATGTCTGCTCCAGCTGGAGCCTGAACCCATGGGAGACGTGTTCCTATGTGTCCTGCGCTGCCTCGTTACCGAGCCGCCGGCTGATGCAGGATCGTGAGCGGTTGAATCCAGATGGACGACAGCGACAGCCGACAGAAACAATATTAACACTGGATGAAATGATTCATTCATTTGCTCATGTTCAGTGTCGTCGTGAGACAACACCAGAGGTGGATGAAGGGGGTTCCTGAACAAGTCACCAACCCATCACAGTGGCTGAGGATAATGAACTGTATAAATCACACACACACACACACACACACACACACACACACACACACACACTCACACTCACACTCACACTCACACTCACACTCACACTCACACTCTCACACACACACACACACACACACACACACACACACACACACACACACACACACACACACACACACACACTCTGGACATAAGGTAAATTGTTTGTTTTGTTTCGGATCCTTTCATCTCAGACACACAACATGTTGTATTTGACATATGAGTGCTCCATACACGGGTAGCACATGTCATTGTTCGAGACGGATTGAATAATTCCAGCGAATTATTCCTGAGCCAGAAATACCCCCCCCCTATAAAACACAGCCTCCGAGCTGCATCATCAAAGCCATAATCAGCGAGTGCCCATCTCCTTTGTTGTCAGCGCGCAGGATTGGATGGAGGGTTCACTTTGAGGCAGGTGGACCATAGCCAGGCCTTATTACTGATGTAATTACACACACCTGCGTCCCCCTCACCACTACACGGAGCCCGCAGCTCGGGGGGGAAGCAGCGAAAAAACCTCAGCTCGGCTCTGACAGGTATAGAGAGAGCTGTGTAAACCCTCACACACACACACATATATATACTATTATCCATCCTTCATGGCCACGACAGCACAACTACTCAGCCCACGTTCTGCTGCTTTCAACGTGCTCGTCCCTGTGAGATCCCTGGTGACCACGCTCTCTACCAGAGGCAGAGATTATGTTGGCGGCGGAGCTGACAGCGGCGGCCAGGCTCCTGGCACCGACTGGAGCCCGGCGAAGCAGCGAACAGCTCCTCCATTTGACTTTGATTGACCCTGTCTGCCTGAGAGAGCTGCGGCTCCACCTGCAGCAGGCTGGTGAATTATCATTTCAAAGAAAGGCCCAGAAAAGGTTATTCCTTTGAACGAAACGCCTCCATCCATACATCAAAAGAGAAGCCTGACATTGTGCTCTGAAGAGGCTGGTTCCAACCAAAGCCTGGGAGAAAATGCTGAGCTCAAATTCTTACTTTCCAAGGCTGTAGATCATGATAAGAGCAATATAATAATAGCAAGTGGAGTCAGCTTAATATTGGCAGTTTTAGCAAATGGTCATGAACATGATTATGTATGAGTGCTCGGCACAGTGGGACTAGATAGAAGAGAAACCAGTAAACTACCTGTTTATTTCATTAGTGTTAAGCATCACCTTGCTGCTTGTGAGGCACATCCAGAGCAGAATATGAAACATTTTGACAGGAAAACGCTGCCTTTGTACAAATCGAAAAGATGATATATCAGCAATTTGTATGTTAATTCAACAATTGCTGCACGTGACTCACATTTTTTTTACACATTAGACCTGAATAAATACTGTTTAACTTCAGCCTCAAAGGTGCGCGACATAAACTGCAGTACAGCGTGCTTGAGGCATCGAGCATTTTAGCACACATTTACAAAAAATTGAAAGACTCAGTATTTGACTGTCACAGGCTTTGAGTCGTCTGTGCCAGCTTCCGCTGCCAGCAGCTCAACAACTGCGCTATCTAATTTCTTTCATAAACACCATTGTGGCTTTTCCAGCATGAAAAAGCCACAATTCATCCCTTGTATTATGTATTGTTTTGATATTTATTCTTCATAAAGAGAGGGGCAGGCGTTATAGACTCGAAAATATCCAGTAAATTCTTGCAATGAGACCACAGCTGCATTATTTTACCACAGCAAGAGACATCACCTGACAGCAGCTGGAAATATTCAGAGGTGTTTTAGCACAGTTAATTCTAAAAACAGTAAGTGACATCACCTTACAGCAGCTAAATGTTTAGTAGCACATTAACAGTTAGAAAATCTTTCCTCACCAACCAGAGTGTCAGCCTCTTAGAGGAGTTCTGGTGGAAACGTCAGTGCCACCGGTGTCACTGGAGATTTGAGGCTCACATTGCTACAGCATCTTTTTAGAGTTGGACCAATAACGCAACAGACTCCACTGACAAATTTACAAATTAATATGGATGGTCAAATAATTATAATGATTGAATACTAGTGTGGAGCCTACTGGGAATATTTGTGAAAGAGAAAGATTGGGTCATTTTCCTATCATAAAGATGAGAGGTGGTGCAGCTGCGGATGAGGTCAGAGGGGAATGAGTGAGGAAAGACTAATATGAGGTTCTGTATCTATGATCCATGGCCACATTGGTAATGATCTGACCTCTGGACAGCCCCTGGTCTATAAAAACCTCTGCTGATGAGGCAAAAGTACGTGTGAATGGATGTCTGCGTGTGCATAGGTGTGTGTGTGTGTGTGTGTGTGTGTGTGTGTGTGTGTGTGTGTGTGTGTGTGTGTGTGTGTGAAGGGTTAAAATTTGTTCAATTATACAAACAAGAAATGTGAGATCCAACCCTGAGTGAATCAGGCTATTTAATACAGAGCTAAATTAAAGGTGGTGTTGATAAGTTGTTTCTTAAACACTTTTTTATCTTCTTCGTTGAAATCTTCTTCATTTTCCCAATAGCCATCAATAAAAACGATAAAAGCTGGTGATGTGTTTGGGGGGCGTAGCTTTAACCCAACCTAACAGGTCAGTTCATCTTTTTAGAACGACGACGACATCCTCTCAAATGTTTGCAGAGAAAGGTAATAGTGTGTGCCTCTTACCTATACTAGATCAAATATCACTCAGCTGAGCTATGATATTCAGGCTTATGTCTACCTTCATTCTGCATGCAGAGCCGTGGAAATGTCATCACTGAGCTTGTCTGCCTTTACTTAAAAGAATCCTGTGGAGATTTCAGGAGCTTTTTGTTTACATTTGACATTTCTCACTGAGATGCACCGTTTGTCTCGTTATGGGCATAAATGACTGGATTTTCAACCTTAAACCTTTTTTTGGAGGATCTTAAAGCGATTAATCCTTATGTTCTTTTTTTATTTTTTCACCGGTAGCGTTTAATGCCATACCAACAATTAATATACACTGTATCCCTCAGAATTGGCAGAAATGTAAGCACCATAGACTGAATGAAAAACATCTCACTCTGTGTGTGTGTGTGATTGTGTGTGTGTGTGTGTGTGTGTGTCCTCTTGCCTGCTCCTGACGACAAAAGCAATATGCGGGCCCCCGTATCAAAAGCGATTCTCAGGAATAAATTTATATCTACATTAATTCCCATATATTTGGAAAGATATTTAAATTTTTCTTTAAAAGAAATCTCCATTGCCAAATCTTTCCTTTTACGAAATATCTGCGTCAAGATGAAACTACTAATACTCAAACAAGCATGCTTTGCCAGTAGGTGGCGATACAGTCTACATCAACGATCCCTCAAATACCGGAGATGAACGATGTGCACCAAGTAGTAATGAGCGAGGCAGATGCTTAAGATTGGTGCAGCCATGCTAAATGTTGCTGCAAACTTGTAATTAAACCAAGCAGTGCTAACCAAATGTAAAGAAACCAGTATAGAGTCACCATTGTGGTTGTTTCTGGCGCATGCTCATTACAGAAAATAATTTGGTAAGCTGTGATGTCCTCAATTTCCAAATGTTCAACTTTACAAGTAAACAGAAACTGGAGTTTTAGAAAAAGTCTGTAGAAGTGTCTGTTTTAGTGACAGAAAAATCCATTTGAATGTGGACAACAGACTCAAAAACCGGGGTACGTTTTGCAAAATATCTGCATTGGAGTGGACAGGGTGTAAGTCTACTTTAATTCACTGTGTATCATTAAATAAACAAACCAGATATGTTGCTGATCCCACAGTCTACATAAGCATGAGTTCATCCCCTCCTGTTGAGTCCCTTTAATGCAGTGACTGGCCTCTGACACGTTGGCTGCACTCCCAATTCCCGTATTGACCGCCAATTTGCAGTATTACATGTCAAACTGACGGATTGGTGCTTGTGCTGATGTGTCAGGCTCTGTTTCTGCTCATCTGCTCTCCAGAATCATGCCGGGGTTATCCTGCTTGGTTGTCAAATCCACTAATATTTCCATTTTTCCTTTTTCTGTATAGTCAATACCTGCCCAGACTCTGGGAGCAGGCCAACCCAGCCCTCTCTGAGGAGGGCCAGTGGTGTGCAGCCAGTTATAGACATCCTTTAAACTGAACCTGTTACGGCCAGCACATGTTGATGAAGTCATTACACAACGTGTGCTGTCAGATAGGAACAGTGTTCACTCTACAGCTGCACGTTTGCCCTGTCTGGGGCTGAGTTGGTTCTGGGGGGAGGTTTACTGGAAGGAAACATGTGGGGTGATCCAGCCAGATCCTCTCCAGTTTGAGTATTACACTGAAGCTGCCAGGCGGATGGAAAATCCAATCCCAGCTTCTCATGGTGAAGTTACCTAAACTGCATACCAAGCCTGGATAAAGCTGCCATGTATTAAAAGAGCACATGGAGAGACAGAGAGGAGACCTGCAATTCAACAAACCCAGTAACATGCCCACATTTCTTCAGAACGGATGTGCTACAGCCTCTGTGCTTTTCTTATTATCCATGATCTCCAGCCTAGTAACCCAGTCGCTACTTGAGCAAGATAATGCAGATGAGATAGGAAGTGTGTGGGCGGTGCTATCCCTTACAGAAATGGTAATAACTTTGTCAGTTCTCTATGTTTTTACCTACTTCTGGTGAGTGCTTTTATGAAGCTTAATACCATAAGGTCAAGAGGAACACTCATTAGAAAGTACTGTGCTTTTCATCCACTTTTCTCCCACTAACGCCATTACCCCTTTGTTACTTTTATAACAGGGTCCATACAAGATGCCAACGCATTGTTCAGGAAGAAATGCTATTTTTTTCCTTTTCTTACTGCTCATGCACCGTCTGCTTTAGAGCTGGAGACAAATCCTCGAGGAAAAGGTTCATTAAAGCCCTGTTTTGCTTTGAAATCCAAACAGTGACACAATCAACTGAGCAGTTCTCATTATTTCATCTCAAGTTTAAAGGAAACTTTTTTTTTTTTTCCTTGCAGAGACACACTCTCATTATATTCATAAAACCATCCTGTGATGCCATGAGTAGATCCTAGGTGCATAAAGGCATCTTACAGGGTAATAAAAAAAAGAGCATAAAAACAGCCTTATAATTAAGATAACTATCCATGAACATGTGTTACAGGCAAAAAAGGTGAGCCTTTTCACATTAAACTGTCACAATAGCCACTGCGAGGGTTATGGCAGATTTACACACTGCTGAATATAGCACAGGGTGAGTGTAATGCCAGGAAATAAAAAACAGAAAATCTGATCCTGAGAGCGATACCATATGGCTGTGTGGGCGACATCAAACACGGAGGCAGGGCCTCAAAGCAGAGGTGCTGTTTGACATAACTTACAGAGTGGAATGAAGATCTGGTCTGGACTCTGTCAGATGTACCGAGCACATTCACAGTCTCTCGTCCCATGGGAATTGCAGAGAGTGTCGGGGCTATTTATTTACCCTGACAGGACAGCAGAAGGCAAAATACTCTTCGAGGGGCCAGTGGATTAGGATTACCACAAAAGCAGAGAATATAGTAAAAACCTTACATCCTACATAACTCATTACTACAGAGAGACAACATAAGTGAATGTTTGCTGGAAACCAAAACATGTTTAATGGCAGCTTCACTACTCAGTTGAAAAGTAAATGCTGCAAGAACCAAAGCCGAAAAGCACAGACGTTGATGTGGTACATGGATTGAAAATCAAACTCTAAAAGTGTCTGGTTTTAGTTTCCTCTTTATTGGCCTAACTGGCAGCAGCCGACTGATAGGAGGTGCCTGAGGTGTGTTTGCTCAGGAGATGGGAAGCTGATTGTGCACGTGAGAGGCTCATATGGTTTATAGCAGGTTTATCAACTAAAGGAGGGTTAAACAATGGAGATTTGTGTAAATGAGTGTCACCCACACAAGTATCTTTTCTGTTCTGTTGATAACAAACATCTGTGAAATAGTAGAGCGAGTCAAACGCACAGTTATGGACTGTTATATTATCATGACCCAGTTGTTACATTAACAGCTGGGCTCACACACATATCACATCGGGATATCTGGAGTCCATTTATTATACATCTGATGTAACATTTATATACAAGCACATACTCTAAAATCGGATTATTAGTATGTGTTAATGCGTTTGTTTTTTAAAATCCTCTGTCCATTTGTGTTTTTGTTTGTAAGATTACACAAAAACAACGCAATGCATTTCCATGACACTTGGGGGAGAGATATAGTGTGGGTCAAGAAAGAACCCATCACATTTTGGTGCCGGTCCCGATGGGGGGGCAGATCCAGGAGTTTTTGTTTCCACCTTCTTTAACATTGCAAATTGGAACGTTTGTTTCACTATTTCCCCAGGGAATCATTCATGGCACATGATCCCATGGGAATCTGATATCTATGAGTGTATACAATTTGGTGCGGCTTTATTTTGTTTAAGGTGACCGTTGGGCATTTGCATAGGTATTCCAGTTTCTTATGTCGTTTTTGCTTATTCCCTTTCAGAATGTACCGTATCTCTTTGAGCTTTCAATAGCAACATTACGGCCCACGCTACATGCCCCCTGTTTGAATTTACACGTGAAAGCCTAATTGTGTTCACATAGGTGCTGTTAAATGTCATTTGGAGGCTCCTGTGAATGGCAGCCTCGAGATCAACCTTCATCTCGTGCACGGATTAGCTGCATCTTTGCTCTACCCAAATATAATCTGATTACCCGTTTTGGTTTCGAGGTGCAACAAGGATCAAAAACACATGTATGGGAGAGATCATCTAAATAAGGATTAGCGTTTGCAGTGGAAACACTTCTAATTAGCCAAGTGCTGTCAAGCTCAGGTTCTAACTAACAAACAAAACATGCCACTGTACTACAAAGGCTTAGAGTTGGACGGTTTTAAGAGAAAACTCAATATTTAGAAAGACTGTTGGAAATGATCAATCACTAAATGTATGAAAGTGGAATGAAGGAAAGATTTTGTCATCATCTCCATCCTATAGCATCATCGCCCAGAGAGAGGTAATTCTCCCCGGTCGCCCTGATTGATGATGATGCTGAAAGAGACTGTCATATATCATTATTAGTATCAGTGTTTGCTGTACGGCACCTGGGGCTCGAGCTAGATGCGGCTAAGGCCCAGTGAAAGACAATCGAGGCTCTTTCAGGTTATTCATGTTAGGTACACAATCTAGTCAAGGCCGATCAGAGTGCTCATAAGTGTGGAGTGCTTCTAAAACAGGCAGCGCTGCGCTTTTCAAACCGCAATCGACAAGAACAAAAAAAAAAAGAAAAACATTCAAAAGCCCCCTCGAGTTACAATAAAACAGTTAAAGCGGGTCTAATTAGCATGGTTAGTGGAAGAAGGCTCTGTGCTCGACTCTTGAATATGGATCAAAGTGTTCCACTTGTTGGCAGATCAAATACAAACATCAAAAATGTAAAAATATCAATGACTTGTTGACTTTAGTGGGATAACTGTGGGCTAATATGCAATAGACAGGAGGAAACAGAGGATATGAGCTGCTGCGGATATGTGCAGAGAGTAAATTATTCAGTAATACTGGACATGATGTGATTATTGTTATGTTGGGAGACGCAGCAGGTCATGCTTGAGAGACACAATGACCTTTTGAGAAAAAAATCATCTACATGAATTATAGCAAAGTGGTTTTGCTGGAGGGTGAAGAGCCATTAAATAGTAGACGGTTTATTTCTATGCAGCAGCCACGAGGTGCTGAGGTCGTCTGTGACCTGCATTATAGACGGTCATTTACCGCACAGCTCCACAGGCGACAGGGTTTCTCCAAACTATTCGACTCTCGACAAGGACTGCATCCCAACAGAGACTCCAAACTATACAGTATCATTTTTAGTCTCGCTGTCGTTTAAAAATCAATGTTCTCCCCATTTCTATCACTGTTTTTTCCTCTCTACGCTTCCTTGAACCTGCAGTGGTACCCTTCCAATCCAACAATGTTAATTGACCCACGCAGTTAAATTGATTCATTTCATGTGCCGTGAGCTAAAGAAAACCAAGAAGTGAATGTAACTATTCTTTTTGTGCCACACCGAGCAAATTGTCCTCCACATTAAAACCTGACTGAAACCGAAGCAAGAGCTAGTTATCTCACAGCCTCATATAGATTAAGAGACTATCTACTAAAAGATTGTTAATGTGACATTTGTGTAACATGGGCCGCTGAGTGCTGAGGTAATTAATAGTGCTAATCCCAACATCACTTAATATGTGCTCTTAGAAAAAGACAAACAAGGATAAACAGGAGAAGAAAACAGAGCAGGAAGGGTGTGATGGATGAGCAGGCCCACTAAGAGACCGGGGATAAGAGGGAGTATTTCCCCCCTGCTGTTAATACGTTAATAAACAAGGACATCTACTATTTTCAAAGTAATATATCCAGTCTAGGTACTAATTAATGTTACTGATAAATACGGGCCGTTAAAGATGTGTCGAGGGACTAATTAGATCAGGGGAAGAGGAGTCGCTAAGCATGCAGCGGCATCACATGGGACTGTCGAGTAAAGAGGCAGAGCACCCACTCCGTCATGCGGTGGAGACCCAGCTGGCTCCGTCTAAAGGAAATCCTCCCTGCTCCATCAAGAGGAAACCAGGGGCTAATATAATACCTTGAGATCCATAAGTAACAACCAGTGGAAAAAATGTAAAAAAAAGAGATGCAAAATAATGAACTGTGATACGTCTTTACGTGGCAAACGGCCACTTGAAACAGCGTCTGAGCCGTGAAGAGGAGCAGGGACAGGGCCGGGGAGGGAGTGAAGAAAAAACATCGGGCTGGTGTGCTGGGACACGCCAGCCCCGAGTAAGCCTGTCTTCACCGCACCTCTAACCAGGTCCAGGTGGACACTCTCATTCTCTCTTCAGTGCCAGATCCTCAGAAGTGGGTCAGCTAACGGGAGAGAGGGGGGGGAAAGTGCTCTCAAGGAGACGCACGGGATAATGCAGTCGAGAAAGATGCTGTTAGGTTTGTTAGCGTCTAACTCAGTGTTGGCCAACGCTGCTAAAAATCAATCTTAACATACTCCATGAAGCCATCCCTGCAGAAGGAGACGAACCGGGAGGAATAAAACCCACTTTGACCCCTACGACCCCGAGAAGCGCCCTCCTATATTATCATTCTACGTGCCTGTGCGTTGACCTTTTCAAAGCCCTCTTTAAAGGTTGCTCGTTGCAGAGTCTGTGGGCTGCGCAGGCTCCGCAGGAACAGCCGGCCGAGGGAGCGAGCGCACACCTCTCCTCTCCACGGACTGACCTACAAAGCTTTTGTATTAAAAGAACTGTATTTATCATTGCTCTCCACACCACTCTGTTCTACTCGCTGCGCGAACCCTTCTTCAAGCTGAAGCGCTCCACCGCTCAGGACTTTGAAAAGCTCTCCGTGCTCGGTAAGAGGGAATCTTTAAGAAGGAAACCTGTCGCTCTGCGAGAGGTGGAAAAGTTATTCAGCACATGAAGGTTTAATCAGTATGTGACATGCAAGGTTTGTGCGGGGGCCGTCTGAAACAAAGGGCTGAGGAGAATAGGCCACAATTAGTTCACTGATTACAATAGAGATGTGTGCTTTTGTCTTCGTTCGTTAATTACATTTGCATTTGTAATAATCTCTGACCAATATAAATGTAGATTCTTTCAAACTGATAATTATTCATGAGGGAAAATCTCTATGGAAACAGCTTAATCTGGTACAACTGAAAACTCCTGACGCTTGAAGTACACATCTTAACACCTGGCTTAAAGAAAAACCGCAGCAAGATTGTTGCTCAAGCCAGAAGTAAGGCCTGAGGATAAAGGGCTAACCCGAGGGTCTAAACATAAAGCAGCCTGCAGGTTTCTTCTTTTTTCTTTGCAGATTATGAATAAAGCTGTCAGGATGTCAGGTAGTGAGGGCCTTAGGAATAACAGGGGCTCAGAGCTGAGGCAACAAGGAATATTGAACCTTTCAGACCAGAGATATACAGTGTAATCATCTGTGTTGTAGCACCTTCACTACCAATATCCTTGTGCTCTGTACAAATATGACAGCTAATTGTGGTTCACATTCTATGTAACTTCCATCCAAATTTGGGGTTTTTATATCTAATAAAATAAAATGGCTGAAATAGAAAATATCTTTCCGAGCTACAGCTGACCACAGAAGAGCCCATATCATATCAGGCAGCTCTGATTTGGTAACAAAACAGAACAATTAACTGGAAACACTCTGTAACCAGGAGTAAATAGCCCAAGGCAAACGGAGCCACAAGTTTCCCACAATTCCTCCAATAATCTAATTAGGACGCTTACTGGAACCATGGCGAGCTAATGAGAGGACTACGACACATTTGTAGTCGAAACACAGTCTCGTTTTATCTCCCTGCGCTGGGAAAATGGAATTATTTCCACAAATGCATCTCGAGTCTGATATCTGCTCTCTCCTGGAATGGTTTTGTTTTGCTTGCCGTATCTCATCTACTTATCTCCACTCCGATCTCATTGTTAATTCTTCCAAGACGGGAACACAATGCAATTCCGCTTTAACGGTTAAAAATAGGTTTCTAGAAAAACTTAAGTAGGTTAAACAAACAGCGGAACTCTGATGGGCATGAAATGACTGCAGCACGTCTCTTAATCAGATATTTATAGCTCTGAGTGGCGGTGGCGTGTTGTGATGCCTCTCTCTCCACGGGGATGTGGCTGTGGCTCTGTTCTGACACACGCCGTATCGGTGTCCCACTGTCTTCGCGACCTGAACATACAGAGGCGCATGTTAACAATGGTGCGCACACAGCAGAAACACGGTGTCCGGTGTGCGTCCTGTCCTGTGTGCTGCGACTGAATCTTTAATTCATGTGCTGCGCCTGTGCCGGGGCCTCAACCTGGTTTGGGCCGAACGGCTGCCTGTCTGACGCAAGGAGGGGAGGGTGATATGGAGGCATGGGATGGTTTGGTGGGGTTATTAAGATTAAGATACATTTATTTGTCCCAAACACATGCACAGACATGCACAAGCACACTCATACAAGGAGGGAAATGTAACCTCTGCTTTTAACCCATCTGGTGCAGGACACACAGAGCAGTGGGCAGCCATGTACGGCGCCCGGGGAGCAGATGTTGGGGGAGTAAGGTGCCTTGCTCAGGGGCACTAGACAGGGTAGGGAGAATCCTCTTGGATTTTTGGACAGATCAATCCAGGTTCGTCTTTTTGTTGTTTCTCCGTGGAGTCGAACCAGAGACGAACCAGAGACCTTTTCTGCCCATAGTCCAAGTTTCTGCCACTAGTCCACCGCCTCTCCAATAGTCGCATTTTAAAAAATCAAAGCAGATGGCCACATGTGAGACTTTCGAGAGGGCTTCACTTCCTGCTTCGCGCAGACTGCAGGTCGGCCGGGTCGACGGACAGCTTTTGAGATTGCAGCCACAGGAAGAGAGCGGGTGACTCTTTTATCACCAAGACATATTGAGAAAGCAGCTGAGGAAAGATCACAGCGGCACAAGGGGAATACAGACCCGGAGGTATATCGCCCCTGCTTTTCACCCACTCCCAGATAAGGCACTGAGCCTGACAGCGCTTTCATTTCTGCCACTTGCTTATTTCATTTGATTGAGCTTTAATAGGATTTTGTGGATAACGTCCCTTTGTTTTTCCACTGTACCTTTTTCTAATTAAGATTCAGAATGACATGTTGATGTCCTCGTGCTTTTGTGGCTGCAGTCTACTGCAAAATGCAGCTTTCGTAAACAGGGAGAGCAACCATCAGGAAGGGATTTAGTTTCTCTCTAATCTCTGAAACTGGAAACACCGTGTCTCAGTCCTACCTCCATGCTGCTCGGCAGAGATTCAAAAATCCTTATTTTCCCCCGGAATATTCACTTTGAAGAAGTAAAACACCTATAAGCCATAGAAAACTGACAAAAAATGGCTGAGGTGGGATCTGTAGAAACAGAAAAGGGAATAGACTTCTGCTGCGTGACATGCAGTCGGCTCTGTCGGGGGTCGCGTTTGTAATCTGGACATTGAGGGAGAACGAAACTTGTCTACTGTATGTCATGAATATGTAAATGCTGTAGCGCTGAAGCAGTAGAAATCGTCACTAGCTAGAACGATAACACAAATCTACATTTATTTTAAACGTATTGAAATTCATCTTTCCTCAATGGTATGCTATAATTGGCACAGTTTAGTAATCTGTGGCGGCTGCAGGAATATGAATATGAATGTACAAAGCCACCATAGGATAAACTATATTTCGAATCAGCAGGCACATCTATCGTTCAGCTCATCGCAATTAAATTTGACATTCTGTACGAGGCAGCTTTAAGCAGTCGGTGGCGTGTGTTTATGAATATGGATTTCTTTTGCCGTGTCAATTAAGCATTGGATAAACGTCCATGATATGCTTTTTCAAGAGCTTAAGTGTAGTCAAACTAATTCTAATTAGATGGTTTATATGAGAGGCTCAGATTAGGTGCAAAGGAGCTGTGGATGTCCCACCGGCACAAGCCTACGAGCCCATATGTGGGACCGGGTGCGTTTTGTAGGAATAATAAATTGTCTCCCGTGTTTTACACTTCAGAGTTGTTCAGCAGCAGCGCTTAGCGGATTCACTTGCCAACATTCCAGAAAAAAAAAAAAAAATTCAGACATCTGTAAGGCATTTCCTAAGTTGATGGTTGATGTGCTTCGGACAGTGTCATTAAAAAAAATCCCAGGTTACGGCCTGTTAAAATAATACCCAGCTCTCCAGGTGTCGGGAGACATTCGCTGGCCTCCCAGGGGCTTTGTGACGGAAAAGAGGATTTGGAAATTTCATGAATAGACAAGGAAATGTGTAGGAAAACCTCTCTTCCCCGAAAACTGCCGGAAAGCTTCCAGAATGAGGTTCACCTTCCATCTGTGTGATGGACAGACGAGTACTTAGCAGACAATTATAATCCGCTGAAAGCTAATAAAAGCACCAACATGCTGTTTCATCACGAGGTGAGCCAGGCGAAGGCTACCGCCGGCTGTCTCCCTCTGATTGGCTTTCTGCTGATGAGAGGCAGACATCCTATCTCCAGCCCCCAGTCCCCACAGCGACCTCAGACTTAGGGGGTCAGAAATCAGGCCAGGGGTCACATCACTCACATGTCTGCTCTGTGAAAGCTACATGGATTAATTTAGCATCTAATTCGTCCAGGATGGGCTTCTGCCTCGTATCAGTTGATGCGCCTCATGGATGTAACGCCAGTCTTCATTGCTCTGTTGAGGAGAGAGCGACTCCCACGTGGCTGCTTCAGCAACTCGCTGCAGTAGGCCCGAGATCAAAATAGGGCGGCTTTTTGAAGTTTCTCTACAAAATGAGAGAAAAAATACTAATAAGCTGCACTTCCAGACATGCTGCAGAAACATAACGCTCACACTGTCATTGGCCATCCGAGTTCGGGGGGTTCGATGCTACCGCAGCACAACCTGAGGTGTCACCACTTTCATGTGTTTGGACCCATGCACGTCGGGGAACTCATTAGGACGCCAGGCTTTCAAGCCAAACGCATCCTTGTTTTCCAGTCAAGGCAACATCTGGGTGATTCCCATCCCTCCAGCCCCCCCGCCCCGCCCTACAACCCAGGTTACCAGGTTAATTGGTTTCCATGACAGTCTAATCATGCGGCGGTGACGTCTAACGATATGAATTGATTCACTGGAGTGATGCAGCAAGTGGCCCGTTTTGTAATATCCTGCTCTTTCTGCAATTCAACAGAGAGATGATCTCAGAAGAGAGCAGGAAAATACACGTATCTAACCGAAAAGGTTTGATTTTCAGATAAAAGCATGTGGCTCTCGAGCTGTTCTGCACTGACTTATTGAGGATGCACTGGGAAAAAAAACGAGAAAACACCTCCATAACCATGAATAATGCTGAGAGGTAAATGGAAATGAGACATCTTATCACTCTCTTCCTCTTAGGGGAGGTTATAAAAGGCTCTAGTGAGTCAAAGGTTCAGCGTTGCATTCAGAATCTGACACGCAAGTTTGTTTTATTATCAGTTCCCGTCTGATTATTTTTAAACCTATCACAAAGGTTATGCCTTTATCTTTGTTTGGATATACATGTGAGCCCGGAGGATGGGAGTATTTAGTCTTGTGCTAACACTGGATAATCGGTTGTAACCTTGAACCAATGGGCTCGCAGAATACCGGGGTACAAAGACACACATTTGGAGATGAATCAATGCTGATGATAACTGGAGCTGGATGCAGTGAATCAGCCCAGACCGGGGTTTTGTGACCTGTCACGTTCAGACATAAAGCAGCGGCTCCAGTGATTTAGGGGAGATTCTGGTTCGGTCTCTGTTCTTGGCCTGTTCCTGAAATGTTTAAATCGCGCTTTAGATCCCTCCTGTACGCCACGAATCACAAGCCCGTTCCCTGAGATGCCCGCGAGCACAGTCCTTAGAAGTGGATTGCGGGGGGAAACCTGATGTAAATATGTGCAGCTGCCAGTTCATGTGGTTTTGTTCATTCTGTGCAGCCTTGCACGGTACAGTATGGATTCCTATGAAAATAAAGCCTTCCCCTTGCTGTTTTTCTACAGCTGAGTTTGCAAGCTAACCTCTGGAGAAGTGCATTTGCCATCTGAAAAACATTTACACAAGTGCTCTCTGTATGAACTCTCGTAAGTGCTCTTCGACAAAATGAAGTGACTGAAATGGTGCCGGGTGTCACCGCACAAAACCTGGAATAATTACAACCTATGTGTGGTTTTCTGAATGTAGCAGTTAATCTCATGTGACGGGTCGCACTATATCTGACAATCTCAACCACTCGAAGACTGATTGACATTCCTGACACCGCGCGCACATTTACCACCATTAACAAATACTCCACGGTGTAAAATGTGGCTGCTGCAGTTGAAGGGAATAGACACCTTTTTTTCTTTTTCATGGAAACTGAATCTATGGTCTCTCCAGGTTAAAGCAACCGTGCCAATTTAAAAATAACAAATACAGACACGGAGTCTTCAGGGACCCAAATCTTTTACTGTAAGCTGCAGCAGCCGTAGCAGGGATGTCACGCCTCCGATAGATACTTCTAAATAAGATATGAGACATGGGATCTCTTGTGTGTTACCTTTTAACCTTTCAATTATATATCCTCATAACATTTCAACTTTTATTGTCAGAGATGATGTTGATAAATGTCACATAAACTGCAAAGAACATAATGGCTACATTCTCTGCAGGCTACTCTGAAACAACAGAAACTCCCAGAGGGTGCCACAGGACAAACTGGAGTATATCGCTCCATGCATTTTTGCAATACCACAGTTTAAATACATATATACAGTATATATATATATATATCATATGCTGTTTTTCTATATAAATTATACATGGAGCAAATGCTAGGGAGTTCACACTAGTTTGAGTCATTGATGCTCCTTTTCCATCAGATTCCAGTGTGGGATAGTCAGTTCCGGAGATGAACTCTAATGAGTAGGAGACTTACATCAAGGCCATTCCGTACACTTTGCGCTTTTGAAACTACATTAACCTTTTTAGACAAGATGTTCAAAGGATTCTGAAAGTATTGCATCCCTAATTGACTGCTTAGTGGAGGAAATGTACTGGAAAATGACAAGATTATTAGATAGAAAGAGAGAGTGTAATGGCCAAAGAAAGGAGCCGTGGAAATAAAACCTTAAAAATGCAGACAAATAACAGGAACACTGTTCTGGAAAGCTACTTCTGTGTGAGAGGGGAAAACACGTCACTAACACCTAACATGCTGTGTGTTCAGTGCACAACTAAACAAGGTGAGTCCCATTTTGCATGAAAACGTGAATGAAGACGACCATCTCAGAGGCGCAGCTAAATCCACACGCACACAAGCTCCTACCTTAAACATGTAAAATTCAATAAAAGCCTGATGCCATTTTAATAAGAGGAAAGGCTCACAGCTTAAATAGCTCTGCTTTTCTTCCACAGACTCCCTCATATCACATTTCTCAATTTCAAGCTTTTTCTAATATCCCCCCATCCCCTGAAGGAGTACTCGTGTGTTTCCGTCAGTGTTCAGCAAACTGCACGGGTTCACCCCTCTAACTCGTACCACATGTGCACCGACTGCAGCGGCACAGATAAACTCCTCTGAACAACACAGCCGTGCTTATCTCCGCCCATTCAAGTCTCCCAATTATCACTAAATAAAGGATCAATCCAAACAGCATTACTGACATGCTGTACGGCAGGCTTAACACAACACACTCTCACAGCTCTAAAGCAAATTCCAAATCAATTTAGATGGAGTCATGATAAGCGCTGGTTTTGGGGGGAAAGAGGTGACTGACACACAGAGGGCATAGGGAAGTGTCGCAGCAGATGATGGAGGAGGAAAGTTTCTCATCTTCTGACACAAAAGGGAGATATGAGAGTCAGCGTGGCCGCAGTGAGACAGAAAGATCTTAATGTTCAAATATGAATTCTTAATGAAGAAAGTCATTATTTTTGTATATGGGATTTGGTTGTGTGAGATTTCCACACATCTATTAAATTCTTTCACATTATTATTCACAATAAATGCTTAATTTGAATACAAATGAAGTTGTCATGTCCTAACTTGAAGATGCTTGTGGTAATTCAATTTTCATTAACTTCATATATTAAATATAACAAAAGTCGGCCCCAAATGTTACACAGTAAAACAACAAGGAATCAGTGTAATTACAACTGCTCACAGCTCCGGCGGTATTGTTTTACATGGAACACAACACAAAGGGCGAACGCTTAAAACGCAGGACAAACACTGCTGCGGGTGTAGATCCTGCTTGAACATTTAAAGATGCACTAATTCTGAAATGGGCCATGAAATACACAGGAATAGATTATTGCTGGTCACAGAGAGGAGCTAATCAGCTCGCCAAATGAATGATGAGGAGAGCTGAGGATCGGACTCCCCCCCCCTCCCTCCTCTCTCCCCATTATCCGGCGGCGTGCAGAGAGGCTGCCTGGTGTGAGCACACAGGCTTCATGCCGGTGCAGTGGGCAGCGGCTCACGCTGGGCGTCCCGCATGCATCAGATAATTGGTAGCGCACCAACACATGAAGTGGCGTGCCAAGGGAACGGCGTGCCGAGAAAAACACACAACTTCAGCAGATGGTTCGTCTGATGAGCAAACAGCATGGGGACGGAGAGGAAGAGAGAAGCGAGAGCATCCTCGTAATATAAGGAAAACGTCAGCGTCGGAGAGAGGAGGCACAACAGTGTGTTTCTGTGTGCGTTTTTTTGTCTGCACACACCCTGACTGACAGACAATACAACACGAGTGGAGAGATCTAACGCTAACTGACAGCGGATTCGTTCATTATCACACAACACCGGCTTCTATCAGTATTTCCTAACAATCCCAGGTGTCAGAAAATCAAAAGGCAGTTGAGCAGCCATGCAGGGAGCAGAAAATCAAATATGTCACCGTGAAACCAAAACAGCAGATATTGGGCTTTTGACGACACTATAAACAAGCACGCCTCGCAAAACAGACTTCAGACACCGCGAAAACAGTCAAAACAGGATATTACTGCAGCCCCTCGGTCGCTTTCCTCCACAGTTTGGGTCAGGAGAGACGAGCTAACAGCTGAATCAATGTGACAGGGTTAATGACTGTTTCTGTCTTCTAAACTCCAGCTGTAGAGCAGCTGGGCCGCGGGGACACCAGGTGACATTTAGACTTTCTGTCACATCCACCCGGTCACACTCCATTTCTTCACCTCGCTTCACCACCGTGATGCCATGACGCCTCCCCCCCCCCCCCAGATATCCGCACTCAACCACGGCACCTAAGCTTCTCACCTGCAGGCCTCACAGCACCTCGGCATACTTCAGTCAAAACTGTTCTTTAATATTTACACCCGTGTCACGGTGAGAGACAACCAGGCCTGGTTGAAACAGCAGGCATGATGCTGCTTTGTGATTCAGACTTCATCAATAAACATTCTAGATTTAATAAACATACGTATTTTACTGCTTGTATATATATATCTTTTATTTGATGTTTCATCCTTTATAGTCATTTATTTTTTCAAATTCTTAGTATTTTTTATTCTGATGAATATAACAATACATTATCATTCAAGCACGACCGGTTACACAATTTCATAATTCTTATTGATGTGAATATAGTTAATAACCTAAAATCAAGTGCGTGAATTGAATTTAAACCTTTTAATGTGATGTATGTCAGCCAACTATTAATATAGAATGTTTTCATGTGCAGGTTTCTTTTTTTATTTGTCCCACAACATTTCAAATGTTAATAGTTCTGGTCTCATATGTGAATTTCATTTCAACTTTTCAAAATGAAAGTTTTCATTCTAGGCCTAATCTTCACGATGAGATTTAGAAAGTCAAAGGCTTGTGGAAGGTTGTGCGTCCACAGGGACGTGCATGTGTTTATTTGAGGTTCTCTTGATATGTATATGGCTGAACATGGCGTTTGTAGAATAAAGTGAAAGTAGGTTGTAGAGTGTGAATTAACTCCATGTGTGACCACATTTCATAAAAATTGCTGATTTAGTGCAAAAGGCCATCTGTGCCATTTTCCCTGACCTTGAAGGGGATATGACTCTGACGGGAAACTATTCCATCTCTATAGGACGGCTGTTTTTTTAATAAACACTACCAGTCAGAGGTTTAGATGAACCCCATTTGTCCTGTTTCACTCATATTTCAGCAGTTTCAGACCAGAGAATACACTATAACAGGAAAAAGGTAATAAGGAAAACAAACCCCCCAAAAACTGATAAATCATGTCGACGGAGAGGCGGTGGACTAGTGGCAGAAACTTGGACTATGGGCAGAAAAGGTCTCTGGTTCGTCTCCACGGAGAAACAACATAAAGACGAACCTGGATTGATCTGTCCAAAAATCCAAGAGGATTCTCCCTACCCTGTCTAGTGCCCCTGAGCAAGGCACCTTACTCCCCCAACATCTGCTCCCCGGGCGCTGTACACGGCTGCCCACTGCTCTGTGTGTCCTGCACCAGATGGGTTAAAAGCAGAGGTTAAATTTCCCTCCTTGCATGAGTGTGCCTGTGCATGTCTGTGCATGTGTTTGGGACAAATAAATGTATATTAACCTTATCTTAATCTTAGAAGTCTTACAAACCCTTTGTGCAGGAATATGTGTGGCTGAACCCTCTGATGCAATATCAAGACAATACTGCAGTAAGTACAACTGTTTATTAGACTAAACAGATTTTCTTTGTTTTAAACGATGACAGTAAAGAGGTATTCTGCTCTGTATATTCCTAACGATGAGAGAAAGACACACAGCAAAGAAGGACGGACCGGTTTGTCCTCAGCTCCTTCTGCAGCAAAACAATGACCCAAAACCTCAGAACAAAATAGACTGTGGCTTCACATGATGGAGGAGCCGGACTAAAACCTCATGGAGCCTGTTTGCGATGAACTGAACAGAAGGTGAAAGCAAAGATGTGTGGGAATTCTGCAGCCATGTTGGAACCAAGCTTCTGAATGATGTTTCCTTTCAAATATAGAAAGAATGTCAAGTGTGCTCGAGTAAAAAAAACCCTCATTATTTATTTGTTTAATTTCAGACTATACACTAAGCCATAACACTATATGTTTCAATGGATGTTTTATTAATCATTTGACCAGGAGTATATGCACCTTAGTACTTGTACCTGTTTGAGTCTATGTGACAGACATATAGGATCGATATGACTCAACACATTGCTTCGTTGAGGAGTGTTGGATTTTCTATTCCTCTCCAGGCCTTGATCTTTAATCCACTTTCTACTCAAATCCAGCCAAACATAAATTCACTATATAGACGAAATTTATCTCACAATTGTGTGAATCGAATCCCCTCCCCCCCCAAAATGAATCTGGCTCCTCAGAGTGTGTTCCACCCAATAGGCAATAGTCTAGTGTCCCCTCACAGTGAGGGTGACCTCCTGATTTACTCCCTCTTGCCCTGGTCACAGCACTTTGTCAATAAAGCTTTAACCATGTCAGGAACAGCTTCCACCACATCAACACCGGAGCACAGTCCAACGGCCTGGCTGGTCAGCCTGAACAAAATCCAAACAAATAACCTTCCCCGCTGTCACAGATTTACAACCCTCCGACAGGACTGCTCACCAGAGGACGACACCATCCCTGCACCACGGGGATGAATCACCCCCACCTCTTTTTCCCCCCCTCTGAATTGCTGGAGTGGCTCACAGGGCATGAGCCAGAGGAGGTCAGTATAATTTCACAGAGCTGTATTGAATAACTGACATTGTATACCTTCGGTTTGTCTTATTGTCCAGCACGGAGACGCTGCGGTTCCCTCTGCAGGGGAGGATGAAATGAGTAGGGAGTGTGGCTGTTGCAGATGTGACCAAATTGCCCCAGTTTCTACCACATGCTCCACAGGGCTCGTCCTGCCTGCCGGGCCCCTGTTCCCTCTCCGCCTCTCTCTTTCCTCTCTGAGGGTGAGGGCAGTGCCAGCCACTCGAGGGGATGGTCCAGGGGATGGTGGGCAGCCCGGTTCCCAGCTGAGCTGCTGCTGCTCAAGGGGCTGTCATCAGTGCCATGTTGCCCCGGGCATCGCAGCAGGACCAAGTGGCTGATCCCTTGATCACTTTGACTGCGCTGGAACTAAAGAGGCTCCTCATTCCTAACTGTTAATATATAGAGGTGAGCCAGGGAAGACTGAGTTTAACTCTGATACCAGCCGGTAGAAAATCATTTTAAAACATGGGATCATTAATAAGCCTTTTATAATGAAGAATATTAGTTTAGGCAGGTGTCTGCAGTGTTGTGGTGTGGCCTGCTCAGTTGTGACAGCAAGTGGCATTATGAATAACTGCATATTTTATATTTGTAGTCAAATACATCCCTCTTCGTAGAGCAGCCCAGACGAAACCACAAACATTTAGAGAAACCGACAACACAGAGGAACACGTTCACATCTCAACTTTGTGTGATTGCTACAATATTAGGTTTGAACTGGAGCCACTGTTTGCTTGTAAATGTCTTGTAGCTGTAGCGGGCTGGAGAGTCGCTGCTCTGTGTTAGCTGCAATGAGACGGAAATACTGCTAGAGTTACATGACGGTTCTCAGTTATACAGCTATTAGGATTATTATCGCATCTAACATTTCTATAGTTTCTGTAAGTAGAACAAACACTAAATAGCGGTTATGTAATTGTTTATTTTTTGTAGCCAGTTAAAGTAGCTCTGTTTTGTACTCCATTTGGGTTCAGCAGTCAAAGTTGTCAAGAAACATTTGCAAAATAGTTTTTCTAAATATCCCTTCCCCTGTTTCTGGAAAAGGCCCCAAATTCAAATAAATAACATTAAATTATTTAGATGTTTTATCCAATGATTTATTGTATGTTTATTAAAGGTTAGTTCAGCATCGTTGTGCATTGGGTTTGCTGAGGATACAGCTGGTGAAAAACTCTGCTCCTCTAAAATGTCAATAAGAACCTAATCTTTTATTGTGAAGAATTTTTAGCACCTTTAGTCTGTCTTTCAAGGGTGAAAAAAGAAAAGAACTGTTTCCCATTCAAAACAGCAGATGTTATTTCAGATGTTCTGCAGCTCCAAAGGGGGTAAAGACTAAGAAGTCGTTTGTAATTCTTTCTCAGATTTTTGCTGTGATTTAACAGCAGCTCTTGAGGCTCTGATACAGTTTGCAGCAGAGATGCTGGAAGCTGAGGAACCAATGCGCTGGCTGATGGAGTGACTGGGCTCCCAAGGCAGTTGAACTAACACACTCTGTGCCAGGGCACGGAGACTGGCAGCGGGGAAAACAACAACAGGGCAAAATTAATCGCTTCGGTCAAGTCACACAGCGCAAAAGGCAAACTTTGGAAATACAATGACATTCACACGAAAATAGCTTTTACTATGACGATGGCAGGAGGTGATGTTTGAAATCACATTTGTCACTTCAGCTCAGTGACGCATGTATGTACTGCATATCCATTTTTGGATGATTGAAAGATGGAGTTTTGACCGAATGCACAAGCAAGTCCAATTCCTCATCAACTCTTTCTAATAAGTGCTGATCAAATATTGGTACACGCAATTAAAACAGTGAAAAGACAAACATTTGCTCATGATCATGGTCGAATACACAGTTAATCGCATCATAAACTGCACTAAAAAAGAAAAATATTGCATTTATCTGCTTCTGCTTTTGGTGCAGTGAATTGAAATGTAGCCTGTTTCTTAACAAATAATCTATATGTAGAATGTATGGGGATCTATAATTAGTATAGTTATCTTAAAAAAAAACAAGTGCATCATGTTAGAAACTAGAACGGCACTGGTAGAGCAAATACCTCCACCTAGGCTGATTAGCCACTTTATCACCATATTACATATAGAGATCAGATACAAATACCATAGAGAGAAAAAGTTTCTGCAAACAATAAATGCAGGCAAAATATCAATTCTCCGACTAGGGTTGAAAGGACTATTTGTCTCTGCACATTCACAAGTTCCAGATCATTATCCAGATCTGCACAAAGTTTGTTGATATATTAGCACTCTTTAGATGTCAGATTTTTCTCTCTGCATTATTTCTTCAGAAATTCACAAAAATCTTAATAAAAGCGGGGAAAAGTAAATCCTCGATTTGCCCACTGACTGTCTTGGTAATCTGTCCACAAGTTTTTACATGATGGCGCTGATGTATACCTCTGCCAGGGCCAAACAGTCCCCTTATGAAACCATATTAAAATTCATTAGATCCACCATCTGCACCAAATTGCAGACACTCATATATATATATATATATATATATATATATATATATGTCTCATAATTTCAAGAGCCATGATTTATTCTCTGAGAAAACAAACCTACTTTGCAATCTTACAGAAAGTGGAAGAAAAATTCCTGGATGTGCCCCCTAATCCGGATTTGCACCAAAATGTACAGGTTCTTTCTTTGGTCACCCCCCACCCTTCCACAAAATATCATATAAATCAATTGTGTGGTTTTTACATTATCCTGAAAACTGACTAAACAAATACAGACAGAAACATAAACTCCTTGGTGGCACAAAAGCACAAAGGCCAGATGAGGTGAGGAGGATTTACAACGTTTTAAATGCAAGAAGTGGAAGCAGCAGGTGTGGTGAGGGAGGTGTAGTTCTGGTGTGTTGTATTCTGCAGCTAACAGTATCCAGGAAGCATTATCCTGTACTCTCTGTGGGAGACAGTATGAATAACAGTAAAGGACACGAGCAGGCCTGCAGGTCCTGCTGTCGCGGCAGCCATTCTCTCTTTATCTCCGTCTCACCTGTGTCCTGGGCAGTTTAATCCATCCAGCTCCTTGTGGCTTTCCACACTGACATTCGATTAGTGGCCCAATTAGAAACAGCATCGCTTTAAGGCCTCGATTTAGCTTTTGTGTCAGGGTGAGAGACCAAGATGTAGATGGAGGAAGTTCTAGTGAAAGCCAGTGAAAAGGCAACAACAAACTACATGCCATGCTCCTAAAGGGGCCGCAGGTCCGGCTCCCTCTACCTCTCTTACAATTAATCCTGTCCGGTTGACGGCTAAATTGTCGATTATGGTGGAAAGTAATTGTGGTGGAGGATTCTGATCAAAGACTTTTATTTACAATAATTATTTACTTGATATTCAATATGCCTACTCAAATATTCTACCATTACTGACAATAAAACCTAAATTAATTTGTTATGCTCCCTCCATCTCGATCAGGCATTTTCTTATTTCTCATGTACAAGTACTTTAAACATTGACACACTTTTCCCCTGTTAATAGTTTATTTTGCAGTTTTTCCTTACTCTTGTTGAGGGTTAAGAAAAGAGGATGTCGCATCTTGTTAAACCTTAAGAGACAAAGTAGGATTTGTGAATACGGGCTATACAAATTAAATTATTTTGATTGATTGATTGATTGATTGAATGAATGCCAAGAATATATTTCAAAAATAAAGAATCAATGATGCCAAAGCCAGGTTGATGTATTGAAGTAACATGATTGATTGAAGAATATGAGGATGACCTTGGGCAGCTCTAATGTTCGTCTAGATACACAACAGTAGACGTCGTGGGATATTTTTTACACTGAGCACGAGTTCAGAAGAATCCGTGATAAATGAATCATTAGCAGCTGCTTCGAGTCCTTGGAGAATCTATACCACAGATGCTTCTGCTAAAACACAAAGGAGGGGGGGGGGGTAGCTGATGCCAGACTATTGATGAAAGACATGTTTGTCTGAACCTATTTCCTCTGATAGTTTTATAGATTTTCTTCAAAGAGGGGTTAATGCTTATGGTGGCTGGATCCTTGCCTTTGAACACTGCAATTAGCAAGGCAAAGGTAACAAATCACTGCCATTTACCCTAATTGATTTCTAGTTGTTGTAATTATGACTATCAATTGTGATTCACATCAAGGAGGCCAGCGCACCTCGGTTACAGTTTTAATTCAGTCACGCTGAGTAGGTGAGCGTCATGTGGAAAGGGGACCAGACCAAGATCTCTCTCTCTCTCTCTCTCTCTCTCTCTCTCTCTCTGACACACACATGCAAATACACACATGCCTCCTGATTGGTTCCGTTTCTCACCGAATTTGCAGGGATGTAATTTGGCATATGTTTCCGCCACAGCCAAGTGTGTGAACAGGTGGAGCAGAAGATGGTGTCAGTGGCTCGACTCGCAGCGAGGTAGAGGCAGCACCTTCTGTCACAATCTTGGGATTAACTCGGGTCTGATCAGCCCCAGGGCCACTCCTGACATCTGGGTCATGTTGATAAGAGGCTGGATTGGTTAATCACACAACTTTCTCTTGAGCTCTACCGGATCCTTCTTCCGTCACCGCTTTGTCTTTTGAGGTGAAACTCTTGGAACGGAAAAGGCTGCTAATATCATACTAATGCAGCGATTCAACTGGAAAAGACAGACTGGTTCATGCCAGCACGGTGCCTTTTCATAATTTTTTTTTTTTTGAGAAGACATCTTTAATTGTGATGTAATAAAACAATTGCCCTTTGCAGCCCGCTTCATTTCTACTGTTAATGGACCCCGTGAGCAAGTGGAAATCACTTCATATTTTAAGGGAAAATAGAATTTAAAGCAGCACTGAGGATTCACCGAAGAGTACTTTCCTCCATCCAGCCTTTCAGTGACATGGAGAAGCACCTGTAAGAAGCAGGGGAATTGATCTTTCCCTTCCACAAGCAACAGTAGTCATCTCTAATTGTCTACCAGAGCGGAGCTGGCCTTGGTGCAGGCTCTGCACAGGGAGCCCCCAGTGCACCATGGGAGTGCACCTGAGGTCCTCATGGAGTGACAGGAGCTAACACACACTTATGCGGCAAGCTCTGAATAATGCAAATCGTGTCAGCCCTCACACAACTCCACCTAACAAGACTCTGGTGGTTTCACACAGCATCATCTGTAACGGTGATAAATCCCAGCGTGATGAAAATTAAAACAGTGTATGAGATTATTTGCTCTATAGTGTACTTCCTCCGTGAGTTACGAACCAATTAATTTAGCTGAACACAAATGGCTCAGAGCTACAGTACTGATACAGTTGATGCTCCGTCAGACGCCTGGGAATAGGACTGTTGGGCTAATAGCAAAATTACAGGACATTATCGGATGTGCCATCACACGGTAGACATCCTGATTTTCTAAATTACAAATGCAGATACACACTCACACAGATATGTGTTTCATACATCTTTAGCCTGGTCCCAGAATCCCTGCAGCAGGTCCAGAGTGGCGGCCTGGTCTTGGTCACTACTGAGGCCTGGGCCCTCAGGCCTCATCCATCACAGCTGCTTCTGTCTGGAGCTCTGGATCAGAGCAGGCCCTTTTTTTCTTCTGCAGACTCTGCATTTTCACTTGCCCACAGGGAGGGGAGGCGATGATGGACACACCAGATAGGGCATCTGCAGCAAACACTACCAGCGATCCAGTCAGAGTTTGTCTCTGTGACAGAACCACTTTGACACACAAACTCTGATGAACACATAGTACCCATCTGGCTGTAGTCAGTGCCAGAGGGGCCAGACACACTTCTGTCCCGAGACTGATATATGTGCACCTCTGGTATTGTTCCTGCGGGAGACACAGATTGGCTTGGCCAAAGACTGTCAAATAAATATCTGAGTGTAATTCCATCTTGTAGAGAAAAAATAACTCCTTGCCATAAATTCCTGGGCAGTGACAGATATGTCCGAGACTCCCCCATTACACTCCTGACTGTGAGGCTTGCTCGAATCCTAAACCATATGCGCTAGTTGAGGGCGATAGGTAAACATAACAAGACGATGTATTGTGTTGGACAGTAATTCGAGTTCCTCTCTGTTTCCCCCTGAGGCAATGGGAAGTCTCTGCCTCGCTGCTGTGTCTCACTCAGGGCCATTTTTACACCTCGACACCTTGGCCTGATGAGACAGTCCATGCATGATAATTACGTGTGACTCAACAAGCTGCAGGGACACTGTTAAGTAAGCATGGCGCTTCCGCATGCATGTTGATATATCCGGGTTGAGGCGTCTGTCATTAGTCAATTCACATTTAGCTGGCTGGTGCCATCTCTGACCCCTGAAATAGGCATAGCAATGACAAACTGGGTGGCAACGGTATTAATAAAGTATGAAAAAGGCAGCATTTGAATCTAATTATAAGTCTAATGCATTAGATGAGATCACACACGCTCTCCAGTGATGAGGAAATAATCTCCTGAAAGTCTCCACACTGATAATTACAATAACATTAACCTTTGCCTTGTTAATTCAGACACTATTCAGACACGCTATTCATCTTCAGCTCGGAGACCTCTCAGAACATTTCCTGCCGGTGCCGCAGTCGGTCTTAACACTGATGTGGAAAGAAATCAAGCTGTTACGAGCTCAGAGGAAACAAAAGGAAGAGCACTGTATTTGTTGCCTGCAGGAGCACATTTACTTATTAACCTGTCAATAGTTTTGAATGAGGACGGGGTTTTAAACTGACACAATAATGCAAATACCTCAGTGGCAATGACAAATGACTCATTAATCCATTCAGGTCTCGCTCTTAATTATAGTCTTTTCTGATTTCGTGTTGTGCTATTTCCATGCTTCTAGTAATTTGTGTGTTGTGAGCATACAGAACTTGATATGGAAACTACACAGACACAGACACACACAGAGACACACACACACACCAGCACACACACAAACAGGCTCCTGCACCTTGTCTCCTGCCACACACTTTCAAATGAGCTGCAATATCGGCTTCCAAAAATTAATATGAATAAGGCTGACAGTAAACACTTGATAAGGCAGACAAACAAATAGAAATATAAAAGATGCACACTCACACACACACACACACACACACACACACACACACACACACACACACACACACACACACACACACACACACACACACACACCGAAACACACATATGCACACATATACACACACACACACCATGGAAGACACAGATCACACAATAAACTATTCAGGTAGCACAGCTCCTATTTTGGACTGTGAACACTGGAGAGGTTACATAGGTTCCACGTTTCTACTCCCCTGATGCATTATTAGATCATGGGCAGGCGAATCAATTACTTCTCTTTATTAGAAGATTCGCTTTCATGCAAAATGGAGAAAGAATCAAATTAAAGTTTGAAAAAGGCCGACGTAAGCTTCCGGAGATTGACCGCCGAAACGGCCGTGTTTCATATCGCTGTGAGCAGTCTCCCATCAACATGTGTGTGGTCAGCAGTTTCCAGGTTTTCCTCTGATGTGGAAGCTATAAGCGCAGCTGTCGCTTCGCAGCTTTGCATGTTATGCTGTACGGAAATTGAAAAGGCACATGTTTTCATGTAAGGAAAACACATAGAAATGGAGCTGGTATTCGAGAGCCGCAACTTCCTGTATAGTTTAGCATGACGAGTGTCTTATCATCCGTTTGGCAGGCGGAATATTCTCTGGGTGAAACAGTAAAAAAAAAAGAAAAAATATTCACTTGTCAAACTAATCAATCCCGTTTGGGTTTTGACACGACTGCGTGTTTTGGCGTGTTGGGTTATTACACTTCAGTCACACTTGGCTGCTCGGTAGATTGTGCTCATTCTTCAGCCCACTGCACAACGTGGGATCTGGAAAAAAACGATGTGAGCTTTTCACGAAGCAAAACCATCCACATGTCATCATGTTTACATTACATCTTCCTACACACACCTGTTTTGCAGTATGTGAGCCCTCAGTGTCGCACCATTATCAACAAGATGGCTAAAGATGATACTGCTCTACCATTGAATGTTTCCAAATGATTTCATGAGTATACAGAAAATATGTAGGTAATATAAATGAAAGTGTGAACTACCATTACCCTCTCTTGACAGAAAAAATCATGCCATTTCTGTTAGAGTAACATGCACAGGTGCTGCATCGCTTTATTCCTTTATTGTTTAAAGATGTACACTTTGTTGGCACCTTGCTCAAGCCAAAGCCATGTAATAAAACAGCTCTACTGTAAATCCTCAGTCATAATGTTCAGTTTTTGCTGATTCAACTTTATGGCTGTTTTGGAAGATGTAGTTTGCAGGGCTGCTGAATTTTGATGCTTTAAACAGGTGTGTTTATCATTTAGTCAACACTACTAACAGTATATCACTGGGTGGGGTGAGGGTAGGGTAACTAACAGATAAATATATATATATATATATCTGTTTATTCCTGGACAGTTAAATGGCACTATAAACTACAGTGTCCAAAAATATCATTAAGTTGAATCAACACATATCTGAAACCGTTCTATCAAAGACGGAATATTACAGACTTCCAGAAGGGAACATTTATTGTAAAGCTGTTGTATTAGATGACCTCAGTTGTAGCTATAAACTGCCCACTGGCTGTGTGTACTGTATAAAGAGATGTGTTTTGAAATTGACCAACTTATTCCACAACTTTTTCCCATACAGGCCACATGATGTTAAATTTGTCGCCATTAGCAGACCCAGATGAGGAACAAAATCACAGTTGACTGTAATACTATAAACACTAATGAGTCTGTGGGTGGGAAACCCCTTGAAACCTAGAAAATGACAGAGAATGTTTTAATGAAGGCTGCTTAACATGGAAATGGGAGAGAAAAAATAGAGCATTAACATAAAAAAGTAATCACATTCACATTCGCAATTTACATTAAATCCTAATCAGCGTTATCATTGTGTAATCTCTTGACATTAAGTTTAATGGGTATACGAGTGCATCTGTGTGCATGAGGCCATGTGCATGTTGTATTTGTATGCGTTTGCAGCAGAAATTTAAAAATGATGCATCCTCTGATGGTAAGATTTGATATGCATATAGCACAGTTTGCCCTCTGACTTCCCCTGATTTGCATCTAGATAGCTTTAATTATGAATAAAAGTCAAGTCACCCGATTGGATGGGATAGTGGAGAATCGATTGGGAAGCGTGAATAATGACAGACGGCGCAGCACCACTTCTTATCACAGCTTGGAAAGCATATCAATCTCAATATGTGCCACAGTAAATAAGCCCTCGGGTTGCACCACATGCTTCCACACTGTACATGTGATTACTTTTTAAACATTTGTAGCAATTTAATGGTCTCGTCAAATGCAGAGGATCATAGATAATTTCTCAAGCTATAAATAAATCTACCCATGTAATGTGGTCTGAAGTCATTTTCCTCATCAGGACAAAGAGTTGGAGCAGTAACTATGGATTGATAAAGTCAGAGGGTGAACAATGTGTGACCTTAAGACCTGATACTATTCCGCTCTGATCTGGAACCTTTGAAAAGACTTGTGAACTTCCGAGGTGGTTCGAGAACTTCTGGTTTCTTTTAATGGATCTTTTTGTTTGACTCGTTGTTGTTTTTCTGGACTTTGGCCTTGTTGTTGTCGTCGGGTTTTGCTTTTTTTGATTTGTGTCTCTGTTGTTTGCACTTTGAGTTTGTTATTTCCTGTTTATTTTGTACTGAGCGCTGTCTCTCGTTTCAGAGCCCTTCTGTTTTTAATACATCTGCCGGATCTAATCAACTGTTTACTGTACCAGTGAGTCAGATATAGGACTGTGACTGCATGTGGCTCCTCCTCTGTGGGCCTGACACCTACGCTCAGGCCCCTTGTTTCAGACACATGTTTGCACTCAAGGAGTTGACATATGTTGGGTAACAACTCCCCAAAAACAATAAGTCGATTTTAATATCCAAATTTTAATTTTTAAATAAACTATAAACATTTTTCTTGAAACTCTCTAAACACAGATGGTATTCAACAGTTGCAGTTGTTGCTTCAGGTTGTCAGAAAAGTAAATTCAAGCAAAATGCACAGTGTAAAGATGCAGATTTAGCCTACAATTAAATGTAAATGTTATAATAATCTTGACAGTAAGGTGAGATAATGATATAACAAAAACAATATTATTATTATTTTTTCTGAAAAAAAATCTGTTCATATTTTACTAATGTGATGCATGAACACATTAGTTTTTCTACATGGGAGCTTGCAGCAGGAAAGCAGATTTGTGTAACCAAGCAATTAGGAGGTCTTAGCACATTGTTATAAAGAAAGAGGAATCCATGTGGTTATAATTCTTGTTTTCTGCCACTTTCTACAGAAATAATCTAAAAAGCCGTGTAAAAGTGAAGAAAGTCAAAGAGGCTCTCCAGAGCAGAACATTTTTAACCATCACCACAAAGTGTTGAAGTCCAGAGATCTAAACATAGTTGGCAGGTCAGAAAAAAAAATGTAATGGAATTAAATTAAATGTTTCTCTCCTGTAGCCTGGACTGGAATTTATTCATTAAAGGCGTTTCTGTGATCAATTAGTGTTTATAGATTACTCTACTTCTTTCAGCTCTAGTTTAGTTCATGGTCAAACCAAAAGCAAGCACATAAACAATTAACACTGTCAGGGCTATGTCTTACACACATGCATATACACATTCAGTCACTAAAATAACAGCTGGAGGTTCATGAGGTGAGAACACTTGCTTTTGAGTCATCACTGCCTGCTTTGTCGTTTTTTTGTATGACCTTAATAAAATAAAGCATTTGTTGTTATAAAACACCTCCTTAATTGTTTTAGCCCTGACACTGAAGAGGAGCGGATGCGTGTCCCTGTTCACGCCGGCAAAAAACGCCTCTTCAAACGCCTTTTGAAGTTCGCCGCACTTATCTATTAAAATCAGAGCAGGGAATCAAACATATTGAATGCAAATCCAAAAGCACGATGCAACAAAGACGCTTCTCTCACAGACAATCTGCTGAGACGAGGGATGAATGAGTAAAACAAAGGATGTGTTTAGCTTTTGATACTGCAGGTGGTCAGCTGAAGTGTGCGGCTTGCCCACACAGCAGCACAAAGCTCTAAGATTCACTGTTTTGCAACTGTGAATTTCATTTTTTGTTATAAAATGAACTAAATGCTACGTTTAAAATTTCATGGAGTGTTAAAAAGATTTTGCCCTCACATTCAAATGGAAACAGCAGCCAATGATCTCCCTCTCTGTCCTTCAGCTCTATCTCTGCTCTGCTCATGACACACTAAACTATTTTTATACAGTTAGCGGAAATATTTGCACTGGAGGCTACGTTTAGCCGGACTTTCTCTTTGTGCTTCTAAACCACTGTCTTGTACTCGTGTCTCTTCCACTCACAGAGATGATTCAACACGGCCTCTCTAACACTGACAATCTTCCAGTAACGACATCGTAATGATGCAAACAGCTCGACATCGACGCCTCTGAGACCGCGCCTCCTCTCACAGGCAGAGGAACTCCGTGGAGTTTTCTTAGCAGAGTATTTATTTCTCTTGTCCCGGCTGCGGTCTGTCCGGCCTCCCTGAAGCAACACGGGGTATTTCTTGTGTCATTTTTATCCCCATCTCTAACTGGGCCGTGGTGACATCGCGCCGGCCTGATTGTACTCTGATTGTTTCCAGCCCACTTCATACGCGCACTGCCACTGCTGGTGGACTGAATCAGGACATATAATGGGTTCATTAAAAATCAAGACTGCTGGCATTGGGAGGAATGATTAGTGAGATAAGCAGGGGATATGAGCTTAATGGAACAAGAGGTGGCTCACCAAGATTAAAAGCCTTTTCCACATCGCTGCCATTTTCTCTCCAATTCAGCAAATTACCTAATTGAAATTCTTTCAATTTTCTTTTTTAATTTTCTCCTCAAAACCTCTCCCGGAATTGCAATCCCGAGATGAATGGTAGACTGAGGTATGACTCTGAGACAGTTTATTAGTCTTACGCCATTTGCTGTGCCATCATAGAGCCCTATTTTTAACACCATTATTAATGGAATATTAAACATCTCAAAAAATCCAATAGTTTGTCTGAAATATTAGACTTTAATTGGCATATTGAGCAATTTATACTGGATTAACACTCATAAAATTATATATATATATGATCGTATTACTCTGGTGCAGCAAAAGACTGCAATAATAATACTTTTTCTGTGCTGTAAAGTTAACACTAAAAGATAAATTAGAGAGAAATATCCCCTGCTGATTTACAGAGTTATTAAGAAATTCACAAGCACAGAGTGAAACATTAGTCCCCACTATTTCCAGACTCATCATAAAACCATAACATCTCTACATCAAACGTGTCAAGAACCTGCTAAGAGCCCGATTTCACGGCGGCAGGAACATGGAAATCGGAGGTTGGCTGCTGCCAGTCAAAAACGAGTGCTGGGGCTTTGTAGTCTTCCACCCTGTCAAGAGCCGTGCAGTCTCGCTGGTTTGTAGCACAGACCTTCAGAGAGGCTGCGAAGAGGATGAGAGACATAAATAAGTCTGCTCCGTCAGAAGAAACCACAAAGCTGTCAGATGACGCAGCTCTCTCAGGCCAGCAACACAAGGACCAGCGTGCACCCGGAGAGAAACGATTTGTTTGGAGCACTCAAACCGACTCCGCGCTAGCTTGAAACAATTTAGGATCGACTCCAACTGCAGATGGGGATCGATAAGTGCCATATAATGTGATACAGCAGTATCCTGATGTGCTGTACATAAAAAGGCACACACACACACACACACACACACACACACACACACACATACACACTGTACATGCATCTTCAATCTATGCTTTGGAAGATGTCTTTGTGTTCTCCATTAAGGAATCTTCTCTCTGCTGGAGCCGGACAACAAGCTGCCACTGAGCACTCCGTCAGTGGCATGTTTAGACAGAAGCACGTCTGAAGTCCCTGCCATGATGTGACAGGCTGAATCTGGTTATGGTCCCACCCCCAGTCGGCCGATCAAGGGAGTGAGGATGAATGGGGTCTTATCAGGTCGTGTTGAGAGAACTCAAATGGCAACAAAGCTAAAAGCCTTCCAGAAATCTCCCTCAATCTGTCAGTCGGACGAGGATGAAAGTAACAATGCTGATGCTACCCGGTGGTCGTACTTTAATGCCGTGGCCCTTGACAGTGGCAGACACAAAGTGGGTGTTCATTTTGCATTGTACTTTTTGTTGTTTTTTGAAGGCGAGCATACATTTTTTCCTCTAAAGTCTGGAGCCAGTATAACATAAACCGCAGGCTCTGAAAAAACCCTCTGAGGACAGTGGATTCATCAGACACGGAGAGAAAAACTCTCGGTATTTGGAGAGTGAGTCGAGCTCAAGTGTACTCTGAAGGTCACCGCTCAAGACAGTCTGTCTATCTTCATTATATCCCATCTTGTTTTATGATGTACAGGACAACATCTCCGACCAAGAGCTCGGCTGTGAGTGTGAGAGGCCGGCTGACAGCACATTTAATAATTGTTACGCTTTGAACTTCAGCACAGGCTGCGTTCAGCCTCCCTGCCAGAAGCCAGAATAAGCTAAACCTGTTACAATATTTCATCACTCTGCCCTAACAGGCCAGTCGAGCAGGAGTCTCACAAACAACAGCACAGCATGCAGTGACAGGGACCTTCACAACACCTCAATAACAGTATTAGACACTGACTTGTGAGTGACTACACTTCTCTTCATTGACGTCAGCCCCATTATAATGCTGCGCTAATGCAGTAACTACTGGCGTTACTCCACTTCATGACCACAGCCTTGCTAATGAATTGATATTTCAATTCTCAGTATGATCATCAGTAAATTAAGGATAACTCATTTGGGCTCAGCAGAGTACATTTACTTCAACTACTTAAATTTAATACATACGATATTGTTGCATTTTGACGTGAAGTACTCCGAACTTTTAGTCCCAGGACCTTTTATTCGAGGAACTGAAAGGTTCCAGAAGACCAGTGTTCCTGTGTGTTTCCACTACGGCTCAAAGACCAGGGCAGATAATACAACTTATCCTGTTGACACCTAAACATCTGACATTTACAAAGAGCAGTTATACTCCAGTCCACTAGGCAGCAGTGATAAAGAAGACTATACCATAATGATGCTATGTAAACAGAGCAACACTACGACAACAGTGAACATGTAGGAGATTCAGATTGTGCTGCTGTTGTTTGCCAAATGATTTTGTTGCACAAAATGCTGGATATGAGACAAGCACTGGTAACACAGCAAATTCAAAATAACCAAATTCATCGAGATTGACAGGGCTCAAAGAACAAGGATGGTAAGACGCCGAAATATCTTGCAAATGAAAACTGCTGAGAAAAGATAATGAAAACTACATCAACTTATTTTGGCAGCTGTTGTGAGTCGTGTTTTACTTCCCATCTGGGAACACAATAGAGCAGCGGCGTGGTTCCAACTATCACCCACTGCAACAAATGTGATTTTTAGTGGTAATCTTTAATACCAATAAGACCTCAAAGCAGAATATGCAAGGAGTCTCTTTAGGAAAACTGATGGGACATATTACATATTCAAACATCATTAAAAAGTCTCGTCAATGCATTTAATAGAAGAGGTGTTCCTTGAAGACAGCTATTTTCACGAAGGTTGTGATTTTAAATGGTTCTTTTAATGGAGCTGAGCATTGAAAAACTCATTTATATTAGTTGTTTGTGATACTTCCAGAAATGTATGAGACAAGTGGAAAAAATGTATATTACATTAATCGACCATAGCAACAAGGAAAAGGTAATAAAGGTACAACTTACATGAACTTCAGGGTTTTATAAGTTAGGACAGAAAAGTGACAAAAATCTCTTGTATGAAAGTAAAGAAAAATCCCATTTCAAGTCAGACATGTGAGATAATCAATAGCGTTCCCACTGGAGGACGAGTCTCTGCAGTGCAACCTCGCTCTTTGTCTGTTCAGTTTGAGGTTTGCCCTCCTCCGATGAAAAAGCAGAATTACTCTGCATCAAAGACAGGAAATCATACCAGATTTGCCAGAATACTTTGGCTCTGTATCCTTCAGATTTGATTTGATGTCCATCAAAGCTTTTTGGGAAAATCTCTATCTGTGATGTTCACATGACAGAGTGCTTTTCATCACATGGCTGCAAACAAATCTATTCCGATGACTCCATGAAGGGGAGGGTTTTAATTTTAGAATTCATCAGAGAATAGATGTTTTTTCAGTTGAAAGCAAGTTATGTGAGTATTAGGATATTTTGTTTTTTAATCGTGCATTTTCACCAAGCGAAAGCATCTGATAATATTTTGATGAGGATGCTGTCTCCCAGTTGACTCTACTTCACTCTACTCTAGTCCACGTTTTGCTCAGCCAAGAGAAAGTCATAGAACGAGAATACAAATAAAAGTTCATAGCAGGCCTGCTTCAGTTATGCTGGGCGAGCAGGGACAGACTCTGGTGTACTGTCAAAGTTCAGCACATAAATAGTGATTCAGTGCTCCAGGCTAGGAGAACACAGGAGTGTACTGGGGACCACTCTACAGGACAACAGCTTCTTAGCGGCCCCACTGAATAAAGACTAAAAAAAACGCGGCAGAGAATACAGAGTGATAGGAAAAGGCTGCACGCTTTAATATGTCTGGGATATGGAGAAAGAAACCTTTGTCAGCCTATTAAATGAGAAAGAAGAATTTAGTCAGCTACAGATCGAAGAACCTTCAGCCCTGCACTGCAGTTTGCCTGTAATGAGGAAGCAGGTGAGTGTGTGGGAATTTATGCAGGCCGATTTATCGATTTAAAAATAGTAATACAGTTTATTACCCTATTAAAGTATTTCATGTTGAAATACAGGGAATAATAAATGAAGAAAAATGTGGCATTTATGTTGCTTTCAGTTAAAAAAAAACGTGGGAGGAAGTCCTCACTCTCACATAACTGATATCATAATGGTCAAGTTCACGTAGATTCGCGCTGATAGGAACCCAGACAGGGAAACCCAGCAACCTGGAATGCACCAGTGCAAACATACTGAAATAAACAGCATTACAGAGGAGCAGGGAGGCAATATCAGAGATTGCCCTGAGAGAGTGTAATGGAAAAGGACTTGTTCTGTCACAGCCTCTCATGGTGATAGAATGCCACATGGTCCCCTCTGACAGTGTGATATTGGCCTGGCACGAGCTTGATGAATGTATCAGCCATAAGTCAGACAAACCCCTGCCCTTCCTGGAACAGCACCTCCTAAGATGTTTATGCCGGGGTATAGAGACAGACATTGTGTAATAGGAATGGGACCATTGTGTGAAATAGGTTTATGGAAAGCGGGCAGGCCCAATTCCAATTCTGGCTATTATTCCAAATGGAAAGTTATTACTCTTTGAGTTTTAGATGCATTGCTGCTTGGGAAATGAGACGGGCGTTTGGCCGGGGTGACTTTGCTGCATCCCTTCAGAGAATGGACAGTAACTTCCTGGTATTTTGGTTGTGGCAGAAGGTAGGATGGGGTGGGGGGTTGGGGGGAGAGAAAAGAGGCTGGGCCATGAGAGGTTGAGGGGCAAACTTTCCCCAGGCAAGTGAAGACCCATCCCAGACCACCTGGCTTCCTGCCAGGGTCAAGCAATTAATGCTGCCCTCCTTTGATTACTCCAGACAGCCTGGGGGAAACGGCACACGGCCTCTAGTCTGGGACCAGCGCACAAGGCGAAGGGGAGACAGCTCGGATGACGGTTCACGCTTGGGTCACGCTGTTTACACAAACAGCTACTACAAACATCAGAAAAAGTATAGCCGCTTTGCTTAATTATTTTCCGCATTTGCATAGTAATGCGGCGTAAACACACTTGGTTGTCTCTAAGCCTTGTCAACCCTGCCTATAGCAATACCAGTTTTCTGAATTTTATCCCCAAGCTTTCACACTGCAGCAAGCGCCTCCTGTTACATTTGCCAGCTTGCTCTAACTTGTCCTGTAGAGTTACAACCTGTACCGCTCCTACTGGACGAGCCTCGCTTGACTTTCTCGTCAGTCAGCACCGTGAAGATGATCAGTAAAGAAAAAGATTAACAATGACATAATTTTAAGCCTTGGTAGACGCAGGGGAGGTAAGGCTAGAGTTGCGAGAGAGCGTCCTGCTGTGTGTTTATAATCACACATGATAATGACACGCACTGACCCACAGCTTTAAACATCTCTACTGCTGCAGCTCGATAGAAAGCTCTCTCAGGTAAACTGCGAGGGGGGGGATTGACTCTTCAGAACTCAGCGTGACTCCAACTGACCCACAGCTCTAACCTTTCACACAACTTTGAAGAGCATTTACACCCTTTTACGGTTCACTGACTCAACCGGGCATCACTGGAAATATGGTTCCTTTCGTCTCATTTTTAACAACTCTCTACATTTCTCTGACTATGATCAGACTTTACCAGAGTCTAATAGATCACATGGTTTAATGTAGATGCAAAATGTATTCTCATGGAAAAGGCAAGTGACTACAGGGTCTCAACGATATTTATGGATGAAGCCTGCTGCCCGTACTCCATAGTTGTGCACATCTTAGGCTTACGGACACGTTTGTAACAGACAAAACAGAGCAGTACCAACAGACATCATGGGGTGGCAGTGCAGGCAATATTTTCAGTGAGATGACAATAAGACTTTAGGAAGAAATTTAACGAAGACCAAACTATTTGAAGAAAACTTGGTAAGTTGGACCCCCGCCGCTTATAATGCTGCCATCTTTGCCTCTTTATAAAGCATCATATTATCACAACCTCATCCCCCATCACCATGTTCGTTGTTCGGAATATATTGGAAACTCTTGCCTCTGCGCTGCCCTCTATTGGATGTTTGGCTTACAACCGTACCAACTTAAAAGACGCAAGGGCAAAGACAGTTTCATTATCTTAAATGCACATATTTCCTCAATTATGTAAAGGCAGCATAAATAAGCCGAAAGAACACAGGCAAATTATTTGTGTCAGAATTTTTTAATATTCCATGGAAACCTGAAACCCTAATGAACCGAATGGGGACATGGGCAACATGACATATGCAAACATGAGACGTTCTACCCTATAACTGTGACAGCCCTTACTTCTGAATACAACCTTGGGCAAAAATGTGCCCTGATCAAGTAATTTATGCTTAGAAATAAAAGATTGACTTTCAAATGCATCAGCGCCTGAAGCCAGGCTTTGAGGCTGATTTGATCCCACTTTGAGATGGTGAGAGATACGACCCATTCCCCCTAATCACATGCCAGAGACCCTGCAATCACACAGCAACAGCTAAAGTAATCACTTTGGTGGTCTCCACCCCTCCTCCCTGGACCGGGCCTCAATCCCGCAACATGGGTAGCATGGGGAGATCCGGCATATGTGCTCCCCATACAAAACCAGGCACATTGTAGCCTGTAGCACTGAGCCCTATATTCACAGTGTAAGCAAGTGTGTTGATGAGAAGGGCACCAATAACCAACTGAATGGGGGAAAGGGAAGCTGCAACTATATGACAGTGACTTGAGGCAGGTACAAATATTTTAAACATGAAGGTTAAACATTTATTGGCTTTTATTATGTAACAGTCTATTACCCCATATGTCGCCCTAACGGTGGATGTAACCAAGTTGATTTTTGAAATATTTGTTTGTGTCTTTGACTTTTCAGATAAAATGTTTCAAATTAAAAACAGAAAGCTGGGAATGTTCAAATTTATTTTGCAGGTGCTAGAAAACATGCACTGGTAAGAAAACAAGAAATTGTGGGAGCTACGGTAAGAACTCTTTCACATTGAAGCTTATCAACTACCCATAACCCATCGTTTTCTGGTCAAAATCTGTACGTTAAATTAACTTCTGATTATTGAGTAATCATGTTGCTTATTGAGTGAATGCAACATAAAAAGCCAAGGCTTAACATGTTTTACCTATTAATACTCGCCAAAACGTTTCTCCTGTTAATGTAGATTAATTCTTTCACTGTGGGCAATACAGCAACTCGGCACTAAATTGACCTTGAATGGCAAACCCCCGCCAGAGCTCAACAGTCACCTTAAATTCGATCAAGCTGCAAGGAACAGCACACACTCACAGACGTCAGTCCTCTGCCTGATTTCATCAAGATCTGAGCATTATTTCTTGAAAAACACACAAAAACGGTAACAAATACAATTTTAAAGAAGGCCTACAAAATCTGTTAATAACATTTAAAAAAAATATAAACATGTGAAAATAAGGTATTCAAATAGAGCTGGTGATTACGATTGAATACTGTTACAGATGTTATAAATGATCACAGCGGGCCAATTCAATCCTTTTATAGGAAATAAAATTAACTGTACATATTAATTTCATAAATTAGTGTTTTTCTTTGCGCCTAGTCATCAATAAGCAGCTCATTACAGTCTGAATAGTAACCAAGGTTATTTGAGTGTCCCAGACTTTATGGCTTAATGTCAGCACAAGTGAGTGAGAGGACAGTGGAGTAGTCATAATGTTTTCATCACTATCTGTTTCTGCAGGCCATAGATAGACTCCATAATTAATGGCTGTGATGAATGTTCTTGTGTCAACACTGCAGAGGATTTTGTGTATGTGTCTGATGTCTGTGTGAGTGTATGTGTGTGTTTGTGTGTGTGTTGTCTGAACTTGTGGCAGTCTTAAAATGAGCTTACTGGGTCATGTACTGTACTTACGAGAGCCTATACCAAACAGTCTGAACACACAAACACTATAAACACACAAAACACCTTCACGGTAAAGGTCTCCATGCTCCAGCCTGGGGTGTGACACTGTAAAATTGTGCTAAAATAGAGGCGAATAGAACAAGGTGGTAGTTTGATGAGTTTCCTGTCCTCTTCACAAACACTATAGCTAAAGCCACTCTTGCTTTATCACGGTGTGCCAGCCCGGCGCTATCTGTGCTACACTAAATCAATTAGCATGTCATTAAGATAGCTTGTTCCAGCACTGTAAGCGTGGAGGTGGGACTAAAGTGTGTGTGCCAACAGAGAGACCTCAACTCAGAGGGCATCATATCTCACTGTCCAGGTGTTAGAGTGCAGCACAGTGGCTGCACTGAGTGCATGGGCACAAGAGCACCTGGAGAGGCAGCAAGATCAGATTCTAACAACTTAACATCAGGGTCTTTTTCACCATGAAGAAAGTCCTATAATGTCTCAAGAAAGCACCAGATATCTGTATTACAAAGACAAATGATGCATTGTTTTATAGTGTTTCGTGCTTGTCTGGTAACTCTGGAATAACAGCCACAATGATAACATTCAAAGCTTTATATTTTAGTACTCTACCACAACAGAGCATTCAATGTTCAGAACTGAGGACTTCAAAGTCACCTTACATCAGAGAACAAGGTGATCATTCCACAATTGCCAGGAGTAAAGCAACACCAGTTGTTGGAGAAGATAAGGAGATGGTAGGCTTAATCCCTATTCATGCAGAGGATTCCACTGAAGAGGTCGAACAAACTTATCAAGATAAACACTGAAAATACTGTAGCATCTGCTGCTCATTATAAAAAAATCTTTAATGTTGACAGTCAATCAAAACTGCTTTTCCTTCTGCAGATAACATTAAGCGCTAATAGCGAAATATTTAATATTTATTTAAGAAACACCTTCCACTAGCGTCACTTCAGAAAATGGATCCCAATCAACTTAAATCTCAAACACTGAACATGTAGTATTTAACTACACCCACCTGGGATTAAAGGAATCAAAGAGCACGCATCGCATTACCCAGAGTGAGCCAGATAATAAAATCCTCAGATCATAAAAGTCATAAAATCCCCATTTTGCTGCCTTGGGCCAAATGGCTGCCATTAATGTATTAGACTACATGGCATGCATTGGTGCCAGATAAGTAATTCTCTGACAGAGAAAAACTAATAAAGCATTCAAACCCGCTTTTCTATGGCCACATCAGCAGGTGTCTGACAGAGTCTGAAGAGAAAACACACATCTCCGGGGTCGAACTGTGTGCCTCCATTGACACCAGACAATACAGTTTCTGCATGTAGAGCCAAGTGTTTAGTCATGCTCTCGGCTCCTGATCCGGCCATATCTCCCTGATGCCCTCAGTCACAACAAACGATTCAAAGGGGCTAGACACTGACTTCAAAAGGCGAGTGGTGGCTTTGAACACCAAGCCAGTTGCACAAACCATCAGCGGCACATCAGCATCCTTGAGGCACGCGCGGAGCAAATTTGTGCCTCTCCCGGCTGCAGATGCAACACTTGGCAAAGGCTTTGCATTGGATACTCGACAACAAAAACACCATGAAGAGGCAACGCAGCAGCAGAGAGCTGAAGTGCCGCCCCACTTAGTGTTAACTTCTGTTCCAATAGCTCCCAGTTTACCAACAGAGGACTTCTTTCATCACTTTGAGCTGAATTTACTGAGGTTTCAGTTCACACTCTAATCTAATTGTGTATTTGGATATGTGTAATGTGTGGGTACTATTATCCAAACCATTTGCTATGACTATATGCCTCCCATTTCTCTTGAACATATTTGAGTGGTTGCTACACCTTGATTGTCTTGAGTCCACCTGCATTAAAGGTGTCCAAACCATTGGGTCTCCATGGTGCTAGAATGGAAAAATGTCTGAAATAACCAGCACTCTTCATCAAGGCGTCTGGGCAAGCTGAGCGATTGGGGGGAGAGGAGCTTTGGTAACAGCGGTGATACAGAACCCAATGAGGAACTTTCAGAAAGACCACTAACAGTACAGCACTCCACGGTTAAGGGCTTAATGCCAGGGTGGCCAAACACAAGCCTCTTCTGAGTCAGAAAAGCGACCGAAGTCTCCTGGATTGTGAGAAACAAAATTTCTCTCATCTAAGTAAATCATGATGGTACTGTTTTGTCTAAAGTATCAGCATCGTGTCTGGTTTCCCCACAGATATGATACTTAAACATCCTTCAGCGCTAAAGCGGAATCCTCAAGAGGAATAGTATTTGTTCATGTTTGCAGTAAGTGTAATCAAGAAATCTGTATTCTGAATGTAATCAAGGGAATGTACAGACATTTTCTGGTGCAAGGCAATAGAACAACAAGTGCTGTAAACATGCACATCACAAATTTATTCAATAACAACTTCCACGGGCTGCTGTTAGAAGCCCACGAGAGAAGTACTTAACCAGTAACCAAATGGTCACTTGGTTGTAATTAGGACATGTGCATTATTACAACAAGATTTTTTTTTGTTTCAGACTTTTCAGAGGACCAGTACAATAAACCTCACACTGAAAAATACAGCGACGGGAACGGAGACTAGCTTGAAAAAGCAAGGGGGACTTTGAATCTGTTTTCTCTTTGTGGTCTCTGAGGTAATTCATCATCATTTTAACCACCATGTATTGTACTGTAGGTGATAAACAAGCTCAGGGAGCACATGCGTAGTTCACTGTTTGCTTGTCATGCTTGTGGAGTAAAGCTGGTCACAATAGACAGGAAATGCAATCCACGTTTTCCTTAGGTGAGCTGCACAATATAGCCTTGATAGTGTCGCACATCCATCTTATTCAGCTGAATGACGATGAATGCCTCAATGTTGTCACGATGCAGCTGCCAAAACCCGGCCTCGTAAACAGATTGCCATCCACACAGAAAAAACAAGCATAAAAAAAACATCCAACATACTGTATTTATTCCTAATAGTCACTTGACATTTGTCACAAATCACTGTTAAGTCTCCAGACTTGGCTTGAGATAAAATTTATTATCCGGCGTCTTAAATGACAAATGCCACGAAGGTAAACAGATCATTCAGAGAACAGCGAAAGGGATGTAAACACCTGTTTTGGGAGTGTCATCGGCACACCGCAGTGCTTAATACTAAAGCCCGGACCAGAGAGATGTTGAAAGGTGAAATCTCTACACATCAATTTTGTCCGCGCGGCGCAGTGCAGCAGAGCTTATTACAGACTCCCAATCTGTCTCAAGTGTTCAGTCGGTGTCAGTAATGCTGGGCTCCCTGGCCCTCGAAGCGCTTCATTAAAAAGCTTGGCCATCCAGAGCACATCCGTGGCAGCCAAATAAAGTGTCAGACCACATTTTTCATCTGCAGATTAAACCTATGTAAGCCTGAATTAAACCAAATTAGATCTGAAAATGAGAAATAAACCAAAGCCAGATGAGTTGGAGGGGCGAGTATCCTGTGACCAGGAGGCAACTGCTGCACCACCATATGAAGGGCTGGTTGTGTGGGGGGGCTGTCACAGGCTCTGTGTCTGCAAGCCCTTATACATGTTTGAAGACATTACAGCCTCCTGGTCTGTTGTTTACACATATTCTTTTCCTTTTGTTCGTGCAGAGGATAAAGGGAAGCAGAGGTTGACCTCCCTTATTCTTTCATCTGTTGTGATCTGACGGATGATTCCTGTGCTCGAGTCTCTCTAGATTAAAGGATCCGTTCTCCCTGACCATGGCCAGGCTGTTTTTTCTTCCACAATGGAAGTCTAGGTGCTCTTAGAGGGAAATTTCAACCGGCACTGGGGCCCTTTATGCGCTGGTGAGTGCATCAGGGCCACAATGTGCTGGCCTGGGAGATAGATTCACTGCCAATCAATCACAGTGTCCTCTTCCCTTTTCTCTCCCTTCCTCTTTCTCCATCTTTCTCACACACACACACAAACGCACCGTGCCAGTGTCCGCAGACCCCCGGACCCTCCTGTGAACACGTTTCAATCAGTGGACAACTACAGTTCAATCGCTTTGTGTGCAACCACAACCTGCCAGATGCACATGTATCTCAACTGGGTGCCACACGTGCACGGACATTAACAGATGGACATGCGCGGACAATGCTATCGTGTAAGTGAGTGTGTGTCTGGGGTGGGCGGGGTGGCGGAGGGGGCCCGTGGCCTGTTCTCTGCCACCCCAGTGTGCGTTAGATCAACAGCCAGCCCCATTGTGCTGAAATTCAGCCACAATAGCACAGTATCTTCCCCAAAGCAGAGCCCTTATCATGGCCCTGAAATGACTCGCCTCTGTGGACGCCCACAACACTGGCTCCTCGGGGCCAAGAGCAAAGAGCTGGAGGTGAGCGAGCGGAGCAATCTAGTCCTATTGTTGCATGCATGATAAACTGGGCCTCAAACCTCTCATTCTGCCTCTATCTTTGGAAAGCTGTGTGCAATCTGGGGTATGAGCTGCTGCAGCAACACTGACATTTTGCAAGCCATGGTTTTAAAACAAATGCTTGCACATCACCATACGGGCAAGCCGGCCTTTATGGATGTCTTTATTGACTCTGAGCTCCTGGTGAGACCAGAACACACAGTAAACAATTGTCGGCTGATAAATTTGACACTGAGTTGACGCAGCCTGAAACAGAAACGTGTCGGTTATTAATCATGTCAACACGGGATGTGTCAATTGAGTAAACGCTGAAGTGATAAATTGGATTTCTCAACATATCAAACATAGCAGCGGGCATTCATCTTAACATTTAGCATGCAGCTAAATGTTAACGTAACTGACAGAGAAGGCATCACTCCGCTCCTTCAGGCATTATGGAATGATACCAGACGTTCATCTTAATCCTCCTTAAATTCCATATTTCTGTCTGATAAGAACTGAACTGACATATCTTAAACATCGTGAATCTTTTTTTTTAACATATAAATCTATTTCGGGATGCACCAGAGGTAAATAAGCACTAAGCAACAGATAATGAACTGAAAATTAGAGCGAGGACCTCCTGCTTCAGTGTGTTGATCTGCTGTTTGATTGGAAGGTTTTTTTCCAATGTACAGGAAATATCGCTGTGCTTCTGGGCAAAATGTACCACTTTATTCCCTTTGATCATGTTAAAAGCTTTCTCAGTCCTGGTCTAGTCAGAGCTGAGGATGAACTGCTTGTGCTGCCACAGCTTTGCCAAACAGTGCTCAGGGAAGCCTCCACAGACGTCGACCGTACTCCATGAATTGTAATACGTTCCACTTGATCTCCCCACACCAGGGATAGCTATCACTCAGCGCATCGCAAAATTGTCTCTAATGTGCGACAGCGCAGCCTCTCTATGGTAAATAGCAATCTTGGATGTGAAACAACACAACCACAAAAGTCAGCTTTGCACATTAGCTCGTTATTTACAGTCAGCAATAAGCTATATAAATCCTTCTTCACGCCAGAGTGTTGATGGATTCCCCAAGTGCATGTTACAGCAATAAGCAGGCGGAGAGCGAGTGTGGCAAAAACACAGCACATCCACTGCAAAGTCATCCGGCAGCTCGGTATCATTTGGCTGTCTGTTCACAGCGTCCATAACACCAGCTGAGGGATGTTGCAGCACTTCAAGCTGTGAGCTTTAGAAACACCTCGATCCACGGTGACGGATATAAACAGTGGCACAGTAAACAGAGGTGACCCCTGAAGGTAACCATCAAGAAAACGGACTCACAAACAGCAAGCCTTAAACAGCCTCCTGACCACTGGGCAAAACTCTTTCATTATAACGGTTAATGAAAACGTATAAAGGTGATAAATACCCATTTTAAAGCGTATTACAGATCAGTATGGGGTTTTAATGCTGTGTAGGATACTCATTCTGCGGTAAAAGCTTTGTGTAACTCATAACTGATTCAAATTAGCCCTAGCTCTAATTTGGTCATGATATCAGTTTAATGATGGGTTTAACCTGTTTAATTATTGTTTAGACATAATAAGAAGGTATATACCTCCATCAAAGCCCAACGGTCTCTGTTAAATTCAATCAAGCTGCACTAAATCATTACACACACTCATAGATATCAGTTACAAAAACATGCCGGAATTGTTTTTTTTTTTTTATCAAGACCTATTAAAATAATCCTTGGGGAAATGGTATTGCAATGTTAAAGAAAGCCATCCTGGAATCTTTCCTGGTTTTACCCCCCGATTCTAGATCTGCACCGAAAAATGTGTGGTTTCTCTCCTTGACCCACATCCCTCCACTAGGTTTGTTTCTAAAATCCCGCACCACCGTTATATGTTTTCTGGATAATAAGACAGTGATGTTGCCTTCTTTGTGGTAAAGGCTCTTCCAGCAGCATGCAGCTCAATCTTCTGCAAAAGTGGCTTTGAAATGAATATGTACACGTCCATTTCACTTTCCCCACCCAGGAGATGGATACATCTCATCTCTTTGTGATTATTCTTTCAAATGATGACTCTGTGGCAACTCACCTGATAACTAACATTTACGATGATTGTCTATTTGTCAGATTCCATGAACTCTCCTGCTGTTCACTTGATTGTGTTTATGCATGTTTTTCGCGAAGTAAATTGTGTGTGCACAACGCATCACCAAGTATGATGACTGGATATTCATAGGCTATATGAGCTTTTTAGCCTTTAGAAGGCACGGCTACAATTTTTCGTAATACAAAATACAATTTCAGACTTTTTCAACATATGTGTATATGTTCTTCTGGGTTTAATAGCTCTCCTCAGCATTGGCCAATTGAATAGTCAACAGACCATTTAAGGCCTGATTAGTCTCAGACTGGCTTTTAATTTGACATGCACGCAGACCACAAACTAAATGGTTGATCAAGCGAGGCAGGTCTGATACGGAGATGCATGGGGAATTAGTGTTCTGTGTTTCTGCTGTGGTCCAATAATCCCCCATTTACTTCAAATCAACAAAGGTACTAGATGCACGGAGGCTGCACAAATGCATAGTTTCCGACAGTTGTTTGTTTTGAACAGGCATGATCCTGGCATGTCTTACCTTATCAGGATTCTCTTCAATCCAGCTTTTGACTGTGTTCAGAGCGATTTCAGCTGCCGGCTCGTTGGGAAATCCTATGCAAAGAAAGAAAGAAAGAACAAAAAAAAACTGTCAATACCAGTTGTGTACAGCATGCAGCTGCAAGAACAGGCAAACAAACAGACAAACCGCTTTCTCCACAGGTAACAGTATTTTTCCTAAATCAATGAAAAGCAAGACAAGCTGCTTGTCTCTTGTAGATGAGACCAGCTGTCGGATAAACCGCTGTCGACGTGAGCTAGCAGAGGCACTGTGTGAACACGACACATACACACGTGTATCCTGGGAACAAGGTGGTAACACACACACCCTTCATATATAAATAAACATATGTAATTACACCTTGTTCATCAGAATTGTATACTTGTAACCTTAACGAGGAAAATTCCACTGGATGTGCGACCTTCCCACTGTCAAATTGAATCAGTTTGCCAAAGCTAAAATGTAGTGGAGCTAGTGTGGCTAAGAAGCTAGTGTGGCTAATGACCGAATTAATCACACCAGCTGCGGCAGTCCGGGAACCCAAACACCGCTCCAACACGAGGTATCGATCGCAAACACACCGATTGTGATGTGTTTAATTTTTAATAAGGCCAGCTAAGGAGAGATGGCTGGATGCTGATGTCGAGATCATTTGCAGCCATAGTGGTGAACTTCCAAAGCCCCAACACTTAGAGTGAGCTATTGACTATAAAAGCCCTGAGGCTAGCCTTGCTACAGTCGGGAGTATATATGCCATTACCAAAAGCGCTGACAATCTGCTACTCTGTCACAAAGTAGTGTTTCACTTGTTTTCATTTCAAAGTAATTATGGTTGCGTCTGGTCCTCTGTGCCTCTCACAAAACTTGATGACAGCAGTTTACTCTAACGCCTCTGTATAAATCCTGGGGCAAGTTTGAAGCTGCCTTACGAGTACATCCATAACACTGCATGTCCTATGCAACAAGCCAGCGCACAAACACGGCCCGTTTTTTCCCAGTCACTCATGACTGACCTGATTCAGGATCTTAAAGTAGACGCTCTTCCATTTTGTAACCCTTGACCTCCAGAAGGAACCGCCGGTTACGGCAGACACAGTCCTCCTCTAACGAAGGAGGTCGAGACCTCAATTTCAACCCACATCAACTGATCCAAGGGCCATGCCTCAGTTGTAACCTGTTGGTTATTGCATTCTCAAATATTTTTCTTTTTCTGGGTCATTGCCACAACTGTAACATTCTATGACCTATGAAACAGGCTTACAAGTACTGCAACGACCTCTCCCCTTTGAGTCGGATGTAAAGAAAAATAAAGGGCCACAAGGATCAAGCCTTACATTTCCGGATTTTCTGCCAAAGCCTCTCAATAACTATTTCCAGGGCAGTCAAGATATACTGTATCTACCCTCTTCCCCTCCTGTGTTGATGTCTCTCTCTCTCTCTCTGTTTTTCTTCTCCTCCCCCTTGTGGCTAAGTTACACTGAGAAGAGGAGAGCGGCTGATCCGAGCTCCTCTTCAAGCTCTGGTTGAAGCGAGATGTGAGCCGCGTACCAGCCGCCGGTGACAGCCAGTCTGCTCCTACGGCTCTGTTAGGCAGTATCTGCAGACAGTGCACGGCCAGTTCACGGCCCCTGCCCTTCAAAAGCCGCCCTGAGAGCTGCGTGCTCAGAACCTAATCCAGCATGCCAAATCAGTTTGCAGGTCACCTGATTCCTCTTGTCTCCCCAACACACTTAGCCTTTGCAGTGATATCACTTTCTGTCTGGTGATGTTTCCTTTTAAAATCTGTTTGCACACATATGCAGCTGTAGCGACACTTCAGCTCACACATCAGGTAACGTAGACAAACAGATGTGTGGAAGATGAAGAGAAGGCGAAAACTAGATCCGTGGAGACTAGGGCCAGCTGCTCAGGAAGAGAATGTATAATGTGAGAGGTGTCAGTGAAGTAAGCACATTGACAAATAGAATAAATTAGTAAATTGTTAAAGAAGCAAGGACCTGAATATGCTCTCTTAGAAACCACATTTATTTTCGAAAAGATAAGGACAGACCTTATTCATAATAATATGGTACCAGAAGTGATTAGACCTCATTGAATCATTTTAATCTATTCAGTGTGGAGTTTCTACAAATGCTCTATTAATTTGAGAACTATGCCTATTAATCATAGCAGGTCTGAAAAGGAAAGAGGTGAAAAGAGGTGAGCTAGAGAGGCAGTGAAAAAGATAACAGGAAAGTAGAATAGATAGATACAAACAAAAGAAAGGGAGTCGGATGGAAAGCTGGGGAAAGGGGGTCAGTGCGGCTGGGGGCTGCCTGCCAGAAGAACTCTGCTCAGCAGCATCATCATTGGCCCAAGGTCAACAGCAGCAGCTCAAGTGCATCGGCAGTTCTCTCTCATCGTTTGTCTCCTTGACGGTTTCCTCTACCTTTACCTCCCCTAACGTCTCCTCTTAGCACCGCTCTGTCCCTGTCAACTCCACCAAGTACGTTTAGATCCTGAGAAACAGAAACAGATACTGCCCCCTCTTCCATTGGCCACGGTTGTTACAGCACCATAAGCACAGATAACGCAATCCACTTACATGTGTTCACAAAATAATCTTTAGAGAAGAGCCGAGTGAGCTGACTGTTTTATATGTTAAATTAAGCATGCAGTGAAAATGTTCAGTGTTTTACTTTGACTATCTTCTGCCCCCAACGCCGCCTCTTCTTTCTGTTTTGCTCCGTTCGCTGTGTGGAGGGCTCAGTGAAAGCTAATCTTTCAGGAGGTGGAGACCCTCCAGGGTCCCTGCACTGCTGGGCTTGACTCTGTTATGCTGGGAATATGGATGGCTCAGGGAGATTTGTCTTAGTGAGGCGCACTGATGGGAGGTGTGCAGCGCAGTGCCACTGATGAGGACTCAGGTGGTGCAGTGTTATTTCTGCTGATGGCTCCTCTACTTCATCACCGGGCAGAACACAGCAGCCATTGGGGGGAGGGGGGCTTTTGTCACGTATTTTGTAAACAAAGGGTTAAGGTGGCACAATGTGTTGCATACAGTAATAATGATGCAATAACAGTTATGGATTCACCACAATAAATGTGTGTCTTGCGAGAATCTTTTGAAAAAGATAATCACTAAAATTGACCTGAGAAGACATAAACCAGGCATTTTCAGATGGTGTTCCTCCAATCATTTCATCCCTTTAACACATTTTAAGTCATAATCAAAAATAACAATTTAATTACACAAGAATAATTGTATTATACAAAAATTATGTAATTTCCTTTTAAACGAAAGCTTCTTTTTCGTCTAAGTTTCCTCGTCAGCACAGTGAGTTAGGCCAAAGGGAAGCTCCAACAGAGTTCACATATTCTATTCCAATGATCTCAGGCCTGTAGGACCTTTGTTAATAGGAAGAAAAAGAGAGCCCTCTCTAATCTCTGACGCAACCTAGAGACAGAGTCTCTGGCTGCTCTCTCAGACGTCAGCTAAACACCTTTATCGACCCTTGTACACGAAACCTGGCGACTTTTATAAATATTATTTCATGGGTTTGATATGGAACTAGAAACCAGAGCTACTTTGGATGTTCTGGATGTGAAAGCCTCAAATATACATAGTTTACTCCGTTCATAATGAACCAGCTCCAAGTCTACATCACAAACAACTCTGTCGTGACTCCCTGAAAGTTGGAGAGAGAAGACTGTGTTCCAAAATATCCACTGAACTGGAGCGCAGGAAAAATAATATAAATGTGCGCTCTGCCTTAGGGGGATTTTTTGCTTTGAGAACAAGCAAGCCCATTGCTCTGCCTTTTGCCAACATGGCAACTATTTCATATCCTAACTTTCACAAACAAACTTGTGTAGCTAAGGTGTTTTTGCTCTGCTTGGAAGGAGTGAGAAGTAGCTGCACCTGATAAAGCGAGTAGAAGTGTGTCAACAAGTTGAAAACATGTCTGTGCGATACATTCCCGTTGTTTGTCTGCAAATGTATGGGTAAGCAGATACTGCACACCACACCACTTTAGTTTCTCCTGAGTGGGCTTATACTGTGAGGAGGATGCCACTGCTGCTATTTAGGGCTTTTTCCCTTCCCCAGTTTTCTTTCTTGAACAAATACAGATTTTCTTATGTGGCCCAGGTCTGACAAACATGTGCTGACTGAATACTTGAAAAAAAAAAACAAGTACAGCTTTTATTCCCCTGAGGCCGGAATCATATTGCTGGTCCTACTCCTCTTCCCCTCAGTCGGTCAAGTTCACGTCGCTACACTCGTCATTCATTTTGATGAGCTGTCTACCTCCAAGTGGTAAATAGCCTGGGGCTGCGCTATCTGACACTTGTAAATTCCCCACAGGTGTTGAAATAGCACAGTAAACATTGGAAATCTGCGGTTGGAAAAAAAACTCCCGAAACACAACATAAAAATGAGACTCTGAATATTTTTAAATGCATATGGCAGATTTTTGGTGTACAGAATGTCTTTAAGTAATTTTTGTAAGTAGATGTATAATATATAGTATTTCATTTTTCTGCTGCCCTCCACATTCATGTCAAAACAGACCGGCAGTGTAAAATCATTTCAACACATTATATCACAGAGTAGATAATTGTGGTTTAGGCAGCAGGGGGAAGTCATTAGGTGCAGAACAGTTGAGCGGCTCTATTTGAGGGCAGCACTGCGAGGTGTTCATCTGCAAAGGGAGGCGAGGGAGGGGAAGGAAGGTTGTCACCCTATTAGGGCCCAGAGGAGAGGTGAGGTGACCCGGGGTGGAGGACACAGTTGTGCCCCAGGACTCTAGATGCCAAAGCGTGGGTGTCAAATTGCCTGGAGCTCCTCTCTACACCAACACTGGGACATGGCAGGGCTGTGACCATGACCGACTTTGCAGCCCACAGAAGGAGACAGAGACAAAGAGGGATGGGAGGGTGCTGGGTGAGGAAGAAAAGCAGAAAAAGAGGAAGGAAGAAAGAGAGCAGCCTCTGTGGCACAACAGATGATGACCTTCCTTGGAAGCATTCCATGTAGGTGACGCCACGATTTGTCCTACATGCTAAAATTAACACCTGACATTTCACTTTTTAAAAGCATTTGCGAAGAGTGTGTGATATACAAAAGTTTAATGCTCAACCAATTTTCTCAAAGGCCTAAATCTACCGTCCTGTGGGTGGGAAGTATTTTTACATTTGGTTTTTCATCCATGAAAATGGTAGAGCAAGGGTAGTGTTGAGTACAATGCACGGTGTGTGACTTAGTTAAATGGGCTACGAAGCTCCGGGTCCCTCTGAGCACACACTCTGCTGCCCACTGATACAGCATGCTGCCACTATGTACCTTGAAATACCCGGCCCAGCTGGGCTAAGCTCCCCGTGGTAAACCCTAGGTTTTAAGAGACGGGGAGTGGGGCTTCCCTACAGGCCATCTCTGGCTAGCTCGCAGGAAGCCATCACTGTCGTGAGATAAGGCACCATGAATGTTTCCAACCTTCCTAATCCCAGACAGGGATGAGGAGAGGCCGAGCATGATGCTGGCTGAAGAAAAATATCTGACCTCTTTGACACCCTTGATCTGGACAATACAGTAGAATGGCAGTGTGGACAAACCAGTAGAGCTCGGGTGGATTACATCCGGATATCTCCCATAGCCACCAGTCAGTGGCAAAACTCCTCCGTCAACAATCCTCAGATCCGTCACAGAGACAGATGAGTCAAAGGTGCATCGTGAGAAGGAAACAGAGAGATATTTGTCCTGAGCAGCAGCATTGCTGTGAGAGAGCCTCGGATTGTCTTGATGGGGTTGAAATGCACGCCATATAAATGTCGTCAGTCAGGTAAATGTTAGCGCGTGTCCTTGCTTGTGCTTCGTGCCAGTGAGCCCTCTGCTCCCTGTTAAAGATTGATCTCTGCAGACGCCTCCTAAACTGTACAGTTCATTACAATGCTGCAGCAAAGTGCTCTTTCAGCGCTGGCTAAGATGTGATCTCCACAGGGCTAAACTGCCCACAATGCATCATGAAATGGGATTATCTTTTACCTGTGTGGCTGTCTGCACAAGTATCTCTGCCTTTGTGTCAGCATGCATGTTTGTGTCTCGGTGTGAGAACGACGTACAATGGAGAAAGACGGACTAAAAGAGACGAGAGAAAGTCTTGGAGGAAAGACAGGAGAGAGAGGGATACAAAGAGAATATGACCTCTCTAAGTTGAGGTAGTTGGACTCTTGGCACTGATCTTGTGAGACATTGAGAGGTGTCTCCTCCTTGGAAGGAATAATCCATTTATACCCGGGTTGCATGGCTGTGATTGATGTACAAACAGGGGCAGCACTTAATAACCTCTATCATGCCAGATGACCCCATGGCCCTCGGTGGGCACCAGTTTGTTTATGGGTGGTACCTCCGACACACGATACGTGCAGAAATTCTGTTGCGGCTAATGGGCCGGACTGAGGGATTGGACTGTCAGCGCAGCGTGAGCCCTCATTTTTCTTTCCACGTGTCTCAGGTACCCCCTGCACACCCCTGCTACACTCAACCTCCCCACTCTCCCATCATCTGTCAATAGTGACTGAGTCTCCTGGAATATGGAGGCGTGAGGGAGAGTGTCAATTAGCATTAGCAGTGCTGACAAATCTGTTTTTTTCCGGACAAAGGTCTCGGATAACTTGTTCCTGATTCCTCTCTGTCACAATGTTAGGGGCCCAGTAAGTTTTTTCCCCAACTGCACTATGAGAGTGTAAATGGGTCAAACACACGTGTGTGAGTCTAGCACCTGGGTGAATACCTATGTCCACATACATGAAGCTATGGGAGTATTCTACAGAGACGCGCAGATAGAGAGACGGCCAGATCGGGAAGATGTGCCTTTCACAATAAAAAGCTTTTGTTTACATAGCTGAAATGAAAGCTGACCTTAAAGGTTATCTGGAATGTACAGAAAATGTCAAAACACCTGCCAGGAGAGCCGGGCCCCTTTCAGAACATGGCTGTACTCAGGGGGCACGAGGGAGGACTGGTCCAGAATAACATCACAGCGCTGCACTTTACCGTAGCTCCTTTGAAAGTCCCTCCTCTATTTGCCCTCTGCTGTGAGAAGATCTTCAGTCTTAATCAGCCGTATTGTTCTGTGGAGATGCAGTTATGGGGAGCGCTAAGCTGTTTATTTATTGAACAGGCTGTTAAATTCCCCCCTCCTCTCCTCCTCTGCTGCACGCTTGGCTCCGTACAGCCTAACGCTTTGAAGTGAGGGGCTGCCGGGTGGAGCGCTGTGTCGGGCTCCCACTGGCAACGCGGCCCACGGCAACACAGTGAACAGCAATGAGCAGTGGCCTCATCAGCGTCTTACAAACAGAGACCCCCATGCCCCATTCATTCACTTGGGCTAGCTTTGTGTCGCTACAATAGAGCTGCTTCACTCCGAAACACAACGCATCAGTTTTGTAAATAGATCTATTCATCTTATTGCTTTTACTCAACCAGTAAAAAGTGCCTGTCAAGAGGCCAAAATGTGCTTTTTACATGAATTTTCCTATTTTAAAAAAAAACATTTTTTAAAACTGTCCATCATAGTTAGTCATAGGAGTTCCTAAGGATTTACAACAGTATTTTAAGTCACTAATGAGGCAGGGACTAACAAAAAAGTGAGGATCTGCAACCGTTTCCAGGCACTAATGAGTAACTAACGAGTTTTTATAATTACCGCAGGGCTGCACCAAAGTTTTCTGTTGGCAAAATAACAGAAAAATGGTAATGCCACATAATACAGGTTCTAATTCGAGCGCAGTGTGCTGTAGGAATTTTCCTACTCAGGAGAGGGAAATATGAGACGAGGCAATTCATTTTACAGGCAAATAACCAGTAAGGTGGAGGGAGAGATTGAGAGGTGGAAAAAAAAGAATAGGAAAGAAGAACAATTTCAACCCTTCTTGTCATCGACACTTTGAGACCCCATTTTGTATATAGAAGGCTGGTATAGACAGACAATACTGCGGTGAGAGGTAATGGTGAGCTGCTGTGCGGTAAACTGTGCGAATCACAAAGAAATGATGGCTGGAAAATGTTCAATATCCCAGGAGGGAAGTGTTCTATCCAGCACCGAGTGTATAATTATAAACACTGAGTGATTTATAAGCACAAAGGCTCGTTTTACTGCACGCACTGGGCCTCACTACAAAGTAGATGATATGTTGTATATTAGGATTCTTGGCCGCTTGGACTATATTGTATCCATTTGCGTGCAAGGAAGTTTAACTCTGCTGAGGGAAGAATTTGCATGAAGACCTGCAGCTGTGTGGTTTCCACATTCTGTTGAATAAACAGACAGCTTGTTGAACTTCTGACTGTCTGCAGCGTCTCTGTCATAGGTCAGGGTCGAAGGCACAAAAAAAGGCTTGCGGGAGGTTATCGAAAACATTTCACCTCTTATCGGAAAAGCCTTTGAGGTGAGAGGTGAAATGTTTGCATGAATCTGCAGTGATTTTCCTTCGTATAGCACCTAATACTCCTAACTATAGTGCACCATGATTGGATATTAATTTAATATTAATAATAGGTATTAATATTTAATTCAGTGAGATTGTCAGAGGAAAATCTTCTCTCGATCAGAGATCATATCAGCACCCTGGATTTTAATGAGGCGGTGTATACTTTTTATCCAGAATGTGGCGAGTGAATAAAAAACTAAAGTGTGAAGGAAATCACTGCTGGTGCTTGTTTAAAGCTCTTCTAATGAGCACAGCAACAGTTTGCCAGGCTCTATAATCAGTGCATTCTAATCAGTAACATTATGTTTAATATTTCAGCATGCTACTTGCTGACAGCTGCCAGTTAGTCTTAATAAAGGCTCGAGAAAGGAGGCAGAGTGATGTCTTAGGATGGAAATTACCTCACTTTGTTGGTACTTTTCAGAGGACAGATGGAAGGTTGCTATAATAACTCACATGTGTGCTGCATTTTCGGTTTTTATGTTTCCATGTGGCTGATAAATTGTTGCTTTTTTTAAATATTCTGCTTACCCTGTTAACAATCAGTAAAAATCAACCCTATATACATAACACAATGAACTTTTACAGGAGACATAGAGTACATGGTTTATTCTGTTTGTTCCATCTGCACATTCGTAGTCTAAAACCCACGTTGAGCTTCCTTCTTGTTGGATGAGGAGAGCATTATTCCATTTCCAGAATATGCTTATTAGTTTTCCCAACCAATGTCTTATGTTAAGCTGTAGCGCACATGCAGTAAGACAATGTGTGCACATACAGTATATAGGCAAAATGGACAACTGCCACTGAGTTTAACCTTTATTTTTTAACAAAAACAAGCTGATGTTTTTTGTTTGACTAAGGGGATGTGACCGGCTCCATCACTGACATAAGGTATGGTACTATTTTCCTGCCAGAAGGAGCTATACAATTCTGGACTCCCACGCATGGGGATTGTGAAGTCAAACGAAGACTACATCATGGTTGATGTTTCACATGCAATTTGCAATTCAGCAGGAAAGCCTGGCATCAGTTCTTAATTAGCAGCGGTGCATTTAAATAACTCAACTGTGGCTGCATTCATTTACACCATCATTGCACGGAAGTACCAAGTTAAATTGAAGGCCTGTTGGAGTCCACTAATGATAGGAGGGATTTGAATTGTCTAGCATGTGTACAGAAGTAGGGTTCCATTATCACATGTTTTTTAAAGAGCTAATTTTCATTATCTTCCCCCGAAGGAAAGTCGGCAGCTCTTTCAGTGTTGCTGGAAACTAGGTGAAGATTTAATGTTAATTGCTAGTCACTGTGCACAGGGACACTCATTATTGTTATAATCAGAAGATGTCAGCCGTTATTGACTGAGGAGAGGACTTCTGCACATATTCACTGGCTAATGGCTGCTAGCCTCCTCGCTGCTTCCTGCTCAATTTCATTTGATATTGTATTTTCCCCCCAAGTCGTTGTTGTGTGTTCAACTCAGTAACATTTCAACATGAGTTCAATGTGGTCACAATGTGTCCCTGACCACCTCCTGGAGCTGGTTTGGCCTGAGGATCACAATCTGTCCTCAACACGTCTAAAGCACCTTTATATCTGTGATTTATTTCCCATTGCAATTCAATCACCCAGAATGCATTTTAACTGTTTGCACCATGAGACACCTTGTCTTGTAAAATGGTATTAATTTAATTGGCTGTTAAAAGCAATCAGAGCAGCTAATGACTCCGATGAGATCCAAGTTTGTTTTCAATGTGACTTTGTTTAACTCTAATAAGTGTATCGCCTCTTTGCCTGCGATGTGTTATTGAATTTCAGGCCTGGTCCCATGAGAGAGCACGAGCATTGTTCAGGGTCTAGGTTGTGTTCACCTTGTACAAGGTTGTGTCTTTATGCAACATGGTTCAAGAACTGGTTGGCATGTTTCTTCACACTGTGCTCTTCTTCAAAGTCAAAGCCTTGCAAATATAGTAGCTACAATTAGTGTTGTGTAGCCCCTGCTCCTGATGGCAAGATTTTCAACATATAGCCACTAGTTGTAACACACAAGCAGTCATCCAGTGATAATGTGTACACATCATAAAACGTGTGAACGGTGAGAGGAGAAAAAAGTAGAAAAGATAGTAAACTTACCATAGATGCCTGTGGATATACAAGGGAAGGCCTGTACAAAAAAAAACAAAGATAACAATCAAAGCATGATCACAAATAAAATTTGACAAATCAAATCCTGTTTTAACCTTTTCACCATAAGATAAACATATATATATACATATTTATACCTAAAGTACCCAGTAGATACAGGGTCAGCAACAAAGACCAGGGATTCACAGAACTCCTGAGACAAGTTCGAAAATGTCAGTCAACAACAATATTGGCATAATGGGAGATTGCCCCTTCTACCAAGAAGGTCAAGGGTATGAAAGAAGCATTACTTTCTTTCTTGAGCAAAATCTTATTCTGAGTCTTTGAGAAGAGCTAAATAAACCACAAACACAATCTTTTCAACCATGTTGTTGAAATTGAATCATTGTATTTCTCTTCATTGACAAACACTCCACTTATGATTCAAATCCACAGCAGAGAAGTGAAAACGTCAGCGACTCACTGGCAATATTTCATGACTGCATATATTGAATCTGCATTCCCCATTGGCCACTGTATGACACATACTTGTTACATATGTACTTGTTGTTTACCTCGACTGCTTCACTTGTTCCCTCCCAAGAGGAGCAATTTACTGAAATCCCTGCAATGCTAATAATGCACAGCTGTATTGTACATTTCAGAAACACAAACACACACTTACACTGTGTACTTAACTGCTGCCTTCCCACAACAAATTAAATGCATCCTAGACTCGAACACTCCTTCTTACGCACTCATTAGATGGATCATCAAGATCAGATGTGCAGTGTTAAAGAGGCTGCTGGACAATACTCTATCTCATACGTTGCCCCAATGAACAAGATGGCGTATTTGTACTTAATGCTCAAACTTGATGCTCATAACAGTCATAGTTTGCATATGTTGCCTGAGGCCAAAGTGGATTTGATTCATGTGAATTTATAGGTGCATGTAGAGCTCGCCGCTTAATAGCCTTCTACACATGAATATCCAAATGAGGTTGATTGATCCTGTCTGTAGCCTACAGCCCAATCTCACACACAGACCTCCTCTGCCACAGACGAGTATAGATCTTCCCCAAAGACTGAGGCTGCCCCACTGATCGAATTTTTGTTCCAGTCTTCTGATGCTCGTGTTTACTTTAATGAGTGATCTCAACGATAAACAGATTCAACTCTGTGTAAAGTTGATGCAAACTGCCGACAGTGTGTCTCAATAACAATGAGGGCATCGCAGAGGGGCGGGGGGGTTTCAGTACATCTGATTCCAATGATGAGAAAACCAAACACAAAATCACAAGACATTGCTCCCGCATTCGGATCAATACCAGGAATCAATACTGTCCCACCAACGAGGGCAAGGCCACACATACACAAAACAGAGAGAGAATCTGAATACATATCATAAATGCTTTTTATGGAGTAAAGAGCAAAAAAACTTACATGTATTTATGGCTGTCTTTTCCCAAAACATTATAAAAAGTAACCACCTTGTAATAGTTCTTGCTTTGTAGCACTTTGAAGCAGATATATTATACAAGCATGGCTTTATAGCTGAAAATAGTTTCATTATTCTTTACCCCTGTGAGCAAATATATTATGATACATCGACCTGGCTGTAAGCGTCCCTATTTCACATTCATCTTTTTAAGCATATTTATAAACAGTAAAGAGAAAGGATTTATTCAAAGGTCCCATTTGTCCTGAAAAGCAGCTGAATACGTGCTTTAGTTCCTACATTCATCAACAGGCGTGGCCACAACATTAATATCATAAGATAGATTTATTTTCTTTTAAAGAAGGAAAACATTTGCAGTAGCGTCTCACATCTGGGTGAATATAGAACAACAAAAGCACCACAAAGATTCATCAAAGAGTAACAACCATATGTCAGTTTCTACCAGAGCTGCAACTGAGCCCAACTGTTTGTGTTGCCATATTGACCCTGTCAAGTTGTATTTAGAGACATGCTGTTACTAGCAGCTGTGCCAAGATCACTTCATTTTAGAACTGAAAACACAATTAATAGATCTGAATGAAAGAAAATATGTCACCTCATATAAACATACAAATAAGTAGTCAGGGTTCTAATCCTCTGTGGCTCTGTTTATCTTCAACTGACACAATACATAACAGAACAAAGTGCACGTAGATGAAAGTAAATGATTAATGTATTGATTTAAAATACTTTTTCTCCTCTAATGCATCACAACCTATGACACCCGCTTTGAAATCCAATGGTCAGTTTGTCCTTGGTTTAAAGAAAGAGGAACGACTCTCTGTTTGTTTTCTTATTTACCAGTTTTTCAGGTTCCGCCTGTCAAGGGGAATATTTCTTCTGAGGGTTGATTTAAATCTTTTACCGGAGCTCTGACCTTTCCAGATGACTGTCTGCGTCTGACACAAACCGCAGATGATGAAGCGTGGAGAAGCACGGCCATTTTTAGACCGGTGCCAAGCTGTGGCCATGGCACACAAGGAGGAATGAAATGACAAAATGGTCGGATATTCAAGATCGATAAGATTAATAAAAGAAATGATAACTGCCAGAATTTCAGGTGAAAAATAAAAGAGTCAAAAATTATGCGGAACTTGGATTCTGTGGATTTGGTTCATTTTATGTGCAGAACACAGGATAGAACAGACGTGATTTTCAAAGAGAAGGAAGCTTTGGAAGACGATAAAGAGGAAGAGTTTTTCAGAATATGAGGATCACCTCTCAGTCAATTCAGACACTGACAGTGAGCTTGAAGAAGTGGCTGAGATTGATCAGCCAGCTCCAAAAAACAGCAGCCAGCCACAGGCCCAGCCTCACAGCAGCCAGCAAGTGGAGAAATATGGATGTAAAAACTTGTGAAATTGAATGCTCTTTTTGCCTCAGGAATGAGCCACCCCGCATGTCTGCCAATGTGATAAGGATGCAACCAGGGGCGACACGGATGGAGGCCACTCATGTGCAAGACATCAACTCTTCTTCTGAACTTTTCATCCAGAATGCCTTCCAGAAAATCATTCTGGATTACCACTAATTCGGAGGGGCCTGCGTGTTTTTGGAGGGAGGTGTAAGCAACAAAAATAAATGCTGCGATGTGTGTGGACCCGAGATGGACAGGAAGACACAGTATACATGCATCAAGTGTAAGAAATACATATGAAAATATATAGACAAAGTAAAACTCTGCTCTACATAGGCTGGCATGCATTGTCTGTGTTCAAAGGGGCTGATGTGTTATGCAGACATAAATGAGGGTTTTCAATTTGTAATTAAGTTCAAGGTGATACAAATCAATAGTGATATAAAAACTTAGTTTCATATTTGGTTTGTTTATTTCATATCTTGATTGTAATTGATTCTTTTTTTGTTGCATTTTATCACAAAAATACATTCATAAATGTGATCTAACAAAAACACAAGGGTTAAAGAAGTGCAATACAATAATACTGTGCTTCATACACTGTTTGTGCACCTATACTCAATTGACTCATCTGCAGCAGCTCGACTTTTAGACGAGTAAAAAGCTCAATACTTTCAGGGTCTCTCTAAATCAGTTTACACTTGTTAACAGTCAATATAAATAGGAATTAAAAACTCCTTCCCCAAGAGGAATCTATTAAAAGCGGTGTAATAATAATAATAAGGCAAATGAATTGAATCCTCCACATTATTGGACCTGAGCGAGAAGCCTTGTTATCCTCTCTCAGCTCAGAGGCCACGATGTCAGTTCTCTTCAAGTTGAACTTCTGCAATTAAACCTCAACACATCAGAGGCCATCAGCATCAGCATAATCAATTAGAATCTTCTTTTATTTGTTCCCTGGCTGATCCATTAGGGGGCATCGACCTCTTCTGGTGCGAAAAAGCATCAGGTAATCACTTAACGGGACGCTGTAAAGATCTGACACCTTTGCGGAACATGCAAATGTTTAAAGGACAGTTATTGCCAAAAGAAAAGAGAGGAAAACATCCAATAAAACAGTGAAGCCTGAAGAGCCTCTTGGCAGACCCGTCTCCTCTTCGTCCATAAATCAGCCACAAATCAAGCAATAAATTACTTGAAGGTGTGAACAAAGTTAAAACCTTACGTCTAATCGATGTCTGTGAATATCAACGAGCTCAATATTAGTCACAGGCTTCGAGTTGACTGAAAGCTTTAGATGTGTATTATGCAACGTTGTCTGATGTAAAGGTTTATTTATTTATTCCACCCCAACACCTCTAGGATGTGTTAAATTAACACATTATATCATATCATATTATATTATACTGCATTACATTGCATATTGCAATATGACACTGTTAACTGTTTAGCATTTAGCATTTCACTTTTTTACTTCACTTTTTATATCTTTTATCTTTTATATATTTTTATTCAGAAATGTTTATCTCAAAATAAATGTTACTTTGTATTAATATTGGTAAAAAGTGAGTAAATAAGAAGTAAACAGTGAGTAAATATATACTAGTTTCCCATTTTTGTATTGCTCTCCTATGCATGTTGTATTTATTGCGTTTTTATGTTTCTATGTTCATTGTTTGCACCAATAACCAGAGCAAATTCCTTGTATGTGTGAACGTACTTGGTAATAAAATACTTCTGATTCTGATTCTGAGGTAGAATTACCAGTTTACTGTGGTAGTAGATAAGTAGTGATGGTCGGTCCTTGTTCATTTAAGACACAGAAACACATGATGTCCAGTACCCTATACTATACTTTACAATAAACCAGCTACATTTCATAAGTAGCTGCAGCACACAGCAGTGTAAGCCCAGTAAAGCTGTGCCTGTAGTTCTTGTTCTCCCCCCCAACACTGAGCCACCAGAAGCTATTTTGATAGTTGTTAGTATACATACCTGTGCATCGACTTACATCGTATAAGGTCTAGTGTTAATTAGGACAGTCAGTCGGTATATTTGCAGTCATGACCTATGATTTTTGGTTTAGGTTATTATTTCTATCTCTGGCTGCTCATTAGAAGTGATTCCGCATGTCCAGCCGGCGCCCTGCGTCTGACATGTTGGCTTGTTGCTGATTTTCTTTGCTTAGGGAGTGTTCAGAAATTGGTCACCAGGGAAATTATTCTGTTGCTGGAGCTCCTCCCTAATCTATCACACAGCTTTAAAGTGGAGCACCTTTCCTCTCGGCATCGCTGCAGACTTATTCAGACCAGAGTTTATTAAATACAGCACAGAGAGGCCACGGTGTTTATCGTTCGAATTTTTTCCATACTTCTGTTACATTCACGCTGCTTTTTAATGAACGTGATGTTAATTATAATTCACTTGCATTTACTCTAACATGTAATCGTGGAATTGGATTTATTTTTTATTTTTAAGACGGCTTATTAATGGAATGATTTATTGACTCCAAAGTGCGACCAGAGCTTTGCAAAGACAGTAGCTCATAAAACTAAATCCCTGTTATTCCACTGAGAGCAAGATGGCCCGCAGCTTTCAGTCATTTGTTAAGCAGCAGGAAATGACACAGTCAAGATGGTTCAACCTGTGGCAAAACGAGCCCGTCCTGCTGTAGCTGTCACCCTCCCATGTTGCAGCCGATGCAGGGCAGCCCCGAGAAGTCAGTCAGGTAAAGGTAAGAAAAGCACGCACGGGCACGGTGACAGCAGGATCCTGCTGGGGGAGCGCCTCGTCTTGGCTGGCTGAGTAAATAGCACTGGACCTGGGGTGCTGCCCCCGTAGCTTGAAGCCTCCTAGCCTGTTTGCAGATGGAAGCTATGCTTATAAATCAGAGCAGCGAGGGGAGACCTTGTGCAAATGCGACCAGAAGTACGCTACTATTCACCACTGTCACAGTGTGGGCTTAGGAACCTGAATCCAAGACAATCCCCTTTGTTGACTGCTGTAATTCTTTAAGCACGTAGGTCATGCCTGTCGGAAGCGGCTACCTGCTGCCGATTGAAGAGCATGTCGTGGTTACAGATCAGCGTATTCAAATATGACACGTCGACACCCTTTTATTCTGCATAATGCCACACTCCATATTCTAATGTGAGCGCTGATTGTCTGAGTGTCGTTATGCTAAATGGAGGATGGAGAAATGCAGAGGGCGAGAAACCTGAAACCTAATTGCCCGAATCCCACCAGCTGTTTTTTTATATCTGCTGCCACGATGACATGAAACCATTATCACAATAATATCTGAGCGACCATTAAGGACTCGGCATCACTGGCTGTGTTTACATGCAGAGTCACTTACACAACACTGTGGAAAACAGCTTATTTATGTTAAGCTGTTTGCTTCCACCTTTGCTACCCAATGCTGGAGAATCCTTGTTGTTATGAATAAACCCCGAACAGAACATTCCTGTTCTCCTCTGGGCTCTGGTCCCTAATAAAGTATGAAAATACGCTGCAACAAGTAAATCCTTCCCTAAGCAGCACAAAGCAACATCTATTGGAAGAGAGATAAATCACAATCCAGACTAAAAAATTGTAAATAGTGCTTACTACGATGTTTTTGTTGACATCAACAAATATCTATTGTGCTGAGTGAGTTTGTAGCAGTAATGAAAACAAACTGTGGAAGGGGTATGATGTTCCTATCTCTGTAAAATATTAAATATTGAAGAATGGCAGTCAACTTAACCTGGTCTTTTATAATTACAGTGTTAGGTTTACCAACTTATTCTAATCACATAATGTCAAAATGTGGCATTTCAAAGAGAGTTCTCTGTGCATGTAGACAAATTTGGCAAGATAATTGCAATGTTCAAAACATGACAAGTAATATGAAACTTGTTTCGATTAAATATTTTAATGGATGTGTTAAGACGTTGTGATGTTAGGTGTTTGTTAGTTTAACTGTTTCTGTCATCCTATAATTAATGTTAGCAATACCTTCCCTTATAGGTTATGTTTTCATCAGTGTTTGATTGTTGTCGCAAACCCTGCAGGACGGAGGAGCACAAACGCAGTGCGGGTCAGGCAGATTTCCAGTCAATAACTGGTGTGGATCTGTATCAGAGTGTTGATCCATTCAAAACTGCAAGATGTTACAACATTTTTGTTGATTACTCAGTGTATAATTCATAGATCGTGTTCATCAGTGTGTGCAATTTGGTGCAAATACAAATAAACTTCAATTTAGTGATTATAAATATTGCTTCGTAATGGGACTGTTGGGAACTGTTGTTCCCTCCAAACATTCACAAGAGGGCCCATAAGCACATGGCCCCTCTACAGAGGGACAAGCCTGAGACCTTACTGACTTAGTTAGAAAGGCAAACTTTGTAAGTCCATAAGATCAGACTGTAATTAGCTCTCTTTGTGTACACTGAAGCTGGGGATGCTTTGTGGTTTCCTCTGCTCCCAGCCAGATCCACAGCACTCATTCCTTCTGTGCATGCTGTGGATGCAGTTTTGCAGGTGAAAAAAAAAAGACAGGCTGCAGCATGACAGAGGTGAGATGAATGGGCAGAAAGAAAAGGTGTAAATGCCGCAGCCTGTGGGTAGGGCAGAGCAGTGGAGCAAATCAAGCAGATACTGGACTGATGGCTGCTTGATTCATTGGTCTATGACCAGCCGTATGGTTGATCAAGCCGAGGCCCGCAGCTGCAGCGCCCAGGTGAAACGTAGACGCTTCTTTTGAATAATATATGGTGAATTTTTATTGGGAACTTGAATTGAACTTTTAAAACTTTAAAGCTCTAACATAGTAACGTGTGATGCTTGCAAGAACATCCATTTCTGGGTTCAAATTGTTCTCTTTTATTATTCATATCACCATGAGTTCCAACAGAGGTCCGCTGGTGACACTGGCTCCCTCAGTGTTAAAGACGGAGCATTTAGACCGGCACGAAAATGACAATACTCTGAACCGAGGGCACATCCAACCAGACGTCTGCTCATATTTATGTATGAGGGGCTCCTGCCCGGGATCAGTTGAAATTACATCACTGACCACTGTGCAAGAGTGAGGCAAAGACGAAAGAAAGAAATTCACGGTGGTGAGACAAACTGTCTGACCTCCACACAACCCGCACATGATTGACAGAATTCAAATGAGAAGGAGAGGAACATGCCGCGTAAACTCAATAACAAAATAGATTCCTGCAACTCAACCACTTCTCTACGGCCGCAAAAAGACTTGGAGTCAGATATTCTCTGTTATCAAAAAAACAAGACCTATTGATTAGATTAGCAAGCCAGTGGCAGATGAAATCAAGACTGCTCTGTGGGGCTGAGGTGAGGCTGTGGAGCTGAGACAGCCTCAGACTGACAGTGAGGATTACAGACCTGTGGTAAAGTTTTCTGATCAGGAATCATTGTGAAATATAGCATAGAGACTGGGGCTTTTATTTACCCCAACTGAACACACAACCAGGGCTTTATTTGAGAGGTGGTTATTAGACATGAACTGTATACCCGTTTGGGTATTTGATGTGAATGCAAAGACTTATTAATCACAAAACATATTTCAGTTAAAAGGAACCACTAAAACAACAGCATGGCATGACTTTGTTGTTGTACTGGTTTAAATTCTGCTGAAAAATGATGGCCTCTACGATCAAGAGCTCACAACATAATTCCCGTAATTCCCGCCCCATTAATTGACGACAAAACTTAATTCGTTCCACAGGCCACCAGCCTTAACTATTTATGGAACACAAGCATTTTATGTGACAATTTATGGCATCCAACATCCGCTTCCTTTAAGGCCTTGAACTTTACTTTGATTAAGATCCTCAGCCTGACATGATTATAAAAGGTCTTGTGAACATTTTATTGTATTTATCACAAGAGCCCTGACATTATAAACTGTGGGAGGCACTTTGATTGAAATCCCAAAATGGAAGCAGAGAAAGATGCAAATGAAAGGTATCTGCGGTAATTCCGAGCAAACTGTTTAATTTGAAATTTGTAACCTCGGCACTCAGCGCTGTAGAAGACATCATTCAATGTGCCCCAGGGCTTCTAAAGCCTGTGATTATTCCAAAGAGTGCTTAAGAAACGTGGAGCATGTGTGCATAGCGTGTAGCATTAGAAACCATTTGCATTTTGGAGGCCTAAATTACAGGCGGGCATAAAGAAAATGATCAAAGCAGCGAATATGAGGATTCTGTCTGAATCTATCAAACTTAAGTCTCATAAGGTAACTCAAAGTGAGAATGCCTCTGAAATGCGGGAGAAAAAATGGAGAAAAAGAGACAAATATCCCTCTGTGGAAGGTAAAACCAGGGCAAATATGGATTTTTCAAGATCCATAGCCCATGTCAAACTGTCTCTGAAGAGATTAACCAGCATACGCAGTGGGGAGGTTAGAATTATCAGTAATCCTAAAATATAGCCCATGTTTCGTACCACAAGAGCAGCAGATTCCCGCATGTTCGAAACGAGAGTGAAATAATAATTACGAAGCATTTTCTTCGAGACATTTACTTAAATTTTCATTCATAAATCAATTTCAAAAGCACATTTAATCAGATAACGGAAGAAAAAGGGGTTTCGGGTCTTGCAATGTGAAAGCCTATGGTATCCTCCCAGTCCAGCATGACTAATTAAACTTTTTTTTGGTTGCTTTCAAGGCGTCCTTCAACACTTCAAAAGCATCGTATCAAAGGGGCTTCAAAGTCAAAACCTCAGTCTGAGTTTTGACGTGACAGTACAGCTAAACGACAAATGACTTGCTGTATGGCTACTATCTTCAGCCTTCTTCATACCCAGCACTAATATGAATGATCTGATGGAGGTGGACAGTTGGAGGTACACCAGCAAATATGTGGCATTAGAACGGCCCTGCACACAAGAGTATGGAGGGCCACTTCTTCTTTTTCGTACACTACAAGCCTGTAATCTGGGAAAACATCGGGGTTGGGCCTGGCTAATTTTCTCTCAGCCTCGATTGGCTTTGGACAAAGAATTGCAGCCCGAGCTGCTCTCGACCCCACATGTGTTCTGAAGGGCCAAAGAGATTGGATCTCACTTCCTCGCTCAAAATGTAAATAAACACGTGCAATGTTTATGTTCCCTAAGAGCAAATGTTACTATGACGGACAGATCTGTTCCACTGTTTGTGTGTGTGTGTGTGAGAGAGAGGGATAGAGAGAGCGAGAGCGAGAGAGATGCATATTCAACAACTACAATAATGTTTCATATGCATCTCAGGGCCCCTCTAAATGTTGCTTTGCTCAACAGATCTCAATTGCCTCCTCATCTTTTGTGTACTTGTACTGTGTACTAAGAGCTTTGGTGTACTTTTCTGTGTACTTAGATCTGTCCCCAAGTGATCAGATCACAGTGATGGATGTTGATGCCAAAGGGGAATTGAGCCTTCATGGTAGGTCGGATGTGAGACAACACTCATGCTGCATAATAACGCCTGCCACTGAAAAACAAATTAAAAAAAAAAGAATAGGCCTGGCCACACTAAGGCTGCTTCTGAGGAACCGCAGCTGCAATTAAAAGAGAGTGTGGGTAATAAATGATTTAAATCGCCATTGGTTTGTTGCCCAGTGTTAGTTAGAGCATTAAAGGTTTATGGATAAGTGTGGCTGGGGGGTTTTGCTAATATTTCGGTTGGAGCTGTAGTGGGCCGTTGTTACTGTGGAATCAGTGTGTTAGGGTTAAACAGAGAAAAGACATAAGCATGAGTCCTTTAGTCACCCAGAGCAGAAGAAGGGTCTTCACAGAGGGGTATTCCTCACTGGCACCAAGACTTTGAATATGAAGATAGATATTTAGACTCTTACAGCTGTATACAGCCTTTATCTGTTGACTGATTGTATGGGGATCTTTTGACATATAAAACCTTTATTCATTTTGCAGACTCCTCCGTCCAAAGCGACTCTAAGCTGAGTGACATCACTAAATCTCTCGTTCAGTAAGATACTTTGAAGTAAGGGCTACAAACAGTGATAGAAACAGTAATAATATAAGTTTGTATATATAAAAACGATTCTCGGTAATGATACAAAGTTGCACACTTAACACTAGAGCCAATTAAGGGACTCCATAACTTATTTTTTGGGGGACTTCTTAATTCCTGTCTAATTGTACGAAACGGAAAAGATAAGTAAAATATGACCTACATGAATGTGGATAGGAGATCTCCACAGAATCACAAGAAAATGGTAAAATAGGACACAACCACATTTCCCAAAGCACCACATACAAAATAAAAACTAACGTTCGTTGAGAGTCCCGAGCTCATTAACTGCAAATCGAATCGAGCGCTCTGTACGGGTGCAGCGGTGACCCCATGGAAGCGTGGTAAGTACATCATTATTATTGAATCATTGGGATACATTTTCCAATTAGAAGGGTGAATGTTTGTGTTTTTCCTGCGTACTGTACGACCCAACAAGCATCGTAGCATCTGTTGAGTCTATTTCTTCGCATTTTTCATCAGCGTCATGTTTTAGGAATAATTACTGGGAGACCTGAAGCCCGGGAATGTTTTGGTCAAGTTGGAATTCAACGCACTTAATGAACTCTCTTTGTGAACGGAAGCTCAGGGGGCTCTGTGATTGGCTTCATCGCACCCGGTTCCACGACGCTGCTGATAGCTCGTCCCATTTGAACAACTCGTGTGAAACGTAGCCTGCGTGAGCTCCTGGGATTCAGTGCTACAGGTGAATAGGAGGCGGACTGCCGCTCGTCTGTGAGATGAGTGGCCACGATAAGAAATTGTGGAGCTAGTCCTGCTCACCATTATTGGCACCCCTTCATTTTTTGCATAACCTGTACAATATCTTCAGAAATAAATGGAAATGTACCAAATTTATATCATCTGGATCTTTTAATTGGAGGTCCAAAGTAATTTAACAAAGAACATTGTTTTTTCAACTTGCATATTGTAATTTCAAAGAAGAAACTGAAAAAACATCATGTGCAGCAATAACGGCACCCCTCTTTAATATTTAGTTGCACACCCTTTAGCAGTGATGACAGCCTCCAAACGGTTCTTGTAGCCATCTATACGCTTCTTGCAGTTCTCAGCTGGTATTTTCTCCCTCTCTTCCTTTGCAATTTGTTCTTGGGTGCCAATAATGGTGAGCAGGACTGTGTGTAGACAAATAACTACAACCGGGAAGGAACAGGAAGGGATTTTCTTTCAAACCCGTGTTGGAGGCTGGATGTTTCCCTATGCTGCCTGTGTTTGTGTTGGGTTGGCTTGACACATAACTGATCCATCTCCGAATGTGCAGGGAAGAAACTGATAAGGATTTTTTAATAAAATGCTCAGTAAACTAACAACACTCACAAAATGTCTGAATATCTCTACAAAGGGTGAATAAATTACTTCATAAATGCACTTAAATATGTAGGGAACTAATAATATAAAATACTACCATATCAAAAAAAAAGTCTATATTCTTAGAACATCATTACACCATTATTGAAAACATGTATTTCCTTGTTTGAGAACTACACTGTAGATATATTTCACTGTCACAAAGCACAAACATCTGCGGTTAAAAAATAAACGTGTACACTTTGGTTTGATTATGAAAGGCTGTTTATCCGTGGAGCTCTGTGGGCAGAGCAGGCCCCAGCAGAACACTTTCACTTTAAACCCCCACACAACATAAAGCCATAAATCTGAGCTTGCCCAGAGGTAAGAGCAACCAACACTAATTAACAGGAGCAGGATGAGAGGTCAAGGCCTTTGTCGTATTAGCTTGAGAAAACACTATTTTTCAATTTACTCTAGATACAGTACACTGGCCGGGTGCATTTTAAGTGATGCAAATTCAAGCTTGCAGTAAACCATGGGCATGAGTGCAGAATGCATTTACTGTACACACACAATGTTTCCAATTTCAGTTCATTTCAGCTGCATGCATGAACATAAGGGGCTTTTCAAATGAGATGACTAAATTGGCACTATGGATGCGATGGAGGCTTCAGGGAATGTACACAAAACAACATCTCTGATCCAAAGTAAAGCTGAATTTAGGCATACTGCACAGAATCTGGGTTTCAATGAACATGTCTACCTCTTTAAAAGGACTTTGGTCCAAGGACATAGTAAGCTCTGAGGAGGTCAGCCCCCCCCCCCCCCCCCACTGTGTGAACCTGTGGGCCACTCTTTCCCACTTTGATCTGAGCTCTGACGATGCAGTGGCAGGCACAGACTCGGGAGTGGAGGGATTAGGGACAGAAGGGACGAAGGGAGTGACAGCTCCCTTTGTATTCACTTTATCCTCATTTTGGGCCGAACAGCAGACGGCATGCAAACCAGTGGCTTCTCTAAGGTGTTTCTTTTTTTGGCTGTAAAAACCCTTAACTCTAAGAAAGAAAGATCAGCAGGGGCAGCGGGCTCATTGATAACTGTATAATGGCTCACTTTAAGAGAACAGGCGTTTTGCTGAGATGGGTGCGTGGTTCAAACTGCAAGCTATTAGTCATGCTGTCGGCTTATTTCCATATGTGTTTTATTGTCTCTTGGGCAAAGGCTACTGCACCTACTCACATGTATTGCACTCACGGCAGATCTAATGATATTCATACCTACGGCAAAAAACAAAGGGCCTTGTTCCTTCCTGTCTCCATATGGAAAGACTCTTGAAAGGTGACAGTGTGAACGCACATTCCACTTTTGTGTGTCTCTCTTTGATGCGTGTTTTGTCTCGCTGGTCTTGAAATGTACAAAGCTACATGAAAGCACAACTGTCTCAAAAATCATCATCATTGCAGACAGAATGTGAGTTCGGTAACGGAGGCATGTTTGATGTGAGGTGACGAGGTATGTCACCAGAATAAATACTCTAATGTAAAACAGCATGCTTGTGTGGGTGCATTTTCATAGAATCGGCAGCAGCGACGCACGCTGCACCTCAGCTACTTTGAAGTCGATTATTAAGCTAATCATCAAAGTTCAATACAATTTGTTTTGACATGCCTGGTTAGCTGCTGTTGTATAAATTGAATGTACATGTGGCGGCACCTACCTTGCCACTAGGCCTGTGGGCTGTGCCTTTAATTAATCACTGTTAGCTTTAGTTGTTAGCCATGGTGGTGACGTAAATGTGAAAAAGATAATATTAGTCCTAGTCCCCTATTATATAAGCCATAGTCCAAAATTGATGTGGGTAAGAAAAATGTCCAATAATAATTGGTTACCATGGAGGTTTTTATTAAGTTTTCTGTGAAAGCCCACAGCACAGATTACTGAGTATTTGTTAAGACCATGGTGAGTCTCTGAGTGCTTACAGTTTAATTGTACCATTGAAATGTGTATCTGTTCCCCACCTGCTCTTAATCCAGCCTGTTTGAGAATCAGGAGGACACAGACTCCCGGTGGTCACCGGATGTAAACACTGTATGGAGGTAATTACGATGGGATAAACACACAGAACCCTGTGACAGCTATCTGAACCTCATGGTGTCCTCTTGCCAAGCTGGAGGGGAGAGCACAGAATACAGCTTCCTAGTCACATCGCACACTACCTGCATTCATAGCAGGTAGAGGCCTATGGGGGATCAACAGATGTGAAGGTGTTTGTAGGGCGTGCTCCCCCCGGGCTTGTCGCCATCTTCAAGTAGTCCTGTCCCTTTAACACTACAGAGCAAGATATAGATATAAAGTACAAGGCTTTAACAGCAGTTTTTTTGAAACATTGGGGCGTCAGTGGATTTACTGAGTGTAAAAGCCCACTGAAGGGATTGCCTGTTCAAAGTATCCACCTTTAAATCCAACAGCAGATTTATTTCACCAACAGATCTAATCAAATTCTCTCCTCAGACACAAGTATTAGATTCCTTTGTACGAGGATGGTGGCACAGAGAAAACATGCGGATCCACTCAGATACATTCACCACTGGAAACATCCGCAGGGATATGAAGTGAGTGTGGGTCTGCCGTGTGAGTACATGAAGCTGTGGTCATCATTAAAGTGCTTAATAGACCGTGTCGCCTCTAGGACCTGACAGGCAAACTGGGCAGCATGTTGGATCCAGAGAGAGGGTCACCTTCATGTAGCGACAGCACTGTCACACCGGGGCCTCGGAGGGAACCACTCTGCCACTGTGGCCTGGCCCAGACCATACATGTCTACAGTCAGTCGAGCAGAACAACAACTCCCCCCCCACCACACACCCTCCTCTAGCCGTAAACAAAACACCAAAAATTGAACAGACTCAGAAAGACAGTTTCGGGCATTAAGTGATATTTCCAAGCAGCGCAGTGATGTGGTTGATAGCTTCAAAATAACAATTATCCTTAGAAATAATGATAATATAATGTAAGGCTTATTCTTCTTAAACGCAATTACGTTGTTTATATTTTAAATATCTAGAGCAAAAAAGTCAGGCAGTTAATGAAAACAGAGACGCTAGGGATATAACAAAGATGTGCAGGTGCTGTCTTTTTAATCGTTTTCTTAAACACTGTTAATATGCTGCACGAGAGGTAACATAAAGAGCAGCGTTCAGCCCGCCTGCTTCTAGCTGTGTACGCAAGGCTTTTGTCAAACGCAGTCAAATCCCTGAGCTGTATTTTTTCAAAGTGCTGTTATCTTGGTCCGAGCACAGGTGCGACTCTAAATGAGGAGGGAGGCAGGACGGACCCAAAGCCCACCAGCATCTCGATTGGAAAGAGAGGGGACATGTCACTCAAGGTCACGGTGACTTGCGGCGGCAGTGGCACTGCAGATTGATTGGGTGGACAGGAAGCAGCTGGCAGAGAGGAAACAGGAAGGTGACTGAGGGAATCGCCAGGCGGCTCCGGTGAATTATGACACTGTCTCTCCGGCTCTTTCTATCTCGCGTGGAGACTAAAGCCTGGTTTATACTTCTGTGAAGGAACGGTGTCATTACCGATGTCATTTACACTTGTGTGCTGTGTCGGCCACAGACTGTTCATAAAGATGGACAACAGGACAGCTCTCCAGCAGTGAAGCCAAAGCGACTCCATCATCCCCCGATGGTTGCTGCAGTACAGGTCATACAAAATGTCTCCTCCATTTTAGCAGATAGGACCTGGAGCGAACTAAAAACATCAATTACATTTTTCTCAACTATGATTTCTGTCGTTGCTGTTCTTATCACACCAATGTATATTCAAGTGTTCATTTGTTGTCATGATTAGGGTTGCAAAGGGGCGGACAGTTTCCGGTAAATTTCCGGAAAGTTTCTGGAAAGTTTCCATGGGAAGTTAAGCTTGGGAATTTTGAAAAAAAAACAAAAAAGGATTGTTCATCTGTTCATCTAGCCTATTTCCATTCATTTATCCAGCAATTGTAAAATATGTTTACAGATAATTCCAATTGTTTGGCTAACTATTTATATCTCTGGCATTGCATTAGTGTTTTTTTACAAACTTTTTTCTCATCTTATTCTACAGAACAATGCCACGTGCACTATCTTATGTGTGGAGGCATTTCACCCCATCCAATGTAGAAGGAAAGGCTGTGTACATTTGCAAATACTGTGCAAAGACCTATGTTAAGAATGACACAACGATGCAGAAGCATATAGTCAAGTTCCCAAAGTTTCCTCAGGGCTAAAATCAGCCTATGACAAAACAAAATGTTTATATTTATGTCTGTATATGACAAGGTAAATACAGTTAGTATAAATTACCCACAACATTTCCAGTTTATTCCCGTTAATTCCTGTTTATTCCCGTTAATTCCCATGGAAAGATGGTTTGTATCTGGGACATTTTGGCTTCATGTCTGGATGAGCCGTCCATCTTTAAATACAGTCTGAGGTGCAGCAGTGCAATCACATGGCCGAAACACTAGTTGCTGCTCTTACCATGCTGCTGTGTGTACTTCAAACAACGGTGACTGAAACTACCATGTTGGCGATGGTGTTGAACAACTGTAACTTTAACTGAAACTGAAGGAGACGCTGATGGGAATTAGTGTATGACCACTGAATCAAAGCAGAGGACATTGTGAACCCATAGACCAGATGACCAATCACAGTTGTCGTGGTCTGCGTCATGTAGTTACTAAGAAGGTGCGTGTCAGGCGCTGGATTTAACTGGTCCTGTCATGCTGCCTAATTCTGAATTAATATCTGATTTCCATGCTCCTTAGAACCTAACAGCCGAGGACAGCGATTGGTCCGAAACTCAAGTTGTTGCTGTGGTTTGATCCGAAACTATATGGGTAACTTTTCACAAATGGCCAGAGGATAATATAGCTAATTACAGCTTTCTAAATGTGGAGTTCATCATGAATATTGATAAAGCATTAATTAGTTACTAAAACTGGAAAACCATTTTCTCTGCACCAAATACATCACGTGTTTTTGGAGCAAAAATGTACTGCATCACTTCACAGCATAAAGGATTCTGCCACTCAGGAAATTACTGTTCTTAGGAAAAAATTAACATGAAAATTAAACACTGGAGCCAAATGTGATATAATTTCCAGTAAAATCTCTCTATCAATTATTTAATACAAGCAATACACAGCTGATAAATGTTTAGTGTGGATCATGTTGAGGGTAAGAGACCGGTGATGTAGGTCACTATCACTATGCCTAACAGAGCTCTATGCCAAAGAGACACACACACACACACACACACACACACACACACACACACACACACACACACACACACACACACACACACACACACACACACACACACACACACACACACACACACACACACACACACACACACACACACACACACACACAAACATAACTTCTTACTGGAACAAACCTGACAAAGATCCCACTCTGAATCGAGACATTGTTTAGTTAAACTCTCTGTGGCACGGGAGGTATACGTGTGCAGGCTTTATTTTGTTGAATAACCTCGGATCTCCTTGCACCTTGTGATGTACATATAGTTTTTTCTTTTCTTCTCCTCTTTCTGGAAAAAGCCAAGATTTCTTGCAAGACCTGGATTTGCTGAAGTAAGAGCAGGTTGGGTTCTTGTGTTAGGTATCTAAAGCCCTGATGGCCTTGATTAAGCCAAAGTGATCTGATCACTATCTCAATTCACTTTGCTCCAATTTCAGAAGAGACTCTTCACTGCGTCACAGAATGGAAAATTCTGTAGTGTGCGTATTCTTTAATTGCTCAATGACTTTGCAGTGCTGAGTCCAGATGAAAAAAAGAAAACTTCCCGTAAGGGGAAATTATGAGATAAAGTGCTTTCTCAATATCCAAATTGATTGGTGTCCTCTGGCTTTACTCCAGAAAGTTCAGAGCTCCCTCTATGTCCAGCTCTGTGCTACACATACTATACACACATATGGAAAGAAAAAAAATCAAATACATGCATCACCTTCACGAACATTATTAGATTATGGGAATTTCAGATGCGGTTCTTTTACAGGTGATGGATTAAATCTCTTCAACATTTGTTATTGGCATTCTACGAGATATATCTCAATGTGAGTGTATGCACATGTTCTCCATCTCACACCCTTTGCTCTCCTGTGAGGAGGCAAAGACCCGAACGACAGAGCCCCAGACTTCATTCCATGCATATTGTCATTACCAGGGGTTTATGGATGTGACATTAGATAATGCACCGGGTGAGATTTGGAGGTTATCTGGTATTCCAAGCCGCGTGTGAAAAGTCAAACCATGAAACAGGATTCATTGCTGTGTTCCCTCTGGCAGGTACTTCATTCAGCACATGGCATGGTGACTAAATCTTTGGGCTTTTCAGAGTCATCTGTATGTTAAATGAAAAAGGTAGATACAGTAACGGCTGATTTAAATTTAAATCCAATCTTTGGTCCCAGTCACAGTCGTGACATCATTCATGAAAGGCGCCAGTGACATTTATGATATTAAGGTCACTGGTTGACAATGAAAGAAATGTTTAATCTGCGAAATTACCCCATGAAATGATTACTTCATTACTTCATTATGATGTACTGCTAGCATGTTGTATAATTTTTAATTAACTCAGTACAGGAGAAAATGTGGGTTAGGGGGTGTAACTCAAGGACTAGCTGCACATTCAAAATCAGGTGTCATACATTCAGCTGCTAAACGCTTCCTCTATCGCAAAATAGATCACAATTTTTTTTAATAATAATAAACTTAGAATAATACAGTCCAACAGAGATATGGCCTGTTACTAGCACACATCATTCAGGTAAGCGTCAGGCATAGGGCCAACAATGACGCCACAATACCAATAACCAGTAAAGTTATCATGTGAATGAATTTTAATTCTCAGTCTGAACAAAACAGTCACTGCCACTACATGGGATTTAAGATTTGCTGGGCCAGAAAGAAGCATCTAACACCTCAGTGGCACTCCCCGGCATCAAAGCAAGACAACCCTGCTGTGTTAGAGCTCATAAACCGGCACATGGCGCAGCATTGCCTCCTGAATTGCTGAGTAGGCTTAGACTGAGCCAGTTTAAAAGTCTGAGTCAATCAGCTCGGGCCAGGCACTGTACGTCAGCCCTCGTTAGATGTGACCTTGGGAGATAATAATAGCACTAAACTGGGTGTATGTGTGGGGTAATAGCACCATGATTAAAGAATTATGTGGGAGCGCACACTGGCATGTCTGCCAATGCACACAGTTCTTCACCTGAGCCTGTGGGAAGAAAGCTGCTGTTTTGATAACAAAATGATGAGGGTGTAAGGAGCGGAGTGTACATTTGCAATAGTTTGCATATACACATTAAGTCTTAATGTTTTAAGTCTCACAACTGTCCCGATATGTACATGTATAGTCACACTGCTTTCACTGTTCCCAGTTGACTGTCATCAGACCTCAAAATGCCGATCACACATGGCACCAAGCAGATGGGGATGGTGGTAAATATTAATCTCTGAATTCATACATATCTTGGATTTAGACAGGCAGTGGTGCACTTCTGAACCACCACACAAATCCTAACAAACGTTCCCAAGGCTCCGAATACCTGTCAGCGCTCTTCTTTATGCATTCTCTTTGGTAAAACACACAAGAACCCATGCATTAACAAAACACAGGGAAGCCTTGTGCTTTGTGTTTGTGTAGGAAAAGGCTTGCTATGAAAAATCTGAGGAAAACATGCAGTGAAAAACTGTAAAAAATCTCCGAGCAGGGACAAGAAGCTAGTGTATGTGTCAGGAAGCATAATAGGAAAGTAAAGCGAGAGTAAAAATGAGTAAGAACAAAATACAGTTATAGGAGATTAAATCATATTTAAGGTAATACGAGTCAATTAAATTACTTCATAATTTGAAAAATTACGCCTGCCACTGGTATTTGCATATGGGATGTATCTTCGGAAGGGACAAGAAACCAACAGGGTCCTTTAGGTTGGAGGACTGCAAAATATATTTTCTATAAATGTGTAAAGGCAAAAAATACTTATTACTGGAAAGATGTAGCATTTTATATTAATAATGGACTTTATTTAAGTAATAAGGCCCGAAGAGGCTCTAATATACACCCATTTTAAAAGTGTTAAGATTTTCCAAAATCATAGTTACTTTGAAACTGGCAAGGTTTCATTGTATAAACTCCAGGCAGCAAAAACTGCAAAAATGTGAGAATAACAATAATAAATCCTCTGCTAAGCACCGTAGTTTTCGACAACACTTAATATTTATCTGGATATCCCCATTACTTGTGCAAATGTCAGAATATTAGTATTCAATTATGTTAGCACGTCAACCCCTGCAGGAGTGCTTGACTCTGGACAGGTGCGTTTTAATTGCGTGGCGCCAGCAGCACGGATAACACATCATCTTTTCCGATAGGCCAACATCACACGGTTTGCACAGGGCTGATTTTGAGAGCAGTGTAGATTGTCTCAGTGCTGGATGCTTTGCAAATATGTGACCGGGACTATCAAAATATCAGATAAAAAAAAAAAGCTTACTTTCAGAGGTGCCCTGGTAGCTCAGCTTTTAAATCGGACAAACCCAAGTCAAGGTGAAACTGCAGTGACCAAACAGAGCCTTGGACCTTCACTCCACTGTTATCCCCTCTCTCCCTCCTGCTGAACCTGTCACTCTCTTGTCTCGGTCAAAACAAATATGTGACATTTTGAAACTATATGAGAGGTTCAGTAATTACGATGTAATGAGGTCACAAGAGTGTTTACAGAGTAGTTGACCATGGCTCAGCCAATCAAAATCAATGACTGCAATGATTGGTTTTATTAAAATAATTGAGACTGCAGCTTTTATTAAATAAAACATGAGGAGAGAAGATCAACATTTTTAAAGAGAGAGCAAACCTTTTCACAGTGTGACAGATTTTTCTAATTTGTATTTCTGGAGGTGCTAATGTCATCCACTCTGTTTACATGAACATAATTGCTGTTTATTCATCCCAGAAGCTACAAATAACCCGATAAATAACTGTTGGGGTGACATTCATCTTAACCTGAGCCGGCATCTGATTTCTTCCTTTCAAAGGATTTCATGTGTACAGCCAGAGAGACAATGTCTCCTGTGTATCAAAGTGTGATGGAGAGACCTTGTACTCCGACCGAACACATCTGTAAGACCGGGGAACTATGATTGAAGGATAATTGGGTGCAAGCTTGTTGAAATGGAAACCTGCAATGGACCGGAAAAATCCAGTTTCATGGACAGAGGCCTGGCAAGGTCAACACTGGGTTCAAACACCTGGGTTCATAAAAGCGACAACTGAAAAGGGGAAGGAGCTGTGAAGCCAAAGAACCAGATTCAACACTAGTGCAAAACTAGGATTCACACCTGTGGTGGAGCTGCTGATGCAAATACCAGACTTGTGCAAATACTGTAATTCCCATATTCAACATAACTGCATGTTTCTCTCGTGATACTAAATTATTCTCATGTTAAATGCCATGCCTTGTAACTTTAATTGCATTAACCGGAATGTGCAGAGTTGTCATTACTATTCATTCTGTAATAATTAAAATATCCATCTGCGAGAGGTAAATTGAAAGTGTTGCCAGGCGAATCACAATCGCAGCGAAATGTGTCACTGAGATTTGTGGACCAGTCGGACAGAGAAGACGAGTGGATGATTTGTACCTGACTGGAACACGAAGGGTTTCCTTGGCACTTCAGGCACATCCACTGTTTGGATATACTAGTCCCACGCACAGACAGACTTTGAGGGATCACGAGAATTGACCAAACACACCGGAGCAGCACGAGTTGTTACACTGGGGACGGTGCTGCAATGGTAATGAGATGACTGAGAGTGTGACAGCTCTGTCTGGCTTCATTGACACACACACACACACACAAGGCACAAGCACTGTCGGCTGGACTGAATCTGCATGGTAATTAACCATAATGATGTAAACAAGAACTCATTCGGCGAAGGTCCGCTGCCGATAAGCAGCAATCTGTTACAGTATCTGGGAGATTGCTGAGATTTACTCGGCTGGAGAGCAATCGTCGAGCTATGAGAGAGGCCTGCTTCACATCTAATGTGTTTCAAGTCCTCCGCTCGTGCTCGGCTCCTTCCATCAAAGCCGAAGCGTGTTTTTTTTTTTCAGGTGGTGCCGGAAACGTTTGATGACGCTGGTGTTTCAGACTGGAACACCACGAGATGGGAGGCTATGCTAGAGCGAAAACAAGCTCTCAGGTACACTGCGAGGACAAGGTTATGTTTTGTTGACGTTTTGTATGTACAGGTTTAACTGAGGAGGCTTCAAAGCAAACAAGACACCACACTCCATGTTGCTGTCTTTCTCTTGAGTTTCTCTCCCGTTTGAAGCGGTGTTGTTCAGAAGTAGCCGCCCTCAGGCGAGAGGACCTCCTTCGAAAATCAGCATTATTGCAAATGACTCATTCCGACGATGGCGTTTATCTCAAGGAGATGTTGGTAATCAGACGTGATTGTCACAACAATTATTTTCCTTTTGGGTGGATCCCCCGAGCCTATCTCCTGTCCACCGCACCCTCCCTTAGTCGAACCAGGGGGGGGGGAGAAATGAGTCACTTTCCTGGTTCCTGTTGCGAAGCAGAGACGATGAGAGACAGGAATTCCTTCTGTTCTCCTGATTCGCCCACAATCTTCAGGTATGTCTAAATAATGCATGGCTGTTGCGGCGCACTTGTCTGGTGGCGAATGGCAGGAAAGACATCTGTTTAATCAACAACTTCCTCTGACAGTCTCTCAGTTGGGTGTGACTGTCGCTTCTATTCTCAGATGGTACCACAGAGGGATGTGAGCCTCATAGAAATTCAGGAGGCTGTCTCCAGGCCTGCCAGGTACAGCAGCAGAGAAAAAAAAGGGCCGACGTGTCGAGCCCAGGTCTCATACTGCTTGGCTGTTCTTTGGTGCTTAAATTATTTGAAGAGCCCTTTTTTTATTGTCAGAGCACATTAATCTAGAACGAAACCGCTGCCGTTTCCCTCACAGAACATCTAGGTGCAGTAGTGAAGTAAATTTCTGGTCAGCCGAGAGGTTGATGTGGTTGTAGAAGTTTGATGGTGAAGGAAAGGAACGCGGACCCAGTACTTACAAGTATAATAATGTTTATTACACAGAAGTTTCACAGGTCAGGACGGATACCATGGTATACCCGGAGATATCACAAGCCAATAGTGAAAGTCTGACTTCCAGGGGTCCGAACACAGTATATATAGAAAGATTGGTTCCGCCCATGACTTCAGGTAAATGCCGTCCCCCATAGGATTTCTGACTAAAGAAAGACATTTTTTTGTGTCCGAACATGAAGACACATTTGTCAAGAACATTTCTTCTACACCCATCCATTAGCTAGTCAGAGGTCATTCCCAAAGTCAAGGATCATTTCAAAAAGGGAGAGAACTTCTAAAGTAAACACCTGGAGGACTCTCTGAGAATGTCTGAGAGTCCAGAAAGCAGGTATCATAAACGTAAGCCTGTCATTATGTTGTGAACACGTACCAAAATGATCTACTCTAACAAATATATGACAGTAGCTCTTTGTGGAACGCACGGTTTAGTCTCTGATTATTGCTACGAGCTTCCGGTGCTTGTAATCAAACAGCTAGCATGCTCACATCAGCCCACTCCACCCAGACACTCTGGAGATTACCTCTTCAATCCCCCATCAAATGTGATTACCCCTCTCGAGGTGTGTGGAAATGTCACATTTTACATATCCTAATATTTCACCCCACATAAAGTTCTGCATTCTTCTCGGCAGCGAGGGGGGAATGTCAGGGGAAGGTGGCGCGGCAGGACGGTCCAGTTTAACCCACATCTCCAGCCCCTCCTGCTGTGGATGCCTCCCCCTGAATCAGGGCGCTGGGGTAATTGGGGCTCCACTGGTCATTAACTTGGACTAGGTGGCAGACCACCACAACCACTATCAGTGTAATTGGGTCTAATTGGCCCAGCGTTGCCAATGATTCGGATCAGACAAATAGCAATGAGTAATTTAAATGGCTGCATGACCTTTTCGAAAGCTTCAGTCTAATTAACCTTTGTCGATGCATGCAGGTACTGTATGAGGAAGTGGGCCATGAGCAACAACCGGCCACAGGGAGGGCTGGGTTATAATCACATATTGCCGGTAATCACTGGTTCTGGACTGACCTCAGGTCAAATCCTCTACGGAACATAGTGTACTAGATTTTTGCGGTTCTACCTGAGAGCTTCCCACTAACTTTTTGTTATTTCCCTTCCACAGTTTGTGCTTTTCTCTCTCTCTCTCTCTCTCTCTCTCTCTCTCTCTCTCTCTCTCTCTCTCTCTCTCTCTCTCTCTCTCTCTCTCTCTCTCTCTCTCTCTCTCTCTCTCTCTCTCTCTCTCTCTCTCTCTCTCTCTCTCTCTCTCTCTCTCTCTCTCTCTCTCTCTCTCTCTCTCTCTCTCTCTCTTGTAATTATTATTATTAGCAGTACTTTTAGTATTAGTATCATTACATCTATAATTATCACTGTTCCCTGTGTATCTCTCTCTCTCCTCTCCAGGGGCGTTTCTAGGATTGAAAGAAAGGGGGGGCTTAGCCCCTAAGGATGTTGAATGTTTGCGCGCACAGCGCGCACCAATTTTTTTTGGGCTCATTTGGGGCTGCGGATATCCATTGTTTTAGACAGTTCATAGATTGGTTCAATCAGAAAGACTGTGATTTTTCTCTGTATCTTTGCTTGCATTCATTCAGTATAAGATAACAGAAGAGACAGAATTTCAGGGTCATTGTGAAATTTGACAACACAAATATGAACTTTTCTCAAATAGAGAGAAATCATTTTCCTGCTTGTAAAGGAAAGACGGATATACTAGTTTTGACTAGGGTGGAGCTGTCACCTCTGCTAAAGAATCTTCTTATATCCATCTGGTCAATGAATTGGATGATATACCGGTACAATAGCGTTATGAGGGACACTATGACATTTAGTTTTAAATAGCATTAACTGATTATAAACATCAACATTCTATAGGCACTGATATTATTGTTTTAAAATACTAGAGATAGATATTAATGCAAAGAATAGAGAGCTGTCGATAGTTATTTCTTACATTTCAAATTTGCAAACAAAATAGCTAGCTAGCTAGCTTAGTGTTTACATAGCTCATTACAATATTCCCTTTCATTTGCCTCAAGTAAACCTAAATTTAAGCAGGTAACAATCGTTAACAACTACAGATAGCCACATACTGTAACTACCTGTACTTACAATTTCAGTCCGTGCATCATTTACTATGAGCTAAACTCCTTGGCTGTAATCCTGCTGTATTGATGAGAGACGTTACTTGACAGAGTGAGAAAGCCAGCGCAGCAGCGATGCAGACTCCCCAAGGTCCTAGTGCCCGTTCTTTTATTGTTAAGTATGATGAGAGGCTATTGGATTGTAATTTGAAGGGGGAGAAAACATACAAACCAGAAAAGCACTCACATATATAGCATGTTAGCGTAATAAATAACTTGTCCATGTGTAAAACAATAGTTTAATTTAAAAAAAAAAATTTTTTATTTTTTATTTTTTTAATCCCAATAATTATTTGGGGGGGCTGAACAACATTTTAGGGGGGCTTCAGCCCCCCTAAAACAGGCCTAACGACGCCCCTGCTCCTCTCCCTCTCCGTTTTCAACCAACCTCTCTACTCTCTCATTTTTCTGGGATCCCCCCAACCGGTCGAGGCAGATGTTTGACCACAATGAGTTTGAGGTTTCTTCCTGTTTAAAGGGATTATTTTTGTCTCTGCAATTTCTGAGTTTTGGTCCTGGTGGGAACTGTTGAGTTTTTCAACAATTTTGCATATAAAGTGCCTTGAAATAAAGATGTTGAGATTTGGCAGTAAACTGAGAAATTCAAATCAAACATTGAATTATCATTCTTCTGGATTAGATCACTCGAATGCCCTGTATCTTACTAAAGGGACCAGACCTCAGAAGAAAGGCATTATGTTGCAGAGCTAAACATCATATTTATGAATAAACTCAATCTTAAGAATTAGAATGCATTGCAAATATTCCCACTTTTAGACGCGAGACAAAAGAGACACATATTATACCTGACATCAGAAGCGAAAAACGTTTTAGTTTTCTGTCACAGCATTTAGCCATTGTACTCCGTTGAGACATATGGTGCTTTATCTTTATAAAGCACAGCTGCATGCAGCTTAGCACCGCAGTCAAAGGTATATGGTAGAAGAGCACAGGCTGGTGAAAAATGGTATTAAAATATGGATGGTCTGCGGGGAACATCAGTCAAATCACATTTTCCCTTCACTTTTCCCCCCGATTGCAGAGGACAGTGAATGTAAGTTCACCAAATTATGTCATAAAGAAAAAACTGTCTCGGATTCTGTTTCTATCACAAGGATTTCAAAGTATGAACTAAATTTAATGCTCTGGGATACAAAAAAAAATGTTTCGTGAACCTCTCATCCCTTTACCCCAATTAATGGCACAGTTTACTTTGCTGTGATCAGAAGCCAAGTACACACACAATCAAGCCTCTATACTTCTTTTAGCCATTATATAATTAAATCTGGAGTCGCTCGCAACCGCAGACAATAATTTACGAGAAAAGGGGGAGAGAAGCGGATAGAGGCAAAGTTTGAACACAATCTATTTGGTGCATAAATGAAAATTAATTTATCACTCAGGGAGTCCGCAAGCCAAAATGGAAGAGGGTGGGGTACAAAGTCATTAAGTTTGATACGGTAGTATTTGGCAACATAAATAATGAGAAAGATCCTCCAGTGCACTTAAATACAGCAGTAAAAAACACATTTTCAAATATCACCAGCGACCTACATTAATAAAGGTGGAACCGTAAAAGTTATTTACAGCTTAGTTTATATTATTCCTGAGAACAGAGGAGATGCTTTTAAACCTGGTCGGCCAAAACACAATGAAAGATGAGGTTAAAGCCAACTTGGCGGCCCGCACCATCAGTGTGTAGTCTGTCTCAAAGACACCTCGGGGGCACGGGAACTTATCTCTTTCATACAGTGATTGTTTGTTCTTCACTTGCTGTCCCTGTCAAGTCAAGCAGGCGATCGTGTAGGGACTATCAGCTGTCAACTTCAAGCAGCGCTCGCATGCTGATGTGTCACCGTAAGATATTGTTTTTGTGGGAATGCTTTTTGGGAACAGGCTCGGGCAGAGGGAAGGTAATGCTCCTAGCAGCCTTGGAATGAGCCCACAGAGAAGGGTGGCTAATCCTATCATTCTACACCATTCATCTCCAATCCACTTGGCTTTCAGCGTTTTTCTCAACGGGCAATTTGTGGCTTCCCTGTTGGATCTCCTCAAAGCCAGCATGTTATGACTACAAAACACTTCCAGGGCTGCCTGGGAGTCAGAGAGGAGGCCACTAAACGCAGTCTGCCACCCCGTCACTGTCCATAATGACAGCTGCCAGCCCACTGCACACTGCCAGGAAAAGCTTTATGACAGATACTCTCTGAAAACATCAAATTGTGGCCTGTCAGCGTCAAATTAGGAGCAAAAATGAGGCTCGGTTGCCCACAAGATCATTAGTCAACAACTCAAACGCTCATTGTGTGTGGATGTCACTTCCCCTCGAGACTAAGATCCTTGTTATTTTGTCTCAACAGTTTCCTCCCCAAAGACTCGAAAGACAGGCCAAATTAAATTAAACAATAATGATGTTTTGGGTAAACATGGGTTTTCTATTATTCCAAAGTTCACAGTCTAAGGGTTGTTTAATATGGTCTCTAAAATGAAACAGGGTCTAAGGCTGAATGGTTTCCAGATGGTGGCGTCCCCCATCCACACATGGAGTCTGTGGGATTCTGCCTGACAGATGCTGTACTGGCTTCCAGGGAAGAATCTGAGCAGCCTTCCATGACTAACCAAGACAGGGGACCTGCATTAACAGTCTCCTCAGTCCCATGTACTGTATAGTTTTCAGCTCTTTGGAGAGAAGGTCCCCCAGGGTCTGACTGTACACAAATACAGTGCACACACACATACCAAGGAGTGCATTGGTAAAACACATATACACACAGGGGGATAATTTGTATTTCACTGCTTGATAAAAACAAGAATATGTATATATATATTTATTTATTATTTCAGTGACCAGATAATGTGATTGGCAGGTCTAAGTCAGTGGTGAATTTCCATCGTACAAACCTTAACACACAAATAAACACACAACAATCTTCTGTTGTGTGTTGTCTTGTGAAAACTCTGTCAGTGTAATCTTGTGCTGATGCTGAGCAGCAGTTTCCCCCAACAAGCTCTGCTGTTTCCAGATAGAATGTAATAACATGGCATGCTCCATATATCACAGCAAACATAATGAGACCTATTTAACATGTCCCGGCTCCAGCAAATAGCCTGCTGAAGCATCCTCACTCGTATCGACCCGCAAGGCAATGTTATTATCACATTCCTCTCGACAATCAATCCATCAAAAATCCATATTTCTGCCTCTATTTACTTTTCTTTGGGCCCCTCACCTGAGCCTCCCCTCGGAAGCAGACGCCACACTGTAGTGTAACAAGCAGTGAGCAGAGGAGGGGGCTGTTTGACAATGTGCTGCTCATCAGGCCAGAGCTGCAGCTCCACTCACAGGCTGCACAGCTCCCACGGCTCCCCTGTGTGATGTTGCAAGGCCCAACCGGCGATGCTGGCATTCTGGTTGTGGGCTGTGGTCAGTCAGAGCCCAGGGAGCTGTGACAGCCTGCTGCTCTCTCAACCGCAGCAAAAAAGCAAAAAAAAAAATAAAGCACTGAAGCATAAGAGACCTCTAGGCGGAGAAGAAATGAGCAAAGAACATTGCACCAACACGGACACAATCACATATTCCCAAGGAAGACACACATGGAAAGACATAGAGTATGTATGCACGTGGGCACAAATGCACACTATCACTTTCCAGTACGCACTAACTGCAGCCAAATGATTCGGAAAACACAGCTCAATAGGCCATCCGGCCATCTGATATTTATCCAGCGACGGAGACAGAGTGAGGGTGTTACAGCCTGGGCTGTTCCAGATTGATCTCAACTTCAGTGAGCGGGTTAAACGGCAGGTTTCTTGGCTCAGGTTGATCGTCATTTTTCATCTGAAGGCCATCCCTCAGTCAGGCTCAGAACTGCATCGTATACTTGCAGTTTGCCCTGCGGGGCCAGGGGGTTGTCATATAAACAATTTGAGCACATTTACCTTGACATTTCAGCCGATAGGGACTTGGCAAAGTATCCAGCATGAGTTTAACAACTTCAGACCGGAAAAAAAATACACGTCTACAATTTAGTGTTGATAGTTGTTTTTTAATGCAGCCTTTAATGCAATCTGAAGTAGGCTATTATCTCTAGAAAAAATACATCAATAAAAAAAAAAATTCTCGCCTGGGCTTGTTTACATAACTTTTGCAAATAAACTCAATTATTTCCGAAGACTAAAGCAAAGAAACAAGATTGTAATCCCGTGCCCTCATGATCCGCTGTCTCAGCTGCCTCACAAGGAAGATTTTATGACTTTAAAGACTTATGGCTATTCATTCAAGTTGTTATTTCCAAATGAGTTATTTTATGGTAATGGTTAGGATGTAACACAGAAACTCAGAAGCATCCCCTTAACCGAGCCAGGAATGGCCTCAGGTTGTCTAAAAGTAACATTTTCCATCTTCCCAAGTTCTGTCCCAGTAGAGCTGTAAATCAGCATACCATCACTTAGGGACAGGAAAAGCTCTTCTATCGAATTTCTGACTTCTGGGGATAACAGTAAATGTTCAGTCCTGCACACTGAGCTGCCCTAAAGTTAAGGAAATGCATTTCAGAGCTGAAAACTCGCTGTCTTGACATGCTGCAGTCAGAAGAAGATTGGGACTGTGGCCGCTGCTCTGTTTCCTGCCCTAAAGGGCGGCTTTGAGCTCTCAGAACCAGGGATTAACTACCCAGCTCAAGTTCTTTTTAATCTCTCATGCTCAAGTTTATTTTGTATTAGTCTTTGTTTTGACTCCTACTCCTTTATAATGCCCTGGAATCCCCATTAGGGAGCCGGCTGTCTAGGATTCCTTAATGTAGCCCCCCTGGCATTTGCCCACTTTGTAGCCCCACTTGGCGGGGTGCCCGTCTTCTGTGGGATCTGTTGTTTCTCCAACACAGCAAAGCTCAGAGTGGAGTCCTTTCAGATGAGTCAAAATTAGATTGGTGCTAACCCCGGCATGTTGACTCTATGTGCTCTGCACCAAGGGACTGCAAGTCTGTCCTTTAACAAAGCATTAGGACCAGATAACCCTCAGAGCTTCTCTACAACCCACTCAAATATCAAGGCAAAGTTACATAAATAAAGGCCACATCCGTGCTAGGAGAAGGAAAGAAACTGCTGCTTCCCTTTTGCTTTCGCTTGCGTTGTCCTTGCAGCAGGAAGAGACAGAACTGTCGCTATAACATCATGTAATGACCGGGCTCATCCTACAAGGCCAGTCAATCACAGAACACCACTGTTTTCACTGAAGGCCTTCTCAACACAGAGCAGCTGTATAAATACATTAGACAGGATCCGGCCTGCTCCCAGTGAAAACAGAAACTCTGTTTCTCATAAATATATGGACTATTGGATAAATAAATCACGAGATAGGCCTAAACTAAATAAATCTTTGTAATGTGCCAGACACAAAGCAAGGATCAGGGCGAGCTGGTGGTGTGCGCCTTCACCGAGGCCTGAGGGGCACGGTGCTTTCTGGTGTTCCCTCTGCCCATGAAGCCTCAAACCCACCAGCTTATTATTCTGTTGTGCAAATGACATTCAAATGTAATCATCATATCTTAATAGATTCAACTGTTATTAGGGAAGTTTAAAGATCAGCAGGCATGCTGCTGATTTTCATATGACTTCAAAACACTTACAAGAACTACTTAAGTCATTTGGCTTCAGAATCCATTTAATTGCTACCCAGAGGAGTGTGTTGCCCTCACAAAAAGTCATCATCGGCGCAGGAATGTGTCATCTTTAATGAAGCTGGTGCTTATCTACGTTTCCTCTCGTACTTGCATTGATTGGCTTCTGATGAGGCTGCAGGACAGTATAGGTTGGTGCAGAAAATGTGATTTGTGGCTATTTGGTGTGATACTGATTTGTTTACCCTCTGCTGGCAGGGCCGATCCATATATCATGTGAAGCAGACTGAAGCATAAGGTCCAGACTTGAGGCTGGGACAGAGTGTGAATGATCGGCTGCTGCCAGCTGTGGAGCCTGTGGTTATTGTCTCATCTCATTCTCTCACGATTCAGCCCTGTTCACTAAACCTTGAGCTCTTCCAGTGTTTTTAAGATGAAAGTAAGGCACACATGCTTTTCGGTGTTGGACATTTAACTTAAAAAAAGTAACAAAACAGATCACAGCTTCTTTTTTTACCTAAAAATGTTTTCCCCAGCAACAACAGAAGAAAACTGTCAGCGAGCCAAGATGTGGAGTCGGATACAAAGACCCCCCTTACATTTAATAACACAAAACAGAGAAGTCTACATGAAGAAGCCAAACATGGCACGTTACCATTCTGTTGTCTTCTCTGTTGTTGTTGTTTAAATAAAGAAGATTAAGGCTTTTCAAAACTGTATCTAAAATGAAAGATGCTAAATCCTTTTGTTCTTGTACCTTTTCCCAATTTCCTACAACAATTTCAAACGTAGCTCTCCTCACTGAAGGCTTACTCACTGTCGCACCAAAACACAAGAGCACATATAATTTATTTCTTTCAAGCTGCTCATGAGAGAGAAACCTTCCTCCGCAGATGAGTGCGAGTTTGGTGGCGTTTATTGTACTCACCACGGTTCTCAGGCCGTGCTCCTTCATCAGCCCGAGGGAGTTCTGGTAGCAGGAGGTGAGGTCATTGGTCTCGGTTGGGCCCACATGACCTCTGGCCACTGGGCCCACAGTGTGGATCACATCTGTCAGAAGGGGACAAACACACAAAGCTCCGTTCAGCACAGCCTACTTCCAGCAAGGTTAAATAAGTTGGCAGTATTTTTAATAGTGTCAGGATTTATAAGAACAAAGCTGTAGAACATTTTAGCTGCCTGCCATGCCGCGGAGCACTGGAGCCAAAGTTTCTACAATCTGCAAAATCATCATCAAACACAAAATATGATAAAGTTGCTCGTCACAATGAGACAATGGGGACAGCAATAACAGCCCAGTAGCCCGAAATGAATGGATTTATTCAGTAAATGAAACAGCAGTTTAGATAGAAAATCAATTACAAGATTCTTTTATGCCATCTATTCAAATATTCATATCTCTCCCTGTACTCTCTTCCCCTTCGCATAGTAATGTCTTCACCTGTCAATCACTGGTCTCCTTGTCTGGCCTGGCCGGACTGAGGAATGCAGCATCTTAATTAAATCATAGGAGTGATGACAGGAAAATAAGGGAATGTAAGCAGTGACTTGACAGAAACAGAAATCTTCTGCTTTTCGGCCCGACTGCCCTTGGCCCTTCTCAATGTTGGACGGGACGGGTCAAAGTCAATATGCAACCGGGTCTGCCTCACCCACAGAGCATTGGAGAGCGGCTCATCACGTGTGTTGCATTGAGGCAAACTTACCACAAGGATCTCAGTGACACGCTAAAAAAGTAACTTCTCGTGTGTGTGTTTTTTCATTATCATGTTTGCCTGTTCATTCATCAAACAGGTTATTAAGGCTTGAGTGTAATATCCTGATATCGTGAACAATAATTCATGAAGCAGTGATTGATGAATGTTTTTCTGTTTTTTTTCCCAAAGCAGTCTTTTTCAGAGGCCGTAAAAACACTCTCTTACTCGATTCAGCAGTGGTTACTGGTAAATCTCAATTCATGGCCCATTAAATATAGATCAACTATGACTAACACATTTGTAATTTAATGCTTCAAGTCTGCATTTCTGTCCAGTGAAATATTAAAGCTTGTTGACGTATGAGAGCCGAGGATTCAGACCTGGTTCAGGTGAGGGCACCCGGGGACAACACAACAGCCTGTGATTTAAAATGCAGTAACCCTCGTGTGTTTTCTTACATCTAACCTCGCTTTTACTTTTAATATAAAACACTTAGCCTCACATTCCCACGGTAATAATAAATGTAAACTATATCACGACTCCGCTTTAACATCAATCATTTATGGATTACATTTATTTCTGAGTTGTGTGTCTGGGTGCATAATGGTCAGGATGATCAAATGCACGCAGAACTGCAGTAATCAAGTGGTGTTCAGCGGTATTGCTTAAGGGCTGTGGTTTTGTGTTTCGGGAAAGGTAAGAAACAAGGGGCGTGAGTGATCCTTAGCTATAGGCTGAGGTCGGGCCGTAATGAGAATGGAGCTGTCCCAAGTCTTTTCCCAGAATAGCGGGTACGAAAATTGCATAGCACAATGTGGTTATAATGGGACACGTGGTGAGTTGTTTTCAGTGCATAATTCATGAAGTTTTTCACTACAAGAACTGCAACATGCCAATTAGAGTGTGGGTAAGTGCCAAAAACCCAGACTACTGGTGAATTCATGAAATGTTAAACAGTGCTTCTCTCACCAGCACCAGAACACGTCTCCGCTCGCTTCCTCAACACATCCACAGCAAATAAATATTCATACAGCTGTGTTTCTGTAAGGTGAAAGACACATCCACTTTGTAACCATGGAGGGATATTACAGGGAGGACAGTGGGTTGCTGGAGTGCTACGCAACACTTCAACAGCTGCCTCAGCATCCTCCGCAAACCTAAACAAAAACGACCCCCCCCGCCCTTGGACGTGGAGGAACTGAGGTTACTTATTTTGTTCAGGGGGAAAAGGCTCAGCCATTTTCTAAATCCAACAAGATCCAACGATTATTTGCAGTGTAATGTTGTAGGCCATTAAGCTGCAGTGAAATTATAGGATTTTTGTTGAATCCTAATTTTTTAAAGGCTAGTGAGCATGTTCTGAAACAAAACTAGTCCAGCTGAGATACTCAAATCTAAACAATTAGATCCGTAATAATAAAAAAAACTAAATAATTGTCAGCATAGTGCTTCAGATAATGACACTTTGACCTTGAATGCACTCTTTCCTTAAGGTTAAGACTCCCTCTTACTTTATTCCTCAATGTGTTTAAAGACTGGGGTTATTTATGATTATTTATGGCTGCTCTGTTTTTCAATAAATAAATTATACAAAGATGCTCTTTGCAATAAGAGTTTGAAAACCTCTGGCAGATAATCCATCCAACGTGCGTCTTTATCACCCCTGTTCTTTTTCTCCTGGTGGAGCGCCTCAGCTTTTATCATTATTTGCATCCATTACCTGACAAACACATTTCAGTGTATCAGTATTTTTTATTCATTTGATTTTTTCTTACTGAGAGGCATATACCGACACATATATATCATTATCTGAAAGCAGCCCTCATACCAGAGGCACATAAATCTCCATCTTAGATTGGCTGAGATGATTACTAGCGGTCCTCGAGCAATGCGGGGTTGGGCTTAATTGCAGGGATGATAAAAAATGCAGGAAATGTCCTGATGAAATAGAGTCCATTAAATGGAAGCTCTTGTTTAGTATGTTGAGAGGAGATTAATCAGTCAATACCACAAAAGTGGGGAAGAAGGAGGAATTCATTTGTTGAAAGTAAAGACAGAATTTCAGAATTACCTTGTAAAGTTAGAACAGAGCAGAACTACAGAGGCTAAATAACAAGACACAGCACGGCCTATAGTTTGCTTTCGGAATATGAAATAAGTCATTAAGGGTTTTAACGAAACTCACACTATCACACATAATAATACCCCGGCTGCATCCACTTCCTCCAAGTCCCTCGCCTTGCCAACTCCACCAGAATTTAATTAGCTCTATTCCCAGCCATGTTTTTCAGCACTTTTTCAACCACTATATCTGCACCGGATTTGTTTATTGTGGTCTCTTGCTTGGGGCTGCAAGGTCAGTAACACAATTGAACCTGAGAAGAATGATGATTTCCATTCAAAGCAGGCTTTTCTTTCCCTGTGAGTCCATAGGCTCTGCAATGGAACAAAAAAATAAAAAATAAAAACCCTGCAGGTTTATTCTTGTTATAAATGTCGAAGGTGTAAGGACTCCTGGTGCGAGGAGCCCATTAAATACCATAAGCAGACTGATATTGACTGACATCATCTATTGTGGTGTGATGATGCTATATTTCTAACAATGTAAGTGCATTTTGCAGCATAACAACAGAGGATAAAGGTCCCTCCGCCGGGCGCCTGGTTCAACAGGGCTTTGCTTATTCTCTTAATTTGTCATGGGTGTGTTTTGGGTAAAACGTGCAGTAAACCAATCAATGTGCAATCTCCCGTTCCCTTTACAAAGCTAGGTGAACTTGCACCTTAGCTGCAATGGCGGATTATCCAGGTAGTTAGAGGGAACACTTTTCTGCAGAAGGAACAGATCTACATGTTTGGGGGGGGGGGGGGGGGGGAGTATGCGAGAAGACCCCTTAGTGTCTGTAACAAGCAGAGTGTACAGGCAGCAAACAACCGCACCTCTTCTTATTCTTATTCTACGACCTCTCGGCAGGAGCAGATCTCTGCAACCTTCGACTCTTAACACGTGCGCAGTGAAGTATCTCAGTTGTTTGGTGAATCTTTTTGAATCAATGCAATGGACAAGCTGTGTGAATGCATTCTTCAGCCTGTTTCAGTTTTCTAATGTGCCATGATTAGCTGTCAGTGCTTGAAAATCCATACAATATGGTGAAGCATGTATCAGGCTGCACAATCAAAAGTCGTGTTTTGGTTTGATCCTTTTTAAAATGATGAATACCAAGAAACTAAGTGTTTGCATTTGCCCCATTCCCACAATAGGAAAAAAAACTGCTTTATGTATGCAGCGTGTATATTGACCCTACTAGTGTTTCTGCTATTGTTTGAGCTCAATCATCCTTGACATAAATCACAGGATGAACACATTCCTGGTTAAAGTGCTCACAGCCTTTGTCTGAACACCCTCAGCCAGTGTGTGACTTGTCTTTTCCCTCAGTTGGTATGGGAGAGCGTGAGGCTTCTGGACCCTAGAGAGTAATGAGGCAAACACTGTATGAAGGCGAAGATGCTCCTTAATATTTACCCATCAGGTACAGGGGTGCTTTAATCACAACAGAAGTGCAAAACAGAACTCCCACACCCCCTCCTCCTGTCAGACTGATAATAAACTGTGTGTAAACCAGAAAGAAATGTAATTCTGGATGTGAGAGTGTTCTAGCATTGTGAACTACTTGACTACTGCTGTAAAAAACACACTTACACTTACGCATCAGTTGTAGGACATCACATTATATTGCACAATTTTAACAAAAAGCATTGTGACAAGAAGTTTTGGTCAGTGAGCCATACGTCAATAGATTATTACACAGTTGTATCACCAGTATCTGCAGTGGAACTGATCCAGTTCACATGATGGTACAAAGCCAGTGTACAGTATTTGAATTAGCACTGATAAAAACATATTCAAACACACTAATTTATTCATATATATCATATATATTGCATTTTAGGGATTTTCCATTATTTTCCATGACCAAAATACATGTGCACAACTGCATGATCAGAGATTGCAGGTTTAGTTTCGTCTCAGCCAGCGTTTGACCTCCTAATTGAATGTTTTCAGATCAGTCTGTGTTCTCTAGAGTTGGAGAATTTCAAAAATGTGTTCCTATTATTGAAAAACACAACTGACCTAAAGTGGTTTTGCGCTGGGCCACCCTGCAATTACCAATCACCACTCGCCTGCTTGAGACTCCACTGATGTTTGTCTGATGAAGGGAGGACGTCTATGTTTTGTTCAAACTAGTTCCAGATTGAAACAAACATTATTTATATAAAAAACATCATCCGAACTCGACAGGAAACCATTCACTGTGACGCTGCATTACATAAGGACATATATATATCGGATAAGTACTCAATATTGGCACATTCCTGCAGATAAAAGGCTCAGATAAGTAGCAAAAATAAAGATAAAAACATAAATGATTGAAATAATTCTAGATGCAAGTGATTATTGGTACGTCTGGGCGGCTCTGGATGGACTGGACACACTGTGACCCCTTAATATATCAAGTGTAGAGCAAGCGTGTGAACATCTTAGATTAGCCTAATAAAATATTACTCATCTCGGGGAGAGCTGCCAGGGAATAACTATCAAGGGGGACATGCTCACTTCAAAGCCGCCACTTTCTCAGCAACCACAAAAAATCTTTTGAAATATCTCGACTTCATTCAGGAGAGAAGTGCCGTGCTATTTCAGAGGGGGACCGGCACTTCACAGTCTAATCAATGTTTCATTTTGACTTGCCTCCGCTGACTTTGAGGCTCCTTTAACATTCCACGTAATAACAATCCCAATAAGACCTGAACACATTTGCTACGGTGCGGCTGCTCCTGAATGCTCCCATTCTCAAAAACAACCCTGGAAGTGCATGTATCAACACAATGAATACCACAGACATGGGTGTAGTTATAGGAGCCTCATCCAGGTCCATTATTATTCACAAGAGCCAGCAGACAATGATCAAACCAGTTTTGTGCCGCCCAGGGCAATTATCTTCAGAATCAACAAAGCACATAATGATTTACAGTCCATTAGGAAATTCAACTAGATTGAATTTAAATACATTAACTGTTTTTTTTTTAGTTAATCCAGCTTTTGTATGGAGAGTGGACTGCAGGTTTATGAGTGTGTGCGAGCCGTGCTCATGACGCAATAAAGTTGTTATGACTGATGCTGGAAATCAGTGACTGCATTTGGTGCACAGCACTCTGGGTTTCTCTGTGGAGGCTCAGTCACCATCTAAGTCTCATTGTTAAGACTGGATTAGCACAAGGAAAAGGCTAGAGTAATTTAAATATATTGTTATATATATAGTCCCCTGATTATGAGGGAAAGGTTCCGAGCATAACAATATCTGTGAAAGCTACGTGACAAAGATTGTCCCGAAGGAAAGTGAATCACAGCTGGATGTAGCAGTAAACCATGGGATTTTCTTTTTTAATCAATGATAAGATGTTTGTTGTTTCTTTATAACTTTACTTTATGAATCAGAGAAAATTATAACCAAGAAGATTTCCCCAAACACACATCAATAAACAGAGAGAAATCTGTTGCTATACTGCTGTGCATGGGTTAAAGGTTTTCAAGACCGTTTCACTTCCAGCTTCATGTGTCAACAGCAGCAGTTTTCTTTTAGTTCACATACCAAATACATACTCCTACACTGCATGTTATGATAATAATAATAATTATCATCTTCTACACTGTTTATCCTTTCAGTGCCGCGGGGGAGCTCGAGTCAATCCCAGCTGACATTGATTGAGAGACGGGGTCCACTCAGGACAGGTCGCCAGCGTATTACAGGAACAACATCCAGAGACAAACAACCATTCACTCTGACATTTACGCCTTCTGTCACTTTAGAGTCGTCCATTAACCTATCACCCAGTCTGCATGTCTTTGGGCCGTGGGAGGAAGCTGGAGTACCTGGAGAAAAACCCACGCAGACATGTGGAGAACATGCAAACTCCAAACAAAGAGACCCCCACCCCAACCGAGATTCAAAACAAGACCCTTCTTGCAAACCACTGCACCACAGCATTGTCATCGTTATTATTACTAATGACTGCTTCCACACATGACAGAAAATAAGTGTCAGTCATTGTGAGCAGAAGGGGCATGTCTGCCTTTGGTAAATCATGAATCTGCCTCTTCAAAGTGTCCAATGGCCCATGAAGGAAAATAAAAGAGAGAGACAGAAAAGGGAGAGACAAAGAATGAGAAACAGAGAGAAAAAGAGAGAGAGAGAGAGAGAGATGTCATCTTCCTTCAAAGGGTTCTCCAGCATTTCCCGTTCCTTCATCTCTACATGTAGATCACTGTCAGATGTCAGAGGGGTACAGGGCATGTTACTGAGTTTGACAGGTGAGGATCCGCCTGTGTAAACACATACATAGCAGTTTAGATTTCCAGAGCAACCGTGCACCCAGTTTTTCTTCCGCTGCAGTGCGATGTAAAAAATACAGTATAGTGTATCAGAGCTGTGTCATGCATGTGCTCCAACATTAACTAAAAGATGTATGGATGTTTGTACACATACTGACTGTGAGCATGGGAGAGATGGCTGGGACCAGGCTTGTCACGGTAGTCGATGCTTCTCGGTGTGCAGGCACACGATGATTGCATAACTTGCCCACTGGCCCCAATGTCGTTTTTCATTATATTAATAGACATAAAACCTGTTTGGTTCATTTTCATGTGTCAGCGGTAGTGCCCACATTTCTCAAATAAAAAAAAAAAACACTAAATCTGACACGGCAATTATAAACTGGAAGTGTCTGCGACTCGCGGTAGCAGAGCTGCTTGGCCTTGGAGAGTAATGGAGTCTTATCACATGATGAGAGGAGAACAATGGGACATTGGTGGAGGGTTTGATGTCAAAGTGAAAAAGCAATGCCAAAAGGACACCTGATAACATTACAGCACAATTCATGTTTCTGCATTGAAGCTATGCCGTAGCCTGCACACAGGGGCCAAGCATTCATAGGTGTGTGTGATTTGCGCTGGAGGTGTACCGCCAAAACACTAGAGGCGGTAGAGTTGCTTTGCTGGAGTTGAGGGTCTTACGGTTTCAGGTTCGGCTATTTACAAATTCTCTGGCGTCTCTGTTTACCTCAGAACAATGGCGAGTGTTGCTAAGCGTGTCGTGGCAGAGATGGAGCTGATTGATTTTTAAGGGAAAGTACTTTTTCTGAACAAGCAAATTAGCAACAAAGAAAAGCAAGATGTCGTCTGCGTATGTTCCTTCAACTCAATTAAAAAAATGGTGGCGAGTCTGAGAGAAATGCGATCCTACCAAGCGGACCAATCACAGCTCGTCTCGTCGGGTCTAGCTACATTTTTGGGGAGATGCACGTCAGAGTACAGTGTAGGCCACTGCCTAAGGTACACGTCTACTCGTAGGCTATGGCCGTGCTTCCACACAGAAGCATGAATTGGGCTTAATGAGGCAATCTGCAAACTTTGATGAAGGTGACCGCACTTCTAGTCCACACACACACACACATGCACACACACTCTTTCAAGGACATTGGTAGGAGAATTCCTATCATTCAAAAAACTAGGGAGAGCTTAAAAATGTTAAGGATCAAAGTAAGAGCTCTACAGGTGTTGAGGTGAGATGCATTGGGTTTTTTTTTTAAACGTCTGGTGTAACCAGTAACATCGCTGCTGTCATGTGACTATGACACCCGATGGGAAAGCGACCACAGTGTTGCATCACTAACTAAGTTTCAGCATGAATAATGTGTATATGTTTATGTGTGTGTTTCAGGCACCGAGGGCAGGTTGACAAGGCTCTGTTGTGGTTGTTTGATTGCTTAATCAGATGAGTGTGTCCATACAATTAAGAATCAATACAACTCAATAGAAAAAGCTCTTATAAAATAGTATGTGCTGGATAGTATAGTAAAACCAATGCCACTCAAAGTCTAATTCCAGTTATTAAGTGTATTTCGGTGTAATTGCAAGACCGGACTCCCTCAGCATGCACACAGCTGTTCCCATGACGGTCGCCGAGGATTACTAAATGAAGTGTGTACACCCACTCGGACACGGAACTGGTGTTGTCATGGTGACAGAGAGTGCAGAGTGATCCCCCACTGCTCGGTGAAGCTCCAGTCGGAGAGAGAGGGGCTCTTTGCAGACCTGGAATCGTCTGCCTCATGGCGAGCAGATACAGTTGTTAGTGCATTAATATTCCCTTCTTTAAAAATGGATTAAGGGCGTCTTACTGATTATTCATAGGCCTGGCTTTCAAAGAGCTTTTCCATTGTGAGTGTCACTGAGATCCTGTCACACTTAAACAGGCTAAGGGGTAAAGAGCAGAGTAGAGGCGCGGGCACATAGGATGACGACAGAGCGGCGTGCACATGTGCAATATCACGGGAATGTTGTTGCTGATTGTGAGTGATAAATGTTTCAATACAGGAGTTTCGTACAGAACCAGAAAAGGCTCATGTTGCATAAATCAATCCCTTTTGATGGGCAGGATGCTGAGCCCCCTTCAGAACCACTTTCCCACCGTTAGAGTGGGTGATCCTTGGAGTGACTCAGAAGCATGACATTTTCATAAAACCCCCGATCACTGTTTCCCCGAACTGTCAATCACAACACCCAGCAGTACACGACACACACACACACACGACACACACAACCACATCCACACAGGCAAGTACAATACAAGCCACGCTGCCTTAAAATGTCAACAAGCTCTTTCAGTGAATGAAAGGATTGAAAGCCATCTCTCCTCCTGCTGGCAGACATTTCCACTGCTTTACTGTACTGAGCAGAGTGTGTGTGCATGTGTGCATGTGTGTGTGCGTGTGCCACCGTATGCATTCGCCCCACACCGAACTGAAGGACAGGCACAGTGGGGGGGGGGGAGGCGATGATAGTTTTGTTGTACACATGCTGCAAGAATGGCCCCTGCTAGTGTCTACAGGGACGACAGGCCCAGAGTAAAGACAGAGGGAGAAAGTCATGGAGCAGCACCGCCAGCTGTTTGCACTGCTCTGGGCTTTCTGTAACATTCCTCTCAGCTTGAATGAGCTGCCAGGTGACACCGCTCTCAGAAGAGATCGCTGCTTCTGCCGCTCGGCTCTTTTCCTGCTGTTTTTTTCCCACACAGGTTCTTAAAGTATCTACTGAATTCTTTTTAATAATGTGTGAATATGAGAGTAGCTTTGCCATGCATGTGCCCGAGGTGAGACTGCGGATGCACAAAACAAGTCCTCCCCCCCCCAGCCTTTGTAGACTCAAAGAGAAACACCGAGGCGACACAGTGCAACACACAGCAACGCACACAGGTGTCAGGGGAATACAGAGCATACTGTTTTATATTGTACCAGGCAGTGGGGTCAGAAGTATGAATGTGAAAGGAAACACAAACATGCATTATGTGCTTTACAGAAAACAAATCTACCCACGCACACACACAGAGAACAGGACCAGTACAGTACGGAGCGCCGCCGCTCCCATAACGGGCACTACACGCTGTGCGTAGGGCACCAAGTCCTGAGAGGGCACCAAAAAATAGGAATCTGAAAATCATCATAGTTCTAATAATTATGTAGCCGAGCGTTTGGTTGTATCATAGTTCCGACCTCAGCCGACAAAGGACACGAGAGCAGGTCATGCGCTCGGGACAGCACACCGGTTTATTCTCCGCTCACTTTGCAACTTCACTCATCACTGAACCCACTTCCTTTAAAACCCCCTTTCAAAATAAGAGTCACTATCAACCACCCGCTTAGAACAGGAAATACAAATCAACCCTCAAAATAACGTCATTAAATAAAATAGCTTACAATTATAATGCCGATATTATTTCTGTACCTATACAGTACGAGCAACATTGTAAGAGAGCAGGACTTTTATTCCAACAACAGATACATCCTCAGAGCTCAGGCCGAGGAAACTTGGAGTGAACAGCGAACATGGGAACTGGAGGCCATTTTAGCTCCACTGTCACATGAACTGCATCCACAGCATCTCACTGACTCTGCGTCCACTGCTCTGTAATTGGCTGCAGTGTCTCTGCAGGCGTGTCGTGGCCACGTCCGCGGTGATGTTGCCCAGAACCAGCGTGCGGTGACATTGTTGCGTGTAAGTGGAAGCCGGCCCGCTGGGCGCCATCACCTTGGTTCACGTTGTGAGGAAAATACCCGTTCCATGTACAACATGGACCCCCCCCTCTCATGGAAACATCTTTGAGAGATGCCAATGAGGAATCTGATGGGGCTTGTGAATGACAAACAGGTTGCCAACATTTGAATTCCACAGGAAGTTGTGCAATCTACACAGTACTATATATATATATATACTTTCCTGTTCAGCTGCAGCAAGGTGCCCCTGTTACGGCAGAGCTTTAAAAAACAGCTGTTTGTGTTGTGTAGTATATGTAAACACAATCAAACCACATACAGCTTCAATATGGCCTCCTGTGTCTGCAGCTGAACATGAGCCTGCGATGTTGTTACCTGACTTCAACTGCATCTCATCATTCCTCTGATTAGGGCACCAAACAGCCAGGGCAGTACATCATAATTCTACAGGGGTTTGTGCAGGCAGGTCCTTGAACTGGGGAGTTGAGCCTCATGAATCTTTCAAATGTCACACACACACACAGACACACACACACACACACACATTCATACACAAAGTTGTGGAGGCGCAGCTGCAGGGAAGACGGAAAAGCAATGTGGCCTTCACAGATGCTATTACCCGTCATTTCAATTGGCCCGACGTGGATGTGATGGAGAAAGACACTGCGGGTGGAGAGATTAGGCACGCTCTCATTCCAGCAACTTGTGCCACACGCTTCCCAAATTATCCTAATGGCGGTAATTACAAAGGCACATTCACGTCTGTGTTTGGGTAAGTAAGGGTTAGGAAATGGGAATAAATAGTATTGTGTGGCAATTATGTATGTTAGACTTACAAATAGACAATCAGGCTGCGAGTCGTGCTCATTCGTTAAGAAGATTTGCTCTAATCCCGAATTCTCCTACACACAAAGAAGGTATTTTAAAACCAAAGTCAGTGTATAGTTACACGTACACACATATATATAATTCAAAAGTTATGAACAGACTTTTTACTTGATTTTTCAATATTGTGCTGATTAATACACCGAGGATCATTGCTGCTCTGAAAAAAAGTATTGATGCAATGTAATGCAATAAAAAAAAATATTGAATACATAGAACTAAAACCAGTGATGGAATAATAATGACAACAGCTAGGTAATAAAAGCCCATGCTGTGAAATCATAATCCAACATCTCATTTACAGGGAATAAAGCTGGTTCTTTCTGTCTCTTTCAGAACCAACAGCACAAATCTGCTCAGGAGAGGAAAACATCTTTTATATGACTGCTAATAAGCAATGAATAAAGTGAACCCATGGACCTACTGTATATTATTCAATGTTTCACACTAAAATGAAAGATAACTACTATTTAGGCAAGTGTTAACGTTTGTGTGTGTGTGTGTGTCTACTGATAATGACCCTGTGTAGTTTTCTAATGACAACTTTGTTGGTTTATAAATATAAAACAGATGTGGAAACTGTCAAAAATAATCCACTGGATTGTCTTGTTTTCATTCTGCTTTCAGTTTTGTTGACTTTCCTGCTCCCAATTGCTTTTAAAAAGTTAGACGCTTTATATAATAGCCTGGAGCAAATAAATATTTTTTCTAATTAGATACCCACTTTTGACCCACTGCTTGTTCAAATGGATGAGGACGTCTACAATCTCGGCAAGTGTCGACCCAAGTGTGGCCCCGGAGCACTGAGAAGGGGGACGTGTTTTTCTGCGTCTCATATCTGGAGTTAAAAGTAATATGATAATGCTGAGAGGCCTTTTGAAAATCTTGTAACTACATATGAAAAGGAAAAGAAAACCTGTCAGACAGTTGCTAACATGCTGACATTCACGAGGCTGCAATAAGAGAAAGAACTGTGGGGCGCTGCATCATCTCATGCTGAAGGAGCTGCTCTCTCCCTGGGGCCGGACTGAGGCCTGTCTTCATGAGAATTTGGAAATGGTTATTTAATCTGGCCGTGTTCCGGAAAGTACACGAGCGCCTTCTCTGTATAAATAATAACGCTGGTTAGACTTGTGAGGTTTGTGTGACTCAGCAGGGAAAGGAGAGGGACACATTTCAAATATGTTTGCTCAGTTTTAGAAGGTGCACTATTAATTCACTATAATTATTATTATGGAAACATACAAATCTAGTGGACCTGTCATTTTCACCTTTGACACGCAGAGGGTTCTTTGTTCGATTCCTGCTTCGGCCAGGGGTGATTGTGTGTGGAGTTTTTTATGTTCTTCCCTTGTCTGTGTGGGTTTTCTTCAGCTACCCTGGCTTCATCCCACAGTCCAATGACATGCAGCTTCGGTTAAAATGGAGACTCTTAATTGTGTGAATGGTTGTTTGTCTCTGTTTACTGGGACTGCGACACGCTGGCAAACTGTCCCACGGTGTGCACCACCACTAGCCCAATGTCAGCTGGGATTGGCTCCAGCTCCCACTGTGACCCTCAAATGACAAGTGGTGAAGAAGGGGTGGAACAAATCTGCACATTTGGTAAAGTGTGTCAATTACACAATAATAATACACAGTTACATGTGTATAAAAAAGGAGGTAGTGGGCAGTGACCTTCAGGAACAACTTTTCTCTCCAAAAAAAAAGATGGTCATACTTTTCCCCCTGCACTCTGTCTGCCAGGAGCAGGTGACACTTCTCTCCACCAAACAGACAGCCCACTTATCACCTCCTTTCACATCCAGTGTGCCACTCATTACTCATGTATTCATAGCCACTGCAGTTTAATTACGAGACTAATCACAACAAACTATCTCCTTCATGACGGAACCAGCTGTGGCCCGGAGGGATTGGATGCAGCTAATCAATTTCCATGTTTGTTGTTTTCTTCTGGGTTGCCGCTATACAGATACGTGGACTTCGAATCTATGCATTATCTAATATTGACAAACAATGTCACGACGCATTAGAGAGAAGCAAAAAGCACTCAAGCTAATTTATCTGTGTAGTAGGCAGAAAGAAAACCTTTCTGTTGTAGCTAACAGGAAAACAGCAAAATCTACATGACACCAATGCAAACAGTGACATTTAAAACACTCACTATTTTTACAACATGGCGTCCTGGGATCTGGAAGTGAAGCAGCTCACCACAAAGCTAGCATTTCGAAAATTCTTCACTCTTTTTCTGCATCACCTGTGGGCACAATGCTAGTTCCGAGGATGACCTCCACGAGATGACTACGGCGGGACTATTTTTTCGGAGAGACTTCAGTCAGTGAAACTGGGGTATGGCCCCATTACGGCTCCATCTGTGAGGGCCACCGGAGCACGGCTCTTATCTGCTCCTGTTTCAGGTGCCTCCACTGAAGAAGCTGTGACAAGGGCCGATCCAGCCGATGCTCTCTCCCAGGACAAAAAGGTACATCCCTCCACAAGCTCACACACACACAAACCACACAAACACACACACGCACACATAGAAAGACGGATTATCTGCAACAGAATCACAACTTGCCTGACAACTTATGTTGGAGGGCCCCATCGAAATAAATAGAGGTCATTTTCGCACTCCTCGTTCGCCTCTCGGCCCTCCTCGCCCCCCCCCCCCCCCTCCAAACACCCACGGAGACAGTTTCAGGGCCCCATGTGGATGAAGAAGAACTGCGGCCAAACTCCTCGGGGAGGAAAAAGAAAAAAGACTGCACCAACTAGCAGCCGTACACCTGCCACATAATACTTCAAAGGGCAGGGAACACACAAACACCGCGCGCTGAACGCTTGTGCAACACAACCGCGAGGTATAAGAAACATGCTCTCGTGGGAATTCACTTCTCAGGGTATAACACACGGCCACATGGCGCGGTGCAGATCAAACACGCGGGGAAGCAGTTGAAGTTACCGCACGGTGAGGGCAAATGCACTGGGTGCTGATGCTTTGGATTGATGGTATAGTAGAATCTCATTAGGTGTTGGATCCCGGCCCAGCACTCTCTCTCCTCTTCAATCCTCCCTTTCTTTTCCACTTTTTGTCTTTGCCTCTGCCAATCACTTTCTCTCTCTCTCTCCCACCGATTCCTCCTCTATATCCCGGCCTATCTGTCTCTCAGCGGTGTCGTAAATGAAATCTGTTGACCTGCTGAATTTAGCAAAGGTTTATTTCAAGAAAACGCAAGGTCACGCGTAGCACCGGCCCCGGCTCCCCACCTGCTTTACTGCCATTCGTTTTGCCGTGTGTATTTATCACACATGCAGCCATTTGTGCACCGAGGGGCTGTGCCACGCTGTGCATATGCTCACTTTGTTACCCCCGACAGAAATGCCTCACCAGGGACAAGCCGTTAGTAGAGCACATATAAACTCTTTCCTTTTAGTGGCAGGGGAAATGCTGGAATATATACATTTACGGGGGTCTGCTTCTGAGCGCCACGCTAAGCTCGGGGGTTTGACCTCGCCTCCGTTTTTACACACGCTGATCCAAAATGCTGAATTGACAATTTCTAACAATGGGTAATTAATTTGTCTTTTCTCTTTCCAGTGAGGGGGCTTAGATATCTGCTCATGTCATCAGACAGGCTACATTGTGGAATATTGTATAATAGAAGACTCTTACATAATAGACAAAAAATGAAGTTTAGGTGGAAAGTTTATATGTAAAATGGAAACATTTGCTGGAGCTGTCTGATCTTCGTTTAAGAGGGGGGGGGCAGCTACTCACCTGCCTTTCAGCTGCACCCGTCGGAGCCATCAGATAAGGGAGGCAAACAGGAGATAACAGAGTGCTGCTACATCTCTCAGCAGGCCGGCATTAATGGTCCTAATGGCAGAGTGCACTTCAGGGTGAGCTTTTGATGACACAGGCAGCTGGGTGATGTTTCCATATGTTCAACAAACACGGGAGGCCCCACGTCGCTGGGTCAGACACGAGTGCTGCGAGCACCGCTGGCCCCCCCCGAGTGCAGCGGTGTGATGGACGGGAGGCTATCCCCCTGCTCCGCACCCCCCCAGCCCACATAATTCAAAGCAGTCCGGGGCTTTTTGCACAACGGTGTCTTGTTCTTTCGGAGAAGTTTGGCAATCAGAGCCACATGCTGCAGGGACATTTATCTTACTTACGCAAAAATGTGGGATCAGTGAGGTAATTTGGGGGTACGCTGCTAGATTGACGTGGCCGAAGAGCTTTAATGTGTGGTCTCTACAACAAGAGTGCAGGTCAGCTGTATGGGAACTTGTTAGTTGGGCACAGTACGTGGCGAAGGCTGCCTCTTTTAGCTGACGCATACTCCGGAGAGCAAGATATATGATCATGGGAGCTTAGTGGTGGATGGAAGACACACCAGTGTAAAAGCCTATTTTTTTTTTTTTTTTTACCTCCAGGTTTCACAAGGTGAGCTGAGCGATCAGCCATCGGTTTCAGTGCAGCTACGAGAAATCATTTAGCCCACAGCCTGAAAGCACAGAAGAAGGTCTCCCGTTTCCGCCAGATCCAGCAGATGCTTACTACTACCATGGTGACCTTTAAAATATGCCTCACCATCTGATTTCAGTTTTAAGCCCAGCATAAAGAGACACCAAATAAAGTACAGGGAACTGGAAGGAGAGAGATAAAAAATGATAGATACAAGAAAAAAAAAAGAGAAGGAAATCAGGTTATTGAGTTCTACATAACCGTCGCTGCTTTTACTATCCAGGGATAATCAACTGAGATCCATGATATCAAAAGCTTTTCCTTCCAAACAGAAGCAGTTTATTAAAACAGTTATTCGTCAGGTATCAGGATGGGCCGCTGTTCTTTCACGCAGGTACGAGCACAAGGAACAGATGGCTTGTAAAAACCTAGAGGATTGTCTCTTAGCAGAGAAGCAAAAAAATAAAAAAATAAAAACAACCTCCTAAATCCACCCCAAAGCTGCTGAAAAAAACACACACACACATCAGCCAGATAGCGCTTCTTCAAAGCAAACCCGCTCTGGATATGAAATGAAATGATGAAGAGCAGGTGAAAAACATTGCACACATCAGTGGTGCCGCTCAGACAGAGCTGAAAATAGTTCTCCACACCTGACTGGAGAGACAGAGAGAATCTAAAGGTTGGACTGCAAATGCCGGCCTGCCTGTACACTTCAGGATAAATGATGGATACAGACGGCTTTTACACTCCAGAGCCCTGCAGCTCTCACAGTTATATAACTAGGCACAGGTGAGGTAAAGATGATGCAAGCAATAAGGCACGGATACATTTACAACTTCATTAAACTGGGAGAGTTACAGGCGATGTAAATTGTGTGAATCCGGCGCTCGGCCTGTCGGAGCACCCGTCTACCTGCAGCGTGAGCAACGCTTTGCGTTTACTCTGCCACATGTTTCACTCACTATCTTCACTTTATCATGTTTTATAGCTTGGTACGAAAAAACTCCAGCACTAATTAAACTTTCTTGCCTTGTTGTCATGAGTGATGAGGACTCACTGCGACTAGAATTTAGGGGAAACACAATATTTGCCTTTGCATCTCCAAAGAGAGATCTTCTCAGCTGATACCAACGTTTAAAGAAATAAAAGCATCCTCCCAAAGTATTTCTTTATCATAAACCACTTGGTGATATATATTAATACTGGAAAAAGGAATGATAATAAATGACATTAGATCATCAGTGTGGATATACTTCTATCAGGTCTAACAGTAGCATGAGGCCTCCGTGTGTGTCACGTGTGATCGAAGCACCGTGCAGACGCTGTACCACATGCTCCACTGGAATACTGGGGAGATTCGTCCAGGGCACTTTGATGGTAAAACTCAATACGAGTGCATTGCCTTTTAAAAAGAGAAATAAATAAAGAACGCAGCATAAACAATGAAGATAAATCCACAGGCTCCAGACAGCCGTGAACCCGTCAGCACGGAGGAGCAGGGAGAAGCTGTTTTCTGTTTATTACATCCATCACGGCAATTACAATTCATAAGGTGGCTATGTATATGTACACATCAAAATAAATGTAACATGTCAACATATACCTGTTTAGCATTGCATTGCACAATCTATCTCGCACTGATTACCATGTTGTCATAGAAACAGCGGCCACTGAAATCACAGTCTGCCAACACGCAACTAAGAAATAGGATTCATACCTCATGTGGGCTGCTGCAGAGCACACAGTGAATTATTTTGATTTGCATGAAGCTGCAGGGAAGCAACTGCACATATGTCGTCATGTATATCTAGCGCATGAGCACGAATTGTACTGTACGTTCAGCACTCGCAGGCTGAGCCGCTACAATCATCATTTGTATTATTATGCAGTGGCTGATAAAGTATACAATAATAAATGAGGTATTAGGGCCCTGTGAGGATCTTATCTTATTGGCTGTTTACAAAGTGCTGTTCCTCTGAGACACTTGATCAAAGCCGACTGCCTCTGCACTGACAGTGACATCATGTGTAAACAGGGAGTGCTGCAGTGTGTGTGTGTGTGTGTGTGTGTGTGTGCGTGTGTGTGCAAGTCTCTGGAAAATAAAAGACTGGAGGCAGGGGTCTTCTCCCATGTTGAGACTTGGATGAAATTTTTGTGCTAATACAGCAAAAAGCCCATGACAGCGTGCTTAATTATTTTTGGCTGTATAGCAGGGCCTGCCACTGCCTGGTGGTGCCCAGCGGTGCCTTCCTCTCGGGGGGGCAGAGACATGCCGCCATCTGGGGGCGTGTCTACCCCGGCCTTGTTAGCATAAACCTAACTACAGTTTCATGGAATTACCTCAGAGACATCTTCAAAATACACACAGATCTGTGGCTCTGGTAAATACATCGGCCTCACTGCAGATCTTATAAATAAACAGACAACACACAGCGTTCACTTTGCAGCATCGGCCGTGGAAAAGCAAACGGAGAGGTAACCTCTGTGGACGTGAGAATGAAATATGAGAGTGTGAAATGGGGGTAAATGCGCTTGCTGGTGTTTTCTTTAAGCAACTGCTAAGGTGGGGTGTGACATTGCTGAGGCAGGCGAGTGGAAGGGCACCATGTCTCCCCGGTGAATTAAGGGGGAAGTTTCTCTCCCACACCGCTCTCCACACGATTGGAAAACAGCGGGAAACGATTCATTTCCAACAACTCTCAACACCTCTCAAGATGTGTCTCGAGACAAAAGTTGTTTTCCAAACTCTGCTCTGAACCGTGAGGCACAACCCCACAAGAAGACAAAAAAGGGAAAACAGAGCAGTTAAGTTTTCTCGCCATGCACTAAGCCCGACCCCCTTTTCTTCTCCCTCTCCTCTGCCGGCCTCCACCTGTGCCCGAGGAAGAAGCAGGCTGCCTGATGATGACAGGCACCCACCAGTGACCTGGGAAATAAATCCTTTAACAGGTGGCCAGCATGGAGGGGAAGGGCTAAATCAGCAGCACACCTTCCTGCTGCCGGTGAGGCTGGCTGTTTTATGTGCCTTAATTACACAGTCCTCCAAAACCTTCACCCCCCCCCACTCTCTCTTCCCCGGCACCCTCTGCCCTTCATTCACCCTCTGACTCGGAGAAGCAACACACACACACACACACACAAACATAATTAAGCACGTGCTAGGGTTTTACACCATGTAATCACCTCAATTCAAACGTCAGGTGTTGCCTTGTGTAACACGGAGATGTGAGAGATAAGTGGCATTCCGACTAGAGTGAATATCCAACGTGGAATTTCTCAGAGCGTTGAGCATTGTGACATCTCTTCCTGTGCGCCTCCATTCATCGATCCACTTTCTGAATGATACCTCCGATGTTTGGCCCTTGACTCCATAGGGAGATCCGCCATGTGTAGTTTTGTTAGTGTCTGTAGCTAAGCAACTGAACATTACAGTGGAAGAGAGCAGCGCTTGCAGCGGTTGCTAGGGAACTGCTCGAGAGTGTTACCACTTGTGAGCGGCGCTTCGATATATCAGCCTCTAATGGTTCGGGTCTGATGGAGCTTCGCCTAGAAGGAGATGAGGGATTGGCAAGCAGGCAGCATGCTCCATCTCACCAGCTATACCATATGTCACAGTCGACAAGTCTCCGGAGTCCCACGCATCAGCACACATAACAACCAGATGAAAATGATTGCAGGTTTTTCCTCAATAGGAAACCATTTGCATAGAAGTGGAGACTGAATAATTGAGAGGTGTGGGAGAGAGCAGGGTGGCTGAATTGGGATGAAGGGATGTATGCCTGCCAGCAAAATCCATTAGCCAGGCCTTGCTTGGCCGAGACAGGCAGCTGATGGGACGGCTCTGTTATCGGACACTAAAGGACACTGGGGCTGGCCATCACCACGCCTGCCCTCTCTATTCTTTGCTGCGGGGAGAGAGAGAGAGAGAGCGGGAGACAGAGGGGAGCGAAAGGGAAACAGAGACAAAAAGAGAAACTGAGGGAGGGACAAGAGAGAGTCAATAACAGAAAGACTGAAGAGGTGTTGCCCTGTTACAGCTTTATAATTGGTCTGCAAGGGCGGTCAAATGGGAAGCTACTTATCGCACATAGCAGTTCCACAAGAATACTTGTCCATCCCTTTAGCCGGAGTCTATTTAAAAGAGCATTAGGACAAATGAAGCGTTGAAAAAGAGGAAATCATCTCTCTATTTAAGTCAGGATAAAAATACAGAAGTGTTGGACGATTGTATGCGATGCAAAAAACATTGTTTGGGTTCTGGTGGGGCTTCATTGCCCTGGAGAGTATAGAGTTGTTTTTATAGAGGACGTCTCTGTAAGACTAAACCTGTTAAGTCACTCTGCAGCAGGAACAATCAATGTTTTAAAGATAGAAGATTTATACAGACTATTAAGCATTTTATTGGTAATTTGTTATAAATTTAACTCACAGAATAACTTAATGTGGCTTGACCGAAGAGAGAAGTTCTGAAGAAAAAAAAAAATCAATGAGCTGTCATCTATATTGATACAGATCTGTAAAAAAAAAAAATTCCCATATAAAAAAAAACATTAAATATTGAAATTTCAGTTCTGAATACTAGATTAGACATCATTTGACATGACAGTTAAAAGGCTGAACACTATTTGTCATGATAGTGATAACAGCTCAATAAAAGCTTTGTTGTGTTTTTCACTTTCTAGTGGTCAGAGTCACTTAATAAAACTCTTGGAAGAACTCACTAGAAGCCACAGCATGGCGGAATTAATGCTCATAGTTTGAGCTGAGCTGCCTGAGTGTTTGTCTCGTCTCACGCTGTGGAAAAAAGGCTCACCGAAAAGTTAAGATCCAATATTTGACTACAGTGAACGGATCAACCCCTTTCAAAAGAATCCCCACTAATTCCAACATTCCACTTCATCTCACATTTGCCATTTTCAATGTGTCTCTCTTTAGCAGTTTGCACTTAGTATCTCTGCATGAGAGAAAAACACATTGCGGCAGCGATGCTTTGCCAATCAGATTTATGCTGCACAGTCTGGTGATCCTGCAGGGAGACATCCAAACCGAGATAACCAGAGAAAGAGAGGAACGCTTCCCTAAGACTGAGGCTGCTTGTACAGAATCCAGTGCAGCATGACAAAGTCCTGGCTTTGAATAAACACAAAGAAACACAGCTCGGAATAATGAGCATGACAATAACCATCGACGGGACATTTTAATACAAGACATTGATTTTTTTCGCGTCTTGTCTTTGCTCCTGCAGCACAATGGACTCAAGGAGAAACAAAACATACTTCAAAACAAAAGAAAATCAAAAAATAAACTAACCATATTCAGCCTCCACCACAATGGTGGTATATACAATATGTTTCCCCCTCAGCCAAACACGGAGAGAGGGGCTGGAACAGAGAGAGGGTGAGGCACAGAGAGAACTGTGGAGCGCAACTAATAATTGCTGTTCGAGCCCTGAGTTTCATTGCCCCTTATCATGACAGAAATACATGATAGCTTACACACAGAGAAGAAGAGGGGACAGCCACAGGGCCTACGCTTTAAGAGGATGTATGTGTTTACCAAAGCTTGTGTCTCCAAAAGCTGTCTCTCTCTCTCTCTCTCTCTCTCTCTCTCTCTCTCTCTCTGTCTCTCCCACTCTCTCTCTTTCTCTCAAACACACTTTGAAAAAATCAAGCATGAACAGATATGCACAATTAAATTAGCTCCGAGCTCTGTTCAACCATCTGCCAAATGAAAAGCACGACGAGAAAACAACCTGTACATCTTCAACTTAACATCCATCCTGTGCCCCAAAGATCACTGAATAGGAGATAATATTCAGTGACCTGCTGTTATATAAATGTTAGTAATGCCATTATATGAGTTAAATGAAGATATATTTGTTTTTATATCTGTGTGGAAGCCTACACCGTGCCTATACTGACATTAAGGCTGCTGTCAGACATGCACTGAACTCCGGTTAATCTCCAGACATTCTCCAGAGAGGCATGTGAGAACGCACATTTCCTAGAGACTCAGCCAGTGCCCCAGAGAAACCTCAAGATAATTTCTTAGCCAAATTCACTGCGTGCAAGTTGATGATGAGAGGCGGTGGACTAGTGGCAGAAACTTTGACTATGGGCAGAAAAGGTCTCTGGTTCGTCTCTGGTTCGACTCCACGGAGAAACAACAAAAAGACGAACCTGGATTGATCTGTCCAAAAAAAATCCAAGATGATTCTCCCTACCCTGTCTAGGGCCCCTGAGCAAGGCAGCTTACTCCCCCAATATCTGCTCCCTGGGCGCCGTTCATGGCTGCCCACTGCTCTGTGTGTCCTGCACCAGATGGGTTAAAAGCAGAGGTTAAATTTCCCTCCTTGCATGAGTGTGCTTGTGCATGTCTGTGCATGTGTTTGGGACAAATAAATGTATCTTAAATCTTAAATGATGTTTCTGACACGAGGCAAATGCAAAACTGAAATCTACAAAAACAATATCTATATAGATATTTATCTTATCTTAGATGTTTATCTTATAATAAACAATATAAGATAAACACAAACATGAGATCTCTGCAGTAGTATATAAACGTTACGTCCTGCCTGCTGGGACACCCTGATCCGAACGCTCCAGGAAAATAACTAAGTTGTTCAGGTGTGACACTTCAATCCTGAGAAAGTCCGGATCCAATTGTGCGGACATCCTCCCGAGATCATGTTTGATAACGGCTCAACAAACATGCAATCTGCTGCTTTATTACACTGAAAGTGAATCAACATTTGCGCGCAGGAATCAAATTGCTGACCAATTGTGTAGTACTTTTATGTTTGAGTATAAATGAAATCAATCAATCAATCAATCAATCAAATTTTATTCGTATAGCCCACATTCACAAATAACAATTAGTCTCAAAGGGCTTTAACATTGTGTGACATCCTTTGTCCTTAACCCTAGCAAGAGTAAGGAAAAACTACTAAAAAACCTTTTTAACAGGTAAAAATATGTAGAAACCTCAGAGAGACACATGTGAGGGATCCCTCTCCCAGGACGGACAGAAGTGCAATAGATGTCAAGTGTAAGAAAACATCATTGGGATTAAAGTTTTTTAGCAGCATCGATGAGGGTACACATTTTTGAAGGATAACTTCAATACTATATGTCAAGTAATCCTGCTGCAATCATAGTCTCAAATACATGCTGGCCCCTTACCACAGTAAACACAAAATCAAAAACTGCTTCTTTGAGCTCAAATAAAATCCCATGTACGTTTTCTAAGTATTATCACAATTTAAACCTTTACCTTTTTGAGGCCCCCCAGCTTGTTAGTGGCCTTGAAATCTCAGTCCATCTTGAAATGGGTATTTTACAAGAATAAATACAATCCATCACAACCTAGTGGCGCTGCATCCCAATGAGCTTGTTATTGCAGTGCTACAGGTTGCACATCCCTGCAAAGTGTTGAAGCCTCATTTGCATGTTTTCATATTTAATTCCGGACGGCAGAGACAGGTCTTGATGTGGCCTAATGTGATGCCTGACATTGCCTAAGCCCTGTAATTATTTTCCTGACCTGCCCAACAATCATCTTTCCTCTAGTTAATTGCTAACATAAACAAATCCTCAGGTGGTCCGAGTTCGTAGGGAAGGCTCTGCATGCACAACGGCCGCCTCGTAGCAAAAAGACTAAACGGCCGTCAGGACCCATCGCGACTCGTTTCATTCCTGCTTCATGAAGTGCTAAATTACAGTTTCTCTCCAGCAGCGTGAGTGAAAGACGGAACGATAATGATAATTGTTGGGAATACGATGTGATAGCGCGAATGCATGATCCTTCTCAAGTAGAAACAGAAAGTACTTTAAAAGAAAGAAATTAGCAATAAGTTCAGAATTAATAATTAATATAGTTCTAAATTGTATTATCAAGCTTATTGAGCTATGGAAGCCATTGTTTCTGACTCTTCAATATTTCACAAAGTCATCACAAAGTCATGGGAATGAGGTAAAAGTCTCTTTCCTTATCTATGACTTTATGCTCAGTTCACTTTATTGTGGTTCTTTTGTGCCTTGTCCGTGTGCGCTTAATGTTTGGTGTGTTGTCGCTGCGAGTGAATATTTAATGAAGCCGTGGCAAGCTCTCCACTGCTGTTCATCTGGGCATCGAGTCAGCGGAAAAACTCTCTGGTTCTGCCATCTGTTGGAATCAATAAGGGGGGCTCGAAGCCCCCAGCCGCCGTTCAGGGCTCCAGCATGTTGACGATTAAAGCTAACCCCTCTCTCTGTTCCTGCAAGTCCTGCTCACCACCAGCAAGGTTAAATGGCAGGTGCTGAAAGAAGTATATTATGCCCTGCACAGTAATGCTAATCCCTCAATTAAATTATAGCTCCTAAGCAGACAGGCCTTTCCTGGGGCTGCAGCTCGGGAAAGCAAAGCCCTGCGACATGTTTGCACACGACAGTCTGCACTCCATGCTGGGGCTTTGGATGGATTTATGGAGGGAAAGATACTCCACAGAAAGACAACAGTACACACTGTGTTTGCCCAGCGTAACTAGACATTAAAAGCTTTGGAAACGTGTTTGTTTAGCATGACAGAAGTACTACACAACCCGAAACACTCAAAAACCCCTCTCCGTCCTGTTTGCCCTGTGTGATGTTTACAGTATGTGCCTGTCATGAGTGTCTGTCTGCAGCAGATGGGTAAAAAAAGACTGAAGCAATATCCCTCTACACCAGCCCAGAGGGGGGCTCCTCAGCTAATGGGGAAAAATAAGGTTGTTTAATTGTAGTTTATTTCAGAGGCTGATTGCTTTTATTGAGCTCCATTATTCTTGTTAATGAGCCTGTAATGTGAATGCTGATAATGTGAGAGAGAATGTGAAAGTGTTTTCCTCACAATGTGAGATCCATGCAGTGCTTTCCGGCCACTAAATCCCAAACATCTGTTTGCTGCTCCCTGCGTTGCTGTTATTGACCCAGCAATCAGTCAGGAGTGAAACTTTATACCCCACAGTTAACATTTCTTACCTGGGAACTGCCCCAGATGTAGTCGCCAAACTGAATCACATCAAAGACTGCGTGGACATAAATTATAGTGTGTAACACAAATTCACATGTGTACAGATTTTTTACTCCACCATTTTTAGTGTTGTTTTTCTCACAGATACAGCATAAATAGTGTACAAACGCACACAACCACACACTCAGACACACGCAGAAACACACACACACACACACACACACACACACACACACACACACACACACACACACACACACACACACACACACACACACACACACACACACACACACACACACACACACACACACACACTAATGCTACAAATAGCAATCTCTTTTGCAAGAAAGCAACATTTGGACTTGTATTAAATCGGGTTATGCAGTGACAAGTGTGCTAAAATGTTGTTGGCATTGGGAACAGGGCGAAGGCATTAGCATTACACAAAGAGTGCATTATGAGTGAATAATGCACCGTGCTACCAGTTTGGACATGCAGCAAAGTGAATGTCAAAACTCATTGTAACACACATTCTTCAGCCCACGCAGCTGAATATCACACTTAAGCCAGGCTACAAGGAGTCCCATCTTCTGCTCATTCCTTCATTACGATAACGGGAGAAGCTGCAGCAGCGGAGGGAGATGCTGTCGGCAGAAATGCAGATTAGGATGATAGCAGTCAGTGCAGCTGCAAGTCGATCATCGTGGATCATGGGAGGACTGGAGTTCACCTCAGCAGGAGTTACGTAAAGAGGCATGAACACACGCTGTCCATCATGTTGGTGCACAGACGACCGCACACTCAACTCTGGAGGCAACGCTGTCTTCACTTCCTCTGACCCACAAGGCTTTAGACGCCTCATCAAAAGGATCAAAGCCAGATTCCCAAAAAAATACAAATCCACAACCTTCTTGCTGCAGTCGCCAAAAGAGACAACAATTGTGATACACAGCCACATTTAAATTCACAAGATCCAGATTTTTATTTGGATGTGCATGATTGTTTTTATTGAGATCCATGAATTATTCTCAGAGAAATCAACTTAAATGTTGTAATACGATGATAAACAAAGTGACCAAATATGATGGGCTCTTCTACTCGTCATGCCACACCCTTCCAAACAATTTCCTGAAAATTGGTCAAGTAGGGTTTGTGTAATCCTTCTAACTCACATTTAATCAAACAAACAAACAGACAGAAACATAACCTAATTGGAAGGGGTAACACATTTATTTTGTTTGCATGAGAAGCTTCTACTACCAGTTTACAGACACATTGACTTAGTTAACTAACTTAGATTAAGTTAGTTAATTGCTTTGAGGATCACTAACGTCATCAGTAAAGAAACTGCTGGCAGCATGTGATCCTTATGCACCGGTCCGACGAGAATAGCACTTATCTATGCAGTTTGGTGATGAAATGGCTGCCACACTGTGTCCCAGAATGCACAGCACTGCTGGGTGGAATACAGTGTGGCAGAGGAGTGGATCATATCACTGGACAGTTGCTTGTCTAGGAAACCTGCCAGCTGATAATGACTCAGTAATGTAATTACAGTCCTAGTAGGGCACTTATTTCACAGACTTTTGAGAACACGTTTTTGCTTTGAAAAGATCATGTCTGAATCTGAATGAGCCATTAAACAGGCCCTGGACTGTCAGAGCCGCCGAGCTTCCTTCCTCAAAACGATGATGATTAACGTGTCCTTGCAACTGTCAGGAAAAAAAATCACATACTGCACTGCTAAATTTAGAGGAAACAAAAGATTGACAATTATTATTAAAAGTGAAATATGCACTTGTTTTAAACTTCTATTTAAGCCAAATCTTTTCCTGTTGCTTCTCCATCACCTGTTGTGGAGACTCAGACGACCCAGTAACCCCCCCGACAGACCCACTCAGCGCCTGCAGAAGAGAGGCACTCTCCTCTGTGCAAAGGGCCTCTACGACTTCTGAGAAAATGTAATAGCTGATATTATCTCCCATTGCCTCTGTAGAGCGAAATAATGGGGTCCGCTCCATTAAAGGACCACATCCAAATGCAACAGCATTTCTTCTTAATGTATGTTTTACAAACACAGAGGGAGGGGGGGGGCAATCAACGGCGCCGCACGAGAGCGCTCTGAAGCCGAGCCTTTTCTCCTCTGATCCTGCCACCGCCACATTATCAGTTTCCTCAACGAACTAAACTGTGTTCCCTTTCACAGAGGAGTTTATCAGTGGTGACATGCTGTGTACTTGTGTTGACAGAAAACGAGGGCTGTTGCTCTGCATGAGGCCAGAGCGGATACTTCTGAGCCCAGGAGAGAACATTTCTCTTTTCCCTTTTCTAACCCCTGTCCTCACTCCGTCTCTCAACCGTACATGTTTAATGAGCTGGCATCTTTTCTTTCAGTTTTTTTATATAACTCTCCCTGTCTTTCTTCTCCTCCTCCTCCCGCCTCCACTCCACCACTTTCCCTACTTGCCCGAGCTCACATTTTGTTGCTTCTCTTTTTCTTCCTCGTCCAATGTTCTTCTGGCATTCACAGTGCTCCAGAAGGGACTGAGGAACACTTCCATCCCGAACTCTCAAGACATGTTTTTGCGTTCTTGGTGCTCACGTTCGCTGTCCCACATTTGCTGCCAAGGAAAGGGGTATGCAAGAAAAAAAACTAAATTTTAATGGGAGTAACAATGGAGTGAATAGAAGCTTAAGAACTTTGCAGAAGTTGCGATTCAGATATGTAAAAAAATCTAATCATTTAAAATGGCATATCTGGCATTTTTATTCAAGAGCAAGAATAGTTCTAATCAGGGCCCATCGCCGTTTTAATGCTGACAAAAACCTCAAATTAATTCTTTGTGTTGGAGGATTGTAAGGCAGCCGCAGGAAGAGACATTAATAAAATAAAAAAAAGCCTGTCTTTCCTGCACGATTGGGTTTTTCCATTTTGCTTCTTCCTGTCAAAAGCATCACTTCACAAAAAAAGGACAAATGAGATTCCATGAATAGATGAATGGTTTCTTCATACATGTTCAATCTAAATCCATCATTAATGAGCTAATTTGTCGGGGGGATAGGATAAAGCTTCATCACACAGACCACAACGACTCCATTTCTGTGACAGCGAGCGCAGACTTCGGGGGGACGGCTGACTGAATGCCTCTTCGTGAGTGTAAGAGGGTCCGGCAGCTTCAGTGTCTGAGAACGGCACGTGTGGCACTTCAGGAGACACGCCGACACAGGGACTGTGAACCTCGTGCAGTAATTAACTGCACACTGCACACAAGGAGATTTTAAAGATTCTTAGTCTCATTTCTGGCCTCATTGAGATCACACAAAAAAAACCTGCAGATTATCTCCACATTTGTTTTAGCAAAGCATGTGCAAATGTTTGAATTAAGGAACGAGAGCTTGCTTAAAAGTCCCGGCCATGAAATTCGCCTCTTGCAGCAGAGCCGCTTGCAGGACAAACAAAGAGTGCAAAGCAGAAATATAACAAAACAAAGATAATACGATAACAAATCCTTTTAAGTACAGAAGAGTTTAATCATGTTCTGTGGGAAAATAAAATATTTCACAGTCAGAGGGAGCAGAGGAGATAAATAGCGGGGGTGGAAAATGAATGAAAGTTGTTGGCGAGAAGGAGCTGATTTATCTCCGATGGTTCATATATGAACAGCGGAGGAGGCCAAAATGTTCCAACAGGCTGGGGATGTCTGTGGAGGCCTTGGACAGTGATTTATGGCTCAGTGTTGGATGTGTTAATGGACTGGGCCTATGGAGCATATCCATTCCAGGTATGGCGGCCCATACCTGGGACGGATACGCTCCATGGCCGTCTGTCAGAGCGGCACGGCACATCATCGCACAGACTGACAGCGTTCGGGATGTATATAAACACAGAGCCCGGTGTCAGCCGCTGTCAAAGGATGAATAGGCCACTGGTGACGCACAAACAGCACAGTGGGGGAACGGGCGGATGAGGAAAGGTTAAGAACAGCATGTGCATTTTCACTGTTTTATTCCAAAAACAGACATAGCACAACTCTGGCACATTGATTAATAGTGCAGCATTCAAACTCTCCCGTACAATAGCTAGCAGGGGGACAAGGCTTGATAAATATTAATCTTATTTAGATTTTTTCCAAATAAAGAGGGTTCGATTGACTTCTTCATATAGCCTGCTGCCTCCCTAACCACCTCACGGCTGTAATAAATCAGGAGAGTTGCCATGAATAGCCTTAAAAGTTTGTGAGGTCCGTGAGTATTGATCAGTCCTGGACTTTCAGTGGAGGTTAAAATGCCTGAGAGCAGGTGTCATCAAGGTAAAACAGACACTCACTGGAACAGTATGAGCAGCTCGGACTCAAAAGAAGTAACATTATATTAAACAAAGCCTGAAGGCATGAAGACGATCGGATTTTAGAGCAGGATTGTTCTGCCTGAGGATATAAGGACTTCAAAAGATATATTTAATTTGAATTGGATTTATTTTTTTACATTTTATTTGTCAGTCGCAGAGCCCTTCACCATCACAGCACTGTGTTCCTGGTTTTCTTCCATATAACTATGTATCTGAAGATGCTGTTATTTGCCACACATCGGTTTGACTGGGGTGACTCACATTTGCTCACTTGTAAGACAGTATTAGAAAATGCACAGCCAATAAGTGATAGTGATGTAGAATGTCAAATGAACACTTTAGACTGCATTAATATTTAATACAAAAATAATCAATGATCGTGGAAAATCCTGCACCTGAAACCTGGAATAGGATTCAGATCAATCTAAAGCCTAACTCATGTTTTATCCTGAGGGCATTTTAAATGTTTGATATTATCCTATTTCACATCCAGCTGTTCTTATTGTAGCTGATACATTCGCTTTAAATTTTATATTCCGTTACGTATTCCTTGGGGTTCACTTTTTTTTTTACTTTTAACATTATTTCTCATGATCCCTTGGATTTTTGTTTAAACAGAAACAAAACCTGTCTTTACTTTTATGCTGTGCATGATACAATGTCCCTCTGTGTATTCCAACTGCTTCTTTTTAATAACTAAGTTAACGCACTAAGACAAGTATATTGGTATTTGTCACAAATGTAAGGAATTAAAATCCCTCCTCTCTTTGGTACTAAAAGATGTTAACTACTTTTTGAATAAAAAATGAAATAGATTACACCAGATTAAGGTAATGACCTTCCTTGATTTTTTTTTAAATTTTACCTTCAATAACATATTACACAACACAAATAAGCAGAGAAAAAGGTGTAATACCAAATAATTACTACCTTCTAAATACAACATATTACACAAAGTAGAAATCTGAGGGGAGACTCAAACCAGTGTTGCAAGGACATAACACTCCTCCGTAGACAATAAATGAGAACGGATGGTGCAGGACGATATTTTAATTCACGACACTCTCATCCACACCATGCTGCTGCTTCTTCTTCTTGCTTTTCTCTGGCAAACTCTGCTCAATATGCAAATAATTGCTACATTACTATATTTTATCAAGGCATAAACCAGCTTTGAAGAAACCTGCTCAGCAGCTCCGGCACCTCTGACAGAGAGCCTGCATTAATCCAAACCTTGTAAACACCATTAAGACATCAGGGCCTATAAAACACTTTTATGAAGTAAAGAGGGAAACTTCAGGGGATTTGGACGATGACGTGTCTATTGCTGCAACCTCTGTTTGATCCAGGGAGGGACAACAGGACCGTTTCACAGAAATATGTTCATAGTGGATAATATTAGATACCTTAACATTCATTAATGACCACATGTTGTAAGTGTGCATGTATGTGGTAATGATGATTTATGTGTATCGATGTCCACAAACACAAAGCTCTTCCCTGGATCAGGACACACTGCTTGTCGTTATCGTTCCCTGAGAGTCGGCACAGTTTAACAGTGTCTCTGCACTCAATATTTTTCTGTAATAACTCTGGAGGAGTTTGCCTGGTGGCGCAGAGGGTCACTGTTTACACTTCAGCTGGCTGTTAGAGGCTCTCCAACAGAAGCATATTTGTAAAAGACCGATCACATGAGGCGAGCGTCCTCCCCCCCAACCCTCTTCTCCTTTTCCTCCTTTACGGTAGCCTGCTAATCAGATTGGGCCAAAATGGCCCCAATTTCAGGGGGTGTATAAATAAAAAAAAGCGAGGTAAATCACTTATACTGTATTTTGGAGCCAACATTCATCATTGTCAGCGGGCGTATACAGTTCATATGCCCCTAACACGTCCCATTTCCCAACCAGCAGCCATCATGGTGTTTGATAGGACAGCGCACTCGCTCATTTATAGCGGAGCCTGTCAGTTTTGTGCTATTTACTCATGTAAATGTCCCCTGGATTAAGTCATTGTCGGGCAAACAGTGAGTCTGACAGAAAAACAAGCCAGCGGGTACACTTAAAGTCATATTTGTGTCCATGCTGCATAGATTTGAATACTTGCTCTGCAAAAGCAGTTGAAGGTCATGTCGACCTCCGCAAGATGTATGTTTAAAATGCTTCGTTTACCACATGAGAAAAGCTGCATTTCAAAGTGGAGGTGTAGCAGCAGCACGACGGGCTTAATGGTGGAGAAGTCCTGGAGCACTGAGGCCTTTTTACAGACTACTGTACGAAACCGGTAAAGTCAAAGTGAAGTCTAACATTTCATTCCAGACTAATGTAATAAGACGAGTTAGGGGGAATGTTCTTGTGTTTCCTTCCAAGTTTTAAACTCTGCAGACTGAAAATTCTGCCGTATACATAAGCTATAAAAACATTTGCTTAGCAACAACAGTGTAATGGTTTACATATACAAACAGAGGAGCGATCCAGTAGCATATGGAACGCAGAAGAAGAACTGACTGGTGATCCAAGCTGCTGAGGTTACCGCCCGAATCCCCACGGAGAGACGACTTTACTTTTGTTTACAATGATTTTCTCTAAAAGCCGTCCTATCCGCTGCCTATCTATTGAGTTACAGGACAAATGAATTACCAGGCGTTTAGTATGGCAGACAGCGGCGGCTCAAAAAGCCGGGCGGATTGCAGGACTGAGCCGGAGAGAAATGCCACTGCTGGGATCCATTTGCAGCTACGTAGGAGGGGAACTAAACAGTCCTCTTCCCCTCTCCTGCTCTTTCAATTTATTCTCTGTTTGAATGCTCGCTGTGGTCGGCCCACTTGTTTGTGTAGCTGATAATCGGCTCAGGAAAATTAGCTTATCTACATTTAGCATTCAGGAAGACAGAGGAGTCTCATGAACTGAAATAAATACTGCACTGAACAATGCCAGTCTCTCTCTCTCTCGTGACTGTTCGTGTGTGTGTTTGTGTGCATGCTTATTCAACAGCAAACAGGAAACAGGGCATCCATATATATTTTTTTTATACTTGGGATTTTTAAATTGCATGATTGACATGGGTTCCTGTGTATGGGGGAGCAGCCTGGTCCCAGGACAGGGAAGCTCGGTGTGGTTTCAAGTGTTCAGTGAACTGCCCCCGTTTATTCTGTCTGTACTTCAACATCCTCCTGTCTGCCTGTCAGTCAAAGTTCTGACGTCATGGAGAGGACCTGGCTGCCTGCTGAGCCTGTGCAGGTGAATTGCAGGGTGGCTGTAGCACTACCAGGCCATGCACCCGCTAATAAAAGCCTGCTATAGTGACCCATGCAGCTGAAGCCAGAAGCACTGTTTAAGAACGTGTTTCCTTCAGTTTGATTGGCAGGGTGTTGGAAGAGGCCACATGCAGTAAAACCTATTCCAGTGTAACAGCCTTGAACAGCATCTTACTACGGAGCGTTAAGACCATTCAAATGGAAAAAAAATATCTGAGATTTATAGAATAAAGACACTATAACCATTTTAAGTTGTTATTTTAGGCTGCGTGTTATTTTAGAGGGGGGATAGCAGAAGATCAGCCTGTTGCTTTGTTACAGTGGGGAATGTGGAGCATATTATTCAGTAATACTTAAGTTCAGGTCTTGCAAATAAGAAAACACTATGTCACAACACCACTTTGAAAACATTTTGCAAGAAACTGTGTCTCTTCTGAAGAAAGAACGACATTGAAATTGCCTCTTTTGTGGTGGAAGTGGTTGACTGTGAAGTTATTGTCGGTTACATCTGCGTGATATTCCCCGCGATTTTATAGTTTCTCAAGAAACAATGAGAAATGGTAATCGAGACTTTGGATCCAATTCATGATATGACGTTTCTCTTTTCTTTAAAAAAAAAACCCACTTTAATCTACTAACATTATGACTTTATTCTTGTAATATTACAAAGTTGTTTTCAAAATCTCCGAATTTATTCTCTTCTCACATGCCTTCATGTTAGGTCCCTGACTAGAAAGCGAGTGTCACATCGCGTTCAGGACAGAGGGACATCTGACAAAAGAAGCCGGTGGTGCTACAATAAAGAGAAGCACGAGCAGTCAGCAGACCCTGTGACCTCCTCAGGCCAAATCACCATTGTGTACAGAGACAGACCCGAGCTGTCACAACTAATAAGATGCTTTCATGACAACAAACAGTATCGGCCCAACCCTTTCTGCGGAAAGGCGACAGGACTGCTTAGACACAGGGAAAACACAAGAGAGATAGGGGAGCATGGACGAGAGAGGGATTTCCATGTTGAGTGTTATCTCAACTCTTGCAGGCGGCTGTCTTATAAGACAGGATAACCCCTTTGGTTAAAACTGTGTTGACCATCCCCATCAAATATACCAACTCTCTAATTCCCTCGTGATTGGTAATGAACAAAATCCATTTAAGCAATTTCCACAGCAGGTAGATGAATTCCACTGACATAATGACAGGAGATAATCTCAGATGAGCTCTTAAACAAACACAGTTTCATGTTGCCAGGCAAATCGCCACCTGATTGCTGAGCTAAGTCAATCCACTAAGTGTATGACTGAAATGAATTCTGCCCTGCCAGGTACAGCATGCAACATTGATGCTCTTAACTTCTACTTTGTACCTCACACCTTCCATGTCCACCTAACACTCCAGGGGTAGGTTTATGAATCTTGTCGAGAGGTGCTATTAAAACCACGGGCTTGACAGCAGGAAGGAAGGTTTAAGAGGGGGGCCTTGAGGGGCTATTACCTCAACTATGGGTGATATCTCAATAAGAAGCATGTCCTCCACAAAAGAGAGGGGTACATTGGTGTCTTGACCTATAACAGCTTCTTGACATGGATTAAGACCTGCAGTGAATCAACCCAGCAACTCCAGATCATTACAATCCTAAAAAAAATATCAAGGAGAGGTCGGCCTGTACCATGTTAGGCAGTGGGGGTGCAAACACAAAGAGCGATTCTTCTAGATGTGTGAAATAAGCCATTTTATCTGGGCTACTTTTTAGTGAATGTCTTCAATTATAACCACTCATGCCAGTGACATGCTGAATTCTGTTTATAATTAAAATAATAATTGAACAGTCACGTGATATCAAGTTTGATAGCCAAAGCTTTTTGCATACGTGTCATACCCACAGCAGCTCCGGCTGGAGTGAGGACTGAAGGCACTGAAGTGTGGTATAGTGGCTAAGGCCGTTATCTACAGCAGGTGAGAGATCCTGATGGAATAGAAGATTGAAATGAGATCGCCTCAGTTTACCAAGCTGACAAAATTGTAAATTGAATTGAAATTCTAACACTCACACTGTGCCTTCGGATATCCCTCGATTAAACAGATACACAATTACACCCTCTGAATATAACTTGAGGAGAATATTTGTGTTAATCTCCACTATGGTGGCTGCAGTTTCACAGTTTTTATAAAAGGTGAGTATGTCAAAAGGATTCTTTAACATTAAACAATTTCATTACAAGAGTGACTTAACATTTCGCAAGTGCAAGTTTTAGTAGAAATGCACTTTGCTCGCATTTATGTGAGCTTTTTTTTCACTGGGATGTGACACTTGTAGTAGATTCCTGATTGATGATATTTCGAAAGTGCATTAAAATGTCTTACTCAACTTTGTCTGTGAACAAAAACGTTGGCAAACCTTAAATAATATTATCTATACAGACTACAGCCTCATACTTCTGCAATATAATACTTCATCAGTGGCCACTACAGTCATAGTATGGTCTCATGGATTACAGTGCATTCAGATCATTAAACAAATAAGGGATTGCATGACCTGTTATTGCTTTCACGACTGAGCACCAATAGACTTGCAATGGTTAAACCTCTTTGGAGTAGAAGGAGAAGCAGGTAGAGACAGAATGGGAAGGGGAAGATGTCATGAGTGGGTTAAGGCGAGGTTGATCTGTGTTAAGACAGCTGTGACACGCACAAGCTCCACATTTGACAGCTCTGATCCTTCACCCTGGACCGAAGCTCGAGACTCCGGTCTGGTGAGGAGCTGTCTGCCTCCGAGCTGTCTGCCTCCGAGTTCACCGTCTCAGCAGTTCTTCAGTCCAGGACACAAGGGTACCCAAACGCCTGCATCTCTTTTGACTACGACTGAGGAGTGATGACGACGAGAGCGGCTCAGTTCCTTTAGCAGATGGTAGATTTGAAAAAGTGCTTGTGAGTTCCATAGTACATTGGATCAAGCAAACAGTGGAGAAGTTGTGTGTGTTTGTACGTGTTCATTTTTTCTAGCATGTCTGAAAATCGGGGGGCCTCTAAAGACACTAGAGGACAAGAGGACAAAACTAATTTTGTTTGGCCTCTTGTCCACATGCAAACAGCTTTGTGTTCTCGTCTGGATGGGAATATTTTGTTGAATGTACTGTGGACAGTGATTAATGAAAAATGAAGGGGGAAATGGCCATTTAAAAATATCCAAAGTGGTGTAGACAAGGCATGAGACATTTTTAGCTACCGAGCTATCACACACACTCTTTAACCTTCAGTTTGATAATGGACATGCTATATATATAATAACTTTCCTGCCTTATTTGGATGAAAACTTTAAATTCAGTTCAGTAAGTATCTTGGAAATAACTTTAGCAAACCGATATGTCTTCCACTGAATAGTTTCTTGTGGAACTTGTCCAACTCTCCTCACAGCGTAGTGGGAAAAGGCAGTAAAAATGAAAGCACAAGTCGGTTTGAATAAACAGGCAGAGACAGAGAGAGAGAGAGCAATTTATGCATCTTCGGTGGTTTTGTTGCACAGGCCAATTATAAGGAGATGTGTGTTATAGGCACAGAGTGAAAACTCTTTAGAGGTATCAAAATACATTGCAGTTCAAACTGGACTCACTTAAATCTGGTAAAATGTTGTTTTCCTTGTTTGAAACACTTTGCTAGCAAGCATCTGACAATCAGCCGTTACCTCTGCAGTTTCCGAGCAGTCAATACAAATAACCCCATGAGGTGTCTGATTGTTAAGTGTTTCAAAGACATAATGGTGTCTAAGAGCACGTTTTTTCCACCCATTGCATTTTATTGCCTTTCACATAAAGAGGAATCTAAAAAAAAAGATATGTCAGACCCTGTAATAAGTCGGAGTAAGGCTTCAAACATATGAAGGACATATGATATAGATATGGTTCAATATATGCAGCAAAGACAGCTGGGGCACATTTTGGCCAGAAAAAACACATCAAAGTCCTCCTCCAGTGTGTATGTGGTACAAGAATAACAGCGGGAACCAGATGAGTCCCACAAGGGAGAGAAATCCTGTCCCTGGTTGGATTCTTAACGTCCCAGAAACCGTCTCTAATTAGTGACAAGGCTACTCCCAGGGAGCTGATGAGAAATATTTGTGTTTGATTATTTTGGCATGGAAATTAATGGCAGGAGAAAGAAAAAAGAAGAAGGAGAAGAAAGATTCAATGTGACTTGAAAACCAAGCAGGACGTATCCACGCGGGTAAGCAAGGAAAGGAGAGGAAGAGTTTTTGAAGAGACCACTGAGGATTTCTCTCACTCTTTCTGTCATCTTTATATTGCTTTTGGAATGAATTCTGGTTTCTCAGGCCAAACTTGAAGAACACCTACCAGTGAAGGAAATTAACAGATGCTGATCCTGACTAAGCAGTTCTTCACACCCTTGTATTTAAATACTAAAGTTAGGAAAAAAAAAAGAAAAAGATTATATTCTCCCTTTAAAACCATTCTGCTGTTAGATTGCATATCATTAAACCTTTTATTTCTTTTCATTTCTCTTTTCTTCTGTTGACAGCTAGTTGTCATAAACTGCCACCAAACCCCCACAAGGCCCCCTGGTGCAGTCAGACGGAGTGCAACGCAATCATATCTGCTGATTAAAGCTCTATTGCACTCTGCTGCACAGGGATGGGCCCTGCATCATTAATGAAGAGCAGTTATTATATCCTGTTTACAGCGGGAAGGGAGGCAGCTCGTATTAGCATTAGCGTTCCCCTTACAATACTTCAACTCGCCTGGCTCAGCACTGACCTGCAGACTCCGGTCACAGTGGGCTGTAAGGGGGGAGGAATGAGAATGACACCGAGTATGAATCTCAGAAGTAATGTCTTTCCATCGGCGAGGAAAGTCTGCACCTTGTTTAACTCAAAATGTCTGCGTCTGAGTGTGCATTCGTCTGCATAGTTTTGCAGGTGTGAACTTTTTGAGAGGTTAGCCACAAGGTTGTCCTCCTTCACTGAGGTCAGGGTCTGCTTTCATCTGCTTCTCTATTATTTGCTCGCTGTCTCTCTCTCCCTCTTTTCTCTCGGACTCTCTTGGCCTCAGCCCAATGGATGCAGGGCCAAGTGGTCAGTCTCTGAGGAGGGACACCCGCTCGGCGTGGTGTTCGGGACAAACACAGCAGCAGCGTTTCCTCTGCTCTACCCATCTGTTGGTTTTGGCCCACTCCTCTGGACCACAGCGCCGATCTGGCCGGGCTTTAGCAAACACGCCTGTACAGCAGCCAGACCACTTTACACAAGACTTTTCTGTAAGTACTGTCGGCAGTTATTACATGTGGGAACGGGATTGGAATTCCGGACGGCGGGTCGGTTAGAACACTGAGAAAAGGTCATTCCCACGATATTTACAACCCATAAACCCTATTTTCAAACTTCCCCTGGAGCATTGTGCGTCTGATGCTCCTCTGTCAAAATTTGACATGAGCATAGATGTACAAGTAAGGATGTTTATTGAGGATACACGATGGAATAAAAGTTGACGCTCTTCCACAATCCTTTCATGTGACAGAGATGCTTTGAGTCCCACTGGCAATCAATTTAAGAATTGGAGTGCCATTGTGACAGCAAGTGATTAATATACAGTCAGCTAATCATTATTGGATAGTCTAATTGGATTATCTTCTAAGAACATAAAAAGGACTAATTATTCATCAAAGAGCACTCTTGTGTAAACACTGTTTATTTTTCTCTGATTTGCAACTTCCCCTAAGCCTTTCTTACCTCCTGAGCCACAACACTGTCACGTCAACTTCGTCAAAGTCAAGTAAACACTGACAACGGAATCATGAGACAAATCATTTGAGTCATCTGCATTTAAAACTGTCGCAAACCCAGGAGCATGATGACAATCTAATTACAAAACCTCAGTGGAGCAGAAAACAGGAGAGGAGAGGAGAGGAGAGGAAAGGAGAGGAGAGGAGACGAGGGGGGATCAGACGAGAGGAGACTAGATGAGAGAAGACGAGACGAGAGGAGAGGAGGAAGAGAGAGATCAGAGAAGAGGAGACGAGACGAGAGGAGAGGAAGAAGAGAGGAGATGAGATGAAAGAAGAGGAGGAGAGGAGGAGAGGAGAGGAGGAAGAGAGGAGTCTCTCTGTTTCCACTGCAATTACATTCCTTTCTTCTATCACAGGTAGTTGTTGCACGGCCGCTCCATCGACATGGCAACCAAAGTGATTCCATCAACCTAATAAATGCGGCTAGAAAATATGAGCTGTTCCCCCAGATAATTATCATGTGAAATGAAGAAAAAAAAACAGCAAAAAACATCAACACTGCAGCTAGTGCACAACTTGAAAGGTTTGATGCCAGATAGAGTCGACTGGGCCAACTGGATGAAGGGAAAAGAGAAGGACGATTGAGGACAGTGTTTTTCTCCGGATGTGGACCTTCGTCGTCTCTGTGGTAACGACTGTATAAAGCAAGGAAATGTGGGCTCTGAGTGGTTATAAGGAGAATATGTGAATCATTAAAAACTTTAGAGCAGCAATATAAATAAGCTCCAGAGGAATTTATTTCAGTATTTTCAGTACAGGTTAACTTCCTAGGACATGAATGGCCAGGGTGCTGAATGATCGTCCACATTCCAGCCCCAATTTGGTCCAAACTCTTCTGAAAATTGGCACCAGATGCCTGAGGGTAAGAAAAACAAATCCCTAAATGGCTCTTTCTGATTGAGTACCATCTACCCCACAGTGTCTGGCCTGAACAGACACTGAGATCAACGTCCACTCTGATAAGCGAGAAACTCAACACAGATGGCGGATTCATCAAAATACTTGTCCTCAATTTCCAAGCTTCCTGTTATTTGATACCAGGCTCGTTTTAAGGGACTTATTCTAAATACACACTTATTTCTCTGTGTAATCATTAGAAACACAAATAACCATGATCAATATGTGCAGTCAATGATAAATAAACAGTACAGAAAGAGTAGAACAAAACTGTGGAAATGGTTTATGGTGATGACATTTAAAGGGACCAACTCCTTATATGGTTAAGAAGGCTTTTAAAAAAGAGTCCTTTGCGAATGCTTAAATATATCGCTAAGTAGTTCTCTTAGTTTGTTTACAGGCTACGTGAGAACATATGGAAAATCCAGTGGCTTTGGTTTTGGCTGAACTGTGCATGTGTATGCAAACCTGCAAATTCAACTAGAATATCAACTTTTTTTCCCCACATAGACATAAAGTTGACATGGTCGTAGCTCATCTGAAATCCAACCGCACCACAGTGTCTCTCCTGCCGCGGTTGATGACAGCATTGTCAGCTGGTGTTAACTCAGAAGAAGTAGTTTCGGCTTTAGCTGCGTGTGTTCCTGCAACGGCCAAGCAGGCAGAACTCTGCAAACACCTGATATAATAAAAAGCCTTCCTAAAATAATCCACAATGTTTTCGGTGGTTCTCACAGGGACAAGCGAGATGGATTCATTCTGCAGGCGGACTCCAGACTCGAGAAGGAATGGTGTGTCTTTTGTTTATTTAGCTCTCCCTCCTGGAAACACACAAGAACAGAGACCGTACCAAGAAGACAGGTGTGAGCTACCCCTCAGCCCCGGCCAAGGGCAAGTTTTGTTCTCCTAGGATGTAGTGGTTATGCTTTGGAATGGATTAGGACAACGTGATCCAAGACTACAGCGGAGCTCGGAGGCATCTTTTCTCAAGAGTGTGGTCTCGCAGCCTGAGGAGAGGTAGATACTGTTGCCTGTGATGAAGTATGGTTGATGCACATATTGTAACTGGATTAGGCCCTCTGGCCACACAGTATTCTCCAGTGATCAGCATGCAGAGAACTCATTGTCACAGAAATATGAGTCAGAGCTGTGAAATGCTGGCATCATATTGCGAAGGCTGTTTTACACCTTCAGAGAAAACTTCTGAGGGGTGGCGATTAGAAAGTTTTGCAGTAATTCTTTTAATTCGTATCCTCCTGTTCCTGACACAACAGATGAGGCTTACAAACACATGCAAATGCTCAAATCACCAATTAACACAGACACTCAATTATTAAAGTCTTGACATTGTCAAATAATATTGTCTCTATTAACAGCTCCTACTAATTTACGTCGAGTTTGTACCAACGCATGCTAACAGAGATGCTAACGGAGGCCTACAAGTGTTTAAAGGTCCAGTTTGTAAGATTTAGGTGAAAGGGATCTGTTGGCAGAAATCTAAATAATGGACAAACTAAACACCTTTTTAGTTTTTATGACAACTGAAGGCTACCGCAGGTTCTCTCTCATGTTTGGAACTGGAGGATGAGGTGAGGGGTATTCAGCTGCAATATGCAACTTCACCACTAGATGTCAATCAATTCTAAACACTGAGCCTTTAAATTATTGCTATTGCTAGAATTTTCTGTATGCATTCTTTGTTGCTGTATCCATATCAGCAGTTTTGGGTAATAGTAGCATTGTGAACCGGGTTATATGGAAGAAATGTGCAGTAGTGAACAGTTCCATGTGGTTAATCCGCAGGAGAGAGAAGAAGCATTAGAGCCTCTAACACAGCAGAGTAACTGAGCAGCAGGACTTAACGTAGGTCTGCTGGACAATACTCAAGTCTCCTGCTGCTGGTTCCACAGCGAAAAGGCTGATTACATGACACTATCCATCTGCTTCCATACAAATACAATCTTGATTGGATATCGAGCTCCCCATGGATCATCCTGGATTTTTTCTCCGCCAGAAAGACCCCACACACCTCATCAATTTACCAATAAAGGGATTTAAAAATATATCTGAAATGTGGAAGAAAACCTACATTAAAACCAGAAATAACAATAATTATAGAGGTTGTTTTCCTTTTTCAAACTGGACACACGTAGGACTGACACTGGCCCTAATCCTGAGATCCTGCAGGCAAAAAGCAGCACATGCGCTCCACGTTGGTCGGGATGAATCTATTCTTTCTAATGACCGTGCAGGCAGCAGCTCAAGAGATGCAAGCCCTGTCCATTCCTGGGAGAGATACTGAAACGCCAGAGGTAATTAACAGCAGCGGAGGTGCTGAAGGGCTGCATGACATCCAGCACCAGATAGTATGTTCCTCTCCTCTGTCTTTTGTTAATTAGGAGCATTAAACTAATCCCAGCCCCACGCTTTCTTCTCCACCATCAAAGTCCACCAGGGCAATGGCACAGCGAAGGGAAGCAGGCTAAAATGAGGAACTGTTACAATACCAATTTGCCACAGCTCAGAGCACTGCCGCATTTCCTAAATACATGAACTTTCATTTGTGTAAGCCTGAGTGCTGCAGGGTAGAGGTTTGGAGTGAAATAAAAAAGAGATCACGGGGAGTGGCAGTTTGCTACACAGGTGTGTGTCTGGATCAGAACTGGTGTTGTTGTAGCCCTGTGTGAGGGACGCTGCAGACTGCTATGTGGTTTATTAGCCTACACAGAGAGCATGGGAATAACAGATGCATGGGAATAACAGATGCCACTAAAGTTGTCTAATAATAGCCTTCAAGAGGCTTTCTGCCACACTCAAACAAACCAACAGTGTGTTTATTAAATCTACACATCTTCAGTAATTAGTCACATAATGGAGATGTTTGCGTCACAGGACATCGTTTGGTTTCCGCCGAGCCTCTCTCGTCGTGACACTTCTGTGGCACATCGCTGTGCTTGAAGAAACTGTGAAGATGTGAAATCTTCTCCCAGGCAGACATGCCAACACGCCCAATCAATTCAAAAGTCCAGAGATTCTGTGCTGACCGCGTGTGGGAAAAACAAAAACACAAAGTCTGTGGGTCGGTGAAATAATTCTCAGCCCCGGTATCTCTCAGACGCGAGCAGAAGTAAGAAGCTCCAACCGTGTCTTCCAATGTATGCGGGAGCCGTGACCCTTTCCTCCCTGACTACTTAAATTATTTACAGGTGCTCTCCTCCTGACAAACCTCTTACTGTCCTCACCTCCTGACACAGAGGCACTCAAACACTCTGCTGAATATAAAGCACCAGCATGCGAGAGCTACATGGTCAGACCGAATTCAGGCCGGACGACGTGTTAAAGCAAGAGTGCGGCACTTACATTTATATCATTTGATTCAGAGCAAAGGGAAGTCATCTGTGGGGCTCCAGTCAAATAAGTGCATTTATGTTATTTGTATTAATATGGTTATGTTTACTGTATTAAACAATATCCTAGATTAGAAAAACGATCTGTGCCACTACTTTCATATATTTCCTTTTTTCCCCACACTCCCCGCAGATGAGAGAAAAACCAGAGGCTTTGTGATGAAAAGTGAACTTGCTCTGACCAGAGAGAGAAGGAACTTGCACTCCCTTACAAAGAGAAAGGATGGTAAAAGAATAAAAAAAAGAACACGGGGAAAAAATCGCTACCTTATCTATTCCCAACCTCTGTGTTTTATGCTTTGAATCCCACTTCAAAGCTTTGTGGGTCTGAAAGTCACCCTGTTGTGTGGGTGGGAAGCCTTTTACTTTCTTTGTTGGTAGCACTGCAGTATGCTGCACACCTGTTAGAACAAGACACACATGCTAATCAGATGGAGCATTGTGGCTCTTGTTGTGTAATTTAACAAAGCGTCAGGGGCACAAACATCTGTAAATACAGATAAACACTGAAGGCGTAAATGATACGGGTGACGTGAGGTTCCCTGTCGACAGCAGCATGGAGTGCATGTAAAGCATGATGTAATTGTTAAGGTGTCACTGACGTTTTTTCTGAATTACTTTGATTGTATCTAGGGTTGCAAAATTCCGGGAATATTCAAGTTTGAAAGTTTCCATGGGAATTAACGGGAATTAACGGGAATATACGGGAATAAACGGGAATATACGGGAATATACGGGAATTAACGGGAATAAACTGGAAATGTGGTGGGTAATTTATACTAACTGTATTTACCTTGTTATATACAGACATAAATATAAACATTTTGTTTTGTCAAAGGCTGATTTGAGCCCTGAGGAAACTTTGGGCACTTGACTATATGCTTCTGCATCGTTGTGTCATTCTTAACATAGGTCTTTGCACAGTATTTGCTAATGTACACAGCCTTTCCTTCTACATTGGATGGGGTGAAATGTCTCCACTCATGAGATAGTGCATGTGGCATTGTTCTGTAGAATAAGATGAGAAAAAAAGTTGCAATGCCAGAGAAATAAATAGTTAGTCAAACAATTGGAATCGTCTCTAAACATATTTTACAATTGATGGATAAATAAATGTAAATAGGCTAGATGAACAGATGAACAATCCTCAATCAGCATGCTAATATATTTTCCCGAGTAATATCATCGAAATTAACCTGACTAGTCCTTCACACTACAGCAGGCCTCAATAGCCCTGCTGTAGTGTGCAGGATGCTGGGAATTATCTGTGCATATGATGGAAGAATGCACATTGGAGGGTTTAAATTGAACGTGCAGCGTGTGCTGCATTCCATACATCTTTAAAATAGAGTTTTGAATGATGTTTTTATTGCTCAGCACTTAATTTGCATATTTACTTTTTTTTTCAAAATACCTCAACTTCACATGGAAAGTTTCCGGAAATGTACCGGAAACTTTCCGCCCCTTTGCAACCCTAATTGTATCTGAAACCTAATCAATCCCCGATTGACATGAACGTCACTGATGATCGGTGACTGACCCGACCGCTGCAATGGACCACAACAAGGCGTGTTCCTCCAAAAGGCAAAATCAAAATCAGCTATTTTATCAGGCAGCGCTTTTCTGACAAATGGAACATTTGCAGACGTGCATGAGTTTGGGTTGTTTCATGTCACTGTCAAACCACAATGTTTGCTTTATTGATTTTCCTGTCTGATCTCATCGCAGCTTCAGAGGAAGGGAAGCAGGGCGGACACATCAGAGAGAAAACATCTGAAAAAAGTAATGTAATAGTGGAATTGTTGAGGCTCAACAGAAGCTGTTCAGTCGGTGCCTAGAGTGGGATGATTGCTTTATAAAGCTCTCTCTCCTTGTCAGTTCTGCCAGTATGTTAATGAAGGTGCTGCAGCAGTAGGAGGCAGCGTCGGCTGGCATCTGGCTGAGAAGCAGCCTCCCTTGGGGACTCACATCTCCCTCTACCAGGACATGTGGTGGGAGACTGGGAGAGGGGGAGGGGGGGGGGGCTGCTTGTGAGCCCCAGTGGGTGCCAAAAAGATCACAGTGACCTGCTCCAGGGGCGAGCGTCCCACTGACAGAGCTCCTGGAGACAAACTAGACTCTTCAATCAGCATCTGTAGTGGACTGCGGGCGATGTCATTACTATCACCAGTCTTGTAGCTTTCTCAAAAGAAAACCACATCAAAAGTGCATCTTGTATGTGCCTCGCAGGAAGCACAGGACTCCTCTGATGAATCGTTCCTCCGTTAGACTGACTCTGGCTGCACACTGCCGCAGATACTGACCTTCAGAACATAAGAAGGCTTCTCTGCATGATCTCTGATGATGAAAGAAAAGTCAAAAAACAAGGTGAGTGCTAAACAGGTAACCACAGAGCGGAATGAGCAGAATAGTAAAAGAGCCACATTACAAATCTAAATTCATTTTGGAAAAAAATAAAAAAGAGTGCTCCTCTGTTCCCTCTGTGTTGTCCATGATAAAACGTTATCGTGCAAGGTTCTCATAAAAAAGCTTTGTAAAGGATTGTGATATTTATTCAGTATCATTCCTCTTTTTAACCACTACCCTCTGTACTATCTGTACTATATACTTTCTCAACACAGCATCAACACAAAGTTTCAGTCTTAACTTGGATTTGATATATTATTGCAGTTATTAACAAATGCAGATAAATATTTGGCAAGCCGCTTACTATTCTGCTTTTGAGCAACATTTTCCTTGAAATATAAATTTCTAATGATTTTATTTTCCCAACAATGTTTGTGTGACTTAATTCCACAAGCTCTTAAGTTTTACATTTAAAAAAAACAAACAAATGAGCATGAAAGGATGAGGCAGATTGCTGCACTTAGAATGTGACATTTACCGGTAATGCTGCATAGTTTTCAGACATCAGACAGAAATCATTGTTCCACCGCAGCAGCAGAATTATTCATGTTGAAAAAAATATTTTTGGAAGTTAAAAAAAACGTGTAACTGTAAATGACTGGTTAAAACGTATTTTCCGCATTGCTCCAGGAACACATCCACAATGACTCCATCCCCATGGTATTCAGCTCCGCTCCAAAGTTACCAGTTAGTCAATTTGAGCGAAAGCTTTTTAAAGCTTGCTTTTTAAAGTGCGTCTCTCTTCTCGTAGTCTTTTCAAAGCACAACTCTAATGTGAGGGAACTATATGAGGAGCCTCAGGACACTTTGGTGATTTGAATATTAAAAATGAAACTTTGGATCAGAGCTGCAGGGCTCAATTAGTCCACAAAGGTTTTTGACAAGATTTACAATAATTGGAAGCTTTTGATCCTAGAGCGCAAACTGCCATGGACAGGAGTGAAGAACTAATGCATGACAGTGTGTATGCAACAATGTAAGCAAGACGGAAATATTCTCAATAAAACACTACAGAGAAAGAAAGCAAAACTTTTCCTTCTCCACCATATCTTCCTTCCTGCACAGCAGTTCCTTTTTCATGTGGACGGGAGCCTCTTTTCCACCTTAATACAGCTCTATCAGGAAATATGATTAATATGTGAGCCAGAACCTGGCACAGGCAGATAATTGAGTTCTAATGTTCACACTGTGGTGATATCATTAACTAACTCCCCCCCACAGCTCCATAAAGAGGCAGAAACCAATTGACAGTTTGGTGGGCATAGGTGCAAAAGCCACATTAAAATGAGACCTGGGAAAGGCAGGTTTTTATTGCTATTGCCTAAATCGATACAGGCTATTAGGTCCAAGTCCCAGAGGCTCATCTGACAGAATTCAGGCCAGGGCAAGACTAAATAGGCCGAAAAATGTGTCCAGGTAATTCATCCAGAGTCAACAATGGATAAATATCCTTTTCTTATTGCTACCATGGAGCTACCTTCTCCATAGTAACAGTGCCTGTTTGTCTTTTTCCTAAAATAGTGATGGCAGCTAAACATGTAAAGGCAGATTGTGATGAAATTTTAATATTATTTTAGAACAAAGACAAGCAAAAGTTGTCGTTAGGCCTTAAAAGCTCTAATTTTTTCATATCCATCACATCGTTCTGGACGCACGAGGCTGTGATGTGGCGAGCACCGCTACACATCTATCACGCTATTTATAAATCCTGTCAAATCATGCATTCTGATCAGAGGTATCCCTATAATCAGCTGTCTCATCTGCACCTCACTCCTCAGCTGTCTCACCATCACACGGTGATTTGTTTCACACTGGTTTAAGATTGACAACTTCCTAATGTTGACAGCAGATCCCAACAGCATTGGCCGGCTGCGAAACAAGGCAGCTTCAATCCCTGAGCCTATCTTTTCTATTCTACTATTCTATTCACATCGCTGAGACAAATACGTCCACATATACATGATTTAGTGATATTAATCATTGAATACAGTACAAAGGCTAATTTTAGACACATAGCAAGTCCATGAAATACATTCAAATATAAGTCATTTCGCAGAAAGATCGAAATCTAATCTGCAATCTTAGTCAGTCCTCAGGCAACCCGCTGTGCGCTCGGCTACTTTAGGAATAACACACACACACACACACACACACACACACACACACACACACACACACACACACACACACACACACACACACACACACACACACACACACACACACACACACACACACACACACACACACACACACTAATCAGCATCAGAGAAAGTATATGAAAAGATTACGAAACACATTATACAATACCTTGTTGGTTCGAGCAAATCAAGTTGACACATGGCGCTCATAAACATTTATCTGTAATGTTTGCTCTGAGCAGGGCCAGGTGTTCGCCTGTGCAACTCGTCAAACTACCTTTTAAACAGAACAGGAACTTCAATTAAGCGTCCAACACCACTTAATGAAGTGCTGATTGTGGGAACAGAACAGTGTCCAGCAACATAATGAAGTCATTAATGCTAATTTATACAAAGTCTAACATTTGAGCCCTTTGTTTATTTGTGAGAAGCCAGAACACATCCTATGGGTTCATTATGATCCTGAGAGCCACCGCTTGTTGTGTGTTGGACACGGGGGTCAGGACAGACACGCAATCAGCCAAGTGCCTCATCTCGCGTATGCAGAGCCATTCCCGTTCTATGCTAATGTCATCTCGGTGGGCAGAAATGAGAAAGTAGTGATGCAAGATAATTACCGGGGCACACCAGAGACAGGTGGTGCCCTAACTGGGGTGATTTAGCATTTTGAATCCCTCATTCTCATTAGGCCTGAGCTATTCCTCAGTCAGGAAGAAAACTTTGTGGCACCAGACGCTAAATCTCCACACGGAGCCTCCGAGGGCTGACAGGCCGCTCCCGAATGTCTTCAGAACATGCTAATGGTCGTGGCTATTACAAGAAGTCACAAACAACCCTGCTGTTTACCTGCAGTCAAGGTCAGCTTGCAGGTTATCAGTGGTTCTGGTTGTCAGACTCATTTCTCAGCTGCTATCCCTGCGCACACTTTCAAAAGGTCAGTCATTAACCATGCCATAAGAGCAGAATGCGCCTTAAGTGCCCCTTCTTCACTGTTGGGTAAAGACCTATTTCTGTCAGTTCCAGTCGTGAAGCTCTTACAAAGCCACGGCACACGGTGGAAGCACTGCTCTTAAACTGGCTTCTTCAGGGGTTCATTTTCTACTGCCCAGTTTGAAGCAGGTTGACACGATGCGACTCCGTGATTCACGACCCCTGCTGATGCTTAGTCGAACCACTAATTGTCTGCTTATCACCTGAACAACATGGGAACAATGGGTGGCTATTGCATCAAGGCGCACACACTCACTTTGGGTTTAAGTTGAAGTTCCTCTAATGACCTACTATTAGCCGCCTGACTTACACCGTTGAATTATACCTATTAAGCTCAATGGGAACTGTCTGGAGCTGCAGACAAAATTGTCTGTCATGGGGCAGGGAGCACTTTGGTTCCTGCCTGGAAACAAATGGATTTCACACTCCACCTGCAGGGATGCTGTGGAAAGGTGTGAATGGGCACTGAAGAACAGCCACAGGACAGGACTCGACAAACTATGGAGCCAGCCAATTAGACGTGAATCTGCGGGGAAGCTCACACTCTCTCCTCCGCATCGGAAAAGCAATATTGACACCACATGGCGTTCCATTTTGTAGGTAATATTCAAAACACTATTTCTGTACCATCAGTGAATCTAACACCTAAGGAGCCTGGGAAAGAAAATGGCTTCTGAGCTTCTAATGATGGACAGAGAAAGTGACAGCGGCTGAGCCAAGCTGAGGTGAAAAGAGGGAGCAGATGAATATATTTTCTCACTATTACACATTGCCAGCCATGGCCATTTGTTTCTGGTGCCAAATGAGTCATTCTGTGTGAAAAGGAAAGCTGGACGTCTTGTGAAAAAAAACTTCAACACAGGATGCTGCAGTAAAATGCAGTACAATGTTCCAGGTACTTTCTGTTTCTGTTATTGTAACCTTGCCGCACAAGGTCCTACCCTTGCTGGGGCTCAATTTACAGAGATGCTCCTATGGGTTGTATGAGAGTGTATAGGAATGAACAGCATATATTGTGGTTGAGGTTGAAGGATTTGCTGGAACACAACAGTAACAGCCAGAGCCCGTATTAACACTGTAGCCCACAGATAAGCAAGGCAGCTTCTGTAAAGACTTTAAACACAATGATGTCTCCACGCCTGCCATCCTCCAAATCCTGCTACGGATTTCTATGGCGACAGTAGAAACTCTTCCCGGTTTGCATTTGGAATGAGATGAAATGACAGTAAAAAAAAGCTGGAAGACATTTTCTGACATCCCTCATTTTACCCATCAAATGCCATTAACTACAATTGATTGTAAAATACGGAGAGGCGTAACCAAGAGAGGAGAAGAAAGGGGAAGGGAAGTGATGAGCGAAGGGGGAAGGCGGGAGAAAATTCCTGTTGTCACACAGACACAGGATGGATGAATTTAAACTGTCAAGAAATGGAGGTATTGTCAGTGAAGATGGTTAGAAGCCAGGGACTCTTGAAATCCCGACACTAAGATGCTGTCAAACTGCCTGGAGGAATAAGATTGACAATGATACGAAACAAAGAGTTCTTGGCTATTCTATCCAGTTAACTAGTTTAATCCCAATGCAGAAAGACAGGTAGTGTCGAGTTTAATCAAGGGAATATTAAGATGATTGGTGACCATGCTTCCATTTGAGGATTTACACAGCACAGATAATGCTATTTTTATGGTATTACATGGCTCAGTTAAAAAAAAACAGACACAAAACATCCAGCCCACATATGTCACACAGGTAAAAGCTAAATCCTGAGAGGGCTGGTGAAATGTCCTATAAAATGTTATTATACACAGTGGGAATGCTCTTCCTCTCTGCAACACAAGATTAACATATGGTTTACTCCAGTCGCTATGCCTGTTTTATTACTACAGAATTCCATCTCCAGTCAAAGCTTCACCATCACCTGACTAAATAAATCATCAGTTTATAGACCTTTTTTTGTTTTTTTGCTACACTAAATCTCTGGTAAACACAGACAAAGGCAACAAAAGCCCACTCATCTTCCCTCAATATAAAAAAGAAAATTGTGTTTTGTTTCAGTTTCAGTTGTTTTCAGCCTTCGGCTAAGACACGTTTGGTGGAAGAACTTTAGCAAAAAAACAATTTGAGATTACAATTCAATGAATATCCTTATCTTGAGTTACACTGTCCCCTCAAATGTGTAAACCTTATCAAGAAAAATACAGATACACGCGATAGAGTAATCTATTAGAAATATGTTTTATTTTTTATTTAATTCAAACATCTCACCAAATACTGGCCATGCAAAGGTGGCTTCCTTCATTGATATTTCTTTTAATAAAGATACTGCATAAATGGTTGGCTTAAAGAAAAGATAGCGGACCATTCATTTATTCAGTCAGTACTATGTCAGTACTTCAATTAACATGACTTTAAATGATCTTTCACTATGCAATTACTACCGCAAACCACCACTATCATGAATATCACCAAAAGCTGAGGCCAAGCATTTGTGTGATTTGGCAAAACTTTATCTTTGCTGTAGACTGATGTTGTTGAATATATCAAATACTGTGTTATTGGTACGTGCATATACTGTAGCTACTGGTTAGCTATTATGTGTTTACTAATTTGAACATGCAGTGGAATATTTCCTTCTAATTGTATATGGTATTATAATAAGTTTTGAATATGTTTAAATGTATTGCTCGATGCATGCGTCATGGGTGAGGCTGCAGCCGCCATGTTGACCTGTATACAGTATCCGTGGCTCTGTAGACAGACTTCAGAGACAACTGGGTTGACACTCCAGGGCCTTTCGTCTGTCACCGTGCAGCTACACGGAGATGTGTGCATGTGTATGTTATGGGGGGGTGAGGTGGGGTGGGGTTGATACGGTTGGCCGCAAATCCCCTCCTCTCATCATTAGGCCTCGCTGCCTGCTTCCCCTCCGGGCCCCAGGTTCCTGACTGGACTCCTTTGTGGCAAAATCAAATCTTAGGGACAGCCTGGGTATCGCCCCAGGCTGCCGAAAACAGGGTCACTGAAAAAGGCAAGCGACAACATAACTGTAAACCTGCTGCATAGCCGGCTGAGCAGTGAGAGCTATACACACACTTCCCTCAACCAAAGAACAGCGCTTTGCACCAAATTAAGTAGAAATCAGTCAAAATGGTAACATGGAGATTGTAAGAGCACATGTGCGGAATACAGTTGCTGCAGATTGACAAGCACATGATTTAGCCACGAGGAAATTAAGAAAGACGCGTGCTGTTCTTTGCAGATGAGTCCTGTCAACTCTCTCCTCTGGTAAGTGCACAGCATGAGACCTCTTCCCCTCTTCAGGATTACTGCTGAATACACACTCAATCCCCTCTCCAGCCATGTATATTACTAAGTCCAGTAGCAAATAGAATTACCTGGCTCTATCCTGTGGTGGTCCAAGCTTTAGAAAAGTGTGACCCCCCCCCGGTTCGCTGGAGCACTTATCTTGAATCGTGCGTATGTGGAGAGAAGTCCCATATAGGAATATGATAACTGCACTTTAAAACATGTACAGTGGCTTCACTATAATATGTCGGGTAACCACTTGCATTACCTTTGACATGATTTCCTACAGAGGCCCTTCAAGAGAGATGGCAGAGATACTGCAGAGCCACTCGAACACACGCACTTTACTCATATTTAACATTGGTGCTTTCACAGTCAAGATCCAGGTCCCAAAAGAAATCCAACCACAGCATGATGGTAACGACCAGAATAGGGAAATCACAAGGGGGGCCAGTTCAAATTATTCCTGTGCAAACCCAACTGTGTATGGCCGGTGTATGACATTGCTGTTGATTTGATTTAGTCCAGCCATGTCCAAATATGCTCTATGGCTGTGAGTGTGGAAGGACCTCTAGCTATATATTCAAGGTCCACCGTGTTTTCATTAACATGTGACTCAGGGCTCACAGTGTGATTTTCCTTATGGAATTCAATGGTCAATAAAACAAAATGAATGACTTTAAGGCAGCACCCTTCCACTCATTACAGAGGCCACCAAGATGGATTTGACATTTCCAATACGCTGAGTGATTCCAGAAAAAGAGCTCATTGATTGAGGCCAGGACACCACAACTGAGGCAAAGTATTAATTCTTCTAATAGCATTGTGTGTTGAGCAGAGGCGGGTTCAAATAACAACCCCAGAAACTTAAATCACAAATTTCTGGAAACATGTATTGCTCCATTTAAACTTAAATTGATCTATTACATTTATTTTTGTGTGGAAAATATAAGTCTCCTGTAGGCACTGTCAATTGTTCTGTTTCTCAACTTATTTTTCAGGTTCTTCTTTTAATTTGTCGACCGTTTGTAATCAATACGGACAGACAGTGAATGCGAACACCTTATCCGTTGTCACTGGAGACAGGCCCTAATAATACATTTCATCAGACGTCAGCGACTACAAATTATTTCCAAAGTGACAGCGCTCTCAAGCTGCGGTCCAAACGCCGCGCTCGCTCGGCCCCGGCACTCCGAGAGTCAATAACTACTCAAGATGAACACGATTCGCGAGAGACTTCATAAATCTTAAACAGACACCTGCACCTCATTCAAAGGTTAGGCTCCATATTGCATTTCCTCAGAGTCCGTCCCTTTGCGACACATAAATATGCCACTGGTAAATAAAAGCAATCACCGTTAAAAACTATATGTGCCTTAA